>NC_092819.1:12645000-13245000 GCF_023375885.2 Dermacentor andersoni | reverse complement strand
CGAGTGGAACCACACATTGCGTAACTAATTATAGCCCAATTTCCTTAATTTCAACTTCATGTAAAATTCTCGAACATATAATAAGCATGTTTTGCAATTTTCAGATAACTATAACATTTTGTCAAGTTCGCAACATGGATTCAGGAAAGGGTTTTCTACTTGCACTCAGTAACTAGCGCACATGATTTCGCTCAACCTATAAATTCCGGAAAACAGACTGATGCAATTTTTATGGATTTCATCAAAGCTTTCGATAAAGCCTCGCAATGAACTACTATTTAGATTAGGTATAACGTTTTAAAACTCTCAGCTTGTAAAATGGTGTTCTGTTTATTTCTCAAATTGAAAATAGTATGTTTCCTTTATTGATCACTGTTCTCACAGAGTACCAGTTGACCGTGGTGTACCTCAGGCCTCTGTTCTCGGGCCCTTTTTGTTTCTTTTATTTTTAAATGACATGATACAAGACATACCTATAAACGTTAATTTATACGCGCATGACTGCATCCTTTATTTGGAAATCCAAAGCCAGCAAGATGAAAATCATCTGAACGAGGCCCTTCAAAGGGTTATTGGTTGGCGTGATAAATGGCAAATGTCTGTTAATTTTGAAACGACCGTTTTCATGGAAATTTCCCAGAAACGCAATCTTCTTCATTTCACATTCTCAGCTCGTAACGTCTTTCTGTTGGAAATGGAATACTACAAGTATCTTGGTCTTTGGATTTCACATGGCCTTAGCTGAATGAAACACATAAACGTCGTAATTAGCTCATGTAACTATTCACTCTTTGTCTCGCTCGTACAATCACGTTAGGTTGCTGGCATACACCTCAGAACTCTAAGTGTCGTTTACACAGCCTCGACCCATCACTGAAACTTACATTACCAGCGAACCTTCCACGACGTGACGCAACACTGCTGTGTCGGCTGTGGGTAGGAGTAGCATTCACCAACTCCTACAGCTATCGTATTGGAATGGCGGATTCACCAATGTGCGCGAAGTGCAAGTGTGAAGAGACTATCAGTCACCTTCTGTGCCACTGTTCTCGCTTCGATAATCAACGCGAGACTCTCCAGTGTGCCTTAAATAGACTGGATGACAGGCCATTTACGGAAGCGAAGATCTTGGGGGCCTGGCCTCATAGTTCATTGGCCCAGAAAGCAGTTCGAGCGCTTTTTCGCTACCTGAGGGAAACAGACTTGAGTGCCAGACTGTAGACATCCTATACCTAAGTTCTCTCTCTCCCTCTTTCACTCCCCATTCCCCTCCCCACGTGTAGGGTAGCAAACTGGACTCAGTCTAGTTAACCTCCCTGCCTTTCTGTCTTCCTTTCTCTCTCTCTCTCTATTCACTCTTTTATCTAAGACGAGCTCTCAAACTTCCTACTCCCGCTGTTCGCCTTATTGCGTGTAAGGCAATTGTTCAACCAACTTTACATTACGCATCTAAAATTTGGTACCCGTAAACTCAAAAGCATGTTAATCAAATTCAAGAAATGCAAACGAGAGCGGTGAGATCTTTATAATAGCTTTTTTTCATTTATAACAACTTCGATCACATCTTTATTAGCAACAGCTAACCTACCACGCTAGGGCAAAGAAATTGTGTTTTGAGATTGAAATTTTTGTTTTAGTTAGTTAAAGGTTATTATAAGGTAGACATATCGCAGACACTTTCTTTTTCTACAGAATATGTCACAAGGCCGAGACAAACCTTTACCATAACTCCTTTCCCCACTTGAAATAACACTTCTAAGTATTCGTTTTTTCCTGGGACAATATCTGAATGGAATTAACTTGCTAATGAAGTCCCATTTCACAACCATCTTAAACCTTTTCGCTGTATATACCTACAGCAGTGGCTTCTCTCGCATGTTTCGCGCTATGCCTATAATATGCTGTTTTTCTTGGTTCCGGTACAGCATTGTGTTTACATTGCCAAATTATGTGCTTCCCTTCCGTGTAATTATTTTATTGTTACACTTGTTTGCCAATTTCCAAAACCCAATAAACGTAACTCCACTCTGCTAAAACCCCAAATCGGCGTTGTACTATTTAGAAATAAATTCATAAAATTTGGAATACGCTTAAGCTTCGCCTTTAAGAGTGGAACGCAATAGCATTCAAAGGTCGCTGACTGCTTCTCACGCTTCACGGCAACTGCAGCGTATGTAACCGTAATGTTTACCGGGAAACGCTCGCGGCGAACGCTATGCACGAGGGCGGGCCTTCCGGTCGAAACGCGCCCTTGCATGTGCCGCGGTGCGGCGGAGGCGAGCGCCATCTGGAAGTGTTTCAATGAAGCTGGCGCGCGGCTACGTGGACTCTTGAGTTATTTACGCGCCGGCGTGCGCAAATGGCGTACGCCGTATCCGGTCTCTGTATTGTACAAACGCTGGAAAGGGAGGAAGGTTTAAGTTTTCGCGTAACAGAGTTATGTTTTCTCGTATATTCAAATTGCAATCCGAGAGCTAGCATGTCTATAGGTTGTGTGTAAGTCGTAGTTTACAATTTTCGCACGTATTTTAGCTTGACAAATTCAATTATATCAGTGAATTACTTGCGTCACATGAACAGCCTGGGTACATGTGGTCCGAAAATCATTTTTTTACGGTACGGGCTTTTTAACGCTCTAGCGTCAAAAAATAAGCCAGGGCGCCAAGGAACGTTTTCTTTCTTGGACCATGCTGATATCTTATGTTTGGCCTCAAGGCCTCATTATGGATCCAGTAATTTTACAACTTCCTTTTCTGAAGGTACGTTGTTACATCTAGTGTTTGCAACTTAAAACCCCTCAGCAATCAAGTTTATATACCAATCGCTTCGTAACTAGCTTGTTTCTGCGCAGAAAAAAAAAGAAGAAAGAGAAGAACAACAAGAAATAAATTCCACGAAGTTTCTCATTTCCATGCGCCCCCAACTTCGTATAGCGCATGTAATCTTAAATAACCTTTCTGTCCAAAAAAGACGAAAAAAGTAGTACCACTCAATGAGATGTCTTACGTAATGGAGTGTCTTGCAATGTGTGTATAAAGTATTTTTCTCGGAATAATTTTGGGTCGGTTCCTGCATATCTTTTTCAAAAAGACACGCTCTCACATAGACACCTACTGCACTTATTTTAAGGAGGCGCGTGCAATAGTAGCTTCCCTTTCGCAAGTCACACTCTTGGAGTTGTATGTATACGTCAGAAATAGCTACGTATCGTGTGAAAGGCTGAAATGTTCTTAGAATGTGAATCCCGAATAGCGTTCGTAATCTCTATTTTTTTTTTTTTTAGCTACGCTGCATGGCTTTAGTGGTGCGGGTTCTGTGGCGGTTCACGCTCTGATCCATATTATAGAATGCGGCCCCCTTGGCTTTCAACATCTCGTTACATGCACTTTGAAGCAAGTGTGATGACTAGACAGACATCACTCCTCACTGCACTTGAAAGTTCTTCAGTTGGAACAGAACAAGTAAGCCGGTTGCGAGCTCGACTAAGCTGATTTACAGCACCGTGTCTATAATGCAAGAGTTTCCTCATGTAGTATAACGTCATGTAGTATAATGCATTCAAGTTTCATTTTCCCTATGGCGATATGAAAGCAGTTAGTACTTTTTGTTCGCAGCAATAAAGGTATGCATCCATTAGACAAAGCGTCAAAGGATATATCCAGTCAATATTTTTGCAAATGCCACTCTCTTGCAGTGCCGCCGCAGTGCTTGTACATTGTGCTCATGATGGTATACTGAAGGTTCCACTGGAAACTCTACTGATTAAGCTACACTTCGTTAATTATAAACGGCCAGAACTTCGTTCCACAGGCGATGTGTCTCTCCAAGTGCCCTCTTATCAGCATAGGTGATGCGTTCATAGGCATTCGCTGTGCCCCGGCAGAGCGATAAAACACGTCGTAAGCAGGATTTCATCTCCTGTGCCCGTAACTAAACGGGATGAATCGTGCGCCGGGACAAAAAAATTGTTACCTGATACTTAGGTAGCAGTATATGCGTTGCGCAATGCTTAGGGTGCTAGCACAGAGCCACCTGAGAGCGCCTTGTCGAGTGGTGTTGACCAGTGTTGAGGAATGGGCGTCTCCAAACTATTCCAATTCCATTCAGGGGAATTAGAACTTCACGCAATTCCATTCCTTTCAATTCCTCAGAATGAAAAAAACTTAGCCCATTTCCACTCCGAGAATGGCCGGGCGCTTCAATTCAGTTCATGTAATTCCTCAACATAGAAAAGGCATCTTGGTAGTTTTATCGAATTACCCATGAACGTACCATAAAGCCGATGTCATCAAACGCGTTAAGAACTGCAAAAATATGCAAAACACATTACCAAGATCGAGGGATCGATAGTAGCTTGGTGACATATCTCCTGCAGTAGAACCAACCTACTAATTCCCATAGGAGGAGTTCCTCCGCTACCTACAGTATTTGTATGGTCAGTATGTTTTAACGGCTTGTGATGTTCTAATATTGTTTAAGCTTAAATGTGTTAATACGAAAATCACAACGTAGCATATTTTTTCTTAGGCATCCTCGTGATTTTTAAATGCTGCAATAAAGGTCGCAAGCAGTTCAAGGTGCAAAAAGAAGCTTTATTTTGGTTTTATTCATCCAAATCTTGCAACGAAATGTCATGAGCTAAATGGGCGCATCGCCATTGTTTTGAATAACCGAAGTGTAAATGACGGCTGCTTCAACGGTTAGCTCTAAAAACAAAAAAAGTGAGATAAAACAATTGCTTTCTACCCATGTGTTGCTCTTAACAAAGATGAGGTGCTCGAAAGATGTGTTTGACAGCCGATTTCGCTTCGCTGTCATTATCAGGGATGCCGTAGAAAACGCGCGTTCCACGTCAGCTGAGGTCGCATTCACCGTGAAAACTGCCCGTGCGACGTGTTAAAGCAAGGGAAAGCGGCTAGCGTTCACTTTCCGATAGGTCAGGGGCTTGACCGTGTCTGCGCAAGTTCCCGCTGTAAGGTAAAGATAAATTTCCCCTGCAATCGATCCAGGCATAAGGTCTTGGTGGGCATCTTCATTTTGCCTGATATTTTTAAACATTAGTCTGCTTGGCCCTGCTTCAGAGTCTGCATTCACGACGGTGGTGCCGATGTCCTTGCCTAACAAAAGAGGCCCCCTCCCCAGCACAGCAGAACCCATCTGCTCGGCTGTTGCAGCTGAACACCAAGAAGACAAACCATGGGTCTAGGAGGGCACCCATGAAAAGTTCACGGGCTTGCGAACCGTTTCTCCAGGCTACGCTTTAGGCCTTTAGCCGCCTCTTTGCGAAGAAATGTGCCTTTGCTTAAGATTCCCGCAAGGAAAACTTCGATATTTCGCAGCGCGGGAAGCAAAAGCCCGGCTGTCTCGTGCCTTTTCTGCAGCAACTCCGTGGCTTCCTCTACAGGGGAGAAAAGCTCAGTCAAGTCTATTGCCAGCCTCAGTTCATATTTAGACAGTTTAGCGTTCTTGCACCTGTGGAGAGTTTCTGCCAGGCCTGGATGACTCCAAAAAGTGGTAGCGAACTTGCTCATCATTCGCACCTGCGAATTCCACCTCATCGCGTTGTCAGATTCCAAATGCAAAATGGCCACATTTAACTCTTCTTCCGTGTCGCCGGTGCTCTTGCGTATAGATGCAACGATGGCGCCGCATTTCTGTTCGATTTCCTGGGCATTTGGGTCCTAAAATAAAGCGAGGACCATAATTATTCATTATTGCCACTGCAAGTACAGGTAGTGCAAACTGCAAGAATGCAATGCAATAGAGTTTCAGAAAGAGCAAGATGGCATATGTAATCGTACGGCATTGCACTCGACGACGCACTGACACTCTTCAAGACTGCGTTAGACGAAATAAAGTGGGGACAGACACAGCCGTTTTCTCTAGCTCTACTATAAATTGAGTGCACATCAATGCATAGGCTGCACCTTCCTGTTCTTTAGGAATAAATGTCGTGCACGTAGTGCCACGGCTACGGCACTGCGGCTGATATTATCTTAATGAAATGGGCTTCGTAATTCAAATAAACATACTAGCAGCAGACTACCGCCTCGGTGACTGGTCTTATACGCCAGGCAACTGTGTTTACGGCGGGAGGGATTTGTACTAGAAGGTGTGACGTACGCAGGATTTCATTCTTGCGAGCGGGGGCAGGAGGGTATTAAAAATAAAGGAGAGGGAGATCATGAAAGAAGAAAAATAGCAAGGAGCACAAAATACAATAAGACAAAAATAGCTTGAACAAGGAATCAGTGAAATGCAAATCTTTTAAAATGTACCTTTGGGGCACCGTGGGCATTCTTTACATGATGTACCAGTTTTGTTTTTGTTTGTCTTTACAGGTATTTGAGAACGGTAGATTGACGTGGTGAGAGCAGACCTCGAAGTCGCGTAAGCTTGGTGCCTGGCCTTCGGCAGAAAAATGATCCGCAGCCACAATTTGATGGGAGAGTTCGCGACCTCGCGACCTCGGCTGTGGCAGCAAATGCACCACGAATGCCAAGATGAAAAAGCGAAGCACGCTCGAAAATTCGGCTAAATAGGAGCTGGGGGTAATTGCATAATAAAGCTTTAGAGCACCAAAACTGCAATGAGCACAGTTGTCTGCCCTTACTTGTCAAACTGCAATTATTATGTTAATACATTCTTTGTCCATGCATACATAACAAATTATTTAACAAAGCTTGTTCAGGAACAATTGTTCAGGAAAATAGTAATAAGTGAACGACGTATCAATGCACATAAGCTGAAATCAATATGTTATTTAATAGCGCATACCTGCCGAATGGCTTCTTTTATGGCAAGCTGCAGGCTGTGGGCGGCGCAGCCAAATCGAAATTGCCCCAACTGATGGAACTCGCTTAGAATTTCTTTGGTTAAGCGTTACGGGCAGTCATCAAAATTATCATCATCACCCTCTTCAATCTCCCGACCGGTAAATGCAAAGCCTTTATCATTGATGAAGTGTTGTCTGTCACCACGTGAAGGATGTGGAAAATGAAATAAAAACATTTAACGGAGGCGAAAATGTACGAAAATTCATATTTCAATTTCTCAGCCATGTTCTACTGCAGCAACGCTGCGTCATATTCGGAGCGAATACGAGCAGCAGTGTGGCAGACGAGTGAAACTGAAGAGGGACATGTAAGTCGTGAATTCGTTGTCACCGAACGTTGCTTCGACAGCCAGGAAGCCCTTCGCAGACCGCGACGTCCACACGTCTAGTGCGATACAGACGTACTCTGCTCCCACCAAAGACGAGGATATTTTGGTCTGCAGCGCTGATACTTTCCCGGGCACGAACTTCTCTCTGAGGTCATCCCGCGATGGCAACTTGTAGCTCAGGGCGGCGACCTGAATTTGAAAGAATACAAAGCGCTTACTTCGATGAAAGGCGGCTTATAATATCGTTAAACTTACCGTTACGAATTCTTTGAATCCCTCCTTCTCGACAACACGAAAGGACTCGATGTCAGTGCAAATCATGTTGATTGTGGCGTCGTCAAGAGCAGCCTTTCGATGAACAGGCACAGAGCTGCACCCAGCGGTGAAGGCCGACATTATGTTCGGCTGGCTTGCCAGCCCTTTCTCTTAGTGCCTGTAATCACGTTCATGCTTTCTTTTTAGGTGCCGAATCAAATTAGATAAACTCCGACTACAGCATGTGTAGTTTCAGAGCAAACTTTGCAGCATGCTGCCTGTTTGTTTTCTTCGGAGGTAACTTCAAAAAACTGTTTCCAATGTGCCATGTTTGCGGTCTTACTGAGTGCGTGACTCGCTGGGCACAGGAGCCAGTGTGGCAGTGCTTTACGGAGGCGTTTTTTATTTGCTATAGAAGTCTGGAAAGGAGGGTGAATGTGGTAGCACAAAAAACCGAGGGGGATGCCTCGAAGCATTGTCTAGTATTCACAGTATGAGCTAGCTTTAAATGAACGGTTGTGCTTCTCTAGCCGCCAGTAGGCGCCAGCGCTGCGGCGGCGCCGCATGGACGCCTCCCCACCCTAAAACAGAGCTTCCTAGAACAGAGTGAACGTGGGCTTTCTGCGGCACGAATCATCGCGTCGCGGCTGCAGTTACGTGGGCTCTCCTGCTTCCGTTCACTTCCAAACGTTATCAAAAGTTTATTCTTTCTCTCGACCACGCGAAACCGAAGAGAAGAGGGGCAGCACCCCCAGGAAGGGGGCGGCGGCCCTCTCGGACCCGCGGAAGTAGCGAGGGACCAAGACCTCGAGGAACACAACGCATTAGACTGACGTAGTGGCCGCGTCGCGGTAAAAGCTTGTCCTCCCTGCGTGTAGCGTGTAGGGCGCCTAACCGATTCTGCAAACATTTTCAGTAAAGTTGTTCTCTCTCTCTCTCTCTCTCTCTCTCTCTCTCTCTCTCTCTCTCTCTCTCTCTCTCTCTCTCTCTCTCTCTCTCTCTCTCTCTCTCTCTCTCTCTCTCTCTCTTTCTCTCTCTCTCTCTCTCTCTCCCTCTCTGTCTCTCTCGGTATGCAGGGAGAAGGCGCACAGTTCATCGTGTACGACAGTGTGCTGCGCTGACCTGCAGACCTTCGTCGACAGAATTTCGGACAAAGGCGTCCATGTGTCTAGACAGAGGGGACAGTATTGCAAAAGGGTTGGGGGGAGGAATGGGGCGACGAGTGCGAGGTGAGACAAAGTTCCGAGCAGCTCAGTCAATAAGGACAGAATTGCAGTGGGCGCGTTGTTTGTAAATGTACCGTGCTTGTAATCGGCCAAGTCCTTTTAAAAATACTGCTTTCTTGTTAAATTTCAGGCTCTGGCTTACTAGTGTGTGAACGTACGCTGGTTGTTTCTCCGGCATATTTTGAGAAAAAACAACGCGTAGACTAAAAAGAGCTCTATTTTCAGAAAAAGACGGAATTCCATTCCTTCTGGTCTTGCGAAAGAATTGAAGACTCGGCGATCAAACACGCGTCCAGGCGGGAGGCTGCACTTCGCAGCCCGGACCTGGATGAACAATTCTGGGCTGTCCAGCAGGCTCACGACTTGGCCGTGAGGCTTGGCCTTCCGGTGCCGACATGGGAGCGACCCGCTTAGTGGTTAATTATCACTACTTGCCAGACCAAATAAAGTTTTCCATCCATCCATCCCTTCCGCCAATCGTTGTCGCCTGTGCATTCCCATTCCATTCCGGGGTCCCGAAAATGTGGAATGATTCCGGAGTCATTCCAATTCCGGAATGGTAACTCCGCAACACTAGTGTCGACTTAACATACGGGATAACTCCTTGGACTTCAACAGAGTGCCCCTCTGATGAGATGCCTTTCTCTTGGGCTTCTCCTTCTTAGAGCTTCTGCTAAATTCAGGTTGTTCTTTTCCTTTCTGCCATCATCATCATCACCATCACCATCATCAGCCTGGCCACGCCCACTGCAGGACAAAGGCCTCTTTCACACTTCTCCAACTACCCCGGTCGTGTACTAATTGTGGCCATGTTGTCCCTGCAAACTTCTTAATCTCATCCGCCCACCTAACTTTCTGCCGCCCCCTGCTACGCTTCGCTTCTCTTGGAATCCAGTCCGTAAGCCTTAACGACCATCGGTTATCTTCCCTCCTCATTACATGCCCTGCCCATGCCCATTTTTTTCTTGATTTCAACTAAGATGTCATTAACTCTCGTTTGTCCCCTCACCCAATCTACTCTCTTCTTGCTACCCCCTTAACATTACACCCATCATTCTTCTTTCCATAGCTCGTTGCGTCGTCCTCAATTTAGGTAAAACCCTTTTCCTCGGTCTCCAGGTTTCTGCCCCGTAGGTGAGTACTGGTAAGACACAGCTGTTATACACTTTTCTCTTGAGGGGTAACGGCAACCTGCTGTTCATGTTCTGAGAATGCCTGCCAAACGAACCCCAGCCCATTCTTATTCTTCGGATTATTTCAGTCTCATGATCCGGATCCGCGGTCACCTACCTGCCCTAAGTAGATGTATTCCCTTACCACTTACAGTGCCTCGCTACCTATCGTAAACTGCTGTTCTTTCTGTCTATGATAGCTATTTAAGCCTCTGGTTCCATGGTATATGCGATGATGTAGGCGACCATGGCCATATCCCCGACGACTCTTGTGTACCGAATGCGAGTGAGTGAGTGAGTGAGTGAGTGAGTGAGTGAGTGAGTGAGTGAGTGAGTGAGTGAGTGAGTGAGTGAGTGAGTGAGTGAGTGAGTGAGTGAGTGAGTGAGTGAGTGAGTGAACCAACTGGCCCAACTTGCCGTCTTGGTGCAGTAAAGGGTGAAGGCTAGAAAGAATGGTATGGTGGTTACCCGGAAGAGGGCGCGTTCGCTGAGCTGCAACAAAGAATAGATAGATAGATAGATAGATAGATAGATAGATAGATAGATAGATAGATAGATAGATAGATAGATAGATAGATAGATAGATAGATAGATAGATAGATAGATAGATAGATAGATAGATAGATAGATAGATAGACAGACAGACAGACAGACAGACAGACAGACAGACAGACAGACGGACGGACGGACGGACGGACGGACGGACGGACGGACGGACGGACGGACGGACAGACAGACAGACAGACAGACAGACAGACAGACAGACAGACAGACAGACAGATAGATAGATAGATAGATAGATAGATAGATAGATAGATAGATAGATAGATAGATAGATAGATAGATAGATAGATAGATAGATAGATAGATAGATAGATAGATAGATAGATAGATAGATAGATAGATAGATAGATAGATAGATAGATAGATAGATAGATAGATAGTGTTGCAATCTCAGCGCTGACGCCCGTTGTTGCAAATGGGTCGCAAGCCCCAAGGGTAGCGTTGGCCTGGCGGCCTGGGGCACAACTGGAAGCATCCGAAGGCCCCGGCAAAGCATGAGTCGACTGGTAACAGAACAACTTGTTTATTCTAGCATCGCAAATGAGCGGGCGGTCAGGTCGACCGAAGTGGAGAGACGGGAGAGCACGTAACTCAACAGAAGAAATCGGAGCCTCTCTCTTGGCGTCCGGGGTCAGCTGCTCTTATACTCTCGGAGTCGAGGGCAAGAGGAAGGCCTCGTGACGAGGCCACGTGACGGCGATGCGCGGACAGGCTGAGAGACACGTTGAGACGAGTGTAGTGACGCATCCGCCAAGCCGGCGCCGGACAGACCTTCTCGCTTCACACTTGGGGAGCTCCTCTCCCCGGCTGCCGCGCTTTGACAAGCGTGGGCACACACACACACACGCACACACGAAGACACGTGGCACTGAAACACGCCTGGACGCGCTTGGCGGGTAGGCTTTGCGGCAGCTCCGAACGGGCCAAAATGTCCGCCGCTTTGAACGAAGCCCCGGCGTCCGTTGCATCCGCGCCGGCTATACCGCGCGTCGTAGGCGAAACGTAACAATCGATAGATAGATAGATAGATAGATAGATAGATAGATAGATAGATAGATAGATAGATAGATAGATAGATAGATAGATAGATAGATAGATAGATAGATAGATAGATAGATAGATAGATAGATAGATAGATAGATAGATAGATAGATAGATAGATAGATAGATAGATAGATAGATAGATAGATAGATAGATAGATAGATAGATAGATAGATAGATAGATAGATAGATAGATAGATCGTGAAAACGCGTGCGTTTGTGTGTGAGTTTGTGTGTGGGTTTGTGTGTGTGGGTGCATGCGCACGCACTCGCTCGGTCACACTTTTCAGCGTTTGTTACATGGGTTACTTAGACTAAGACAGTGCCTTCCAAATAAAACGTGCTTTTCACTCCTCTCCCCTTTCAATGTAATTTTCCAGCTTGATAGGTATCAGTGAAATGCAACACCGTTGACATACTTCGGAGAGAGATCAATCCAGCTGGAAACTCGGCGAAGAATAAAGCACACAATGTCAGTACATTATAATGTATAAAAAGCAATCGGTGTTTATTGTTGCTTAGTTGTTAAGAGCATGGGCGATGAAAAACCGGCACACTACATCTTGGCTGTCAAGGAATGCTCCTCGGCTGTGGGCTTCGATGGCAGGCGAAGGCTCTGCAGAGGAAATGCACTTTAAGTCGAATTGAGTTTCGTGACTTCGCTGAAAGGCTCCACGATGCATGCGTTCACTGCAAAATGGATGAGTCAGAAGAAAGAACAGGTAGTAGCTCGCCCACATTTCTACATCTAAGCTTCGTCCTACTTTCTGATTCAAAGTTGAAAACATGCAGGGCAAAGCGTGTCCTGTTCACAGGCTTCCCGTATTTGTTGAAATAAAACTTTCTTATCATTGACGTTAGATTTTGTTTCTCCAATGAGCGCTCGAGAGAGCATGGTGGCTGGCTCAGGTGCAGCTTATCACGCATCTTATGGGCCATGGTGCATGAGACTGCCAAAAAACAAACGGTACTGGGGTTTGGGTTTCGTTGGAACTAATAGACGTTATTCCCTCTTCCTCCTCCTCTAAGGCTTCCCAGCAGCATGTTCCTACTTCCTCGTACATGCCCCAGCTGTTAAAGATGTGAGATTCGAGAGACAATCTTGCAGTGTCTGCGACTGATCCGATTATAGCCCAGAACGCCAGACACTTAAGTAAAAATAATCTTGTTTGGACGACAGACCTCTTTTGGAACGTAACATCCTGGGACTGAAACGAAGCTCCAAGCGCACTGTGAGAAACAAGAGCACTGCTCTATTTAAAAAGATGCCCCACCTCCAGGCTCTAGCACTGCATGACAGGTGTTTGTGCATTGTGACGAGTTCTGCGCAGAACACGTATGAACATCGCACTTGCACTGTCAGCATGAA
Organism: Dermacentor andersoni; assembly: GCF_023375885.2. Classification (NCBI taxonomy): domain Eukaryota; kingdom Metazoa; phylum Arthropoda; class Arachnida; order Ixodida; family Ixodidae; genus Dermacentor; species Dermacentor andersoni. The sequence continues at coordinate 13,232,208 of NC_092819.1, read as the reverse complement.
TTCAAATGAGAACTAGTCGAGAACAAATTCAAGGCGTTCCTTCAATTCTATGTTCACCTTCATTTGTAATAATGAACTAATTCAGGCCCTAAAACGCGAATGCTTGAAAACCATCTTAGCACCCCATACGTCGCAGTCCGTTGTGATTAGACATGAGAGGCCTACTCGTCTTGTTCTCTTTTTTTTGCTCGCGTTTTATTTATGCTGATGGTATACGTAGTTCACTGACTGTCGTCGTCATCATCAGTCTCTCCGTTTTCTATCCCTTCCGCTTTTACCCTTTCCTCTACGCAGAGTAGAAGGCCCGAGACCAAGCTTCTCCAGCAGACGTCGCTGCTTGTTTCACATTAAGATTTCTTTCTCTCTCTCTCTCTCTCTCTCTCTCTCTCTCTCTCTCTCTCTACTATAGCACACACTGAAGTTCCAGAAACGTAAGTTTCCGAACCACCCACTGTTATGCACGAGGCATTGTTGGGCGATGTTAAAAAAGAACTTGTGAATATATGGTAGAGGAGTATCTTATGTTCTGCTCCCCTCTTGAAGAAACGGAATATGGGTAGCTTTCCAAGGTATCTTCCTGCATTCCTGAACCAGGGGCCGTCACTGAAAGGAATCAAGAAACGATTCGTCCGCAGCGCCTCACCAATTGATAGCAGCCTATTGGAGGTTCTCTAGCTACAAATACTCGCAATCAGTTCTGTAAGCTACGAGGCTTTTATGTTCTTGTGTCTCGTATGAGCGCTGCCCATCACGTCATCTCCCAAACTTTCGAGCTTCATCTTACGTCGCCCAGCAATGTCCGACTTAGAACTACGTGACATAACAAATAAATCAAGATGAAGCACAAAACGTCAGTTGCACAGTGTCCCCGTGCTGCCGTTTGCTCACTGCCGCTAACACGAAACACAGGCGAAAACGGTCCATGCATCTAACAGTGTAGCACAAGGGTAAGCTTAAGGGCTACAGTCATTATTATACAGCGCAATATTGCTTAACTTGCGGATCTAAGCCGTTGTTTGATGACACCATAATTTTCTCTAAACATCATGACCAAATTACCAGAAAAATAAATGGAACGTTTTAAATAGCAAGAATGAGCGACGCGTGCATAAGCCAACCTTTCAATGCAGTTCAAAAACGGTAAAATGTCATTCACGCTGAACGAAGGGCGCTGTCGGTTGCGTTGTTTAGATTTCCGATTGCTTTTGTTGCGTGGTCTTCCAATGAAAACCGGAACCTCTTAAGTCATGCAGGTATTCTGCTTTTGGGTCATATAGTAAAGTTCACGCTCAAGTAAACTCTAGAGGCAAGTGCAACGGTGTCAAGTCGTCGTCTTTCCTTTTTCGGTCCCCTGTCTTCTGTACGCTGCAAAAGTGACAGATCAATCATTACAAACCAGCAGAAACATTGATCTTGCTAAACTTGGCAATAGGTCCTTTGTTTCACGCACGCAAAGCATGCGGCATCATGCATTGTTTTATTGCCTCCCTTTTGCAAAACAAGTAGCAAGCAATAGACAAAAATGAGAGCAAGCATCAAACACTACAGTGACGCAGCTTGTTTGTCCCAACTAGCTCTGCTTGACGACAACCCAGGACATAAGCGTTGGACAATCAAATTGGAGTTGCTTTAATAATGAACAAACGTGCCAAAATAAAGACAAGGCTCCAAGCCCAAAGGATAAAAAGCGGGCAGCTACAACGAATCGTAACGAGTACTCTCAAAGTCAGCATAGTCTCCCGGACTTGTTACCAAGCGCCTGTTATTCGAATTGCCTGTTAGCGTTCCCCCTTGTTCTCTGCAATCTTTCATCTGTGCCTTCTTTCAGAACGTATTTAGCATCCAGAATGCCGCCTCCGCTTAAAGCTACAGACCATGTTAAATTGGAAGAACTAACCAGCGAGGAGGTCAGCGTAGCCGGCACCAGAGAACACTCAAATGCAGTGTATACGATAGCTTAAAGGTTAAGCAGAATAAAGAAAAGCCCGCGATAAAAGTCAGACGGTGGTCGTAGCTAAAAACAGGTTGAGTACAAAAGGAGAGAAGGTGAAGGGCCCCTTGGAAGAGGGGTGACAAAGAGAGAGTAACCTTTGCGAAAGGCCTGCGTTAGAAAAAAAGAAGGACGGACAAAAGACGAAGAGGCGTCCCACTTAATTGAGTCAAACAAAGGCGTTTCTGTAATTTGGTTTGCCGGACTAAGACGCTCAAACTGCTGCCGATGCTCTTTCCCTTCACCACCCCACTGCAACCATCCCTCCCCCATTCCCTCGTCATCTTTCCTTTCCCTTTCTGTTTTTGCTTTTTCCCCATCTTTGCCTTCTTACATCCTTCGTTTCTTGCACAAGCGCAGCTTACGCTCCACTCATGTACCCTGTTGCTCCCTCGCAAGCTGCTTCGCCAAAGCGGCCGCTCAGAAGCAGCCGCAAGGGTGTCTCAGGGTGGTCTGGCGACATCCCGCTTTGTTTACTCCGGCTGCCTGTCGGTCGCCCCCGACATGGCACGTTTTGTTTTGTTTCCTTTTCTTTTTACTTGCTTCTTTTCTGTTTGTTTTGTTTGTTCGTTTTTGTTCAGTTCCTGTCATTCAACACTACGTCCGGCCCTTGCCTCCCGTAGATTCTAAGCAATACGTGACACGCAGAATGTCAGCCTTCCAACGGGACAGGGACGACGAGTACAGCCCAGCTCATCTTCGGTAGTCCCCAAGAGCACAGCACAGATAAAAAGGTAAAACAATGCAGCTCTAGCGGTGAAACGATAGGTCACGAATGTATAATGCAACAACTGCATTCCATAAGTTTCTTTTCACATTTACGATTTGTCACGTTGAGTACACGATGCCTCCGACAACTTCGGAGTGTCGGAGTTCTAGGCCATAATTAATGGCAAGGGAAAACAGCCAACTGAACAAGACTGAGAAGGACTTGGTTATTTCGTGACAAGAAGCGCTAAACGGCGTAACATGAAGGACGAGGTATATGGCTGTATACTCAGCCGGGCTTAATTGCCTACTTTCAGGCAACGTTTCCAATGGAAGTGACAGTATACATGTCCCATCTCGTAATCCTTCCAACTTATGAGGCAACGAATTCACAACGCTTCTTGCTCGTAAGAGCTACGTGTCACTGACTAGCTTTCACTAAAATGTGCTCGCTGCCATGATTCGGTGGTCAAAATGACATATCCGAATGAACTGCACCGTACATACCGCATCAAATTCATAACAACCGAGACAAAGTTCTCGGAAAGGAGATACCACCGTTAAATTTAACGACGGATGGAAAAAAAGAAAGAAAGACGCCTTGAGCGAATTCGTATACATGGCTGGCGCGTCGCATCGGACGCGAGATAGACGCAGTGAGGGCTCCACGAGAGGTTGCGGTCAATGATTACACCCAGAAAGAAGAAATTGGTTGCCATTGCTCAGGTCTTTAAATTTCTCTGCGGCAAAAACTGGGGTACACCAGTCCGTTCTATGATGCAGCTCTACAGGGTACTGTTTCTCGGACTCCTACGTTACAGTCTACCAGTGTTGTCAAATGCATGCAAGACGAACTTTCGCGCCTTGGAGAGCATACAAGGTCAAGCCCTACGCACGTGTTTAGGGCTGCCTCGGTGCACGTCAACAGCAGCAACAATTGCCATCGCTGGGGACCATATGATCCAGACACACGTATTGTTCGACTCTCTCAGAGCGCACATTCGCCATCTGTCAAGGATGCCCGACCATCATTTGACCTCCCTACCAGCCGAAAGACCTCAAGCGACCTTTTCACGAGTGATTAGCGCTCATCAAGAGTGCATACCATCATCTTTTACACCGGCGACAAAGCCTTCATCTCCTCTGTGGTGCCTACGACAGCCTCAAGTGAACTTTGATATTCCTGGAATTACAAAAAAGTCCAATCATCCATCGCCGGCTCTGAAGCCACTTACGCTCCTATTACTACACCAGACGTATCATGACCACATACATATATATACCGATGGTTCGACCTCACGTGCCAGCTCAACTGCCGCATTCGTCGTTCCAGCCAAGAACGTTACAGTTAAATTCAAATTGTCGCACACGACTACATCAACATCGGCAGAACTTGCAGCTCTCCATGCCGCTATGATGTACGTCACCGAAGAGCCAACAGAGAAATGGGTCGTATTTTGTGACTCTAAGGCAGCCCTTCACAGCATCAAGTCTGCATTACGTCACAGAATATACGAGCAGGTGATATCTAACATCAGGGAAGTGCACCACCATGCTCTGGAAAGAGGGCACACCATTACATTTCAATGGATTCCTGCTCACTGTGGCATTGTCGGCAACAACCTAGCAGACAAGGCTGCCCGGTCTGCCCACGAAGATACCCAGACGCGTTCAGTACCTTTGGCGAGGTCGGACGCTGCCAGGAAACTTCGCCTACATGCACGCAAAAAGTCGCAAGATCTCTGGAGTTCAGGTGCCTTCAACTGCCGATTATATAAACTGGACCCCACGCTACGGCTACAAGTGCCATCTAGCCTTTCCCGCGGTGAAGCAACCTTGCTGTACCGCTTGTGGCTGGGAGTAGCGTTCACAAACTCATATTCCTTTCGTTTGGGAATGGCCGAGAGCCCGATGTGCGATTCCTGTGGGTGCGAGGAGACCATCGAGCACCTATTGTGTACCTGCCCCCGCTACGATGTACAGCGCCTCCCTCTGCGGGAAACTTTGCACCGACTAGACTTACGACCTTTCACCGAGTCAAAGATACTCGGACCGTGGCCCCACCCGTCGCTGGCACGAAAAGCGAATCGTGCATTACTGCAATACTTGAGGAACACCGGTTTAAGAGACCGTTTATAGTGTCCCTGTGCATAGTGTCCCGCCCACACGTACTCAGTGCTCACTCTCTCCCTTTCTCCTTTTGCTATTCCCCTTTCCACCACCCCCAGTGTAGGGTAGCAAACCGGATACTCTTCTGGTTGACCTCCCTGCCTTTCCAGTCCTTGCTTTCTCTCTCTCTCTCGGACGCGAGAGGAGAATCGCGAGACGGCTGGCGAGCGATCACCTTTGCCTGCCGCCGATGCCGAAATGCGTACCCTGTTGGCAGAAGTCGACGCGGGAGGAGCAGTAGAAGGAGGGGGCAGTAGATGGTGTTAGCTACAACCGGATGTAGCCTTGCTCAATGCAGCTTCTTTCTTTAGCATGTGTTGTGTAAAATGTGAGACAATGTTAAATGTGGCGTGAATGCGTTGCATATCACTAACGCTTTCAAGGACGAAGAAAGCCTGGAGAAGCGAAAAACGAAACCGAGGTAGAATGCTCCTGCTCTGCCAAGGCCACCGTAAACCAACTGTGGCCTCGATTTCAGCTCAAAGGTGTGCCCAAGTGGGCACAAGGAATTCACGTAATTTGCCTGTCATACCGTTTTTCTTCTTTGTGCGTATCGGTTCCAAGTACTTTTCATCAATTAGCCCTTAGCAAGCTCTTTAAAAGACCTGCTTTGTTATGCCGGCGGTGGTGGTTTGCGCAGTTAGTCGGAACTAAAACAACCAGTCAGTGACCTTTTCACTAAGTTTGCGTTAACAATTCCACTTGTATTTAAACACGAATGCCGAAGACCAATCATTCAGTAGTGCCGAGGATACCCCGGATCGTTCTCGTGCCTGCTGGGCTTGTCTTCATTTCAAAGGTGTCTGTCCTTTGAAAGGTGTGACGCACATTGGTCTGGGGTGTATTATATATATATATATATATATATATATATATATATATATATGTGTGTATATATATATATATATAGTTTTAGAAAGGCCGTGCCATGGCCGAAACGTTAAAAACATTAAAGATGCAATTTTCGTAAGTGTGCACCTTCGTTTCTAAAACTATCTATGCACCGGACCTACAGAACTTCTCATTGAATTATATATATATATATATATATATATATATATATATATATATATATATACTTAAATGTGAAAGCATGGAAAGGTAGGCTACGGCAAAGCCGACTGTCCCGCAATTACAAATTCGTTGCCCATTGTAGCACTTCTTCTTATCTTTAGTGAATATTTTTCTCATTTGTGATCTTTAATCTTAACTGTATGGAGTATCATGACAGGCATTTCGTTTGTCTAGCACTTCCGGTTTTCATTAGAGCCCTTCTTTTGTTGTTGTTGTCGTCGTCGTTGTTGTTGTTGTTGTTCAGAAATGAAAGGGGTGTACAGTCCTTATTTCATTTTTTTAATATTTATGTACATCAGCCAGTGACAGCACGAATTTTTTGTTTCAGGCCGTCCAAATAGCGAAGCATCCTAGCCGTCTTCATCCCCCGATAAGCACAGGCGTGCCGTTAACGCGCTTCGTAATTTATTAGTGAGGCAGTGATCTCATGGACCACCTTTGATTGGCAATTACCCACTATTTACAATTAGGCGAAGCCAACACATAGTTAAGCCCGGTAAAGCATGCGAGACAATTATCTCTTATTTTTTTATGAAACGCAAAAATATGAAGTCAAAGCTAGAAGAAACTGGACGGAATGACTTGTCGCAGAGGGGAGCCGAACTGATATTTTCCACATTACGTGCGCGATCCCCTGCGATTAACCTGCTGCGATTGTCGTCCTCCCGTACCAGTTCCTTTCGTATCTTTCTCATCTTTCAGTCCCATTTCCCCGTTCCCCAGTACAGATTAGCTTAACGTGCTCAGCCTGGTTAACCTCCCTCCCTTTCCCGTATGACTTCTCTCTCTCTCTCTCTCTCTCTCTCTCTCTCTCTCTGCAATTATTTGGAGGACGGTGCGTGGCCTTCGTTTTTCTCCACAGTAACAACGACCCATCGATGCATTGGTCCTCCACCAAGACAGGATGCAGGTAGCCGTGGCAAAAGGCTTGTGCGCACAGATTGCCGGTGATGTGATCGCCGTGAGTGATGATGCCCAAATCGCCGTCCATAGTCGCGCGTTCCTAAAATGGACTTTTTCTTTTTCCATCGAGAAACTTAATGCTGCTCTGGCTATTTTCAGGCAATCATCGTTGCCAGGACCGGATGGTGTTACATACGCTGTTATTTGCCACTTAGGATTAGATTCACGAAGTGAGTTGCTCCATCGCTGCGATAAGTCTTAGAATTACGGTATCGTTCCGGAACGATGGGAATTCAGCCGATTAATCCTGCTTCTAAAGCGTGGGAAGTCCCCCCGTGATTTGACATCATATTGACCAATCGCACTTTACAGTCGTGTTGGGAAAATGATAGAAATGATGATTCTCACACGTCTCAAATGGTTTCGAGAACGTTATAATGAGCACATCAACGCCTGGAAGAATTTTGACCGGGGCCTCTCCTATATTGACATCACTGACGTTGTCCCATCCATACAACAGCAAAAGAACCTGAAGCGCATATCAAAGGTCCTATTCTTTGGCGTCAAAGGCGCTGATAATGCCGGTCACGGAACCATTATAAACACTCAGGAGGCTATTGGCTCGGTGGCCGAATATCTCTCTAGGTACAGACCTACTCGTACCGGAGATATATCTTGAGGAAAACTGCGAACGGTCGAGCTGTGGACCACTACAACTGCTGTGGAGTCCCGCCTGATGAAGTTCTTAGCCCTACTCTATTGAACCTTGCAATCATCGGTCTTGCTGAAGCTCTACAGAAGACAGTCAACCTCTCTATGTACGCTGATGACATCTGAGTTTGGACAGCTGCCGTGACGCGTCCCCAGGTGTGCGTCAGTCTCCAAGAGGAAGTAGCCCTGACGTCATCATATCTCCACACTCAAGGCAAACTACTTCTGTAAAAAAGTTCGCGTTAATTGTATTTATTCGCAAGTCAATGGAATGGTACAAACTGTCAATCAACGGGTGGTATATATCAAATATCATCGCTTTCTAGGCGTCACAATGGACCGAGATCTTTCCCGGAGTCCCCACAATGTCCCCTTAACGAAGAAGCTAAGTTCCATTGCGCGCCTGCTCAGATTTATCGGAGGGAAGAAAGGGACACATCCATGAGATCCATGCTTGAACTGTACAGAGTACTACATAGAACTTTTTACGATACAGCCTATTTGTCATGCCTAATAGTTGAAAACGCAACCTTCTTCAGAGCATACAAGGACAAGCTCTTCGCACATGTTCAGTTCAACCTCGAAACGCTTCAACCACTGCAGCGACTGTTATTGCCAGAGAGCACCATGTCTTGACTTGAACTGGGACACTTAGAGCCTTAGCCTTCTTCCAGGATCCTTCACTACCATCTCGCTTGCTTGCTTGTGAAGAAACCTCAAACTACATATTCAAGAACAAGTTTTAATCACCAGCCATCCCTTTAAAAGAGCTTCGCAACAGCTGCAAGGTCTCCATCTCCGTTGTGGTATATGCAGAAGCCTCAAGTATGCCTAAATACCAGGGATTAAAAAGAAGGTTCAGATGTCGTCAACAGTTTTAAAACAGCTTATTCTATCGCTATTGCACAAATTGTATGCGGACCACGTGCACATCTACACGGACGTCAACGGCTGTCATTCAACAGCCGCTGTCGTTCCTCTGGCCCGTGTGGTCAAAGCTAAATACCGAACATCGCGTGTGACCCTGTGCACCGAATCAGAAATTATTGAATATATTGAAAGAGATTCGCCATGCGAACGGACAATGTTCTGTGATTCTACAGTGGCCCTTCGAAGTCTGCAGGCGGTACTATACGTCATGAGAACGATGAACTGCTGATTTCAAGCATAAATTAAATCCACAATGGCACTGTTGGAAAAGATGTGATGTTACTTTAAAGTGGCTACCTGGTCATGGCGACAATTTCAGCAACTACCTGAAGAAGCTCCCAGATCAGCCTATGAAAACGCCCAGACAATGATCATACCACTATTAAGAACGGACGTAGCCAGGGAGCTTCGCCGACTTGCTCGAGACATCAAGCTCGCTCTTTCAAGACACCGGAGCATTGCAATAGTCGTTTGTGCATGCTGGATCTGGCACTTTAACTGCAATTGCCATGAAACCTCTCCCGGTGTGGCACTACCCTACCGTACCGGCTACGACTGGGTGTAGCTTTCAGAAAATCGTACTCCTTCTTCATTGGAATAGCTGATTCTCCTCTATGCAATCCCTGTAAGAGTGAGGGGACCATTGAGCTCCTCCTTTGCCTCTGCGCCCGCTTTGAGCCCAACTTCAGCATCTTGGGAGAGCACTCACCCAATTGGATGGTAGATATTTTACAGAGACAAAGATTCTGGGTGCTTGGTGTCGTCCAGCATCAACCCAGAAAGCTACGCGGGTTCTCACCACTTTTCTAAAATCATCAGACCTATAAAGTAGCTTGTATACACCCTAGCATACTAGGGTGCGAGTGAACTACTTCATTTCTTCTCTCAATCCTTCATCCCCTTTGCGCTGCGGAGGGTTGCAAACCGGACATCCTTCTGGTTACCCTCCCTGTCTTTCCTTATTTCTTGCTCTCTCTCTCTCTGCCAGACGTAGCATGTCTTTGTAGGGGTTATACCCTTACACATTTGAAGTGCCGACAATAGCCGCGAGGGGACCTTTAACACGTTCCGTGTGGCAGTCTTCAATACAGCGAACAGGGACAATCGCTCGTCACTTCGCTAGCTCGTGCCGATCACAAACCACACTCACAGCAAACCGTTTTGCAATTCCGACATTTAAAGCCATCGCAACAGAGGGCGACGAAGGCACTGCTACATTTCTTAAGGACAACAAACCTGCACAAAAGGTGTTAGAATTTATTGGTGATCACATTGCTCTGCGGGATCCTACGCTGCCATTGTGCGCTGCGATCGTGTGCGTGTGCTCTATGTGTCCGTAGAGAAATAAAAAAAAAATACTGGACACAGCCATAGAGCCCAGCGGCCTAATCGACTGCAGCATACCAAGCGACTGGAGTGGGCGACACTTTCGGTTTTAGGCGCGTGATGTTTTAATGCTAGCTGATACGTGTTATGACCGACTTCTGTCATCGGCGCTTTAATGCTCTAAGGGCACGGCCTTTCTGTTTTTGCTTCTACTTGTTAGGAATTTCTTCGCAGACGCTCAGCTTATTAAGGAGGGGTGCTCTTTAATACATAAATAAAAGAAAAAAATGGCTGTGGCTTAGCTAAGGTTAAGCCCAGGATGCGAATCACACTAGAGTAGAAGTACTCCCAGATACACTCGCAACTTCATCCTTTACCTCGGACTCTGTGGAGGAACGCTGCTGTTTAGCCGCGTACTGTGCACGTCGCTTGGCAAGCCGAACTTCTCGTTCTTCGGCCGTTTCCGTGGCTCTTTGTAACTTGCGCTTTGCGGTCTGACGAGCGGCCCTTTCCTTTCCCGCCATCGCGCTATACAACTGGCCTCGACGAGAGCGCGCCGCTCTTTTATACAGCTGTTATGACGCCAGTGCCCTAGCGGGAGGAACGGGAGTTAGGCCGCAGCACCGGCTGTGCGACCGCAGGCGAGCGCACGAGCTGAGTCCCGGCTATGTAGCTACGCGGCCGCAAGCGAGCGCACGAGTTGAGCCTCCGCTTTTGCAGCTGTTATGGCGTCATATGGTAGCTACGCGGCCGCGCGCGGCGCAGCAAGCAAGAGCGTGGTTGTGCGGCTAGTATGCTTCGCATAAAAGGAGTTTACAACAGCGTGATGACTGTCTTCCATCGCGGCTGCCACCTCTCTCCTCCTATGTTGCCAGCCTCCGCTTCCGATTCCGCTAACACTCGGCCATTCTGACAGCGAACTGTCCTCAGTTTACACGGTATAGTCCTGAAGATACAAAGGGCTTTTGGACACACGCGTGCTACGTCTCGGTACGCTGTCTTCCTCGTCGGTGCTTGATTGGTTGGGCAGTTTTTGGCATCTTCCACCCCATCTCTTCAGTTGGCTGATGTGGACGGTAGTCGAGTAGACCCTTTTCTTTCCGTTCATCTCGGTCACTCTGTAGGTGTCCGCTGGGAGTATTTTAATCACCGTCAATGGACCTCTGAACTACTTCTGGGTTTTTGTTGGGGCGCCGGTGTGCTCTGGAACGCAGCGCATGACCACTATGTCTCCAATGCTCAGCTTGTCCGCTGTGAAGTGATGCTTGTCGTAGTACTGCTTCGACTTTTCTTGCGGGCTCACTATGCCCTTTTGAACCATCTTTTGAAGTTGCTCCGGACATACGCACTCGTTATTCTTCGTGTTTAGTCATCTGAGGACACCGTCCTGCGTATTTGGTTTATATCGATGCAGAATCCTGAAAGGGCTAGTGCCTGTTGAGGCATTCCATGCAGTGTTTAGGTAGCTCTCTAACTTCTTGATGTTCTGATCCCAGTCCTTGTGAGTCGCGTCCTTGATTGTAGCCATAATACATGCTACCATAGTTCGATTCGCACGCTCCACCTGACCGTTAGCCCTTGGATGGTGAGCAGAGTTCCGTGTGTGAGCCACACCATTTTCGTGACAGAAGGCTTCGAAGCCGCGGGACGTGAAACAGGAACCACGGCCTGAGATGATGCGCTCCGGTAGTCCGAACTGGGTTATAAGACTCTGCATGCACCGTACACTCTTAAGCAAAATTACACCCTTTTGCCACACAAAGTTATCGTCATCTGTCTTGTCCGCATTTCCTTTCTTTAACGTGGCGAGCCCGGTACTTTCCAGTAACGAACGGCATGCGCGTTATCAGCATGACATACATTCCCGACAGGAAAGTAGTGGGCGCGGCGTTTTCAAGAACGGAAACGCTAGCAAGGCAGATGACGATTATTGTTCTGTGGTAAGATACACGCCAAAGGGTGTAACTTTGCCTAAGAGTGTAGTACATTTGTCGTTGTCGTGTCTCGCACGGGGTAGAGACGTACAAACTTCGTCAGATTGTCCACCAACACCAAGATCCACTGGTTTTTCTTGGAACTTCTCACAAACGTATTTCCAAAGTATTTCCATGGTCCATCCTATTGCCATAAGCTCCAGTTTTCCCGCATTGTAGTTCTTCTCAGCCTCAGTGAGGCGTTTACTGAAACAAAACACCAAGTGCCAGCGTCCTGACTCAAGTTGTTGAAGGATCATTCCCGCAAGTCCATGTTTGCTTGCGTCTGTGTGGAGTTCTATTGGAGCTGAAGGGTCATACAACTTCAGAACCGGAGGCTCTGTCAGTTCTCTTCGGAGCTGGTCGAAAGCTTCCTGTTGCTCCACTCCCCAAATAAACTTTGTGTCTTTCTTAGTCAGAGAAGTGGTTCTGCCTTCAGAGCATAATGGGGAATGAACCGTCTGAAAAATCCTGTCAGGTCCAGAAATCTCTTGACACTGTGAACATCAGTTGGCGTGCTAGCGTCAAATAAAGGTTGTTGCTTCACTTCACCTGGCTGCAGGTAGCCTTTCACAATCTTGAAACCTAAGTAGTCGTGTTCGTCACTTCCAAACTCACGCTTGGATAGCTTTAGGGTTAGACCAGCAGATCGCAGAGCATCCAGTACTTGTTTGAGCCGAACCAGCAAGTCTTCCCAGTCCTTTGCTGGATTCAGCAAGTCGTCCACGTAACATAATACTACCGTGTTGCGCAGAGATCCGACGACCTTGTTCATTAGACGTTGAAATACAGCAGGACCGTTTCTCAACCCGAACACCATAGGTTCAAACTGTCCGGTCTTATAAGGCGTGATGAATGCAGTTTTGGCCTCCGATTCCTCACTCATTGGAAGCTGAAGGTATCCGTTTGCGCAGTCTAACACACAGTACATTTGTGCTCCGGACAGTCGTTGCAGCTGGTCATCAATGTTTGGCAAGGGAAAGTGTTCCGGCACCGTCTGGCTATTTAGCCGTCGATAGTCTATGACTAGACGACTTTCTCCATTTTTCTTTTTCACGAGTATCACTGGACTAGCGTATGGCGAGGATGTTTCGGTTACGATGCCAGTCGCTTTCCACTCTAACAATTTCTTGAATTGCTTGTCTTTCGTCTGCATTAGTCGTGTACGATTTGCAGCTGACTGGAGTACTACCGGAATACTCTGTGGTAGCCATTTCCAGTTGGTTACAGCACCCCAACTCTGACCAGTTCAGTGCAAAGCAGTCCCTGTATTCATTCAGCATCTTCAGCAGCGCATCCACTTGTTGTTCATTGACGTCTTTCTCGACATTCAGCCTGCAACGATCAATGGGCTTCGGCTGAGGCACAGGTCTCACGGGGATTAACTCTTCACTCCCTGAAAGCAGTTCAGCGTGAGCCAACAAACTTCCCTTGGTCAGCTGTTGGTCTTCATCCTTGTCGTTCAACTTGGGTATCTCAACCCGTCCGTGTTCGATGTGAAGTAGCATTCCCTTACCAGGCCCACTAGGTAAGATCAGATTTTCTTCACTCTTACCGGTCTCCACTGTCACCCAACACACAGTTCTTTTCGGCAGCACAATGGTTTCCTTGACACGAAGTAGTTCCATGGAGGGCTTCACCGGGACAGGGTCGATGTTAAAGAAATGGAAGATCATCTCGGTAGCCAATCCTGAGTTCATCTCCCGTAGGTATGCAATGTGGTCTTGTTCCGTACAGGTTCTACCAACCAGCATGTCCACGGGCAAGGCACCGCTGTTGACGACAATCACCTTGACCTTGCGGAATACCACGTCATCGATTTGTATGTACACCTACGAGGTCCCGATAGACCGAACTGTATATGTGCCTGTGTTCCCAAACCCATACATGTCTTGGGCCCTGCACACAACTTGTAGGCTGCACCTTGCAGCCGCTGGATGGCGCAATATACAGTCTGAACTTTCCGGGTCAATCATCACCGAGAGCTGGTGAGTTCCACTGATGGTCGCAGTTTTCAGGAAGTTTGATGGACCACTGTGACTTGTTGGATTGTCATTCACCTCGAAGCTACCAACAGGGTTGGTTTTTGGACAGTCTCTCGCTATGTGCCCATACCTTCCGCAGCTGTAGCATTTTCGCTCCGCTTGATCACGCTTGGGCGGTTCTGGCATTTTCTTCGGTGGTCCCCCACCACTTGCTTGGCCTGTGACACATGCATTTGTGATCACTTGCTCAGGGGGACGGGCGGCAGTCCAAGATATTGAGGTCGGAGGCTTGGCACGAGGTGTCGTGGCACCTGGATCACCACATTGTGGCTTGATCCCTGGTGACTTCTGCACTCTAGCTTCGCTTATTCGCTCCAGTCTTCGCAAGTCTGCCAGCAATTCATCCTCGTCCTTGTGATCATTTGCCGTCATGGATATGCATGCGTCTCTAAACCGCAGCCCCACCCAAACTTGCTCCTTGGTATATTGCATACCGAGGCCCAATCCCTTGCATAACAAGGTCTTTTCGAGGAAGTATGCCGTGATGGACTCTCTCCTCATCTGGACTCTTTCCTGCATTTGCTTCCACTTTTAGGCCTTGCTTGTCTGGCCCACAAATGTATTTTTGAAGGCAACCTTGAAGTCCTCCCACATAGTGAGGTCATCGACACGGGCCTGAAGGCAAAATCGAGCAGGTCCCTTCATGTTAAGCCTTGCGTTTTCTAGTCTGAACCTATCCGGCCAGCCGTGCAGGACCGCCATGGAATCGATACTCCTCAGCCACGCCCCAGCTTCGTGGGATGAGCCCTCACCGTCGAAATCGTGGATAGCTTTATTCAGGTCCGGTATAATGTGGAACGCTTCAGGCTTCATCTCGAGACACGGAGTAGTTACTGAAGTTTTACTGAATTTCCTCTCGAGGGGCTCCAGGAACGGCCGGTTTTGCTCCAGCAGAACTTGTATCATTTGGATTTCGTGAGTTCCGCCGCCGTCTGCCATCTTCGGGGTTGTCTAGCGTCTCCCTAGGCGTACACACAGCTTTTCGCCTCCAGCTGAGTGTCTAGGCTTACGACGTTTACACACAGCGCGTCCGCACACTCGTTTCTGAGGCAGCACAAAGACTCACGTTTTCGATGTCGGTACCTCACGAAGACGGTACCGCTGCGTCTCGTAGACGTCACATAGAGCGTCCGCACGCACATTTTTCAAGGCAACACAAAGGGTACCTTTTACGGTCAGTACCTCACGAAGACAGCGCCAACGCAGCGTCCGTTGAAAAGTCAGCGAGCATCACCGTCGGCGCAATCCCACGACATCGGCTTCCAGGATCGCTTCACCACGAAGGTTTCGGTGTATCCCACTTCTGAGATGTTAGGAATTTCTTCGCAGACACACAGATTATTAAAGAGGGGCGCTCTTTAATAGATAAATAAAAGAAAAAAAAGAGTTCACAACAGCGTGACAACTGCATTCCTTTGCGGCCACCATCTCTCTCCTCCTATGTTGCCAGCCTTCGCTTCCGATTCCGCTAACATACTGTTCAACCGCGTGCTGTTTAGGGGCGGAATGATTTTTTTTACTATTATTATTTAGTAAGATGTGCAAATTTACAGGCCACCATCAAAGCTGTCCGCTGTGCAACGGGCAATTCCACAAAATGGACGTCATATGCCTTGTCGAATAAAGAAATGCTTGTTTTCTCCATAAATATGCTCGTTCCGAGCGCTTTGTGCGTGTCACATTGTTGGAAAACGCGTATTTAAACCTACGTGAAAAGGCGGAACATGCGAAAGTGCTGAACGGACGAGATTACTAACGAATGATATTTGCTTTTAAGAACATCCTGCAGAAAACATTGACGCATCCCAAGCACCTCTCACGTACACAGGAGAAATTTACCATCCGGCAGTTGAAAAAGGAGATTACACCGTATTTACATGATTGCCAAGTCATTGTGGTGCCCTTGGAAACGAGCGAGCAGACGCAGCCGCTCTATCTTCACATACCAGTACCGACTGCGCCGCTATTCTGACGTCAAGAACAGACGCAGCCGGAGAGCTCCGTGCGCTTGCTCGCAAGCTTACGTTGGCCCAGTGGAATTCGGCAGACTCTAAAAACCAGTGCCTTTATTCCCTGGATCCAGATCTGAAGCTCCGCCTTCCACATGGCTTACTACGACGGGAGATAACTCTCACTTATAGTCTATGGCTTGAAGTAGCTTTTACCAATGTGTACTCCTACCTCATCGGAATGGCCATAAGTCCAGATTGTGAAGCTTTGCGGGTGCAAAGAGACGAGAGCACAGCTTCTGTGTGATTACAGAAGCCAGAATTCTTGGACTCTGGTCCAGTCGACGTCGGCACGAACCGTTTTAAAAGCGCGAGTGTGCTATTTAAGAGAAATGGGACTCATTGAAAAGCTATAGAATATGCGAACTGATGTGTTCTTTTTTTCTTAGTCTTCTTTTGTTATCCGTTCTGCCCTTACCCCATTCCCCTGCGCAGAGTAGCCTACCGGACACTTAATCTGGCTAACCTCCCTGCCTTTAACCTCTTGTTTTCCTTCCTTCCTTCCTTCCTTCCTTCCTTCCTTCCTTCCTTCCTTCCTTCCTTCCTTCCTTCCTTCCTTCTTTTTTACATGCAGTTTTTCCTGTTCGGTACGACAGCGGCCAGCGGGTTGCAAGATTCAGCGTCCTTAGTCATCACTACGGCAGCTTCCTATGGAGACTGTGCGTACGTACTGCCACACCATGACGATCACTGGGCGTCAACGCGTCCAGGAGCATCGACATCATCAAGAGCGCATATAAGCCAGCCTCCACCAGCACCTTCCAGTGGGCTCGTCGGCTGGCCGCCAGTCAACATGACCAACCCGTTGCTTTTTTACATGCAGGTCAGTAGCAAAGCTTCTACTGTTAAATTCATTGATATGTGTTTTATCCAGCTGACGTGCCCACGCAGCCTTTGTACGCTCTGTTTGGTTGTTCAGGATTTTGTCTTCTCTTTTCTAATGCTTTCTGGGGACGTAGAGCCCAATCCTGGACCTGGGCCTACGACTGATGAACTGTTGATCGAACTACTCAATGGTCAGAAGAAAATAGAAAAACGGTTAGATGAAATTGAAATGAAACTAAAGGTGGCTGAGGAGTCGGCAATGGCTATGAAAGAAGTCAGCAAAAAAGTCTTTGGCCTCGAGAAAAGTGTGCAGAGGTTGCAGGACAAATTTGTCGATCTAGAAGATCGTTCCAGGAGGAACCACCGTCTGGTTTTTGGGGTCAAAGAAACAGCTGCCGAAACTCATGATGATCTGAAGCAAGCTGTGTTAGAGGGCGTGTTTAAGAGCGTTCTCGGCCTGCAAGTTTCTTCGTCTGAACGACTTCTCAGGATTGGGCGCAGACACGGGACTAGACCACGACCAGTCATAATCAAGCTTTTCGACCACCGCGAAAGAATGGCCGTACTACAGAATTGTTTCAAACTGAAAAATAAAGATATTTTGGCCTCGAAAGACTTCTCAGCACCCACAAGACTGAAAAGAAAGAAACTCTGGGATAGCGACTTCGAAATTAGAGCTGCTGGGGGGAAGTCCAACTAGTGTACGACAAAATTAGGATTAATGGCGAGCTATTCCGATGGGATGGTGCAAGTGACAGAAGGATTACCACAGGAAGACAAACTGAAGAAAGACACCAGTCACAATGAATACAAACCGATGCCCAAAAGCCCCTCCGTTTCATCAACCTTAATGCACGTTGCATCGTTAATAAATCTGATGATATTGAAAGTATTATTTTAACACACAAGCCGCATATTCTTATAATCACGGAAACTTGGCTTCACACCGATATCTCCGACGAGGAAGTAACACCACCAGGTTATGGAATTCATCGTAAAGATAGAAGTTCGCGCGGTGGTGGCGTTGCAATTATTTATCAACAGTCACTACTCGTGTCTACGTTACCTGACATACATGCAACTGAGTGCGTCCTCATTAAAGTATACTTGGATGGGCACAATGTAATCGTAGGAGGCTTCTACCGTCTCCCTACTCAAGGTAACTTTTTTCTCGAGCTTAACGAATTCCTTTGTTCTAGCAGAAGCTATTCTGGTAATGTCCTCTTGGGTGGCGACTTCAATATGCCTTTAATCGATTGGAGTGCCGATTATCCTGAGCCGCTTTCTAGTGCTGCTGAACCTTTTGTTGACTTCGTAGTATTCCATGATTTAGCTCATTTAGTAAAAGAGCCAACGCGCAGTCAGGATGATACAGCTTCAATTTTAGATCTATTCCTTGTAAGCAATGCAGTGCTCAGTCGTGATCCCGAAGTACATATTTTTGACGGAATATCTGATTACAAAATGATATCTTTAACAGTTCAACTTGGCCGTCCGGCTGAAACCAACAAAAGAAGATGCCTCGTTCCAAACTTTTGCCGCGCTAAGGACGTTGACATATTGGACGCCATGTGTAGGTCGCTGGCTGATTTCATACTTCTTTCTGAATCGGGCACGTGCTGCGTGAACGAGCTGTGGTGCTTCTTTAGGAACCTAGTCCTAAAATGCGTCAGGGGCTTCGTTCCAATGAGACTAAGCATTCAACAGCGCACACGCCCATGGATTACAAAGTAGATAGTGCAGCTGGAACGGAAGGCCACACGAATAAGAAAACAGCACCATCAGTATACCACAGAGGGCAACGCCAGTAATCTTTCCAACATACGTCTGCAACTAAAGGCAAGCATTAGAAAAGCAAAGTAATACTATCAAAGTGTGTCTTTGAAGAATTTTCTGCTGCCTTCCCCGGCAAAGTTCTGGCATCATTTTTCTTCGAAAAAGCAGCTCTTGTCCAGTTTCTGCATCGACTGGGAAACCGTAACTGATAAAAGTTTGGCAGCAAAATCTTTCAATCAATTTTTCTGTTCGGTATTTAATTATGGATGATGACGGTGGCAAACCAAGCTATTACCTTCCAGTTGATTGCCCGCCAAGTGCAAATATCTCAGTGACCAAAGAAGGCATTTTATCTGTCTTGTTAAATTTGAATACAAAAAAAATGGCCTGGAATGGATAGCATACCTACTGCTTTTCTCGTGAAATATGCCGAGTGGTGTTCGAAATATCTGTGCATCCTATTTAGCAAGTCTTTATCGTGTGCAGAAGTTCCGGATGACTGAAGTACGCAAAGGTTACCCCAATACCCAAATCAGAAAACAGGTTGCTTATCACTTCGTATAGACCGAAATTCATTGTTACACACATGTGCAAAAACACTTGAGCATGTTATATTTAAGCATATTTCGGTCTTCCTGAATGACAACAATATAATTGATTCCACGCAGCATGGGTTTCGGAAGGGACTCTCTGCAACAACACAGCTACTCGAAACTATCCACGAACTCGGAGCAGTTCTAGACAGACAGGGCCAAACTGATATAATATTCATATATTTCGAAAAAGCATTCGACCGTGTGTCTCACACTAAGCTGCTGTTAAAACTGCAAACACTACTTAAAAATCATTTTTTTATTTCATGCAATTCTGCATATCTGTCGTTAAAGCGGCAAAGTATCTTCATCGATGGCGCGCGTTCTGGATCAACACCGGTTCGGTCGGGCATTCCGCAAGGGTCCGTCCTTGGGCCTCGTTTCTTTCTGTGTGTCAATGACTTAATAAAAGGAGTAAACGTGAAAAAACTATTATTTGCAGACAACTGTATACTATATCAAGAAGTTAATAGCGTAAATGATCAGGTCTGTTTGAATTCTTCACTAGCCAAGGTAGAAGCGTGGTGCGTCACATGGCAAATGAATATTAATGCAAAGAAAACGGTTGCTATGTCAGTAACACAAAAACGCCACCCCTTAAAATTTTCTTACAGTTTCATCGGTAATAGTCTATCTACAGTTTGGAGCTACAAATACTTAGGCCGCGTAATTTCATCCGACCTTAGATGGAACGAACACGTTTCTCATATTACAAAAAAAAGGCAATGCGCCAACTTCGTTACTTGAGAAGGTCGTCACGACAGTCCACACAAGAAATCCATCTTTTAGCGTACAAAACGTATATTAGACCAATTCTTGAGTACGCCTCGGTAGTATGGGAACCGTACACCCAGAAGAACATTATACAATTGGAAAACATTCAAAGAAAATCTGTTAGATTCGTATTTAACAGTTATAGCTGGCACGTATCTGCGACTTTTCTTATTAACAAAACTAACCTGGAAACATTAAAATTTAGGCGATATAGAGACCGACTGAAATATATGTATCTACTTTATCATGATATGCTGGGGGTAGATAAGGATATGTATATTACTTTAGTTTCCAGGCGTGCAACACGATCTAATCATCCGAAAAAAATTAAGGAATTTCCTTGCAGAACAAACGCATTTAAAAACACGTTTTTTCCTCGGACGATAGGTGAGTGGAATGAGCTCTCTGCCAGTACGGTGGAATGCCCGACCATCCAATCATTCTGCAACATGCTGAATAGTATTTAGACGTGATATTATATGTATGTGCATGCATATGTATATATATGTATATGTATGTATAAATTTCATTTTTCTTTTTTTTTTTTTTTTTTTGATTTACATTATACCCAAGTGCTTCTTTCGCTTGCTTGTCATTATTATTCATAGATTTTTGCTGCTCAACCAACCGAGCATGAGCGATGTCTTTCAGCACACCAGTAGGAATGCGACTACGTGTTATCAATATCGCGTTGTTATCAATATGCTCTGCACAGCTCGCGCAGTTCAGCGAATATCCGTATTTTAAAATATATTCAAATTTTTTAAAGCTTTTTCGTTGGGACGTTCTGTACGGCTCGTGCGCATCAGGGAATATGTATATTGCAATGTAATGATTTTTGCTGTGCAGTTTTTGTACGCATGTATATCACACTGTCCACTCCTGCCCAAGGCCTCAAACTAAGGCCGGCAGTATCCTGTAAATAAAAAAATTAAAAGCAATACAATACATATTCTACGACAATGACATCTAACTTCCAAATATTCCCCATTCTTTGACCCTCTTCACTGGCCCTTAGAAGCACAAATACACGAATTGTTTACGCGTGACGCAATTTGTTCTTGTTTTTTTTTTTTTTGCGACGCAATATTTGGCTTCGGCGTCCGGGATGAAAGGCTACGTACAGAAGCCAATGCTTCAGGGCACGTCAGACAGACCGCCGTCAGCCAGACGCTCCCAAATACTTCTACGTCCACTCAAAAAAATAATTCATCAGCCATTCCACTCTGCGAAAATGGATGATCAGCGAAGCTGTTTAGTGCTCGACACAGAGGTGACCCTGAATATTGAACAAAGGAGCGAACATATTTATTGTCCTAATCTGTGGTCATCGTGGCGATATAGATACGCACACACATTCGCTTATCACCTCTGTTATTACATGTGTCCGTCAGGTAAGAAAATGAATAGCTCATGCCCCCTTAAGCAATGTCACATACCCCCGTAAACGCGGCCTCCCCATTACGACTGCAAAAGAGAAAAATTCTACGCTGGAATGACGAGTGGCAACGGAGCCAGCTGTGGAAGACGACGATGGCGAACGCGCTGACTGCGGCATTAGCGCGTTTGCGCGATTGGCGCCGAGATTTCTTTAACAAACCTTGCTGAAAAAGTTGTACAAAAATTTTTCTTTTCAGAAACATCTGTTCTTACCCTTGTGTCTGGGACCTCATTGGGTCCCACGTGTGACAAGGGTAGTTCAAGGGCGCGACAGGTCCTCGAGCCTGCAGGGACATGTGCCATTGAGCTTGGACCCTTTCTTCACTATGACCAGGATCAGTTCACATGATGATTTGTTTTTGTCAACATCTCGGTCTCATTTCTTTCCAGATTCTAGCCATAGACAACTTCGCTGCAAAAAAAAAGAAAATGCGCGGGTGCGAAGCGCGTTTTCAGTTGTGCAACAGACGGAAAGACAAAAGTTCCTCCTTTTTGAGCTCCTACGCGTTTTCGTTTGCCAGAATATTTGCCGGTGCCAGCTACGCGCTACCGTGTTATCACTCCTAACAATCGCTCGTGGAGATTGCGACACGTTTGTCCGTTTATTTTCAAGTTGAGCATAACTTTTCTCACCAATAACTAATGACTAGAGTACCGAAACAAGTTATATATTTTTGTGTGCAGTACAAAACATCACTAACTTGTTTCCCTAACATTCAGTCAAGGCAAAAATAACAGGCCAACTTGCCTTTCCCTATCTACGTTACGCGGCCAAGACTGCCAGCTTGCCATGCGCTTAAGTTTCGTTAAGTGCAGTGTACTCTGGCAAAAAAAAAAAGAATTCTCACTTTGCCGTTGTCAAACACCGCAGGAGGGCCGAGTCGAATAATAGCAGGGACGCAAAAACATGCCAAGAGACCAGAGTTTGCACGAACTACAGCAAAAAAAAAAAGAAAAAAAAGCACTGCGAACGCTCACATGTGAAGCTGGCCTTGCTTCAATGGCGTGGCTTTGGCTTGTCGCTTGGTGACATCAGAAGAGGTCGCAAATTGTTTATTCGCAAAAAGCTCAAGTTATTATACATGGGAAGCTTATCTGTTTCCCCCGCAAGGAAATAAACGAATAAAACATTGACTGTAGACTTGATGTTACATTTATTTTTTGTGGTGCTCGCATCAGCTGGTGGTTCGAGTTATAACTAGGACGTGACGTTTGAGCTTGAGTTTATTTAACCACATGGTACATAATAAATGTGTACTTGTGGTTGCGTATCACGGTAAAAAAGCTGCATAAAAGCAGCTTGACGGCCCCCATAACACCTAAAACAAAACCAATACATCTTTGCTGATACCAGTTACTGCTTAGTGTCGGCCCTTTAATTTTTTTTTCTTTCTCTATGGTGCGTGTCCCTCGCTAGTGTCAACTTATCTTTCAACCTCCCCCTCCCCCGTCAACTAGTGCTTGGAAGCAAACTGGATTTTTCATTGTGCTTAGCGTTCCTGCTTTTCATCTTTGTGTCGTCTCTTTTTCTGAAGTAGCACGAAAATCGTTTGGCTAGGTTAACTTCTCAAGCGCTCATTAAAGGTTAGTTCTCTGGCGACTTATACGCTTGAGGTATTGTGAGGCCTTTCTTCGATGGAATAAAGCAATAAAGCAAACGCACCAGGAATATAGCAATCTTCTCTGACTTCAAAGTCTCTCTGGAGACACTAACGCAATGCTTTCTTCAAGGGGACAACTGCTCGCTTTGCTATGAAGTCAAGAAAATATTGACCGTTGCCTCTTGTTCCGATAATCAGATTCATTAGCAATGAATCCCAAACCAAGTTAGAATAACGGCGAATTAAGTATCGCACAGCATGACTACTGCGGCGCATACTTACACCAATACAATTTCCTGCATTGGACGCCAAAACAGCACTTCAGGGACTGAGGCATAATTTGTCAAAGATGATGTGGTTCGATGAACGGAAAAAACCGTCTCTTTTCGTACAGCATATAACAACCCTTCGCTGTGCTTCTCACCGAACTGCAATATTGAACGCACTTCAGACACACTTCATACAGTGCATGCGACTTGAAGTGCCGCAAACACCCCGTTTTCGATGTCGTATCAGGGAAGGACCTCTCTTGCAACTGCGTGCGTTGGCGCCAGCACCGGGGTAGCTTCTTCAATAACAACATATTGTTATGGAATGTTCCCAATTTAATGAACATTGGGAGCATGATCGTCTTGGCGTCTTAGATAGGCATCCATTATATGTAAAGAAACCATTCAAGCCCTGGTCTTGTCCCTATAATCAAAGAGAAGCTTTGAAAGCCTTGGGGAATTTTCTTGTGAACAGTACACATTCAGTTACTTGTGAATAGCGTTATTTGAGTAGTGCAAGTTTATTGCGACAGCCATCGTATGGACATTCCATGCAAATTGTCTTCGTCAATGTCACTGTGATGTTGCGATTATACCATATATATATATATATATATATATAGCACCGTCAGAAAAGCAAAGCGCTACAGAAATTTAATGTGACTGAAAACACATTCAGAAGTACGGTAGACACGTGCAAGCGTCCAATAAAGACATCCAATCCGGCGGGGTTCCTTGTGCAGCGTACACATTGCGAGCGTAAGCAGCATCTCTGACTGGTGCCGATACAACTGTTTCTGGAAGGTAGTTGATTAAGCGAAGTTGTAACATCCCTCTTAGAAATGGACTGTTTATATCACAAAAGAATAATAACCGAGAGACAAGTTGGTTAACAAAAAATGAACCAAACCCTAACCTCCACTCTCAAAAGGAAGAAATAGATTATCGCGCCGCATGGCCTCAACCCGTGAGCTCCATACGAAAGTAGTGTTAATGACGGTTCCCCCAGGACCGTGGAGGTAGCGTTGGCCTGACGGTCGGGAGCTTGACCAGTGGTTGTCGGATCGCACCGCTGGTACGTACGAGCTGTTACAAACAGCGCACCCAGATGTTCACGATCGTGCCGCTGACTGCACTTTGCCGCGGCTCACGAGTCCCGAGGGGGAGAGGCAGAAGACGCGGCGGCTGCGTAAGGATGAACAACGAAGCCTTAATTCCATAGTTACGGAGGGGTCAGCTCTGCAGGCTTCCTGGCGGAGAGCGACACACACTCTAGCTTGCTCGAGTGTGCTGAAGGCTGCAGTCCGTTGGCGGGAGCATCATTTCTATAGTCAAGAATGCGCTCGCTCAAGAGAAGGAGGAGCGAACGCTCTCGCCGCTTGCCGCCATTGCTCGGTACACGGAAGCCAGTACAACGGATTCTAACCGCCACTGGCCCAGAGGGAAAGGCACTGATATACATACACACAGACACCACCGGCGCCTTCCTTGCCGAGGAGAGGAGCATCAAAGCTACCTGATTCGATACCCTCGCTATGTAATGAAAGAGAAGGAAGGAAACCAAGGGACCCGATTTTTATTTGTCATATCATAAAGAATGCAACAAACAATGACACCAAGTGCAGCATAGGGGAAATTACCTGAAGTTCTTAATTGAAATAAATAAATGATCAGGCGAGCTTTGATGCCTTCAAGTAGCATGTCTGGATTTATTGACCAGTTGCTTTCACCCAAAGAGTTCACGTAAACGTGAAGCTACGGCAAGAAGGATGTTCCACACCCGCCACCAAGGCCGTGAGTGGTGGCGCTGGCTAACACTCCCAGAGTTAGTTCTTGAAGATAAAAACATAAACACTCCGGAATGCGAAGATGATAGTTCGTATCCCACCTGCGGCCAGTTGTTATTTCATCCACTTTCATTTCTGTTTATTTGATCATTGCTTCATTTCAATTGAGAACTGCAGTTAATTTCCCTTATGCTGCCCTGCATTCATATATATATATATATATATATATATATATATATATATATATATATATATATATGAAGCGGTATGAGCCTTCGAATAGAAGATGAATAAGCGCAGGAACCTGGGTACAGGAGAAGAAGAGAATCAAGTTAGAATAAATATAGACAAGATGAATGCCAGTTTCATAGCAATGTTTTACGTCTATTGTGTCCTTTAACTAGGAACGCTACATTATTTTGGCGCAGTCGACAACCGACTCCAACATGTAGGTGACATTTTTCGTTGAGGAGACCTTCGCAGAGCAGATCATCTTTTCAAGATACCAAGCTCAAGATGAACCAGAGGTGGAACTACCTCGCGAACTCAACTCGGCAGAACTCGTGAACCTGGTTTTAGAAAAGGCTTCCATGGACACTGCTGAACTACGTCGGAAGGGTGCTGTGAAAGTTAACTTGCGTCTGGCTATTTTCGACGAATTAGTTCTTCAACCTATGCGTCGAAGGGACTCTGGATCACGGTCTTCGACGGACCGGGTGAGCCTCGTTTTGAAAGCTCTTCAGCTATAGCAAGAACAGATTGCGCAACAAAACCAATTGGTGGCATCGCTTCTAAGCTGTCTAAACGCTGAGAAGCCGGTGACTAAATTTGTAGAACCCGATGCGTTCGACGGCATTTCCCACAAGCTTAGATTGAGCCGGCGGCGTCACCCGGTGAGCAGGCGCCTTCATGAGCCCAACCGATGGCGAGTTTAGAGGCCACGTCGCCGAGTGCTGTGGATGGGAAATGGTCTCGAGCTCTGGTAATGAATGTGTGATGTCAGTTACCGATGCAGAGTTAGAGACCCGCAGTGGCAAAAGCAGGCTTCGCAAGGGTTTTGCGGCGGACTTCTCCGTCTGAGGGCTGCAGGGCACACCTGCCGCAGCATCGAAGCGGTAGCTCTCAGGAGCGCCGCACGAAGTGACACGGACAGAGAATAGAAGCAGACAGAAACTTCCATACATTGGAAGCTGTGGATAGTAAGTATCATTCACATTGTTTCAAGTTTGTGTAATGTTTGTAAAAATACATGTATTACACCGAAATGATTAATGTTCCAAATGCATTTGATGCGCATCTTTCGAGACGTGGTGCCTCTGAGGAGAAGAAGAAATCACTGTGCTCAAAATCAAGCCTTGCCTTGCAGATATGCAGAGAGACATTAAGTAAGCGTGTAATTGTAAACCTGTGTACATGTAGTAAACCTTGTTAATTTGAAGTCGTAGGGGCTATGGAAAATCTCAGGACTAACCAAACACAATAACATAATCCCGGCAAGAAATTTCATTGCTAATTTTCGTGGCTACTTTGCTACAACACGCTACATTTAATTGAAGCAGTTTGGATTTCTGAAAGTAATAAGCTATGCTAATTTGTCGCACCCAGTATTTTGTGGCTCCTGATGGGTAATGCTTTCTAGTAGGACAACTACCATATTTACTCGCATAATGACCGCACCCCAGAACTGGTGCATCAAAATTTGTTTTACCCCTTCATGCTGTGATGGTACCGCATATATACCATAGCAGCAAGTGATGATAGCATTAATGACACATGTTCGCTACTTTGCGAGGCACCTATTGCACGCCATTCTTTAACCCTTTGGTGGTCAAAGACGTGAATATACGGCTCCGCAAACAAATGGAAAATGGTCGATGTCATATAGTTACGACGCCGGCTGCATCTTAAACTGCACGCTAATTCGCTAACGTATTTTGCCCAGCATGTGCTGGCACTCTGCAGGAATACAGGGAATTTTTTTTTCGTCACGCTGATAGTTCACCGGCGCGTCTGCTACTGCTCGCACATCTGGGCGCGCGGCGGTTAGTTCCTGGTTTCGTCCTGCAGGCATTTGCTGCTTCTTGCTGATGGCTATCTGATTTCTAATCCCTGAAAGGATGACCGCTTGATACTCAGGAATTTAATGTTCAAAGGAGTGCGATTACATCCATTCACAGCAGGCACTGGTACACAGGAATGATGCTACCGTGCCTCCGTTCCCCTCCTCCTTTTTCTAGACTCGCAAACTCATTCCCTCTCGTTGCCAATAAGATGGATTAGCCGACGTTTCCCCCTACTTTCGTTTTCGAATGAGCACATGACCATAGATTTTTCCTGAGTGAGCTTACCTACGCAGTTTGATTACGCTATGGACGGATCATGCTATGCCAACTCAAAATATTTGTTTCTCACTTTACGGTTGCCCTGAAAAATTTACGACAGACAGACAGGCGGACGGACGGACGGACGGACGGACGGACGGACATACATACATACATACATACATACATACATACATACATACATACATACATACATACATACATACATACATACATACATACATACATACATACATACATACATACATACATACAGACAGACAGACAGACAGACAGACAGACAGACAGACAGACAGACAGACAGCGAACTTTATTTAATCCTGAGGAGCTACTGTCTGGACCTCCTAACGGGAGGCTTTTGTAGCCGCTGGCTGCAGCCACGTAGAGGACAGAACGCCGTGACGCTCCGCCCTTTCCTGGGCCCTCTGGATAGCCTGGGTTTGATTTTGGAGTACCGTGCTTCTGATGGCCTCCTCCCATTCGGCTTCGCTGGAGAGAAAGTCGTTAGGCAATGCGGGACATCGCCAGGGCATGTGAGCCATAGAACAAAACGTTTCACTGCAGTCGGGACAACTAGGGTCCACATCTGAGTACATTCTGCTGAGGAATGCCCGCGACGGGAAAGAATCCGTCTGCAGCATTCTAAGAGTAGCTGACTGACCTCTACTGAGCTTCGGGTGAGGCAGAGGATAAATTATCCAAACAAGATGTTTAGTAATTTCATTAAATGTGAGGAGTGGATCGTTCTGCTTAGTCCCTTCCTGCCCCTCTGGAGCCTCCAGACCATCGCGGCGCGTGATTTCTCGTGCGCGGTCGTGGGCCAGCTCGTTGAAGTTTGGGAAGCCCTCGAGAACGTTTGTCCCTGTGTGTGCGGGGAACCACGTGATAAAATGAGAACCGGGGCAACCCCTTTTCTCTAGAATAGAGGCCGCTTCTCTTGCGAGGTTACCCGATTTGAAAGCTCTGATCGCGTCTCTCGAGTCAGTGTAAATGTAGGAACGCTCTGGGTCACACAAGGCAAGCGCAACCGCAATTTGCTCTGCTATACTCGCGGTGGCCGCTCTGACCGAGGCCGAGGAGCGAAGCACCTCCTGTCCGTCTACAACCGACAACGCGAACACTCTCCTGTTCCCGTACTGCGCCTCGTCGACAAAAACCGCGGAGTCTCTATCATCTCTAACTTTCTTCAAGATGGCTCGTGCACGGGCGTTACGTCTGCCCATGTTGTGCTGTGGATGCACGTTTCGCGGGAAGGGCCTCACCAGGTAGGTCGCCCTCGTTTCTCGTGTCAATGTTATGCGCCGGTCCTCCATTAACCTAGGAGCCATGCCAACCTCGACGAGAATTCATCTGCCAGCTTTGGTCGACGATAGCCTAACCACCTGGGCAGTGACCTGTGCCTCTATGATCTCGTCTATGCTATTGTGCATACCGAGTTGATCTAGCCTGTCGGAGCTCGTGGCAATATGCAAGCCTAGCACTTTCTTGATGCTCTTGCGCATGAGGGTATTTAATTTGGCCTTTTCCATTTTTGTCCATACTAGAGCTGACGCCACATAGTTAATATGACTCATGAGAAACGCGTTGTACATCCGACAGATGTTGTCTTCACCTAACCCCTTCTTTCGGTTGGACAAACATATTCTCCGCCTTGGCTGTAACGTGGGTAATTCTTCTGGCATTACAGCCCCTCGCGTCTATGAGCAGGCCAAGGATCTTAACTGAGTCGACTCTAGGAATTTTCTATCCATTATTCGCGTATAATACCACGGGTAGCTGGTTGAGGGGTGTCAGACCCCTAACCCCTTGCCTTGCAGGTCTGTAAGGTAACAGCTCCGATTTACTCGTAGACAGCTTGAGACCCGTGTCCGCGAGGTAAGCCTCCGTCTCGTCCAAGGCCGCTTGTAAAGCTTGCTCCATTTCAGCTAGGGAGCTCCCTGGGCACCAGAACGTGCTGTCATCTGCGTAAAGTGCATGACTTATGCCCTAGAGGTCGCCCAGCCTGTCTGATAGACCCTTCATGACTATATTGAAGAGCAGTGGCGATATTACTGATCCCTGAGGGGTACCCCGAGCCCCCAATCTGTACCCGCTCGACCGAATCTGCCCCACCTGAATAGTAGCAGTTCTATTCATCAGAAAGGACCTGACAAAGGCCTGGAATTTGACTCCCAGGCCTATCCCTGCAGTGGCCTGCAGAATGTATATATGTAACACTGTGTCGAACGCCTTAGTGAGATCCAGGGCGAGAATTCCTCTCACGTCCCGGGTGCCGCTATCAAAGATTTGCTTCCTTAGCATTAGCATAACCCCCTGCGTCGATAGGCCGGGCCGAAAACCAACCATATTATGTGGGAAGAGGTCTCTGCGCTCTATGTACCCGGAAACCCTGTTCAAGATCGCGTGCTCAGCTACCTTGCCTATGCACGAGGTTAGTGATATTGACCTCATGTTGTCCAAATGAAGGGGTTTTCCTGGTTTAGGGATGAGTGTCACTATAGCCGACCTCCATCCGTCAGGCACCTGTCCTGTCTCCCATACCCTGCTGACCTCCTTAGTTAGAAGTTAGGTTTCGTAATAGCCTGCTAGAAACGTTATCCAGACCCGGAGCCGATCTGCTGTTTAAATTGTAGAGCGCCGCCCTGTTCTCCAATTCTGTGAAGGGCGCCTCCAGTTCCTCTACTGTCGCACATTCGGTTTGCGGATAATCCTCTTCCTGCGTCGGTCCTATAGGAAGGTATCTATCCGCGATCGCATTCAAAAGTGACTCTTCAGTACCTCCCTCCTGTCTGTGCCGGTGTATGACTTTACTAAGTGTTTGGCTCTGATTATGCTTTGTCTGTGCGTCACCCAGGAGGTGTTTGAGGAGGTTCCACTTCCTTCCTGAGCACATGAACCCGTCTACTGCAGCGCAGACCTCGTCCCATTGTAGCCCATTGAGCTCCGCGCAATATCTCTCGATCTCTCTATTAAGCTCCACAACCTTTTTTCTCAGCCTGTGATTTAACCTTTGTGTTTTCCACCTGATCAGAATTGACGATTTTATCTCCAACAGGTGCGCTAGGTGCGGATCCATTCTTAGAACCTCCGCTTCCGTTTGTACTACCTTAGTAGCCCTCTCGACGTCCTCCGTTAACGATTCGATGGCCTCGCCAAACGAGGAAAAAGTGCTCGTTCGCTCCTTCCTAAGTTTCCTGAACTCATTACGAAGTTTTTTTTTTTTTTTTTTGAAATAGGTATCTGAAGAATTTCGTCATCATCATCATCAGTCTATTTTATGTCCACTGCAGGACGAAAGCTTCTCCCTGCGATCTCCAAATTCCCCTGTCCTGCACCAACCAACTCCTACCAGCACCCGCAAATTTCCTAATTTTATCGCACCATTTAGTCTTCTGCTGTCCTCTACCGCGCTTCCCTTCTCTTGGTATCCATTCTGTCACCCTAATGGTCGAACGCTTATCTAATCTGCGCATTACATGATCTGCACAGCGCCATTTCTTTCTCTTCATGTCTATTATAATATCGTCTATACCCGTTTGCTCTCTGATCCAAACCGCTCTCTTTCTGTCTCTTGAAGTTATGCCTAGCGTTCTTCGTTCCATCGCGCTTTGCGTGGTCCTTAACTTGTTCTCCAACTTCTTTGTCAGTCTCCAAGTCTCTGCCCCATATATCAGCACCGGTAAAGTGCACTGATTGTATACATTCCTTTTCAATGATAACGGTAAGCTCCCAGTCAGGAGCTCACGATGTCTGCCGTATGCCATCCAACCCATTTTTATTCTTCTCTGAATTTCCTTCTCATGGTCAAGGTTCCCTGTGATTAGTCGACCAAGCTAAACGTACTCCTTCACAGACTCTAGAGGCTGGCTTGCGATCTTAAACTCCTGCTCCCTTGCCCGATTATTTATCATTATCTTTGTCTTCTGCATATTCATCTTCAACACCACTTTTACACTCTCCCAGTTAAGGTCCTCAATCATTTGTTGTAACTCGTCCGCAGTGCTGCTGAATAGAACAATGTCATCGGCAAGCCGAAGGTTGCTGAGGTATTCGCCGTCGATTCTTACTCCTAAGCCTTCCCAGTTTAATAGCTTGAATACTTCTTCCAAGCAGGCGATGAATAGCATTGGAGAGATTGTGTCTCCTTGTCTGACCCATTTCTTTACATGTATCTTCCTACTTTTCTTGTGTAGAAATAAGGTGGTTGTGGAATCTCTGTAGATATTTTCCAGGGTATTTACGTAAGCAGTCTGTACTCCTTGATTGCGCAATGCCTCTATGACTGCTGGTATCTCTACTGAATCAAATGCTTTTTCGTAATCTATGAAAACCATACAGAGAGGCTTATTGTACTCTGCGGATTTCTCGTTAACCTGATTAATGACGTGGATGTGATCCATTGTTGAGTACCCTTTCCTGAAGCCAGCCTGGTCCCTTAGTTGACTAAAGTCCAGTGTTGCCCTTATTCTAGTGGAGATTATTTTGGTAAATATTGTATATAATACTGTGAGTAAGCTAATGGGCCTATAATTTTTCAGTTCTTTAACGTCTCGCTTTTTGTGGATTAGTATAATGTTTGCATTCTTCTAGTTTTCTGGGACCCTTGCAGTCAATAGACACTTCGTACAGACAGCCGCCAGTTTTGCAAGCATGATGTCTCCTTCATCTTTGATTAAATCGACTGTTATTCCATCCTCTCCTGCCGCTTTTCCCCGTTTCATGCCTTGCAAGGCCCTTCTGACCTCATCTCTAGTTATAGGAGGAGTTTCTGTATACTGTTCATTATTGTTTCGAATAGCGTACTCCTGAGTCCTCTGGATACTCTGCAGGCCAGTATAAAATTCTTCCGCTGCTGTTATTATACCTTCGAAATTGCTGATGATATTGCCCTGCTTATCTTTCAGTGCATACATCTTGGTTTGTCCTATGGCAAGTTTCCTTCTCACTGATTTCAGGCTGCGTCCATTTTTACGGCTTCTTCAGTCTTTCTCACGTTATAATTTCTAATATCGCTTATTTTCGCTTTGTTGATCAGTTTCGACAGTTCCGCGAATTCTATCTTATCTCTTGAGCTGGACACTTTCATTCTTTATCGTTTCTTTATTAGGTCCTTTGTTACTTGGGAGAGCTTGCCTACTGGTTGCCTTGGTGCCTTGCCTCCCACTTCATTTGCTGCCTCTGAAGCCAGCCTCGTTACGGTTTCATTCATTATCTCTAAGTCATCATCATCTCTCTGTTCTAAGGCTGCATATTTGTTTGCAAGTACCAGCCTAAACGTGTCTGCTTTTACTCTTACTGCCTCTAAGTTGACCTGTGTTCTTCTTGACCAATTTTCTCTTTGTCTGTTGAAATTTAGGTGAATCCTAACTCCCACAAACCTATTATCACTGAACTTTACCCTACATATCACTTCTGCATCCTGTACTGTGCTGAGATCGGCAGAAAGTATGAAATCAATTTCATTTCTTGTTTCACCATTAGGGCTTTTCCAGGTCCACTTTATATTGCTACGTTTCCTGAAAAAGATGTCCGTTATTCTTAGCTTATTGCTTTCTGCGAATTCTACCAGCATCTCTCCTCTAACATTTCTGGAATCGACACCGTAGTTGCCAATTGCCTGTTCACCCGATTGCTTTTTCCCCATGTTCGCTTTGAAGTCACCCATTACTACTGTATACCGAGTTTGCACTTTTCTCATCGCTAATTCAACATATTGATGAAACTGATCTACTTCCTCATCGTCGTGGCTGGACGTTGGAGCGTAGGCTTGTGCTACTTTTAATCTATACCTCTTATTAAGTTTGATTAGGACTACTGCTACCCTCTCGTTAATGCTGTAAAATCCGTCAATGTTGCCCGCTATGTCCCTATGGATTAGGAATCCTACCCCCTATTGCTTCTTATTTGGGAGACCTCTATATCAGAGGACATGGCCGTTATTCAGCAATGTGTAAGCCTCACCAGTTCTTCTAATCTCACTAAGGCCGATAATATCCCAAACATTGCCTGATGGTTCCTCGAAGATTCCTGCTAAGCTAGCCTCACTCGACAGGGTTCGGATGTTAAACGTAGCAAGGGTCAATTCCAATTTATAGACATGCAAAAATGTACTCTCGGGCGTTGTACTTAATAAAAAAATCAACCTTCAAAGGGCTAATCTTGCTTTGTGCTGTTTTGCCATGTACCAGTATGTGCAAGTTACATATATGCCATTATAAAAGCTTTTCAGTGTGTGCTTGAGCTGAACAATCAGTCTTCCGGCATTCAAACACAAACAAAACACTGTCCCCCATCATTTGTTCTAATCGCTATATTAGATGCGCCGTATATTGAAATAGGGCATAGACAACAAGAACTCGTGGCCAGAGCGGAAGGTTCAAATTATCGAAGTTTTACTGCATGTAGTTGTGTAAATAAAGTGTAAACCGGGCATTCAACGTGTGTATATATTTTTTCTAAATAAAACGTTTGAGTGCATAACGGATCATTCCTTCAAATTCAGGCACACATTCCCCAAGGGACGTTGCACCTCTAGAGGAATTAAGTTCAAGGGCGCATGGCAGGTATGTGCCCGGCCCAAGTCCAATGCAGGGAATCCTTTCTAGAAGGCATAGAATGTATATCTGCTCTTTATTGATCAGATATACATAAACCGGTTAATGTATATCCCCTCAATAAGGAGCACCACATAGACAAAATTAATGCATAGCCCGTCACAAGAGGGCCTCATGATGCAGGTGCTGCATGAGATATCAAGTCTATAATTAATATAGACTTGTTGTGCAGCGCACGAAGCTTAATAGTGGCATAATACAGTGCATGCAAAGGATACAAGGCCCTCGCATCGTACTGCAGTGCGTATGTGGGATACGAGGCCCTCATATTCATACGTGGGAGGCGAGACACATATTCTATAATCTCGTATATACGAGCCACGCATAACACGCACATACGAGATTTTTCAATAGGGTCGTCTCGCACCTCACAGGCCTTGGTTCGATTCTCACCCAGACCGAAATGTCCCAAATTTTCTTTTCCAAGCCACTAATTTACTTTGTTTACAGGAATCTCCCTGAAAAATGTGACGTCAGTCCGATCTTTGCTGACGTGATTTTACTCTTTGCGGCGTCAGCTATTTCTTGTGGCTGCGCAGTTTGGCCAAAGTCACCGCCAACATAGACACCTATGGCTTTCGCCTTAATAACAACTTGGAAAGCTACGGCACTCCAACGCGATGCACTTAGAGAATGAGTAAGCTGAGAACCCAGCTGCATTCTGCCAGCAATCTTCCTCGAGGCGCCTTTCTTTAATTTTTCAATGGGCGACGTATTAAGCCAAGTTCTGGAACGCTGTGGAAAATTGAAACAATATTAGCGCTCTGGTGCACCCAAAGTTTCAGAACACTTCAGCCCTGACCCGGCACGGCGTCCGGTGCTCCGTGTCACAACGCTGAACGTTATAACAAAGCGCGCGCGCGTGCATGCAAAGCGGCTGCATTATTCATGCTATCCTGTACGGTTATCTCCGCGTGCGCGCCCGGATGCTATCCATACATTGTACAATCTCTTATGAATATTAATGCACATAGGTTAGCTATAGGGCCTGCGACCCGCCGCCACCAACTTACGGGGCTGCCCCCCCCCCCCCCCCCCGTTACCGCAGTGCTATTCAAGCACAGCGCGCGGCGCGGGTCGGCGGACCTGTCTGCGCAGGACATGCATTAGAGACAAGTCCCAGCCTGACCTCTAGCTAGTTCCTTGGTGCCGCCTGGGAGTCCTTGAACGGCGCATCCGGCTACCTTCACAAGTGACCTCCCAGGTTTATGACACGTGCAGCGCAGTGCCTTACCTTATTTAGGCTTTGCGTTGCCTTCGTTTATTTAGATTGGTCTACACGACCCACTTTTGCGCGTTACATGATTCGGCAGTAGCATGAGCAGCCAGGAGACTTCGCCTGTGGGATTACTGTCGGTTAGTCTGGTCGGTTTAAGACTACCTTTCATAGAGGTTGCTGGTGCTGGAAGCAAGAACGTTGTCGAGATTTTATAGTGGCAGTCGTTAAGAAGGGAAAGGACAGCAAACTGAGAGGAGAAATGCAAATAGTGAAAACGTGCCAATAGTAAAAAGATAACAAACGCATGTGAGCTCCTAACAGAGGTTACAAGAAGAAGACACATTCAAAACAACAACGATCAAGTCCTCCGTCGCAACTAACAATATAACCTTTCAGCATACAGTATTTCAGTATTTTCAACAAAGCAGTATGCGCATCCTATATACTCCTGATGCCGCATGCATAA
This sequence comes from Dermacentor andersoni, assembly GCF_023375885.2. Classification (NCBI taxonomy): domain Eukaryota; kingdom Metazoa; phylum Arthropoda; class Arachnida; order Ixodida; family Ixodidae; genus Dermacentor; species Dermacentor andersoni. The sequence goes on along the minus strand of NC_092819.1, from coordinate 13,196,664 downwards.
GGTCTCGCGTTATTCATTTTGAGGGCTTATCCTGCAATAGAAGTGTTGCCGTCTAGGCGCTGAATTTATCACTGCTTTTCCCTCACGCTATATATATTTTCGACACCCACCGTGCTAGCACAGCGACTGCGTAAGAAGGGCACATAATCCGTTAGCATGTACCCAGCAAGACGATGCGGTCGTATAGCTTACAGGATAGTTCGGCAATACTCTCAGCTGACGTACACCCGTGAGCAAAAGCATACGAACCAGGGATTGCGCGTTAAAACTCATTTTCTTCTCTGCTTGTTAATGCAACTTCAAAGCAAAGACTGCAGTCCAAACTCGGCATAACAAATTTTCTAGTACACTCGTCAGTTTACGTTTATGCGTGTTAATTATGAAGACATTCGGTTTTTTTCGGCGACCCTGTGGTCCGTATACTTTATCTCACGAGTGTAAGTTTGCTGTATAAACCGCATTTTTCCTACTTGTAAACATTGCTATGCTCTGTCGCCTGGATCCAATACTAGCGGGCTGCGTGCAGTAAAGGACGCTCCTTCTTTTTTCGTTTTTTACAAGCCTGAAATTTATCACGTTCTTTCACTTCAGAGGCTTATTTTTTTCTTTTCCTTTGCTTTCTTTTCATTACCCGTAGATTTGTTTGATCCTAACGAGAGATGATAGCTTTATCCGAAAAAGTAGACAATGTCTGAGCACCCCGATTAGGCTGAGGCCAGAGTGGAAATCGGAGTGCTTTTGAAGAAGAAGAGTGCTTTTGACGTAATGAAAATTGGCGCTACACTACGCTGGAAGACACCTTTAACGGCACACTGGTGTATCTCAGCAAAGAGATGCTTCGCAGTGGTTCATTTTCTTTTTCTACTGGCACCCGCTATGCGGGCTGCTCTCCGCGTCCACTCTGATGCTTTCGGTTTTATTAATTAAAAAGAAATACAAATTCGAGACATAGTTCACATATGATAGTTGCGAGTACTCTACTTCATGTGCCTATCCATGCTTAAGTTATAGATAATGAGAAGAAGCCGTGTATTCTGTTTCTCTTTCCACCAACTACGCTATTCTCCCTTTTGATAGCGAGAACATTAGTTCACACTACGATATCTTCACGGTGATGTCATGTTGGCTGGTCGTAAAAAAAAAAGAAGATCATCACGTGACCCACATTCGAAATTAAAAATAAATGCGACAAAGAAGTGATGAAGTGGAACTCGATACCTGCGAGGCGGAACTGAAATTTATTAAGCACTATTCCATGGTTTCTTTTCTACATAACTTTATTACACCGTGAAAGGACGAAGACGGAGACGAGATACCCAGGACGAGCACTGTTATACACAGGACGAGCTCTAGGTGTTACCGTGCCAAGCCACCCAGCTATATAGCCTATTGCCTTTTCCTCTTTATCGCCTGCATCATGCAACAGAAACATAGGTAGTGCGGGCGCGGCTGACACAACACTGTTGAGGATCGCGCTTTAATAGCGTCAGCGATGACCACACCACCTAATGTAATGGGCACTAAGTACGCTACGGATTTGTAGGAAACGAGGCTGGCTGCAGTGTCTCGTCAAATCTAACGCTTGTTACAACAAAAACAAACCAAAATATTGAAAACAAGCAAACAATAATAATAAAGTGCAGTTTTACCAGTCGTGGGAGTAGAAAGTTTCTAAGGACACCAAATAATACATGACACCCGTTTGTCGGAAGGCCTGCGCCGCAGAGTGGTGCGAAGTCCTCCTTAATCACTTCGACTCATGATAATTTTTCTGTTTATGAAATCTATCTCTTCACAATATTATCTCCGTTCCATGATCAGACACTCTCTCACTGCACCAGTCGGCTGAAAGTAATTTTACGTCCAGCTCAGTAAAGAATCCCTAATGAGCTTTGCGATCTTTCACACGAACCTCAGTGACCGTAGTGGAAGGAAAGTGGTCAAAATTGCATGGTATATTTATTTCAATTGTTCTGTTACTCATGCTTGATTTTGTATTCTTGTGCGAACACCTTTTCGTTTTCATTTAGGGGGAAACAAGGTGCGCCGACTCGATTTCATTTCCTGCGTTTGTTCGTCATCCTCACAAAAGTTTTATGAAGGTGTTAGTGGTAGCAAACACGTAGTTTCACTTGTTTGCCAGTTGTCGCCACAGCACTACCAAGTTCAAAACAATTTATTTGTTTACACGTGGCGAAATGTCGTCGCGAACGGGCGGGAATTTCAGACAAAAAACACGCTGGTGCAAAAAAAGAAATGACAATCCTCACTCAGCTTCCAACAGAAACCAAATCAGTCAGAAAAGGAAGGGGAAATCTAAACATTTTGAGTGTCATATCTAGGCTCCTCGACAGCCTAAGCCTGAGTGCCTTATTTACACACTCCGTAAACTGCACCATAAGTACATCACACCAAAGAAAAAAGAACGCGGGCAACAGCCCTGTCAAAAATAAAAATGAAATTGAGCTGAGTACAATGCAGCGTCAGCGGTCGACCACTCAATGAAAACACTACCGAATCTGACGCGCGAATCGCTGTGCTAACACCAACTTTCTCAAGAGAGCACCTTGTTCCTGGGAAACGATTTTGTCTGCCTAGGCCGTCGCGTACGTCCCCGCAAACATCGCAGCGAGGCTACACGCAGGCCTGCTGGTTTGCTGTGTTTGAAGGCCATCTGCATTGTCTGTAAGCCAATCCGCCAGCCTAACGAACGAGGGAACATACCATGTCTATTCGAATATTGGTTGGTATTCCCTGTATGTGCAGAGGCGTGTATAGCCGCTTACGTCGGCAGACTTCTCTGTATTTCGTTAAAGAGATTTCGCTCTTTTTGGTTGCGAACAAATGAAAGTCGACCATGCTAGCAAGGGTAATTTCTTTTAACTATATTACAAAATACAATCTGGAGGTGGAGAATATATACTTTGGCGCGCATTTAATGGAACAAACGCTACTTTGCTGCGCATTTAACTGCATGAGACTTTGGTTGGTGTATCCCTCAACATGTTACTTGTGGCTTTCAATCTCGTCGCGAGCGCTCCAAGTATGACTGGCCGTCACTTCAGTGTAGTAGTATATGTTCAAGTACATAGCTCTTCTATATTGCTTTCTATGAACTTATGGAGGCAAACCAAAATCTCATCCGGTTAACCTCCCTGCATTTCTCATCCCGTTTATCTCTCTCTATAGAGGCGATGTAAAGAAGCTAGTAATTACGTTGAAGCTTACGTGATGGGGTTTCTGTGTGTAAAGCAAACTTGTCTTGTCATTGTAATCTCTAGTGAATACTAAAAGCAAACCACTTCCAGACGAGCATAAAGCGACATTATGTGTTCGCAGTTACAGACAGGCTCAAATTGTATCCTTATCTTTTGTGGGACACTGGTGCAGTTATATGCGGAGAAATGCGGAGGGCTCGTATCACGCATCACGCATGTTGTGGAAGGTCATGCCATTCGAAAACAACGGGGCAAACAACACAAACCCAAACTGGCCTCGGCCCTACGTATTCCCACAAGACTACTTTCGCAATCCGTTGTGTGAGTCGCTTAGTTAAACAATCAACCTAGGCGAAGCTCATGCGGGCGAACTTTTCTCGAACGCCGCTAGCATTCACGACACTCAGATGCCACGGATACCCACATGCGCGGTGCGAATTCTGCACCGCGATGACTAAGGTAAATATTGGCGGCATCGACGCAAGGTTAGGAGGAGGAATGTTTTTGCCTTCCATTTGCTTCGGGACAGCTCCTATGGAAGTGGATGAAAATAATCCTTAAGAGAAGGCTAAATAATAGAAAACATGCACAATGTTGCCTTTTTTTTTGGGGGGGGGGGGCGGGGGGCGAATTTCGGAGCTTGACATGTTCGGGAGAAAAAAAATGGCAATATAAAACAACGTGTACGGAAAAGGAAGTTGTGCACTATAACAAAGGTTAAAAAGAAAGAGGCTAGTAGATCTGTAACATCCAAGGGATCCGAAGATGAACATTTCTGAATGAAGTATTTGTGTGGCAAATGGTCCCACGACAAGCCAAGCCAGCGTCTTCCCACTGCGATCTGGCGTGCTGGGTGCTGCCTCTGCATGATGCACTCATCATCATCATCATCATCATCATCATCATCATCATCATCATCATCATCATCAGCCTGGTTACGCCCACTGCAGGGCAAAGGCCTCTCCCATACTTCTCCAACAACCCCGGTCATGTACTAATTGTGGCCATGTCGTCCCTGCAAACTTCTTAATCTCATCCGCCCCCCTAACTTTCTGCCGCCCCCTGCTACGCTTCCCTTCCCTTGGAATCCAGTCCGTAACCCTTAATGACCATCGGTTACCTTCCCTCCTCATTACATCCCCTGCCCATGTCCATTTTTTTTTTCTTGATTTCAACTAAGATGTCATTAACTCGCGTTTGTTCCCTCACCCAATCTGCTCTTTTCTTATCCCTTAACGTTACACCCGTCATTCTTCTTTCAATAGCTCGTTGCGTCGTCCTCAATTTAAGTAGAACCCTCTTCGTAAGCCTCCAGGTTTCTGCCCCGTAGGTGAGTACTGGTAAGACACAGCTATTATACACTTTTCTCTTGAGGGATAATGGCAACCTGCTGTTCATGATCTGAGAACGCCTGCCAAATGCACCCCAGCCCATTCTTATTCTTCTGATTATTTCCGTCTCATGATCCGGATCAGCCTTCACTACCGCGCGTGGCGGCCAGACGCACATCCACTTCAAAATCATCAGAGGTAGAATTCACTAAGCGAACTTAAGAGCAGATTTTGGCGTAAGAAATATCTTACGAAAAAAGCGCATTCACAAAGCTAAAACTGCTCGTGGGATCAGCAAGCCTGCGACGCCTGCCGCTGCAAAGACGAGCGCTGTAGTCGAAAAAGGACGTGTATGTAATGGTAGCACAGCTGCGAACTTCAGATTTTGCGCAACAGTAAGAGTAAGTTTATTCACAAAACCTTAACCGCCGTTGCAGTTGAGGACATATGCAGAAATTTCTACTCCAGGGGGCATCAGTCTTGCGAACATGCTTGTGTCTACCTGCGCCGCTCCGGATGACCCGGGTAAGCCTTTGGACGCGCTGTTGCGGCCGATTGGCGAGAGACCACAACTCATAGCTGAGGATGACGCTTGCTTATGTCTTTGTGGCGCGCTCTGATTTGTCATCTCAGAGTGCATTGAGCAGTTCCACTGCATAATTGTATTGGGCGTGCGCTGTTGTAGAATGCCGTAACAATAATGCTGTGCTGCGAACTTCTGGCAGCACAGCATGTCTGCGCCAATGTCTGACAGGCTGTGTTTCTGTACGCGCGCAATAGCCTGAATTTTCATACGCGTCATGACACTCTATTGGGTGTTAGCAAACAAAAGTGTGGCGTTCACCCCTGACCACGATCAAGTTTGTCACTGATGTGTTTTCAGCAGTTCTATAGTTTCTTTTTTTCTAGTCTGAGCTTTCTCTTGCTAATAGGACTGCGGACGATTGTTCTTTCCAAAGCTTTCGAGGCTATGATTCTCCATGCGAGATGAAACAATAAAAAAAAGCCAAAACATTTCTAATCATCAAGACCTGTTTCTATTTCGCCATTCGCTCTCGTCTGCCGTAATGTTAGTCTCAGCCTTCTATTAAATAGCTCATAGCTTTAATTCAGCACCAAGTCCAAGCGCCGTAGCGTCTGTGCCCACGGTTTTGCCGACCCGGTGCCCTTCGGTGTGAGCGAACGAATGGGAATGCCATCCATTATATGAAGAGGGACGTTAATACGATGATATATATATATATATATATATATATATATATATATATATATATATATATTGTGGGAATTTATAAGCTATTCTTTGTCATCTGTACATGATCATCATCATATGGGGTTCATATGGGGTTCTTCTTCATCATCGCTTGTGGGGCTGGCTCTCGTGTGGGCTGCGTGCTGTGGGCGTGGTCGGTTCGCCTAATCTTTTGACGCGGAATAAACGCCGTGATAACTGCTGCGTCACAATATATATATATATATATACAACTTCCATATGCACGTTCAGCCTCAGGTATAGTTCCAGCTTACATGTTTTAATAATCCGCAAGAAAATTGGGAAAAATAATTTCGAGAGAGTAGTCAGGCAAGAAGACACAATCTCCCCAATGATGATATTCACTGCGTGTTTAGAAGAAGTATAAAAGCTGTTAGGCTTAGAAGATTAGGAGTGACAATCAACGGTGAATATCTCAACAACCTTGAGCTTGCCGATGAGTGGCATTGTCCTGTTGAGCAACGCTGGGGACATATTGCAGCAATTGATTGAAGACCTTAACCAAGAAAGTGTAAGGGTAGGTTAATGTTAAATAACCCTTCAAACGAACAAACCTTCATGATCGGCAGTCCACTTCTAGATTGTGTGCAGTAGTAAGAATATCTAGGTCAATTACTCACAGGTAACCTTGATTATGAGACCGAAAATTACAGAATAAAATTGGTCGGAGCGCATACGGCCGGCATTATCAAATCGTGACCTGGAGCTAACCGCTGTCGTTGAAAAGAAAAGCGCGCAATCATTCCATTCTTGAAATATTATCATATGAGGCAGAAACGTGGACGTTAACAATGAAGCTTGAGAACAAGTTAAGTACTCACATTATTGTGCCTTTGTCGCTGTTTCTGCGTATATCTTAGCAAAAACATGTTCTTCCCTTGTGTAGCTATGACATTGCTGTGTATGTCACTGCCGATTTATTTATGTCTGGAACTTTACGCTGACCGCTATTTATTATTTTCACATTTGTTACCTCAGCCTTTGCCTGTGTACTTGTATACTCTTAGCAGAAACGTGTTGTGCCGATGTATGTCACTTTGGCAGTTTGTTGCTCTGTACCACATGAGTGTATACACGTGACCCGGGCCTACCTCAGGCAGGTATGATGCCTTTAGTCCCAGTTTCCCGGACAGTGGCGATCCGAAATAAGATTGAAAAAATAGATAGTGAAATAATAATAATAATTCTTATAGTTATTATAATATAGTTATATTGTATTATTATTATTATTATTATTATTATTATTATTATTATTATTATTATTATTATTAGTCAACCAATCAAACGTTTATTATAGTGCCCAGGAACAGCTACGGATCCTTCGTACTGGTGCACTTAAAATGTAATATGTAACACAAAATACATAGGAAAGACAAATGTGGCAGACAAAACAATGTGAGATACGGGAAAAATAGGCAAACAGAAAACAAGAAGTCTACGTAAATGTTGAAGAAGCTTGCGAAAACAGGGACAAGTATGTTTCCATATGTCTTAAGCAGTGCGGGTGGGACACCATCAGCGTCAATAAAAAAGGGAACGTTTCAGGTGCTACAAACATTTAAAAAAATAATTCATTGATCGATTGCGTACATATTGTACCAGACTGAGAAGGAACATTACTTGAGGTAGTAGCATCTTTTACACCAAACGCAGAACAGAAATATTCAGCAACGGCGTCAGCAGTGCTCGAGATAGCATCGCCATTTTCATCAATGCCTGCACCGTCAGCAGTCTTTTTAGAAGAGTGAAAGCACGCGTTGCTTGAGAAATATTTTGAATTACGTGTCATACTGACTTTAAACACGTTCAATGTGGTCGTAATGATCACTGTTATATTAAATTTTGCACATGCAATTTCAGTTCATAAAACTTCCGCAAAAATTTAAAGCGATCACCCTGTATGTATTTTACGGGGGAATCATTTGTAAGTTTTACAGATTTTTTTAAATATAGCCTGTTGCAGATAACATGATTCTAGTCCTCGAACTTTATTATTCAAAGAGGCGGACATTACTTAAACGAGAAATCGAAAGACATATACAATTAATTAACAAAAATCTACTAATTAACTTCGGAACTATTTACATTATGGCACATATTGCAATTTACGAATTGTAGCCGGAGAGGTTTTTTTTTCAAATTTCAAATTCGAATTCTTTATTTTTCCAAAACAAGTTTTGTGGTTGACAGGGCTAAAAGCTGCGGTCTGCAGCTTGACAGAGGCCCGGACACCATATTCAAGGCAGGGCTTGACCTCGACGTGAATGTCGAACCGTTAAACAAAAACGTACAGAAAATAACAGTTCATCGGAATAAGAATACATAATACCAGATATAATGCTTATATAAGAGCAGATATATATAATACCAGATATACATATATATACAGAAGCAGATATACATACACATATATATACACACACCCATATATACACATTCCTACACATACACATATATATATATAAAAGTCAAATATAATGAAAGAAAGAGGAAAAACTAACGTATACGCACATATATATATGTACATATACACATGTACACACATATACATATACACATACATATGCACACATACATGTACATATATGAATTCACATATGCATACACAGGAACACATAATACATCAGGAAAAGATATCATTCCAAAAACACTACAATGTGAAATGCAAGCTGACACAGGAGTATTTAGCTTCTGTTAAAGAAGAAAAAAAAAAGAATATAAATGTACGTAGCTTCACGACAATAGTGGTAGGTATGATATTTTTTTAAGAAAAGAAAAGCGTATCAAAGCGTATCAAAGCGTGCAAAGCGTATCCAGCTTAAATGAATTTCCAGAAAGACGCCAGTTTGGAGATATGCGCCATCAAAGTTGCCATAAAAATGCACTGTCCTTCCACCTAATTTTAGAGCACAACTCTTGGGCGCCCGTTCCTGGGTTGAGCGTCGGCGTCCCTCGCGCGTTCGTCTATTTCTTTTTTGTTCACAGCTGGCTCTCGTGCCACTCGTGCCAGCGTTCCCACGCCGCCTCTGCGAAGGCGCCGACGGCACTGGCCCACTGACAGTCGCGGTGTGGTGATTTCGGTCTCAAATTCTTTGCCTCAATATATGGCGAAATGAAAATACGTATCGAGCTGCGCTCGAATTTCGCATTAGAGAGTATCGTAATCGTTGGACAATTTCTTTAATAAAACGCCCTTTTACGCATTGAAGCCCAAAAATAACTGGAACGCCCATGTATTTCGTTCCACAATTCGGAAAATAATATTTCAAAACTGGTGTCATCTTAGAAATTCATTTCAAGTGGATACGTCTTCTAATCTCACTGGCAAAAATTTATAAACTGCAATATGGGCCATAAGTACCTCATTAAAGACTTAATTGGTACATTTCTATTAATTAGTTGAATATGTGTTTCGACTTCTCGTGCTGGTAATGTTCGTCTCTTCGAATAATCCAGCTCACGGATAAGAAATATGCTAATTGCCGCATGCGATTTTTAAAAAGTCCATTAAACCTAAAAATGATCACCCTGTGGAATATAAGCTTTGAATCCGGTAGTGATGTGCTTGGAATTGGTAGCTGAGGCCCGTTAGTCAAGTCAAGTCAAGTTTATTTACAACATGTACAAAGTACAGTGTTGAAGGCCACCCTGGCAAGAAAGCTGTAAACATACAGCTTGACGAGGCCAGTGACTAGTAGCATGTGACTACCTTGTTTAGTTAGTAATGTTACTAAATATATCGTTACCAACCGAAGTTATACTAAGGTAGCAAATTGTGTGAAACTAGGCAGTAACTACTACGACTTTTACAACGAAGCTGTATATGGATAGGGTGCCGTGCATTTTTGTTCACCGTGAACAAAAACTTTCATCATCAATGGCGCATAACCCCGTAAGCATTCATGCTCCCATAAGCAAGCAAAAAAAATGCAATGTCTCATTGCCCCATAAGGTCGAGGCTACAAGCACTCAGCAAAGTGAAGCGAACAGTGCCTAAATTCTTTCTAATCACGCATACAACATACAGAATAGCATGTCGAAAACGGTCATCATCAATGGCTCATACCCTCGTGAGCAATGGCTCATACTCCCGTAAGCAAGCAAAAAATGCAATGACTGGCTCATGTCTGCTCACTTTGCCTGAATTAGCTGCAATGCCCCTACCGGTATTGTCGTTGTCGGTGATGTCAATGTGGATGTGGCGGTGCCGAAAAGGGGGTGGTTTGCGCGTTCTGTGTTACAGACATATCCCTTGCGATGCCACACCGATCCGGCCAAACCGACCACCAAGCGGCGTACGTGCATGGACGTGACATTATCAAAGAACCTGATTGCAGTTGCGAGTGAAGTAATGACCACCGATCAAGACAATAAATGAACATGCGTACCTTTCGTCACGATGACCACCCATCAAGACACTGAATGAGTCCCTACCTTTGCTCAAAATTATGTGTCACCTCCGTGTCATGTGCTATGCATCTTCGCTGGTCAACCACTTTCACTGAATGGATTGGCTGATGATTTTTTGTTCTCCGTCAACAAAAACTATTATCATCAATGACTTATACCCCCGTAAGCAAGCACAAAATTATGCAGGTCCCACGCACTGCGGGAATCGATGTAAGCGAAGCTTTCTGTGCTGGTTGTTTTGATTGACGATGGTTAGCGGTGATGTTGACGGCGAAAGCATATTTTCTTCAGCGTTTAGTCTAACACGAGTGGTGAGTTGATCTTAAACGTGGCCTTGCTTGCAACACTGCTGTTTGTCCGGATAGTACAAAGAAGACAAAGGGAGAGGTGTTTCCTTGAGGCGTTGTTGTGCGCCACTTTTCATAACCTCTGAGAGGGTGGAACATTGTCATTGCCTCACATGGCTCATCACATTGTGGCAGAAGTATTAAACTTGAATTGGATTTAAGGGCTGTACGTTCCAAAACCACACTCGGATTATGAGGCAAGCCATAGTGGCGGACTCCGGATTAATTTTGACACCGTAATGTTCTTTAACGTGTCCCAAAATCTAAGTGCACGTAAGTTTTCTATTTCCTCTCCCGTCGAAATGCGGCTGCCGCGGTTGGAATAAAATCCACGGCCTTTAACAGTGCCATAGCCCTTAATTTTTTTAAGTGAATCGCTTTCTTTGGCTCCTCCGCCCGTTTTTGTGATGTTCGGTGGCCGTCAGACTCTCATCGCCAACACCAGCGCTCCGATGCAGAGGGCACGGGTTCTCGAGTTACGTTGCGCGTTTGGTCCCCGAAGCTTGTCCCCAAACTAGAACTTTTTCAGGTGCCTGAAAAAGTTTCAATGCTGTGCTGGAGCGGTTGAAACGGACAGGTCCCCTCTTCTCCCGCCGCCGTCTACACTTGTGGCGGCTGCAGGATGGGGACGCAAGACTGTTTGTGTTCTCACAAAGAATAAATAAAGGTCGCAGTTTCACCGGAAAGGCGAAGCATCGATTGCGATACCAAATTAGTAGACAGCTATACGAAGTAAGGATAGTTGTTTTATCGGCCGTATAAAGTTGTAAATATTGACTTCCTAAATTAATGATGAAGCGTGGTGCAACGCCCGCACAAGCAAGCATGAACACATCTCACTCGATGACCGCGGAAACTAGCTGTCAAAACAGGAGTAAGGAAGCGCGGAAGCAGCAGCAAGCCTATTGACCTTCGTGCTGCCTCGTGCTTCGACGCGAACTAAACAGCAAAAACACAGCGCACACGAAGCTATCAGCACTCGGCGCACTCTTCTCCATCGCAGATCGCTTTCAAGAGAGGGCCCGCGTGGCCGCGCCAAACCCAGAAGCAGTCGGCATAGGACGCCCCCTACCCTGTCGCCTGGTGTGCGACGGAAGACGGCGCGCTTCGTCCCGCTTTCAGTGTTTTCCTCCTTTGCGCGCAAGAGATTGAACCACCACCAAGGCTCATTCTCGCACACTTTCACTCGCATATACAGCATACGGCACAGGACGACGATGCTACCCCCCTTGGGCTTTATACGTAACATCACAGCGACGGCGACGGCAGAAATGTGTCTGGAGTGTCCATATAATTGCTATCGCAATAAAACGTTCGTAAATGCTACGGTCAACCACAGGTGGCACATAAGGTTGTTTCACGACGGAAGAGTGTGGGCGGCATGTGAAGTCGCAAGTTAAGGTCCTACGAATTGATTCACGAGTTGTTTAGCAAAGCAATAGCACTCATAGTGGATATGGTGTTGGGCTGGTAAGCACAATGTCGCGGGATCGAATCACGGCCACGGCGGCCGCATTTAGATGGGGGCAAAATGCGAAAACACCCGTGTACTTAGATTTTTGTGCGCGTTAAAGAACCCCAGATGGTCCAAATGTTTTGAGTCCCTCACTACGGCGTGCGTCACAATCAGATCGTTGTTTTGGCACGTAAAATCTCGTAATTTAAGCACTAGGACTCAAGCTGTGAGTGAACTCCATGAGTTGTCGCGACTCTGTTCTAGAGGGGAAATCGGGTCACGCACTGCCTTCACTTCTCTCCTGAACTGTTTCACAGAACCCAGGCACCGAACGCAGATGCACTGCGATTTATAGACGTTTCGCCGTTCGCCTTAAAATTCGCTTCACTATTTAGTTCTCTAGCGTTTTGTTGCTTACATATATAAATAATAAAGCAAATCGTGTAAGTTTTTGAAATTTTCTTTCATAAGAGTTATGAAAAACCGCGCTATTGCCGAACGCACTTACATTTACGATCGTTGTCGATTGTTTCTGGAGAATATTTTAAAGCAAATAGCTTATTGGCTCCTTCACCCGTTTTCGCGGTCGGCGGTTGGTGGAACTTCACTGCCGATACAAAGGCATCGTCTGGGGATGGCGCGTGCTCTTGCACGGGGGGCGAGCTTGTCGCCGAACGCTAATAGTAAGTATACCATATTAAAGCAACCTTCGATGCCAATGCACTTCTGGATAGAATTTTGCAAGGGTAAATATTTATTTATTATTATTTATTTGACTGTACTGTTAGTCCCACTTGTGACTGTTGCAGGAGTGGGTTTATATACAAGAAAATGCAAATCACAATCAATAATAAAATAATGATTCCGTCAAATTTAGTTAACACGCAAGGCTGTTGCGGAGGTTGTAAAGATAGGAAATGCGCAACAATGCGAAGGGTAAAGCACGGCTCTGTTGTAGATGTCCTTTCGTAACATCGTCTTTTACAGAGGTGTGCATATAAGGGAATAGCAGGGCCTGCCGCAACATACTGTCGCGTGAGAGGATTGGTTTATTGCGATAGTAGTTACATGGACACAGCAACCGCATTACCGCCGTCGCCGTCGCCGTGAGGTTCCGTGTAATGTCCAAGGGCCATAACACCGTCTCCGCGCGTGCTGTACGCTGTGTGTGCGAGTGAAGGCGTTCGAGGGGAGCCGAAAATCGCGACTCAATCTCGCCCGCGCGAAGGAGACGAAAGCGGCAGGAAGCGTGCGGTCTCCACTCTTGCTAGAGGCGCTCAACGTTGCGAGGCACTGGGGGGAGGGGAGCAGAAGGGGTGGGGGGGTCGGCATTCTACTTCGCCTGCAACTGCGCCTGTGGTGACTGTGCGCGGTCGCCTGGCCGTATCTTGAGAGTAGTGTTCTAGACAATGGTCGAGTAGACCGAACGGCGCTCCCCCGCTCAGGCGCCGCGTGTGGAAAAATAGTGCGAGGGCACTGCGAGCGAATTGCGGCTGAGACGCGCTTCGCGGCATATTCAACGTAACTTCACTGCCGTTGCTGAGACGGATTGCGCGCGCACGCTCTCATAAGGGTGCTTTATTTCAACTGCAAATATACGTTGACATAGTTCTGCTACGTATACGCATTTGAGGAATGGGTTATACAAAATGAGGCCTTCAATTTTGCTGCAGCTGTCAAGTGCGTCGTCTGCTAGCGACCGCACGTTCGTTCCGCGGTTGCTAGCGAACGCCCAGTTTTTCTCGTAGAAAGGCTCTGCAGTACAACTTTTTATGGTTTTATTTGCTTTGGTGCGACCGCGCCTCTTGTCGGCCGGTATGAATTGTAATTTTAGCCAGGTGAACAGCTATTTCTAGCACTGTTCTTTTTTAAGTAACACGTTATTTTTGCCACAGACTCCGCCTATGTGCAACATGAAGCTACGTAAGAAAATATTTTTGACATCGCGTCATTTGACGCGAGCTTTTTGTTGGTGGAATATTCATCAGGGAAAACATTCAACGAAAACAATATTATAGTGAAATAAACTAGGTTTATTAACTGAGTGGTGCGAGGAAATGCTGATGACCACTGCACTTCTATTGGTGCATAGACATATATATCCCCGATATATATGTAAGAAAGAAATTTACAAATATTCTAAATGCACTGATTGAAAAAGTGAGAGCTCCCGACAGGAATAAGCGTGTTTCTTTTAAAAGCTGCACCAACCTCAGGTGATGCAATCGACTTTCCGAGAAAGCGAATCAAGGCACTTTGGACGTTAATATGAGCAACTGTGTTAGGGAAAGGACATTGCCGATGTACTCAGACTGAATCGGGGAGACCGGGAAGTCTTTACCAACGTAAGCTCTGTGGCTTGTCTGACGTGCCAGCAGGTGAAATTAAGTAGAAACATATAGTCCAATCCAATGGTATCTGCTATTCAGATCGTATTCGACTTCAGAATTCACTATTAAATATGATCGGAAAGCCGCTTCCATTCCAATGTAACGCATAACAGCACTTTTGAAGTCTCGAAGGTGAGGGGCAGATGCAAGTGAGGACTCTTATTTCGAATGATTGTACTGCTGGACAGTCGCCGCTGGTGCGCAGAGGCGCACCAGTTCCTGAGAGAATTAACGCACGGGTGCTAATCGGTTCTGCTGAAGAAGTTCCTAGCTGTCATTAAATATAAACGCCCCGTTTCGGGGCAGCCTGTAACTCTGCTAATTTGATTCAGGCAAGGAAAATATTTTTTGGCAGGCTCACCATGCCTGCAACCAATTAAAACTGGGTGCCCAATGTGGTATCAGACTTATCCTCTTCAACGAACACAGCAGATCTACAAATATCTGTGCGAGAATTTGATGCATGCCGTTTCCTTAACTGCGTGAGTATTGTCCTTATGACAGTGCACCGGATAACTGAAAGCAGTCATTTATAATACAGAGGCTGCTTTGAGTTGACGTACAGTTGGGAACGGCATTACATTTAGGTATGAAATATAAGATAAGCGTAAACAAGTTTTGTCTAGTAGATCAGGCTCGAGAATAATTTCTTTTGTTTACATCCCGAGAAAAAAGCCAAAGGCCACAGCTACCTTCTTTCTTTTCCTTTTTAATTATACAAATTCGGACGTTTTACGTCTGGCGATGATTGCGAGGCACCCTGTTCAGTTCTCACTTCCTCGGTTTCTTTAACGTGCACCTCAACAGAAGTACACGATTGTTTTTTCATTTCGTTCCCAATGAATTCCGCGACCTGGTTTGAACCCGTGAGCTCAAGTTTAGCAGCGCAATGCCATATCCCCTATGTAGCCACTAATTAGGCGACCGCAAAGCTTTCTTTTTTTTTTTGAGCATGGACTGGACAAAACATTTCACAAGGCTTACGGCCGAAATATTAGCGTATATAATGGCTATCTAAAACTGTTTTTGGCGCCCGAGGTACGACCGCAATAAAAGAACCCGTACCAATGGCTCGGCATTCTGTTACACGTTGAAGACGGAAACATGAATATAATGTTGCAGTGCAGTTTCCTGTTTCTATAAAGGTACTTCTCGAGAATGTTAGTACAGGGCGCCGGATGGGGCAGATATGTTTTACTTGTTTGAAGCGGCAACCATTAAGTTTACATCTGTTCTCGTCTGCGTTTCGCAAGACTTACTGATGTAAAACTATATGCGCAAAAATACAACACGAGAGATACATGCTCCTTGAAGAACAAGAAAAATATTTGTTTTCCATGGGAAACCGTACAATAACATACTAAAATGAAAGCCGACACTGCGGCCGCAATGCACGATCAATCACCGAGCGGCATTAAAAATAAATAGAATGAAATAAAGAAGAGAAAGAACGGTATCTATTCCTGAAGGCACAAATACATGTCGTATATAATTATGAACACCATTTGAGCCCTCTGAACGCATATACCAGCGCGCGAATTAGTACGAATGACCCCTCCGAGAAGTATCGCCAGCAGTTTCCAACAGCGCAACCTTGATGCGGCCCACTCCACTTCGATCGCAGCGCCGCCGCAGTATTTTTCGTCGTTGGGCTGCTCACTGCAAAGCCTGCGCCGTCCCAACCGTTCGTCCCATGCACTCAACCGTATTCTAGTACACTCTACTTGAAAACGATCTGCGTTGGTGCAGAGTCTAGGTACGTCTGCGGCTCGTAGCTTTGTGCGTGTTGTGTGTTGTCGGCGCTCACTTTTAAGGCGGAAGCGTTGAATGGCTCATTGTCAAGGTCATCTGCCGTTAGCAGAAACTGTCACAGTTTTCCGGCCTCCTGATTGGTCTCTTCTGTGTCGTGACGTCACTGTCGCTAGGCGCAGGTGTGCGCCTCCTGATTGGCTCGCTTGCGTGACGTCACTGTCATCAAGTGCGGATGTCGGAGTGGTTCGGCGTCACACGGGATGACTCATCACATCGGCACGCGTGGCGACCGTGTGTTAGACGGTGCGTCCTGACGTCACTGTCGTCAGGCGCTTGAGGTGGCCTCCCGATTGGGCGCTGTGTGGCCTGACGTCACTGTAGCGAGGCGCGCGTGGCAACCATCTGCTTGGGTGTGGTGTGGTGGCGGCGGTGGCGGCAGTTTACTTTGCGGTATCGTGTGGGAAGGATGCCTCGTCTCGCCAAACCAGTGTCTCCCAATACGCGACGTGCGGCAGCCGCTGAACGCAAGCGGCGCTCAAGAGAGGCTGAGCGTATGCGTCGCATGCATCAGGGCGGCGAAGCGCGTCCGACAACACAGAGTCCAGGGACGCGACGGGCCAAAGCAAGAGAGGCAATGCGTTTGAAGCGACTCGCTGCATCTCCGTTGACCAAGGCAAATGAAGCTCGGAAGCGCCGTGACCGCCACCTTGCCGCGGCAAGCCGAGCAAGTACAAGTCAATTGAGCGAAGTGGATGATGAGGGTGGTCAACTACACCCTGACGCCGCCATGGAAGGCGCGTCTCCTCCTGATCCACAAACGGCGCTGCAACAGTTCCAGGTGGCCGCAAACTACTTTAACAGACACTTCGTCCAGAACGACGTTGCAGGCATTTAATGAACAAAGAAACATTCACACAACAGTGTACGAGTTCTGTGCCTCCGTGATGTTTCCGACGCAACAAATCGCCATTGGCAATGGTGCAAGGCTTCCGCCGTTGCACACTTTAGTCTCGACAAAGTGTCCTCCGGTCTTTTTTTTTTTTTTTTAAGCGATAGACAGCACAAATGTGACTTTGCTCGCTGCTCTGCCGCGTTTGCTCACGGCAGCGAATTTGACAGCGAGTTTCAGCGGTCGTCGAGGCAGATGTGTTCATGTTTACTTGCACGTGCGTGGCACTATGCTTCTTAATTTAGTTAGTATGCCTATGTTTACAAGATTATACGGCCGATAAAACTACTACCTTTACTTGAATTTGGAGTTGGAGTTTATTTCACCGCAGTGTTTCAATGTTCACATATTAATACATGAGGCCAAGATACAATGTGTGGTGTGGAATGCGAGAAAAAGGCTGCGATATAAACGCAGCTTGACTGGCCGCACATCTCATCAATACAAGGCAGAAAAGTGACAGCATTCGTAGTCATGAAAACAAGTAAATAGTCACATAAATACATAGTGAAATTTGGCACAATAAGGAATATAATTATACAAAAACGAAAACGCAGAAAGACTTGCACTCCTAGAGAAGAAAAAAATAAAATATCGTAAAAAGAATTGCAGCATTTTAGGCCACATATTTTGCACCAAGAAAACAACAAGAAATATATCATGTCAGTAAAGAAATATTGGACATATCCTGTCGCGAAAAACTGCGCAATCGCTCTAATGAAAAATTGAATTTGTTTAGCATGTAGGGGACTGAATGTTTCAGCATTTGGAGATCATAGTTTGTTCGGCATCGAGGAACCTTCCAATAATCACTCTGTCTAGTAGGTCGAGACGAGGTGCTGCGCTCTACGCATGCTATGGAGGTAAGATCCTTATTTCCTTTGTTAGATTCAGTTTTCAAGGACACTAATAAACAATATTCATACATGTTATCAAATCTTAACACTCTGAATTTATTGATTAAAGACGAGGTATGTGCATTATATTCGGCATTTGCTATACAACGTAATGCATTTTTTTGAAGCGCGAGTAATTTTCGCATAGATTTCATGGTGCCAGTGCCTCAAACCAAAAGACCAAAGCGCAGCTGGGAACAAAAAAGCGTATTATCGATAGTTAACATCCGAGTAGTCGGTAGAAATGATTGAAATCTCCTAAGCATGCCTAGTGCCTTACTTAGCTTTTTTCTTACCATTTCACTATGGGAATCCCATAACATATGCTCGTGAAAAATTATTCCCAATGCTTTTGCTGTCGAAGAAAAATCAATCGCGGACTCGTTCAGGTATAGCTTTGAAGCAGCTGCGTACGTTGTTCCCTTCGATCGAAACAAAACGGCTTTAGTTTTTAAGCAGTTGATTTGTAGGCAGTTTTTTTTTATTTGAATATACTGCAGGCCCTTCACGGCCCGTGCAGGAGTGGTACAGAGATGCAATGAAAAAAAAAATCATGATGACAAGTCAATACACTGAATGCAGTTAATAAAAGAGTCGATGTTATTGCAACACACAATATTGTTAGTTAACTTGTTTCACTGGGAAATGGCGACGGAAAAAGGGAATGCTTGTGAACATTAACACGACTTGGGGGAAGATAGATGGTTTTGGAGTGATTAAGTCTGGTTGAACGTTTTGGAGGATCTTGCAAATAATGAGAACGTGCTATTTGGAAATGACCATGGATGGATGGAAACAACTTTATTCTGAATCCGGCAAATTTGACGACCATGGTATAATTGATAGATGAATATTAGTCGTGAAATTGCTCTTCTCTGCGAGAGGGGTTTTAGGTTTGCCCTTGCTAGCAGACTCGAGACACTGGACTGCCTTTTGTAGTCTGAATATACAAACCTAATTGCTAATTTTTGTATGCGTTTTATTTTATTTATAAGGCATTTCTGATGAGGGCTCCAGATTATATCAGCGTATTCTAGGCATGGTCTTATTTGTGTTTTGTACGCATTTAGTTTGAGGTGTGGTGGTGCGGCGCGCAGTCTCCTTTTTAAAAAGGACAGTTTGCCTATGGCTTTTTGACACATGGTCGAAATATGAAGCTCCCAGTTAAGGTTAGGCGTGAGTTTAATGCCTAGGTATTTTACCTGGTTGCTTTTGTTGATTGTTGACCTTCCTATCGAATATGAAATGTTAAGCGGGAGTTTCTTATTTGTGAGAGACATGTAATGTGTTTTTGATGTGTTCAGTTTCATGCCCCAAGTGTTGCACCAAGAGTAAATTGTTTGAAGTGAATTATGAAGTTCTATCTGGTCTTCTTGGTTGTGTACGACTGTGTACACGACACAGTCATCAGCAAACAGGCGCATCTGAATTGAGTTTCTAACGCAAAATTGGATGTCGTTTATGTACATCAAGAACAAAAGTGGTGCCAGAACTGATCCTTGAGGTACTCCGGAGTAGACATCGAGTGGTTGTGAAAGATTATTATCGATTGAAACGCTCTGTTTACGATTGGTTAGAAAACTGTTGATCCAGGATATTATTTTATTACTAATACCGAAAGCCGATAATTTTGTGATTAAATCCTGGTGTGGAACTACGTCAAATGCTTTAGAAAAGTCTAAAAAGACTGCATCTAATTGGCCATCATTATTAAGTACGTTAGCTATGTCATGAGTTAACTCTGCTAGTTGGGTTATGGTTGACAGGCTTGATCTGAAACCATGTTGTTGTTTATATAGGAGTTCGTTTGTTTCTAGGTGAGTTATTATGGCCTTAAATATTACGTGTTCCATTATTTTGCAGCATGAGCTTGTTAATGACACTGGGCGGTAGTTATTTAAATGTAATTTCGAGCCCGATTTATGTATTGGAATTATTACAGCCTTGCGCCAATCGTCTGGTAGCACTGATGTTTGAAGAGACAGAGTGAATATTTTAAATAGATACTTTGATGTCCAACTTGCGTATCGACTTAAGAATGAGTTAGAAATTTGATCGGGGCCGGTAGATTTTTTTAAGATCGAGCTTATGCAATAGAGACAGTATGCCCTCTTCACTTACAGTTAATTCTTCCATTGGTATTTTGACATCGTAAGGTGTTAAAGCTGCATTTGTAGCAGGTTTCCTAAAAACTGCCTGAAAGAAGTTATTCATCTCTTTAGCAATGTGTTCAGGGTCCTGAATAACATGATCCGAGATTTTGATTTGCGTTATTTTTTCTCGTTCATCTGACAAATATCGCCAGAATTTGTGAGGGTCGTGCGCCATAAACGAAGGTAATGTAGTGTCAAAGAAACGGGCTTTTGTTTCCGATATTTTTTGTTTGAATGTACCTATAAGATCGTCTAACGTGCACGTGGTTCCCTTTTTCCGCTGTCGTTCTATTTTTATTTTTAGTTGGATGATTTCGCGTGTTATCCACGGGTATTCTCGGTTAACGCGTTTCTTTTTATTAGGAATGAAGGTGTTCTCGGAATACTTAACAATATTTCGAAAACGCGTCCAGAGTTCTTGTACATTCGTTAGTTCATTGAATGAATGAAACTGGAATTCTAGGAAACCTAGTACAGAAGGATCATTTGCGCGTGTGTAATCCTTAAAGTATATAGGTTGTGGTTTTTTGTGTTTTCGCGTCGTTGAAATGGGACAGGTTAGAATAAGCGCTTTGTGGTCTGAAATGCCATTCTCGATGGACACGGAAGATCCTTCTAATGTATCACTTATAAGAACGAGGTCAAGTAAAGATGATGATGTTGAAGTTATACGGGTCTTATCAGTTACTATTTGGCTCAGTGAAAACTTAAATGCCAAGCCTAGTAGTGATTCTGAACTTGAGACATCACGGCCGTCATGCGAGCGGTTGTTCCAGTCTATTCCGGGAAGGTTAAAATCCCCGGCAATAATAAGTTTTGATATAGAATTAGTATGTCTTGAGAGGTAATCATGAATCTGATCGATGAAGTCCGGAGCTGCATTTGGGGTCCGATAAACGCCCCCTACAGTTATGTTTTTGTTACAATATGTTACTTTACACCATACACTTTCATGGTCCGGAATACCATCAAGTTCTAAGGACTTTATATTATCTTTAATTGCTATCGCGACACCGCCGCCTCTTGATCCTCTGTCCTTACGGAACAGTTTGTATGAAGGAGGAATAACTTCAGAATCACGTACACCAGGGTTAAGCCACGTTTCTGTTATTACTAAAATGTGAGGTTGATAAGACAGGATTAGGTTTTCTAATTGATCAAATTTATTTACCACACTTCGGGCATATAGGGAAAGGATTCGTAGAGTTTTGGTACTGGGCTGTCATTTAGAAACTTTCTTGTTTTGAGAGGATTTCAGCGAAGTCGAAGTGGGAAGGGACTGTTTTGAAAGACTTGCTTTCTGCGGTAATTCAGTCCTAATATTCTTCACTGGGTCCCAAGTATACACTTTTTCATCGATTCTCAGTTTGTCGAATGTTAGCCTAACTTTTGCTCCGTTTGCCCTTTCATTTACCGCTGAATGCCACAAGTGCGTGAGCATTTCCCTTACTCTCTTAGAAAAATCGGAAACAGTTATTGGTGTGCCTTTCAGTTTGTAGCAGCAAGATAAGATTTTGGTTTTTTCGGCGTAATCAAACAATCTAAGGATGATCGGGCGGTCTCGGTTACTTGTGCGAGTACCTATCCTGTGAGTCCTTTCAAGGGTTTTCACTTCAATGCCTAGCGTTTCTTTTAAAATGTTTTCTTTCACTATCTTTTCGAGTGAAGCTATATCTTCGTTAGGTTTTTCCGTTACGCCGTAAATAATCAAGTTGTTCCGTCGACTTCTATTTTCTAAATCATCTAAATTCAATGCCAGATCTTGGATTTGATTTTTCGTGGTGTCATAAGTATTTTCACATTCGGCCAACTTCTCTTCGCAATAATTCAGTCGTTCCATGTCGTTTTCGATTGCGGCAAGCCTAGTTTCCTTGTTATCAACTGTTCGCTCCACCTTCTTCAAGTTAGTTACTAGTTCTTTTAACGTTTTGTTGGTTTTAGATTGTTCTTTCAGAATTTGTTTCAGAAGGTCGTTATTAGGACGAGTATCCGATTCTGAGTCTGACGTCGGACCGGGGTTAAGCTCGACATCGCCCGATGTTAGTAGCAATAGCTTAAATACATCATAGTACTCAACAATCAGTACAGCAAGAAAGTGTGCACTTGGAAGCACCGTCAGCGTTACATCATTGTCCCGTAAAGAGGGTACAGAGTAGTTACTGACCTGCACAACGAAAAGAGCAGGAATAAGCATGGTCGTCTGGTCGGTGCCACCAAGTCCACTGAAGCGGATGGGGTCATGGGTCGGGTTTATATACTGCCGAGTGCCTGATAAGGTTGACGTGACCGCATCCGTGACGTGGTCGCTGCGTAGTTGAAGGGCGTCGAACATGATCGGAGTCTGCTCAGATTTGTTGTCCCGTGCTCTGTCATCCAAAGCCACTGGCATTGATCCGTTTGCGTGCACATGTGTGGCCTGCCCGGTGGTGAGGCCGCTTGGCCACAGCGCAATCTGCACAACGAAAAGAGCAGGAATAAGCGTGGTCGTCTGGTCGGTGCCACCAAGTCCACTGAAGCGGATGGGGTCATGGGTCGGGTTTATATACTGCCGAGTGCCTGATAAGGTTGACGTGACCGCATCCGTGACGTGGTCGCTGCGTAGTTGAAGGGCGTCGAACATGATCGGAGTCTGCGCAGATTTGTTGTCCCGTGCTCTGTCATCCAAAGCCACTGGCATTGATCCGTTTGCGTGCACATGTGTGGCCTGCCCGGTGGTGAGGCCGCTTGGCCACAGCGCAATCTGCACAACGAAAAGAGCAGGAATAAGCATGGTCGTCTGGTCGGTGCCACCAAGTCCACTGAAGCGGATGGGGTCATGGGTCGGGTTTATATACTGCCGAGTGCCTGATAAGGTTGACGTGACCGCATCCGTGACGTGGTCGCTGCGTAGTTGAAGGGCGTCGAACATGATCGGAGTCTGCGCAGATTTGTTGTCCCGTGCTCTGTCATCCAAAGCCACTGGCATTGATCCGTTTGCGTGCACATGTGTGGCCTGCCCGGTGGTGAGGCCGCTTGGCCACAGCGCAATCTGCACAACGAAAAGAGCAGGAATAAGCATGGTCGTCTGGTCGGTGCCACCAAGTCCACTGAAGCGGATGGGGTCAAGGGTCGGGTTTATATACTGCCGAGTGCCTGATAACGTTGACGTGACCGCATCCGTGACGTGGTCGCTGCGTAGTTGAAGGGCGTCGAACATGATCGGAGTCTGCGCAGATTTGTTGTCCCGTGCTCTGTCATCCAAAGCCACTGGCATTGATCCGTTTGCGTGCACATGTGTGGCCTGCCCGGTGGTGAGGCCGCTTGGCCACAGCGCAATCTGCACAACGAAAAGAGCAGGAATAAGCATGGTCGTCTGGTCGGTGCCACCAAGTCCACTGAAGCGGATGGGGTCATGGGTCGGGTTTATATAATGCCGAGTGCCTGATAAGGTTGACGTGACCGCATCCGTGACGTGGTCGCTGCGTAGTTGAAGGGCGTCGAACATGATCGGAGTCTGCGCAGATTTGTTGTCCCGTGCTCTGTCATCCAAAGCCACTGGCATTGATCCGTTTGCGTGCACATGTGTGGCCTGCCCGGTGGTGAGGCCGCTTGGCCACAGCGCAATCTGCACAACGAAAAGAGCAGGAATAAGCATGGTCGTCTGGTCGGTGCCACCAAGTCCACTGAAGCGGATGGGGTCAAGGGTCGGGTTTATATACTGCCGAGTGCCTGATAACGTTGACGTGACCGCATCCGTGACGTGGTCGCTGCGTAGTTGAAGGGCGTCGAACATGATCGGAGTCTGCGCAGATTTGTTGTCCCGTGCTCTGTCATCCAAAGCCACTGGCATTGATCCGTTTGCGTGCACATGTGTGGCCTGCCCGGTGGTGAGGCCGCTTGGCCACAGCGCAATCTGCACAACGAAAAGAGCAGGAATAAGCATGGTCGTCTGGTCGGTGCCACCAAGTCCACTGAAGCGGATGGGGTCATGGGTCGGGTTTATATAATGCCGAGTGCCTGATAAGGTTGACGTGACCGCATCCGTGACGTGGTCGCTGCGTAGTTGAAGGGCGTCGAACATGATCGGAGTCTGCGCAGATTTGTTGTCCCGTGCTCTGTCATCCAAAACCACTGGCATTGATCCGTTTGCGTGCATATGTGTGGCCTGCCCGGTGGTGAGGCCGCTTGGCCACAGCGCAATCTGCACAACGAAAAGAGCAGGAATAAGCATGGTCGTCTGGTCGGTGCCACCAAGTCCACTGCAGCGGAAGGGGTCATGGGTCGGGTTTATATACTGCCGAGTGCCTGATAAGGTTGACGTGACCGCATCCGTGACGTGGTCGCTGCGTAGTTGAAGGGCGTCGAACATGATCGGAGTCTGCGCAGATTTGTTGTCCCGTGCTCTGTCATCCAAAGCCACTGGCATTGATCCGTTTGCGTGCACATGTGTGGCCTGCCCGGTGGTGAGGCCGCTTGGCCACAGCGCAATCTGCACAACGAAAAGAGCAGGAATAAGCATGGTCGTCTGGTCGGTGCCACCAAGTCCACTGAAGCGGATGGGGTCATGGGTCGGGTTTATATAATGCCGAGTGCCTGATAAGGTTGACGTGACCGCATCCGTGACGTGGTCGCTGCGTAGTTGAAGGGCGTCGAACATGATCGGAGTCTGCGCAGATTTGTTGTCCCGTGCTCTGTCATCCAAAACCACTGGCATTGATCCGTTTGCGTGCATATGTGTGGCCTGCCCGGTGGTGAGGCCGCTTGGCCACAGCGCAATCTGCACAACGAAAAGAGCAGGAATAAGCATGGTCGTCTGGTCGGTGCCACCAAGTCCACTGCAGCGGAAGGGGTCATGGGTCGGGTTTATATACTGCCGAGTGCCTGATAAGGTTGACGTGACCGCATCCGTGACGTGGTCGCTGCGTAGTTGAAGGGCGTCGAACATGATCGGAGTCTGCGCAGATTTGTTGTCCCGTGCTCTGTCATCCAAAGCCACTGGCATTGATCCGTTTGCGTGCACATGTGTGGCCTGCCCGGTGGTGAGGCCGCTTGGCCACAGCGCAATCTGCACAACGAAAAGAGCAGGAATAAGCATGGTCGTCTGGTCGGTGCCACCAAGTCCACGGTGGACCATGCATACAAGTCACCTAGTGTCGCGTTTGCTACTGAAATAAGGTCATTTACGTCCACACCTGTGAAAAACAAGGCAGTGTCATCCGCATATATTACATATTGGATTGTCTGGTTTATGTTAATAATGTCGTTGACATAAGTAATAAAAAGTAGTGGCCCCAATATACTACCTTGAGGTACAACTAGAGTAACTTTTTGTTTATGCTTACACACTGTAGCCTATTGCTCAAATAACTGGTAATTAAATTCAGTGCAGTGCCTCGAATGCCATAATAGGATAATTCTATAAAAGGGTGTGGTGATTTATCCGGTCAAAGGCTTTAGAGAAGTCAACAAATATAGCTAGCGTAAGTTTCTTGTCCTCTATAGTGTCTAATATAATTTCCTTTTGTAGTAGCAATGCTACCTCTGTCGACAGCCCTGACCTAAAACCGTACTGAGCCGGCGTAATTACCGAATGTTTTGTAAAGAAATTCGATAGTCTTACAAATATTAGGTTTTCTATGGCTTTGAAAACAATGTTAGAACGGATATGGGTTGATAGTTTTTCAAATCATTTTTGTCTCCTCCCTTAAACAGTACTGTAACTTTTGCATGCTTCGCACATTGTGGGAAAATACCTGTGCCTAAAATGAGGTTATAAATGTATGTTAAAGGTATGGCTAATATATCTATAACAAAACAGATTGGAGCGTTCTTTAAACCGTCAATATCTTCGGATTTACATTTCTTTAGTTTTTTTGAAAACACACATAACCTCATATTCATCCGTTGGGGAAATATAAACCGACAAAGCTACTTGTTCGGACATGTAATGTGGTTCAGTAGTGTCACTGACGCTGTCTACCAATGAAGTAAGGTGATTGTTAAATTTCTCAGCCAATGCTCCGCCCCTGTATGTTCGATCCGCTTCAGTTATCCCTTCGACAGTAAAATTAGCTTTATGTAATGTGGTAATTGACTTTAATTTGATCCACATCTCCTTAACCCCTGCAACACATTCGAACATGTATAGCTATCCATTAATTTGCTACCTCAATCAATGCTTCACCTTTCGGTCAAAACTGCGACTTTTTAGATCCCTGAATAGTGCATATGATACGGTGGAGCGTTTCGGAAAGACAGCTTTCCTCTTCTACTACCCTCCTCTCCTCTGTGGCGGCTTCAGGAGAGGGCACTGCTTCAGATACACTGGTCAACTGTTCTGTTCGCTACGGATCAAGGCAATGGAACAAGCGCTGCCTAAATGTCCTCACTGCAACAAATATACGCGTTCGAGCACATCATTTCTTCAATAAAACTACTGACTTTCAAGAAGCGTTCGGCTATTCGCTTACATCGTCAGTCATCGTCAATTTTTCCTGCACATTTTGTTTCATTTTTCACTCTTTTTCACTTATCACTTGAACGACTTTCGAGTAATTAGTGAACGCTTCCATTCCTATCAATAGTCTAGTCGCTCAGAGGCAAATTATTTTACCACGTGCGTACGACATTTCAGTCAAACTACAAGCGGGGGTGTGTTCCTTGACGCTCACTGCAGGCATTGCAAGAGCGCTGTTGCCGGGGTGGATGATGGTGACCACTGGACATGTGCTCCAGCATACAGAGACTGCTCCATTGTGGGAAGCGCCCGAGGAAGATTAACTCGCGAAATTATCGAAGCAGAAATGACTGATACGCTTGGGGATAACTGTGTGTCAAAAGCATCAATTGCCCCTTTTATGATGATGTATGATGATGATGTATGATGATGTATGCGTATGATGATGTATGCAAAAAAGTATATATGTATGGGTCCCTTGCTCGAAATAAAGATTGGTACAAGTTAGCGCCTGTGTGTGTCACGTCTTCCTTTCGTCCTTGTCTTTTCACGCACTATAAGCCTCACGATGTCTTACCAACAAGCCCAAATCACTGCATTACAGCTGTTCGAACATCTTTCTCAGCGCGCAAGGCGGGTGGCTGGCAGTGCCGCTAACGAAAGGCGCCGTCAACGGCGACGACGGAAGAGGGAAACGCGTCACTCGCAGCGTGCCGCCTCCGGATAGACTAGCATGTCCGGCGTTTCTTTTCCTTCGTGCGCTTCATAAGCCGGTGAGGCGCCTTAAGGAAGACGTAAAACACAAAACTCCCGACGCCGTAATCTGGTAATCTTTCTCAAGAAACCTGACTCCAAACGACTACAACGTGTCTATGCCAGCCATTTCTTTACCTTTGGCTTGGCCTTCTGCATCCACTGCTTTTTCCAGTACGCTAGAAAAAATACAGCAAAGGATTTTCTTGCATCCTAACCCTATACTTCGCGCCCATGCGTTTGACTTGCATGTATAGCTGCGTTTTTTTTTTTTTTTTTGTGAGACAAATTGAGCAGAAACTACGAACAAAGATGCCTGTTTCCTGTCGAGCATTTCTGCTCGAATTAGCAGGAACAAGTTGGTAAGCGTCCAATTTGACGCGTAGGCTGTGGTGCGGCTGCGCGATGCAGCCGCATTGAAGGTGAGCGACACCAGCGGATAGTAGTGAAAGATGGGCCATGTAGCAGAGGCGAAGCTAAAGATATATGACTCTATTCGCACCCAACATCTCATATTTATAATGTCCATAAATGAAAAGAAAGGCTTTACAAACTGTGTTGTACGGTAGTCGACGCGAGTGCTTTTGTTTTTTCAGTCGGCGCAGCGCGAAACACTCTTGCCTCACGCCGCAATGCGGCAGCTGAGGACGAGGAGGATGTCTAGCCTTGCCTTGCAATGCTCCCTCCGCTCGAGCACCTCCCTTCCGGAAAGTTCATCATTCTTCAGAAGCGCAGCACGAGACGACGCGCACAGCGAGGCGGAACAGGAGACCGCAGCATCCATCCCACGCACGGTGTCACGCCGGGCCGCCCGCCCAGCGACACGACTCCCTGAAATGAATCTGCCAAGCGCTACCAATCGTTGGCTAAGTCCACATAACTTAAAAACTTCCCTCCTGAATGGCTGGTGTCCACGAGGAAACACCGTGTCGTCCACCCCAGCATGTGGAGTGCGCTCAGGGTGTCGAGCATGAACTTGCGCTCTAAAAGCTCTCCCTGCCAGTGCTTTGCATATTATGCTGAAGCGGAACTTCCTTTTCTTATTTCTTATAAGCAGCCGTCGTACGCTTCGAACTTTTACCAAAAAGCAGGATCCATGTAAAGCTATCGTACGAAATCCCTCCAAAAACGTTGACAACTCGAGAGTCTTATGAAATCTTTTCTGGTCTTCAATAATTCTGAATAAACCAGAACAAAATGTCGCAAACAGTTAAGGGCATCTAAAGTGAAAATATGCTGCGGGATGTAATAAAATTTCCCTGAGCAGCCAGCAAAGCGGCCACATGACCAAAGTGTCGCAGCGAACGCGCAGCCGGCATCGGTAATTAATCATTTGTATAAAACACTCTTCAACGCAGCCTTATACGAGGCCGTTGGAACACGCCGTCCGACGCCGGTGTCGGCAGAGCCGGCACAGAACAAAGGAACAGTGTGCCTCTGACATAACACACACTGTGTGAGCTCAAATATATATAGTGAATCATTATAGCTCTGCTCTACACGGAATTACACGAGAGCTACCTAAATATCCTCACCGCTAACGCCCGCAGTCGTAGATTAACGGGCATGGCGTTGCGCTGCTGAGTACGAGGTCACATTGTGTATTTCGGCGTACGCCTTTTTGTAAGGCGTTACGTTCAATCGCGACCGAGAACGCATGTGAACAAAGCTGTATTTAGACGTCCGGATTCGGCGGAGATGTTGGAAGGCTGTTCTTTCTCATCGTTGTCGTGCGAGGCACAAAGAGGCCAACTAAGTGACACGCCGCTGACTCCGAGAAAAAACTCAACCGAGGGGATAAGAGAACCGGCCTAATCGCCTCCATTCGTAACCTGGAACGACACCGCCATCACGGAATCGGATCTGTGAATTCGGGCCAGTGCATATCCGGGTCTCGATCGCTCGCACCGACGACAGTGAGGTAGCCGGGTTAAAGGGATCCCGCTGACGGGAGAGCCGCGGCACACCTGCAGCTGGGCTCGACCTAATCGAACGCACTGAACGCGTCCAGTCGAGATCATAGCGATGCTTACAGAGCGAAGCCAATCTAGAGCGCAGTTAACTCAGAAATTGAATATGTGCGGGTAGCATAAGCGCAGCACGGGAAGAGATTAAATAACAGCGTACCTCAGGCATTTCCCAAAGGCGTTCTATAAGCACCTACATCGCAGAGAGAAAGTGCACATGCCTGTATGTGCGTGTGAGTGTCTGTCTATGGGGGTTAATGTATGAAAAGCTGACATTAACAGCATGAGTAACGTAGACATACGTAGGGTGGCAATATTTTTTTTTCTTTCTTTTCAGCGAAATCCTATAGATCCGAATCATCATTGTAAGCGCAATTCGTTTTTTTTTTTTTTTTTTCGTTTTACATTAGCCTAAAAGGCCTTTTCGATCCTTTATTCTAATTATACAAAGCATTTTTAATCCGATAATGCCTCCAGCGTGGATTTCTTTTGTAGATGGTTCGCTCAAATGTATTCCGCTGCTCAGTGTTAAGTGCCGCTTCTTTAATTTGCATAATTAAGCGTAGGAATCTACTGGTAATTGAAGCCATTCGTTTATTTCATGATGATCTTGCATGCAAGCGTATGTCTGCTGTCCAAGAAGCCGCACAAAAGTTAATGAACATAACACTAACAAATTGTTTTATTACACCTTGCTACGCATTCATTTACAGTGGTTCATTCTTTGTGCCACCAAGCGAATGCTCCTTTGTTGCCTTTCCCTTTCGTGGTATTTTAATAATGAGTGATACAGCTTTTGTTTCTTTTGTTTTACCTTTAAGAAAACGTCACCTCAGTGCTGCCCGTTTTGTAATGTGCTTCTCTACCTGCGACCTTAATCTTTCGCACTTAGGGCTCGCTCTGCTCTGCAGTTTTCGAAAAGGCTCCTTCATTATTCACGAAAACCTACGTGCACGTCGCGAAATTAGATTCGTTCAAGTAAGAGATTGGTCTATGCAAAAAAAGAAATATGTGTGTCTCACGCGCTGGGAAAGTCAATTTAAGCGAAGCGAAATCCGAACGGAGCACTGGGATACCTTGCTCGCCGGCGAAGAAAAGAACGCCCAAGAGGCACTCCTCGACCAAGCACAGCGGGCTGCTGAGGCCAGTGGAGCCCTGGACTAGAAGCCCAACCCATCTGCTTCCACAAACCTTTCCTTATGCAACAAACATTTTTCAATTCAATTTGGTGTTTGAGAAGAATGCTGTTTTTGATTAGCAACCGTTTGCAAGTATATGCACCCATTATTACCGCGAACCGCCTTACAAAACAAACTTGTGGCTCTCTATATACTAGGACTACAACGGAACGACCACGACAGCAAGACGACGGCTGTATGATGACGATTGTATGATGACGGCAAAATGACAAGAATGAAATGACTACACAACGACAACGATGGTGTGACGACACTTAAATCATTATGCCACTGTATGACCACCACGATGGAATGACGACCACGGTATAACGACCCCAGCATAACGACAACAAAGGGATGACGATGTTGTTGGGACGGCGAAAGTATGACGACGGCGGCCTGAGGACAATGGGATGACGAAGCTGGAATGATGGCGATGATATGACGACAACAGCATGATCATGCTAAAATGATGACGACCGCATGAAACATTGATATGATGACACTGGAATGACGACAACAGCATGATGACGACGGCGTGACGTCAACGACATGACAACAGAGTGACAATAGTGAGAGTGAAGGCGACCAATTGACGAGAAGGGAATGAGCACGACTACGTGAAGGCAAAAGCGTATGTTGGAGATCACGTCTCTGCTTGCGTAGATCATCTGCCGCCTCTGCCCGCCTCCCTTTGTACTATATCCGTTACTGGTTTGCACTATACTAGGGACAGAAATCGTGCACGACAGCAGCCAGCAGAATACGCCTGAGATCCTCCGTCCGCCCATCCGCAGAGACTAGTGCTAGCAACATTTTGTTGACAATGTGCTAGTGACATTTTGTTCCCGCAAGGGTACTAGATAATTAGGATGGAGGCGCTTCAGCGCCTCCTCAATTTCTTCCATGATACTGAGCTGTAGTGTGAATGGTGAACCATGTGCATGGTAGGGAACGTGGAATGGGTGGCGCACCATTCATTGTGCCCCGGTTCGAATCTGCCCCCGCCGTTTGTCTGCCCTTGCCCTTGTGTTACTGTACATGTTGTGATGGGGTTCAAACGCTAACGCATTTGATAAGTTGCGCTCGGGCGGAGAAGCTGCCCAACAAGTTTAGAAATGCTTAAGTGAGCCTGGAGAAAGCAATGCTCTTCCTCCTCGTTCTTCACGATGACATATGTTACCAGTAATATTCTGCAGGTTACAGGACTCAGACGTAACACCGCAGGCTGTACACCTCTTTCCGAAAGTAAGATGCCACTAAGCCTATATTACAATATTCACCGTAAAACGTCTGAGTAAACAGCTAAGCGAATAGCGGACATCTTAACCCTCGTTGTGATTTTGACGAAGCCGGCAAAAGGACAGCTAAGCGAAGACAGTATTGAAGTCAAAAACGATGCGGGCTCCTTTGATGTCCACTAACGGTGGCGGCTGTCAAGAATGCTTGGAACCTCCGCGGGAAAGTCATCGGTGCACAGAAAAACGCAATCACGCTTCCTTAGGCGCCTAATATAATCTATAACATTTAACATTTCGTTAACGTTAACATTTCTCATGAAGCTGTACTTAACATGCTCCTCCGGTTAAAAGTAAAATCATCTGTTGGTCCTGACGGCATTCCCAACACCTTCCTTCGCCGTTATGCGGAACATTTAAATAAATTACTTGTAGTAATCTTTCAGGCCTCCCTACATTCCGCGGTACTTCCGCTCGATTGGAAAGTAGCACGTGTTGTCCCTATATTAAAAAAGGTGACCCAAGCTCAGTCCTAACTTACCGTCCGATTTCCATATTATCCTCTTCTTGTAAATTAATTGAACACATTGTTGCTGACTACATTAATGATTTATTAAACAAGCGTAACATTTTATCTCCTTTCCAACATGGCTTCAGGAAGGGGCTCTCGACAGTCACCCAATTAAGCACAGTCATTCACTCGTTTGCTTCTGTCCTTGACAAGGCTGGCCAAGTGGATGTGATATTTTTGGATTTTCAAAAAGCATTTGATGCAGTTCCTCACGACAAATTAATTTGTAAGTTAGATTTCCTTGGTCTTCCTGCCTTTCCCCTGTCCTGGGTTTCAGCTTACTTGACGCGTCGAAAACAGTATGCAGTGATTGATGGGCAGCAGTCCGATTCTCTTTCAGTAACCTCTGGCGTGCCTCAGGGCAGCGTCCTTGGCCCACTACTATTTCTTATTTATTGTAACGACATAGTTGATGTAATAGAGGCCCCTGTCAATATTCGTCTATTCGCAGACGACTGTATCATTTTTAACGGTATTAATACAGTTCATGATCAACTATCTCTTCATTTAGCCTTAAACAACATCCTTGAGTGGAGCAACAAGTGGGGAATGAAACTTAACTCAGATAAATCTGTGCTTCTACGTATAACAAACAAAAAACTACCCCTAAAATTTTCTTATTCTATTGGCCAAGATCCCTTGGCCGAAGTGAGCGAGTACAAGTATCTTGGAATTACAATTACTAACAACCTAAATTGGAATAGCCATATTGCTGCTACCGCCTCCGCTGCTTTCAGAAAGCTATGTGTACTTCCCATAAGCTTAAACATGCATCCCATGAAGTAAAATCCTTAGCCTATACCACATTTCTTCGACCCAAATTGGAATACTCGTGCGTTATTTGGGACCCGTTTACCAATATGAACATTTACGCCCTTGAAAGGTGTGGGGTCTTAGGGTCTCACAGGAGTACCGACCACCGCGGGTTCGAGCTTAGCGAGCCACAGGGCCGCGTCAGCCGTCAGCCTCTAGCGCCGCTGCGCGCGAGCTCAGGCCACGAGGGGCTACCGAGCGACGCACGCAAGAACACAGTATTGCCCTAAATCGACGGAAACCGTTTATTGTCTCCAACGGCACCCAACACTGCACGAACGCCCAGTCCCGGGACGGCGGGGAACCAAAGGGGTCCCGCACCAAGGGCGAAAATACAGTTAGGGGCGCCTGTAGCACGTCGCTGCGAGAGCACAGGCTCAAGCTGGGACGCGCCGCTAGGAAAAGTCCCGGCGGCTATGCTACTTGCTCTCGCGATAACCGATGGGCCAACTCGCGAGAGCTCGGGCAATCTCCTTCGGCTTGGGCCTCCGATGAGTGCGGCTCGGCGTGGTACGACCTCGCGCGAGCACTAGGCACCCGTTCTTCGGCTTAGCGTCGGGATAGGAACAACACGAGGTACGCGCTCCCCGCACGGGCAAAGGCACCGTGCGTGAGCTCAGTCCTAGTCACAAAGGTGTCGGCGGACGAGAGGAAGCATGTACGTACCGGGCGCTGTCCCAAGGAGCAAGAGAGTCCCTACCGTCACGGCAGTAGCCACAAGGGGCCGCTCCGTGACGTCACTAGCTCCGCCCTCACCGCGAACCAGCGCAAGTGGAGCGCCACCGCCAAAACTGGTTCGGAGCAAGGACGACGTGGCAAAAAGGATTGCAGACATGGGTGAAATGCGCCCGCGCAATGGCGCGTCGAATTCCCCAAATCCCCACATCCTCCTCTCCTTAATTGCCCCCCTACCAGTCTGGCGAAGAAGCTGGTAGGGGCTAATGCACCAAAGACAACTGAGCCTTTCATGCACTAGCTAATTGCTGCCTCAGCCCAGCAAGCACTATGCGTACAAAAAAAACATACATACAATCATAATGGAAAAATAATAAATAAAAGATCATACACTCTAAGATACAAGAAAATGACGCCGCGAAGGGGGGGAAGAAATATTAACAAAAGAGTCTGCTGCTAGCGCGGGGCAATGTCCAGGGGTGCGAAGAGAACGCGGCGCGTATAGTTCTGTGGCTAGGGCGGTGGCCGAAGTCGCGGGAGCTGCGAGCGTAGGCTTGATTGCAGGCCACGTTAACGCAGGAACG
Source organism: Dermacentor andersoni (assembly GCF_023375885.2). Lineage (NCBI taxonomy): Eukaryota > Metazoa > Arthropoda > Arachnida > Ixodida > Ixodidae > Dermacentor > Dermacentor andersoni. The sequence continues at coordinate 13,162,274 of NC_092819.1, read as the reverse complement.
GGCTCACCGTTGTTCCGTCGAAGTTGCCGGCGAGCCCGATGAGTGCCGCTTTCGTGGTGGTGGTGGTCCCGAACTCCAGGTGGACGGGGCAGGACACTGCCAGGTCAGCTGGCCACGCCGCCGTATGCAGGATGGATGAGCAGCCACAGCGGCGATTGCAGGGCGTTCGGACGGCGTCGGCGACTGCAGAGAGCCGAGCTCCTGGCGTGATGTCATAGGGTCCCGTCCACCATCGGTATCCGCGGCGATCCGATGGAGTTGGTGCGGCAACGAGCAACGGCCTCCACGCACGCACGCACGCACGCACACACACACGCACGCGCACGCTCTCCTCGTGGTACCGCGCATCACTCCTCAACGTCCGCCATGCCGCCCGTTGTTCACAACACGCCGCGCCGATCCAGGGTCGAAGCTTCCCTCTCCCCCGCACCAACGAGGCAACGTGACCATTGTCACCCCCCCGCGCTGCACGACACGCCAATTATACACGATACGACACGACATGACCCCCTTCTTGGCAAAAGAAAAAGGTAAAAAAAAAAAGCGAAAACGAGAAGAGAGAAAAAAACACAGAAGAAAACAAGTTACAAGTTACAAAAAAAATGAACTATACAACTGTACACTTAAAACATTAACACAATAATTACACTCAGCATGCGTACCCAAAAATAAAAATAAAAATGCACACTGCTACAACACACTGCTAACAACATTAGCAGAAAGCTGGGCTGGGGCCAGCTTCTTTTCGTGCACTGGCCGCAAAGAAGCTAACCCACTGAGGCTAAGCAATATTACTGAGGGCCTTCGATGGCGGAAAGAGTCCGCCGTGAGGCACGATATCACACAGGTGACCGTTTCCTCAGCTGGTACCGGTGCGTGGTCCGAATGCGGTCCTTCGCGCCGGGTGTGCCCTGTTGCTTGCGCGTGGTGCCACTGGGCACCGGCGCGAGCTCGTCGGACCGCGACGCAAAGGCTTTCAGGTCGGCGATATGGGCACGGCTGAGTTTTCCCGAAGGGGAATCCTTCAGCAAGTACGCGAGCGGAGACCAAACTTTCTCTACTCGGTACGGACCAAGCCACTTAGGAGCGAGCGAGGCTGAGAACCCCTTGCTTGCGTCGCTAAGAGCGTGGTTGCGCTTCAGGACTAAATCACCTACCTTAAATGAAAGATGGCGATGCTTCCGGTCGTACTGAGCCTTCTGCTGGGCCCTGGCCGAAGTCAAACTCTGCCTTGCTCTACAGAGAGCCCGACAAAGCCTGTCCCGAAGTGCTGAAGCGTACGCAGAACAGTCTGCCGGCGCCTCCTCATCCCCGAGCTGACATTGAATGACACTGGTCACCGGATTTGCCAGCTCCCTTCCAAAATTGAGGAAAGCGGGAGAGAAACCAGTCGAGCGATTCTCGGCGGTTCGGATTGCGAACGCGAGCTCACTCAAGTGGTCTGCCCAATCCTTTTGACTTACGGCAAAGGCCGCCAACATTGGTTTGAGGGTTCTATTGACCCTCTCCGTCAAATTGGACTGGGGATGGTAGGGCGACGTGGTGCAGTGATTAATTCCCAGGGAACGGCACGTAGCACCAAACACCCGAGCAGTGAAATAGGACGCGTTGTCCGTAATTAGTCTTTTCGGAAAGCCGAACCGACAAAAAACTTCCTGTAGCCTCTCCAGCACTGCTCGCGCGGTCACTTTTCGAAGCGGAAACAACTCCACCCACTTCGAAAAATGATCGACGACTACCATCAGGTGTGTGAACCCCCGCTTACTCCTGGGGAAAGGCCCCATAAGATCGCACGTGGCCACTTGCCACGGACGCTTACTGTCAATTGGTTTCATCAACCCGGGCGGCTTGCCACCCCTTGATTTCACCGTTTGACAGACATGGCAGGAACGGCAATAGCGAAAAATGTCACGCTTGATGCCAGGCCAGGTCACAGTTTGGCTTAGTTTCGCAAAAACTTTGGAGCCACTCAAATGACCGGCCAAGGGTTCGTCATGAGATGATCGCAACAGTGCGCTTCTCAGACTCTTGGGGATAACCACCTTAAACGGGTCCACAGCCTCGTCATCGGTGGCTATGTATTTCAGCAGTAGCCCATCGTGATCCAGCAAATATGAATCCGCGGGGGACCCAGCGACACACGCTGGTTCCGGTCCCCCTGCGCCCGCCGCACTACCAGCAGCGTCTCGGCGCTCCGTCTCCCTGAGACCGTCGCTCACTCCGCGACAAAACGGATCAATTTGCTGGGCCTTCAGTAGCTCTTGCCTGCTGAATGCGATTCCAATTCTCCCAAAGGGGAGTCTGGTCTCGTCCCCACTCAGGACTGCAGCCAACGGCGTTGTAGGTTCGCTTTCGAGAAGCTCCCCCGCTCGCTCGTTTTGCGGTGCGCTGCTTGCCTGGAGAGCGGAATGAGTGGTTTGCCCGCTTGCGGACTCACCTCCCTCTGCGCTCGTTGCGCCCCCGACGCTTGCTGGCGCAAAGGCACCGGCAGTGGCTGTAACACCTGGAGGAATGCTCTTGGTGGACAATGGGGCACGGGATAGCGCGTCAGCTACCACGTTCGTGCTCCCCTTTCGATACTGCACTGAAAAGTCATAATGCTGTATCAGGAGAGCCCAGCGCGCCAGCCGGCCCGCAGGCTCACGGAGCCGCATCAGCCAACTGAGCGCACTGTGGTCCGTCTGCACTACGAATTTCGTCCCATCAAGGTAAACATCGAACTTACGTAGTGCAAACACGATAGCGAGGCACTCCTTCTCGGTCACGGAATAATTCCTCTCTGCCGGAATCAAGGAGCGGCTGGCAAAGGCCAACGGCTGCAACACACCATCGTATTCCTGTAGGAGGACTGCTCCTAAACCCAGATCGCTCGCGTCGGTCTGGACAACGAACGGTCTGGACAGGTCGGGGAGTCTGAGCTGCGCTGTCTCCGCAATGGCGCTAGACAGTTGGCGAAAGGCCTGCTGCTGCTCAGGTCCCCACTGCCACGCGGCCGACTTACCCAAGAGCTTGCTCAAGGGTGCCTGCACTCGGGCACAGGACGGAATGAATGACCGGTAAAAGTTGGCCATTCCCAAAAAGCGGCGAAGGCCACGTACGTCCTTGGGCGCGGGGAAATCGAGGATTGCCCGAAGTTTCTCCCGGTCCGGCTCAATGGAGCCTCCGCCCAGCGTAAACCCCAGTAACTGAACTCGGGTTTGCGCTAGTTGGGCTTTCGCAGGATTCAAAGTCATCCCGGCGGCCCTCACCCTCTCGAGCACATCGGCAACATGGGCCAAGTGTTCTTCGAAGGTTCGTGAATAAATCACGATGTCGTCGAGGTAGCACATGCAGTATGACCACTTTGCTTCCCCGAGGACGCGGTCCATGAGTCTCTGAAAGGTCGCAGGACCGTTGCATAGACCAAAGGGCATACGAGTAAACTCAAATAACCCTCTGTGGGACGTGAACGCGGTCTTGCACCGGTCACGTTGATCCATCCGGACCTGTAGGTAACCTTTGGAGGCATCCAGCGTAGTAAAGTACCTCGCACTGCCCAAGGTTCCTACGATGGAGTTAATCGTGGGGAGGGGATAGGCATCCTTACGAGTCACTCCGTTCAGACGGCGGTAGTCTACGCACAGGCGATGACTGCCGTCTTTCTTAGGCACCAACACAATTGGAGACGCCCAGGCGCTGTACGAGCGGCGGATAATGTCGGCCGATAGCATCTCGTCCAGCAAGCCATCGATCACCTGCCTCTTGGCCAGGCTGACGGGCCGGGGGTTACACTTCAAAGGAAGCGAGTCTCCAGTTTCGATCGCGTGGCTCGCCAAATCGGTACAGCCAGGTTGATCGGTGAAGAGCTCTTCGTGCTGGCATAACAGTGCCGACAAGCGAGCCTTCTGTGTATCATCCAAATGAACCGCACAGGCGGCCAGAGGATGTGGTGCCTCTTCGTGCCGTGTCGCTCGATCCCTATGGGGACTTTGAGTCGACAAGCGCATAGCGCAGAGGCCTGCCCCCGAATTCTGCGCGCGACGCGGTTCGTGCCGTGCCTCTCCTTCCCAAAGGGGAGTCTTAGCAGGCGAGCGCACAGCTCGAGGGCTTGCCCCCGAACTTGGCGCGCGGCACGTTTCCGACGCCCCATCTGCACAGGCAAGATCGGACGCCGGCGGGCTGATGAACGGCTTTAGCAACGTAAACGGTCCGTCGCGATAGCCGCCATTCGCAATGTCCACAACGATTCCGGTTTTAAGGAGAAAGTCCCTTCCGAGAATCACCGGAACACTGAGCCCGGGGAGATGAACGAAACGCGTGCGTCTCATTCGCTCTCCCCACCTGACAGTCAGCCTTGCGGCGCCCGCCGAATGGGCCACGCCTTTCGCAAGATTGAATGTCGTTCGGCAATCCCGCAAGCGCACTGAGTGCTTCTGCAAGTGGGATAACACCTGTTCGCCGAACAACGAAGCGCTTGCGCCCGTGTCCAGCAGCGCAGGAAATTCGCGGCCGACAATGGTCACCGGAATAAAGGGCGCGTGCGCCCCAGCAACACAACCTGCTCGGTACGCCGAGGGGACAAGCAAGGTTTCGGTCACTCGTGCCTTCACGAGCGACCCGCGCTCCCGTTTCCCGACCTCGCAGGAGGCCTGGGCGCGGTGCAGTCCCTTGCTATATGCCCTCGTTGTTGGCAGCGAAAACAGCGCACTCCGCCGCGGTACCTTTCCCGAGGCGGAGCGGCCTCAGCTCCCTGCCGGGGTCGACTCGCTGCATGACCAAAGGGCCTGTTGTCACGAGCGTCCGCATCTGCGATGCGTTGGGTCGAAGAGCGTCCCTGCGCATGCATTTCGGGTAGTGGTGCAGCACAGGCTGCCCGCCTCCCGTACGTGTAGGGATCTAGAGCGCGCGCGCTCAGCTCCCATGCACACCCGCTTATAGCCGCAAAGGCAGCTTGGCCGGGTTGTTGCCGTTGGGGGAGGGGCACAGGCCCTCCCCACGCGCAGCGTGGCTCAAGGGCCTCGCTGGCGGGCGGCGGTGGGCGATAGGCTCGCGCGGCGAGAATGTCGCCTTGAATGCGCTTTGCCTCGGCGGCCAATTCTTCTAAATCTCGGAAGCGGCCGCCGCGCAGGTACGCCGAAAAGGTCGGATGTGCCTGCCTGATCACCCGTTCGACGCGTTCCTCGTTCGAAGCTTTGGGCTCGGCGACTAAGAACAGGTCTTGCATCGCGCGTACGTACTCCTGAAGCGACTCGTCAGGAGCTTGTGTACGTAGCTCAAGCTCTCGCCGCATCCTACTCTGGTAGTCAGCGGGTAGGAATTCGCGCAGGAATGCCACGCGGAACTCCTCGAGGGTTGTTGCACGGTATCCGGAAAGCCGGTACCACCTAGCCGCCGTGTCAGTAAGTGCTACGGGAACGACGCGTTCCAGCACCTCCTGATCCTCCAAACGATTTGCCATCTGGTAGCGTACCAGGGAGTCACAATAATCCCTGGCACTGAGCAGGTCACCGTATCCGCTGTAAGTCGGGACTGCCAACCGTACAGCGGGGTGCGCGCATTTCGGTACAGCCGAAAGCGCCTTAACTGCCCCCGAGAGTGACTGAATCATTTCGGCGGCGTTTTGCAACAGCGTCTGTGCGCCTGCTCCAAAGGGAACCGTTGGCGCGTTAGCGGCGTGGCCGAGCAAGGGTGAACAGTCGTCCAGCTCGATTAGCGGCGCGGTTTCCACAGGGATACCGGCCGCGGCGCCGCCAGCCCCAGAGCAAAACGGGCTCCTAGCGGGGTGCGCCTGCTGTCGTTCACAGCCGCCACTTGAGGCAGCTATACGTGAATTGCTTAAGCCGCTTGCAGCCAGCGTCGACAAAACAGGTGCGCGCTCGAAGGTTGCGCCACTGGGCACAACCGAATGCACTCCAAAGGGAGACGAGTGAGCGAAATTCGTGGCTGCAGCATTGTAATCCCCACAGGGGGCCGTGGCAGACCACTGGTTTTGGCTGCTCATTTGAGGAGCAGCCAGCGGGCAAACGTCGGAGAGGGCTAAGGCCCCGTTTCCGTGCTGCGCTCCATAAACTCCACAGGGAGCCGATCGAGAGCGCTGCGACGTCGCACTGCCTTGCATTCCGAAGGGAATCGTGGCAGACGAATGTGCTGGTGTGCACTGTTCGGGGAGGGCTCTGGCCCCGTTCCCAAACAACTCTACTGCTCCAATGGGAGCTGATACGTAGCGCCTCGTGTTGTCGTCCCCACAGGGGGCTGCGACAGGTGAGGGTGCATAAGTTCGCTGCTCAAGGGGAGCACTGGCCCCGTTATCGAGCAACGCGGCGTCTGCTCGCGGTAACAAAGGGCAAAAGTCACCTAACAAATGACAAAGGTCACTAGGCCTAGCAGACATAACGCGGCGAGTACAATATGCAAAGGCGTACTGACTCGGCTAAGCACAGACAAAAGCTTAATGAGCCTTTGAATCCGCGTTGGGCGCCAGTGTGGGGTCTTAGGGTCTCACAGGAGTACCGACCACCGCGGGTTCGAGCTTAGCGAGCCACAGGGCCGCGTCAGCCGTCAGCCTCTAGCGCCGCTGCGCGCGAGCTCAGGCCACGAGGGGCTACCGAGCGACGCACGCAAGAACACAGTATTGCCCTAAATCGACGGAAACCGTTTATTGTCTCCAACGGCACCCAACACTGCACGAACGCCCAGTCCCGGGACGGCGGGGAACCAAAGGGGTCCCGCACCAAGGGCGAAAATACAGTTAGGGGCGCCTGTAGCACGTCGCTGCGAGAGCACAGGCTCAAGCTGGGACGCGCCGCTAGGAAAAGTCCCGGCGGCTATGCTACTTGCTCTCGCGATAACCGATGGGCCAACTCGCGAGAGCTCGGGCAATCTCCTTCGGCTTGGGCCTCCGATGAGTGCGGCTCGGCGTGGTACGACCTGCGCGAGCACTAGGCACCCGTTCTTCGGCTTAGCGTCGGGATAGGAACAACACGAGGTACGCGCTCCCCGCACGGGCAAAGGCACCGTGCGTGAGCTCAGTCCTAGTCACAAAGGTGTCGGCGGACGAGAGGAAGCATGTACGTACCGGGCGCTGTCCCAAGGAGCAAGAGAGTCCCTACCGTCACGGCAGTAGCCACAAGGGGCCGCTCCGTGACGTCACTAGCTCCGCCCTCACCGCGAACCAGCGCAAGTGGAGCGCCACCGCCAAAACTGGTTCGGAGCAAGGACGACGTGGCAAAAAGGATTGCAGACATGGGTGAAATGCGCCCGCGCAATGGCGCGTCGAATTCCCCAAATCCCCACAAAGGATACAGAGAAGAGCCATACGTTTTATTTTTTCCAAATACGGCCGAGAAGAGTCTGTTTCTGAATTACTGAGGACAAATGGCTTTCACACCCTTCAAACGAGGCGAAAAATAATACGCCTGTAGTTCCTTTACTCCTTGATAAACCGTAAATTTTCTTTAGATCCTAGTTCATACATAACACTTTCCGCATCCAGGAAGACCCGTCTTTCCCACTCCCTCGCTCTCTCCCCTTACGTCGCCAGGACAAACCTCTTTATATTTTCATTCTTTCCTCGAACCATAAAAGAATGGAACCTCATCCCTTTCCATCATCTGAACTCACCTGAATCAATTCAAACTCATATTATTAGTATTTCCTAACTAACATTGCTGTTTCGTGTTATATTGTTTCATTTCTTGAATTTCATATTTTTGCAATTCTGCCTTTTATATGTGTACTTTTATTTGTTACCATGCCCCTCCTGCTTGGGCCACACGGCCTGCAGTATTCTGTAAATAAAATAAAACAAATAAAATAAATAAATAAGTGATAGCTTCGCAGACAAAAAAGCTTGACACTAGCGATAATGCGCGCTTTTCTTTGCTGCTCTTGTTGACATGAGGTCGGAGTCACCGCAGTGGTACGATGAATCGATGGCTCTAATATGCGCCAGCACTGACGTCACTTCCGTTACAGGCAATCAGGAGACAATGTTCGCGTCTAGAGATAAAGAACCCGCGAAGATGAGTGTGATTCAAGGCATGACAAATAGTGAAAATTTGGTTGGCACTCCGGCGTTGATGATATTAGGGAGCCGCATGGCTCCTTGGAAGGTGTTCCCTACTTGCAAGTTCCTCAGTCAAGGAAAAATGCGCCAATGTTTTCGTCAGTTCTGTTACAAATAAGGTCTGTGGAGACATACGCATTTGCCCCAGAGAATTTCATCCTTAACTAAGCGGGAACAGGTGCCCTCGAAGCGTCGAACAGAAACAGAGCCTGTATGTGCAGCACAGTGAATTGGTTTATACAAGATGAACGGTTACGAAAACCAAGAACTCAGGAATAATTGAAGCGTCTTTAGTTATTGAAGCTGAGCATGTTTTTACGAATGTTGACTATGTTCTCAACTGTGCCGGAAAGAAAATTATAAGAATAAGCGAAAACATTCTGGCAAATATTACCCATCGGAAATCCCCGGTAACTTACACCTCAAAACAAAGATCTGCATCGCCTGCGCTAAATTCGAGACAGGCGTAAACATCCATGTTTGTTACACGCCGATGTGCAGTCACGTTGACTCGCGAAACGTGAAACCATTTCAAGCGAATGCTGCCGAAGGCAATATGTTGAGAAAGGAAGCAGATATTGTGCTGGGAAATACGTAAGCCATACATAGCGTGAAACTGCATAAATCCGAGCAGAGCGCCCAATAGTGTCGGCAACTCGTCTCTCTGCTTACGCTCCTAACTTACTTACAGGGAAGCTGTTTGCCTCTATTTTGCCTCTAGCCCCCGTATGCATCTCCCGCATGCGTTCCAGGTGGGCCGTGGGAGAGGGGTGGGGTACCTTGAGCGGCTTACGTCGGTATCGGGGCACGGCGCCTGAACAGGAATGGAGACGGGTAGGGGAGAGGGGAAAGAGTGTGCCGACGGTGCCTGTGCGCGTCACCTGCGCTTCTGTAGTTATAACGTAGGTACATAGCTCCGAGGGAAGAAATCCATTCTACCATTTTCATCAGTGCATTCTAATCTAGTTAAGCGGGGCATCCTTAATTGTTTTAAGAACGCTCTTCTAAGATCATGTCATCACCTGGTATATAAAAGTTTCGAAAACCAAGTATCGCGCCTAAGCGCGAAACTTGCAAATGCTGACAGAAGTGGCTGTCAGCACGGTAAGAAAACGTGATCACCCGGATCCCACTGCCCAACAGAGCAGAAGCAGAAAAGCACGAAGCACGAAGCTACCCATAATAAGAAAAAAATTCAGAATCATGTTGGCGTTGACGTCGTCTTTTCAGCCCCTTTGAAATTGTCTGGTTTGTGCGCGAAAGTTAACGATACTACAAAGAGGCGGCGTGACTGCAATAAAAAAACCGAGAAGCGCTTGTTTCCTGCATGGAAGGAGTGGTGTACCGTATTCCTTTAGACTGCGGGAAGGAATACATTGGTCAGACGGGAAGGTGCCTCAATGATCGCATACGCGGGCATTTCAACAATGTTAATAATCGAGTAAATGCTAGTAATCTAGCCACACACTGCTCGCGCTGTGGCTGCAAACCCCTGTTTGACAAATCACGCGTGATATCTAGAAACCCAGATCAGGTCACTTGAGAGATCATCGAGGCGTTCGAAATGATCAGAAACGATAACTCTTTAAGTTGCCCATCTGGTCCCTGTCAAAAAAAGAAACTATGTTTCTTTCGCAGTAGCGGCCTATATGGTGGATGATTTTGCCGGAAAGAAATTTATGTGCGACAATGGCTTTTCTCTTCCAGCTGTACAATGGTATACATGTGGTAACCATGTGCAATAAAAATTCAGTTGTTAGTAGCGCTGTGTCTTCGTTCCCTTCTGTTGTCCGCGTGTGTTTTCTTCTTTTTTTTTCTTGAGCTTTGCCTCAAATTATTCCATTGCAGACTGGGCTGATTTTTTCTGCCGCCTAAAACAAATGGCGTGTGCGTGATCGACTAATCTCGTCATCTTACGTGGCTATTCAGACCTCTTCGGGAAAACCAATTAGTAAAATTTAAGCCTTACTGTCTGCTGGTAATACGACTACGGCGTCTTTTAAACTGAGTACACACGACACATTCTGCACTGTACAATAACATGTCCGCAGCCTGTTACCACTTACTGCAGCCGGTTGTGTCTTTCTCGGTTAGCCTTATTTTCTTTTATTTTATTAGAAGCGCGGTTTCCTGTTTAGACAGGTCATTTAACCCTGCATCGAGCGTTCTCTTCTTTTCAGTCGTGTATGACAGCTTGTCAAGAAGCTCCCTGGATTGAAATGGTTGTTCCGTAACGATGTTCTCAAAGATAAAGCAAAAATAAAGAAATGCAACAGCAATAAACGCACGGTGCATCGACGGACACTGCGCTTTTCCTTAACTGCATCCTTGCGTCCTCGCCATTTCAGGGCTGTCTTTGTAAACACGAGCGACAAAAGCGGCGGTGGCCAAGTGCCACTTAGCCTTTTGCCACCACTGTCGAGGGCTTTGATATCTGGAGCGCACTGATTGTGGACCTAAACGAACGCTGTGAAGCAAATGATACAACTGCACGTCTTCCTTGCAAAATCTCTTCTACTTACATAGGCAACTGCAGGGACAACCTTTCGCTAACATTCGTATTTTGCTGGCATGATGAGATCTGCTGGTAGGAATTCGTGCCCCGAACAACCGCAGTCGCGCCATAGTCTTGTAAGACAACGCAACGCAATTGCGGTTGCATGATATTGTTTCTTTAAGTCATCCGGTAATTATCGGCCATTTGTTTCATACCATCCATTTTCTGTGTAACAATAAGCAGATGATGGGGTCATAAAGAACGATCCGGTGGTATGAATATGCAATTCCCGCTTGACATTATATGGTTCATGTGATGTCATATGATAACAGATCGTGAGATAATTTTCGTTTGATACTCTCTTTGTTACTCAGTCGTTTGTCCAAGTGCCAACACAACGTATATTTTGCAGCGTAAGCTGTTATGTGCTCATTCCAATGGCCGATTCGGTTGGCGATGGTGTGCGCCGCCACCGCCGCTGTCCGGTGTCCGTCGCAGCCTTGGCCTAGGGTGCGAGAAGTCACGCTACGTCAGACGCGCCGCGTAGCGTCGATACATGGTTACATTGAAGTTTGAAGTTTACTTCAGGCAACTAGAAAAAAGCTCAGTGCCCTTCCACTCTGTGAACAAGGATGACCAGCAAAGTTGTGTGTGTGGGCCCCTTAATGGTGACCTGCACCTACGCCACGCGTCGGCCCGTCTTTGCCTTATCTTCGGGATCGGCTCACGTGTGGGGAGTGTGTAACGCCTGCTGCACCTGTGCAGCGGGTCGGGTCGGCAATGCACAGTCTTCAGGATCGGCCCACGTATGGCAAGTGCTTAACGTGCGGTTCACCTGCGACGCGGGTCAGGTCGGCATTGCACAATCTTCGGGATCGGCCCACGTGTGGGGAGTGCGTAACGCTTGTTTCACCTGCGCCGCGGGTCGGGTCGCCATTGCACTATCTTCGGGCTCGGCCCACGTATGGCAAGTGCTTAACATACGGTTCACCTGCGACCCGGGTCAGGTCGGCATTGCACAATCTTCGGGATCGGTCCATGTGGGGAGTGCGTAACGCCTGCTTCAGCTGCGCCGCGGGTAGGGTCGGCATTGCACTACATTCGGGCTCGGCCCACGTATGGCAAGTGCTTAACATACGGTTCACCTGCGACCCGGGTCAGGTCGGCATTGCACAATCTTCGGGATCGGTCCATGTGGGGAGTGCGTAACGCCTGCTTCAGCTGCGCCGCGGGTAGGGTCGGCATTGCACTACATTCGGGATCGGGCCACGTATGGCAAGTGCTTAACATACGGTTCACCTGCGACCCGGGTCAGGTCGGCGTTGCACAATCTTCGGGATCGCTCCATGTGGGGAGTGCGTAACGCCTGCTTCAGCTGCGCCGCGGGTAGGGTCGGCATTGCACTACATTCGGGATCGGTCCACGTGTGGGTTGTGCGTAGCGCCTGCTTCACCTGCGCCGCGGGTTGGGTCGACATCAGGGGCGTAGCGAGGGGGGGGGGGGGGGGGGGGGCTTATGGGGCTTCAGCCCTCCCCCCCAAAATTTTTTCGTGCTGTCCATGCACCGCCGACCAAAGCAACCCCCGGCACCGGAACTAATTCTGGATTTTGTCTAGAACGTCTTTTTCACGCTCGAAAAGCCATTTTCCCGCAAAAATTGCGAACTCGGGCTAGATTTCGCGGCAGAGCCCATGCACCGGGAGTCACATAACGCAATTGAGCTGCCCCATCCGAGCACAAAGTTTCAAGGATGTTTTGATGGCGAACGGGCTCGCCGCGGCATCTCGCGGAGACCGCGGAATCTACACTCTATCATGGAATCTATGGAGTGCGTGGATGTCAATTCCGAAACTTGATGGGTATAAAGTTCTCAAACTTTTGATGTGAAAAGTGCTTTGACATTTCCAAACGAATGCTTTAGATTTTCAATTGCGGAACTTTGTAAGTTTAATGTTCCCATAAACATTTGACGCCAAAGGTTCATTAACTTTTCCAAAGTCGTACATCGGGCCACACAACGAGACAAGCCAAATCAACACACTATCAGTCAAGTTGAGAAAGCCCGCAGCGAGACCCGATGAGATGAAGCGTTGTGGTGGTTCATGCGTGCCGTAATGTCACATAAAAAAATATAAACTTTTTTTTCACTTGCGCCAAAGCATCCAGTGAAGACACTAAAGCCAGCCAAGGTAACTACGTTCTTATTCACTTTTTTTGTACTTTGACTTTTAATTGCGAGAACGCATTGAGCCTCTTCAATTTTTCTTTTTTTGTTCGCGCTCCCCTACCCGCAGGTAACAGCGGGTAGGGGAGATCAGGTAAGATCAGGTAACAGCAGATTTGTTGAAGGTAGGTGGGCAGATTGTTCTAGAAAAACTGGCCACCCTGTATACGCAATGCCTCAGGACGTCTAGCGTACCGGAATCTTGGAAAAACGCTAACATAATCCTAATGCATAAGAAAGGGGACGCCAAAGACTTGAAAAATTATAGACCGATCAGTTTACTGTCCGTTGCCTACAAAGTATTTACTAAGGTGATTGCAAATAGAATCAGGAACACCTTAGACTTCCGTCAACCAAAGGACCAGGCAGGATTCCGTAAAGGCTACTCAACAATAGACCATATTCACACTATCAATCAGGTGATAGAAAAATGCGCGGAATATAACCACCCTTTATATATAGCTTTCATTGATTACGAGAAAGCGTTTGATTCAGTCGAAACCTCAGCAGTCATGGAGGCATTGCGGAATCAGGGTGTAGACGAGCCGTATGTAAAAATACTGAAAGATATCTATAGCGGCTCCACAGCCACCGTAGTCCTCCATAAAGAAAGCAACAAAAAAATCCCAATAAAGAAAGGCGTTAAGCAGGGAGATACGATCTCTCCGATGCTATTCACAGCGTGTTTACAGGAGGTATTCAGAGACCTGGATTGGGAAGAATTGGGGATAAGAGTTAATGGAGAATACCTTAGTAACTTGCGATTCGTTGATGATATTGCCTTGCTTAGTAACTCAGGGGACCAACTGCAATGCATGCTCACTGACCTGGAGAGGCAAAGCCGAAGGGTGGGTCTAAAAATTAATCTGCAGAAAACTAAACTAATGTTTAACAGTCTCGGAAGGGAACAGCAGTTTACAATAGGTAGTGAGGCACTGGATGTGGTAAGGGAATACATCTACTTAGGACAGGTAGTGACTGCGGATCCGGATCATGAGACTGAAATAATCAGAAGAATAAGAATGGGCTGGGGTGCGTTTGGTAGGCATTCTCAGATCATGAACAGCAGGTTGCCATTATCCCTCAAGAGAAAAGTTTATAACAGCTGTGTCGTACCAGTACTCACGTACGGGGCAGAAACCTGGAGGCTTACGAAAAGGGTTCTACTTAAATTGAGGACGACGCAACGAGCTATGGAAAGAAGAATGATAGGTGTAACGTTAAGGGATAAGAAAAGAGCAGATTGGGTGAGGGAACAAACGCGAGTTAATGATATCTTAGTTGAAATCAAGAAAAAGAAATGGGCATGGGCAGGACACGTAATGAGGAGGGAAGATAACCGATGGTCATTAAGAGTTACGGAATGGATTCCAAGGGAAGGAAAGCGTAGCAGAGGGCGGCAGAAAGTTAGGTGGGCGGATGAGATTAAGAACTTTGCAGGGACAACATGGCCACAATTAGTACATGACCGGGGTAGTTGGAGGAGTATGGGAGAGGCCTTCGCCCTGCAGTGGGCATAACCAGGCTGATGATGATGATGAATCCAGCATGGCAATTATGGGGAAGTACATGGATTTGCCTAAACTTCGTCCTTATGGCTTCAACCGGTTTCGTGACTTTGTAAACTCGTTATATATATATATATATATATATATATATATATATATATATATATATATATATCAGACAGAGGGGTCAGGTCGTTTGCGGTTTGAGCCCCCCTCCCCCCCTCCTTCTACTGGAGAAATAGTTGGTACACCACTGACAACAACGGACTGTTGTTCTTGTTCCCTATTGAAATGGCGCAACCCACTCCGAGGGATCGGCCATGAATCGGGTGGTGAAAAAAAAACATACAGTTTCCTACAATATTTACTTGAGGGAACTGTGGCGCTGCAGTCGTTTCGTCACCATAAGGGAAGTACATGGATTTGTCTGATCTTTGTGTTAGTGAATTCAGGCGTTCTCGTGGCTTTGTTTATTTACGCTTTATATGCCTGCATTTTCTTAAGTTTAAGAGCAATCTATACTTTTCGAAGTTCAGAAGACGTTGCGAACACGCACAATCGCTACTAATTGCAACGATTGAGCTTGTTGAGGTGACCAAATCTAAACGCGCCAAGCGTCTCAAGGCATTGGCATGGCCGCGATAAATTCATAAGGGCTATTCACATCGGTGCATCGGCTTTCACATTGGCTTGTCGGTGCATGCGTCAGTGGCGTAATGGTCTCAATATCAGGCTTCTCTGGTAGAGATAGTGTACTCGAATGCTGCCGTCGGACAATTATATATATATATATATATATATATATATATATATATATATATATATATATATATATATATATATATATATATATATCAGACAGAGAGGTCAGGTCGTTTGCGGTTTGAGCCCCCCCCCCCCCCCCTCCTTCCACTGGAGAAATAGTTGGTACGCCACTGACAACAACGGACTGTTGTTCTTGAATTATATATTGTACTATTATATGGAATTACTTTTGCAAAATGCCTGTTTCGCCCGATAGGCGAAGCATCGATTGCGATATCAAACTGCAAAGTAGTAGACAGCCATAATAAGTAAGGACAGTAGTTTATCGGCCATATAAACATGTAAACATTCACTTACTAATTACATTACCAAGCATGGTGTCAGCGCGCAGAGGCAAGCATGCACGCAACACACTCGATGACCGCGGACACTCGCTGTGAAAACGCTGGCGTAAGGAAGCGCGGCAACAGCAGCGAGCGAAGTGACCTTCGTGCTGTCTGTCACTTCAACGCAAACTGAGCGGCAAGAACACAGCACACGCAAAGGTACGAGCCGTCGGCCCACCTAGGCTGTGCCCCCAAAGTTGATCACTTTCAAGACAAAGCCCGCGCGAACGCGCGCGGCCGCGCCATACGCAGTTGCTGCCGATGTACAGCGTCCCCGGGTTCCGTGCGCGCGAGGGAAGATGGCGCGCTTCCTCCCCGCTTTCCGCCCTTGCGCACGCGAGATTGAGCCGCGGTCCTCGGCTCAGCCTCGCACACTTTCACTGGCACGTACAGCATGCGGTGCGTGGCGACGGTGTTATCGCCCTTGGACTTTATATGGAACACGACGGCGTCAGCAAAAATGCGCCTGGAGTGTCCATATAATTTCTATCAGAATAATAAGTGAAAGAGCCTGGAAGTGCTTCTGTCAGTTGTATTTAAATTTAACAGACATAGACCTATTTATCAGTCACAGGTGTTGAACCATGGAGGCCCGAAAAATTACTTGAATTTGCATTTATTTCTTGCAAGTATATAAAATCAGAAGAAGATGCAGGAACAAAAGGCAATCAGAACTTCAGAGAGGTCCCGGATCCCGCCCAGTAGCAGCAGTACAGTACACACAAAGAATGCACATTTGCGACAAACAAATTTATTAATTAATCAATGAATTGTATTTGGTATTTAAATCCACAGCATAAACGCATAGGTAGTTTAGGTAGTTGTATTGTCGAGGTTATACGCAACGAGGTATGATCTACATAAATTACTTGCAATATTCACAACAAAAGAAGACAGCAGATGTGTACGACCTTCGAGAATTACAACCCAATTTTAGTGAAGCTGTTTTTTCTGTCCTTTTTTTTGGAACAGCTGCAATGAAAGTTTCAGTTTCTTGTAACTATATCGCATACCTTAAAAAGTTGCCCAAATATATATATATATATATATATATATATATATATATATATATATATATATATATATGACTGTTTCGCTTGAAGTCCGCATGTAATGATTTCGAGTACTTGTTGGGAATACCTAAAAAGCCACTAACTCGTCAACACAAGTGCTACCTCGCCGTGGCATTTGCCATGGTTAACAGACTTAGATGGACTATTTCGTTGCTGGATTGAGGATTTACAATAGTGTCCTTCCTCCTTACCTGCCCCCACCCCACTTAATTCCAGCTAGATTTGAGGTCGATTGAGTTAACAGTTGCTCAAGGCAACGGCATAAATTCTTTGTTCGCAAAACACATTCATAAAGTTCTAGGTCGCTTGCATGCGTAATTTGCTGCAAATGTCATAATTAATGCCCTGTCTTTGAAGTTTCCCCACATATTGCAGGTAACGCGCCTTTATTTTCGCCAAATATAATTAAAATGCCTTGTTTAGTTCACCGAGGACATCGCTGAAACCAAGTCGGAACTTCTTATAACACCCGAAAATAGGGAAAGAAAAACGATGGCTTAGTAATTATTTGCAACGCTTCTAAGGGGACCACGAACGTAACAATTTTGTCAGATATTGCAGTTACTATGTCCCTCATCCCTTTTCCATAATATATAAACCTGTTGTACCCAACAGCTATGTCAGATCATTGAGTAGCATAGCTGATAACGACCATATCACAGGCTCTAACACTTGAATAAGATTTTTTTATAAAGGCTGCGTCTGATCAAAGCGCATTTAACTTCGCACAGAGAGTTTCCATAGCATACCGCCAATTTTCGCAAAATTTTGTCTTGGTGGTTTTTGTAGTTCTAACAGGGCAGCGGGTTCAATTCTTCCGGCCTCGTTAGACGCACTCATAACACTCTAGAGTTATTGCATGCGTAATGTATTGCGAAAGCCCCAATTACCCATCTATCTTGAACCTCACCTGCACATCACTCACTAAGTGGTTCTTACAGTCACCAAACATAACGAAGCGGCCTCTTTTATTTCAGCGAGGACACCAGACTAAATTAATGTATCACGCATAAAAAAGTAAAAAAAAATATGAAGGTCAATAGTTATTCGTATCGCTTCTAAATGAGCCAGTAATGGTAAATCTACGCGACACAGTGCACTTGAAATGCTGGCTATTCCTTCAAAGTATAAATATCTGAAGGGCAGAGTTCTGTTGGGACATTGGGAAACCTAGCTAACCGCAGCACCATGATACTTTCCAAAACAATTTTCTTACGCTGTACTTGATCGACACGCATTTACCATCGCACATGAACTTGGCGAATTGCTTCCCTTATTTTCGCAAATTCGACCTCATTTGTAATTGTAAATATGTCAGCGCGGCCGTCTAAGTTTTACACCTTTCGTAAAACAGGTTAATAACGCCATGGAACACTTTCATATATATTCTACTAGAAAATGCGCATTTAACCCGCCCATTTGGAACATTGCCTACTCATTGGCCATACCATGGTCATAATTTTCCCCAGATATAAACAAGATGCCTTATTTAGCTCACCGAAGACACTAAAGATACAAACTACGAATCTCGTATGATGCAAAAGTCACAGAGAAAAACAGGGGCTTATTAATTATCTGCAACACTTGCATTTAAGGCAGGAAATTGAAAGCTTTGCAATGCATTGCGCTTAAGGTTTTCCCTGTTTTCCCGGGAATTCAACCGTCTCTCGTGCTGTTGCTTTAGGAGTCAGGGAAACATTTCGATTAGCGGCAGTATGACACCATGGAACGCTTCAACGAGAAACTTTCTACAAAGACCCGCCGTGGTTGCTCAGTGGCTATGGTGTTGGGCTGCTGAGCACGAGGTCGCGGGATCGAATCCCGGCCACGGCGGCCGCATTTCGATGGGGGCGAAATGCGAAAACACCCGTGTACTTAGATTTAGGTGCACGTTAAAGAACCCCAGGTGGTCGAAATTTCCGGAGTCCTCCACTACGGCGTGCCTCATAATCAGAAAGTGGTTTTGGCACGTAAAACCCCATAATTTTTTTTTAACTTTCTACAAAGGCTGTAATGAACCTACACAGAATAAACATATCTCACTGGTCACTCAGAATATTGTTTCGTACTTTGAATGACTATATACACCGTTCCCCGCGTATTTTACCGAGTATATCGGGGGAGAAAACTAAATGCCATGTATAACGCATGAAATTGTGAAAAAGCGACTATTCATAAGTGTTTTCAGAGCTCATAACCAATCTACAGAGGGCTAATTTTGAGTACACGTCACTAAATGTGGCCTCCCTTTGTTTAAAAATACGAAATATCTGCTGTTTTTCCTCCTGCCGGGAAACACGTAATGGCGTAGCTCTTATTTAGAAACAGCCTGAAAATGAAATTGTCAAAGCCAAAAGTGACACGTGCCTTTAGAAAAAATTCAAGTCAGTGTTCTATTCAGAGCCATTTCAGGTACTGAAATGGCTCTGCACGATAAAATGCACGATGAAACGGCTCTGAGCATCGAGAAGTCGCGATAACACAATGAAATTCGACAGTTACATCTGTGAGAAACAGGTTGATCAGATTTTTGATGATGAGATGATGATGAGATATAGATAAATAGTTCCAGCATTTGATAATCCAATGATTTCATGCCGTAAGGCACACAATGATTGGGTGCGGCTGATTATAATACTTTATCCGAACCTCCCCTTCGCCCGCAAGTTAAATTTAGCAAGCTGATTCGAATACGGATTTAGCGGTCCCAAAAAACTGGGCCTGATGCAAGTTGCGCAATCTGACATTTGTTCAGGCGGGAACTGCCCACCGACAGGCGTTCTCCGCAATGCGAGCGCGTGTGGTGAATCCCGCGCGTCGTCCGCGACAAGGCGTCCCGGCACAAAAGACAATCCTCGCTATGTAAGCAGAGGATGCGTAGTAAAGCATCACTTATTTGGTGACTCTGGCTTTCCCTTATTACTTCTCTCTCTCTCACTCTACATTAAGAAAGAAAATTTAGCTTCAGCTGTACATTTGTTGGACTTTCCAGCATGCAGCCGAAAGTGGTCGCTTTCAGAAGTGTGTGTCGGGGGGGGGGGGGGGGGGGGCAAATGCCATACTTTGCCCTCCCACTTTTGAAAGTTGGGGGGGGGGAGTCGGCAAGGGGGTGCCCCCCTTGCCCCACTGGTAGGTACGCCTATGGTTCTTGTTACTGTTCCTGCGGACAGAGTGCTTTGGACCCTCCAGTTTCCACTTCCATCGTACTCTAACACATACCAATGGATGTGACATGTGCGCCGCGCAGTCTTGCTACCTGTGTTACCTCTTCGCAACGCGTTATGGCGCCTTCTCGCGAGGTACAAACCGCTGCTGAAAAAGAGACTCGTACCGCTACGCGCGCAGCAGCAACCAGGCAATGTCAGGCCCAGCAGACCACTGTGCAGAGAGCAGCACAAGCCGCAGGTTGCCGTCGACGCTGGGCAGACAGTTTAGTTCATTCTCGAGAAAACGACGCAAAAAGACTTCGCCATGGAGACCCTCTAGTGCGTGCTGCCGAAAATGCGGCCAGACAGCTTCGCTGCGAAGACCCTCGAGTGCCTCCTGCCAAAATCAGGCACAGCAGCTTCTACGCGGGAAACCTCATGTGCGCTCAGCCGCACAAGCGGCCTGACAGCTTCGCCGCGAAGACCCTCGTGCGCGTGCAGCAGAAAAGAGGCCAGGGAGCTTCGCCGTATATGATAACCGTCCACATAGGCATAATGGACGGAGTGGTAAATGGTGCGATCAGGAACCTCTCCCACAATGAGGATGACGAGTCTGGATTCGCCAAAAGAATCTGGTGCCACGGGACGACTGGCATGGCTGAAGGCGGCAAGGTTGCGCACTGTACTTGGGAGCTTGGTCCGGCCCAAGTGAATACCAAGTGAATGGCGACCAGAACATTAGCCCGTAATGTTGGCATCGCATATCACCGCACACAATTTTCCGTGGTGCAGGCTAGTTCAATAATGACTCATAAGTCTCAGGTTCGCACATATATTAGCGTTGTTTACGAATAGAACAAACCACACCCCGAGAAATTTGTGGACATGGCACCGAGTCAAGTCACCTTACTTGATGGCCTTTACATCACGAACGCTGAATACGACTTCACGTTTTACTATGCCACCGAAAACTGAGATCGAGCACTGCGTGACAAATACCACAGGCCCAAACATCGCCTTAACATAGTCCTACATAGTTGCTTTGAACTGCTCGATCAGCCCCACCGATTTGCCATTTACTCTGAAAGTACGTTCTCTTGCTGCACACAGGCTTTACGTCATGCACGACTGCATCTTAATGCGCGTGTCCCTACTCTGTTTCTCCGAGGCCTGGCGTCGTCCACATGACAGCACCGCCTAAAGCTGCGTCGTGTCAGCAAATAGAACTGCGCGCAGGGGTGGGGCAATATCCGACCGAGGAAACGAGTGTTTGCCATTAAAACTCGTTTCACGAAAACCGGACGTAGATTTTGCCGACGTGTGCGCAGTGCGTAACTCTGAGGGTGTTGTAGTTGCCTCAACATGGGAAGATTGCGGACTTCTTGGCACATACCTTCGTTCCTCAACACGATGTGCCCCTAATCTTTAAAAACTTCACTGTTAAAACGAAGGATCCCCACAACGCCTGGTTCATGCACTATGTGCTAGAAGACCTCGGCATGGCATTTGTGTCAAGTACACAATGCATCTCTTCGCGCACCGGTTCTTGTTCGGACTTTGTATTTAGAATCATCGTAGTAGCCTTACTGCCCCGCTGCATGTCCTTCTCGACCTACTTTTCCGACCATAAAGCACATCTGAATGTGTTTCAATAAATGTATGAAAACAACACGACTTTCAATATACCTCTACTTGGAGTTAGCGTGTTCAGTCAGTTTACGACGGTTTGCTATGGAGATGCTCCTCGAGCTTACGCTGTGAATGTGCTGTGTGTGCCCCGAAGGCCTGTGCATTTTTCGTTGAATAGTGTATGCTCTTTCTTGCGCTGATCAAGAAATTGCCTTACGAAAGAAAAGGGTTACTGATAACGCTGGTACTGGAGAGCCTGCATGGTTCAATGAACGTAATATGCGCGTAAATTCATAATAAACTTATGTCAATATCTGGCCTTTAACGTGATAAGCCACGGCGTTCATTTGGGGGGCCCCTACATACTTTCAAAGTAATCGGGTAACTAATATTACTCAAGTAGGTTTAATTGTAAATCAACTGGTGCGCGACTCCCAGGAAAACATAGAGCTTGAATAATTGTATACACTCAGGCAAGAGGCTGTGTCGAGACTCGAGTGGCTCTTTAAAAAGTTTATCATTCCTTTCACTCTGTAGATATGGAAAAGCAGCGAAGCTGTGGTGTGTTTTATCCCAATCAACGCATTTATATATGTATAAGCATTATTCAGTTTCAGTTTCAGTTTATTATTCTTTAAATACAATGAATTGGTAAGATATGATATACATACGAGGGTCCTAAAGTCAAAAACTGCAACGGCACCATTGTTATTATTATTGTGTTAACAGACTTATATGCTCGTGCAACTTTAGTTTGTATTATTTAGGTCTATGTATTTGCGCTGACGTATGTGACACGCTCATGTAGTTTTTTGTTGTTGTTTGTGTGTTCAGTTATATATTATGCAAATTATGTACTAATGTATTCCCACCCCTTATGTAATACCCCTATCAAGGGTTCTTTTGGTAATAAAATGAAATGAAATTATTATTATTATTGTTGTTGTTGTTGTTGTTGTTGTTGTTGTTGTTGTTGAGAGACGCAGACAACGAATACATCTTTTTACTGTGGGGTGATTTATTCTTATTCTTTTATGAAGAAGTGACGTGTGCAAGTACCACCGCATGACAGACGGGAATTCCACAATATTTCAAACTTTACTGTGAACTACATTTTTAAGAAAAGTAAGAGAAACTCGGCGTAAGGTTATAATCGTTTTAGCGACTAATTGTCATATAATTTGTTTCGGGATAGTTTCGATAAAACAAGAGTTACTGCCGTTTTTTGTAACCATACTCCCTCCGTAGACAGCCATGCATTGACAGCAGACGGGAATTCTGTAACGTTTACAAGTTCTGCTTGAACTAACTAATTATGAGAAGTAAATGAAACACGACGTAATGATAGGGTCGTCTCATCGGCCAATCTCAGTATGATTTTTTTCCAAGGTACCTAAATTACATTGAGAGCTACAGAGCATTCGCGAGAAACTGGAGACGAAATTCTTTTCGTGTCGACGCGACGCGTAGACGTCCGGACATCCACCACCGCCGGAGGGTGGCTATATACGCTTCGCTGTTCAAACAACAGGCCATCTATAGCACAAAATGGCGGACCTCTCTGCAACTTTGGTCTCGTGGGGAGCGCCACACAAAACTCGACTGGTAGTTACAGATTCTCGCCCTTTCCCACCTACGGCAGTCTTCTACTTCCCTCGTTCCCTCCTCAGCGCCTATGGCATTATGGAGGTGACGGGTTCGATTTGCGCCCGCCGCAAGGGCATTCCGATGGGACCGTAATGCAAATCAAATGTTAGTGTATAGCGCTCGGGGTGCACGGCATAGAACTCCTGGCATAGTCGGCATTAATCCCGCACTATGGGGCGTCTCTCATAACACGTGTGTTGCTTTGCTACGGCTTTCCTTTTTCTTTTAAATTTAATTTAATTTCATTTAACCGAAAATAAATATACATATGTGCAATCAAGGAGTTCGAGGCGTTCAGAATTTAGAGGCTAACCTCCCTAAACTTAGTGAGAGCAAACGTTTGACCCTGTACGAACCAAAATTAAAGAAATGTTCGTTCCTAAATCTACAAAAAATACGCTTTCTGATTTTTTATAACCTATATGCACCACTTGCGGAACTAAAGCGATCACGATAAAAAGTACTGTACAGAAAAGTTTCTCTTTCCTCGGATTCATTTAATTTATCATCATCCGTCTCCCTGAGCGACCGATACCGGCGACAGCAAAGTCACGGCTTCACGCAAGCCAAGGGCGAAAATAAATAACATAATAGTGACAAATTAAAGGAACCCTTCCAGAATACTGGTCTATAGGATTGCTTTTACAAGCAATGGTTCACATCTTTTTCGCAAGGTGTTTTTTCTCAATTTATATTTGTGTTCAGTACAAATAAACATTTGAAAAAAAGAAAGTTCTTTTTTTTTCGTAATTACTACAGCGCAATATACGAAGACAAAAGGGAGACACAAAACGACCGGACCATGCGCTCAATAATAAATTTCTAACAGTACTTTCGTGGTACCTAGAGCGATAGTCATTTTCTTACAAGATATTGCATTGCTAATACTTCGTTAGGTTTGAAGAGCGGCATAATATGACCCGTCAATTCAATCCATTCCCTTTCTGACACTGGCCGAAACAGAGCAACATGTTGAGCCTCGACGTGCACACAGCGCGAATAAATACTATCAAAGCTCACCGCCAGGTTACCCGTCCCTGAAATTCAACACCCAGCGCGGGGTAACGGACTCACCCACAACAAGTTCGCATCGTTCATTGTAACGGATCACAAGAAGAAGATGATCCCTTACTACGGAGCTTAACTCTGCCTGTGCTGCGCCACTTCTGGTGCCAGAGTACCACGACGCCAAGACAATCCGATAGACCGGCAACTATCCCATTGATAATTCAATCAACGTCGCCTAATAGTGGGCTAAAGGCGACCACGCGCAGCCACATAGGATGGTGGACGTGGATGTTGGCCCTATCAGGACAACATAGCATGCACGTCGACGAGTCGAATGCACTGCAATTGCACTTCTTTTCTTTACCTGTGTTTGATCAAGGCCAGTGCCACAGTGATCAGGAAAACAATATGCGAGTCGGTAAGGTTGTCCATAGCCTGAATAAATAAGGTTTTCGAGCAGGCTGTCGCAAGAGCACACTACCGTGTCTCTGTGGGATACTTTCCTTAGCTTTGCAATGACGGGACGTGGCGCATGCTATAGGGATTTATTTATTTATTTATTTATTTATTTATTTATTTATTTATTTATTTATTTATTTATTATTAGTGGTAAGCTTCGTCGCTCGTGTTTCTACAATATTTTGTTGTCTGTTGAATATACAGAAGTCACATAAGGGAAATAGCAAATGTAGCGACATATACACATTCATACACACAATGACGAGTACTTAGTCAATTGAATTGAACTGAATTCCGAGGTTTTATGCGCCAAAACCACCATTTCATTATGAGGCACGCCATTGTAGGGGACTCCGGCTAAATTTTGAACACCAGAGGATCTTCAGCGTCTCCCCAATGCACGAGAATCGCGTTTCGCGTACTTGACGTGAACGCGATTTAATCGATAAGCAGTGTGGCGGCAGCGACAAGGCACCAGATACATTGTGCACGTAAGTGTTCGTGCAAATAAATAAATGAAGTAAACACGATGAGCGAATTGCAAGTTTCTTTCGTTTTTGCTATGCGCATAACGAGAACCGAAAGCCTTGCTGTGAAGCTCCAGCTAGCGTCCACTAATCAGTGATATATATTTTCTTTTATTCGCGTTAATTTTAATGTGATGTGGGTGCTTTGATGCCGGCTACTCGTTGTGTCGGAGAGAACAAAAATATACATCGACGATTACGATACTTCCTAATACAAAATTTGAGCGCAGCTCTATACTTGTTTTCGTTTCGCGATATATTTGGACGATCTGCCTCGTGCGACACGTTGCAAAGGGAGCGTTAGGTTAGGTTAGGTTAGGTTAGGTTAGGTTAGGCAGCGCGTGGGTGATGTGTGGGCGTGATTCACAGCAGCCAACGCAGGCAGACCTCCGCTGATCCAGCGCTTTCTTTCCATACAGATGACGCGTGCTACTCTGGCGCGATCTCGTATCCATCGTCGCCTCAAATCCCGTCTTGCTCGACACTCTTCTTCTAACGCTTTCGCCACACCCATCCTCCGCTTTTCGCCTCATGGTTCCGCTGCACCCTTCTGCTCCGCTTTCCTCCTCGCGCTCTCTTCGCTATCGCCGTCTTTCATTTCCCGCTGCGCTCCGCGTTCGCTTTCATCCTTCGCTATGCTCGTTCGCTCGGTTACGAGGTACAAAGTCGACGCTCGCCGCAGGAATTGGCGCCAAAGAGCTGCGCTCTAAATAATGTCGCCAAATGAGAGAGAAATATGCGAACTTTAGGGAGGCGCTGGCGATGCTAGTACTGAGAACGGAGAAATGTACAAACACATAAACGTATGTACGGTTCCACAGATTATTATACCGATGCAGAAGCAATGTAAGGCTCACAAATAAATATTTTCCTAAGTATGTAACAACACCTCGACGTTCAAGCGAAAATGCGCACAAGGACGTAATGTCAGGTGGTATGGTCACAGCATGTACGCATACATCAACGTTACCAGAAGTATATTAGCGCACGCGTGCCTGCAAACCTTGTCGGAATGGGTAAACTGTGAGCGAGCTCGAATGTTCCACGCCTTGTGCATACACCCTGCAATGGAGAGCTGCATTGTGCGCTTCAAGTGTCCGCTATGCGTGCACTTCTTCACTGCAGCCGAAGAACCGACAGGCAGCCAAGTTGGTGCGTGTTCACGCCGGAAACTGCGAAGCGCTAAAGGACACGGACTATAAGAAAGAAATGGACCGAACATATGTTAGCTCACCACTGAAATATTTATTGAGAAGAGCTGCTTATATAATAAGCACATATCCGAAACACTTAGACAAGATACTTAACAAGAAAAACAGCACAACAAGATATGCCTTGTTACCCCCCCCCCCCCCCCCCCCAATAGGCGCCTTTCAACACATCTCATATTTGCGCTGCGCTAATTTTTTATGAAATCACTGCATGCCACTTGTTGAAACACAGTGCAGCCGGTTTCTATATCGGTTGCATGTTCGAGGCAGCTCAAGTGTAGCGAATCATGACCAGTTGATCCCAGACTAACACATAACGAGTCCTGGTTACCTTCATCCCCTAATAACCACGAACGTGTGTGAAACATTGGCACACAATGAAATAACCACACTAGTTGAACAGCTGTCGTAGTTATAATTTATTCATTATGAGAGTAAAATAAAAGGAGGAGAAGTGTGAACTTATTTCTTAGAGCCATTTGAGCTAACCAAATTAGGAGGGCGCTTAAGCTTCGCCTTTAACAGCGGAAAGCGATAGCATTCAAATATCCCTGACTGCTTCTCACGCTTCCCGGCAACTGCAGCTTATGTAACCGTAACGTTTACCCGCTAGCGCTGGCGGCAAACGTTATGCACGAAGGCGAGTTTTCTGGCGGAAACGCAGCCTCTTGTGTGGGCCACGATGGATGGATGGATGGATGCTATGAGCGTCCTCTTTGAAACGGGGCAGTGGGTTGCCCCACCTAGCTCTTGTTATTATATTGCCTAATGTCCTACCTATGTTAAAAAGAAAAAAGAAGAGAAAAACAAAAGGAGAAAAAACCCACTATTTCCATATATATGTTGCCTTCATTCATCCATATACCAAGGTATTTATATTCTTTTACCCCAGGTATTTTCTGGCCCTGAATTGACACTGTCTGTTCAATGTTTTCATTGAATGTCATAACATCTGATTTTTTTAATGCTACATTTCAGACATAACTTCTCGCCTTCCTGTTGGCAGATATTAGCCAGACGTTGCAAATCACTTTGCTTGTTAGCTAGCAACATAATTTTATTATTTTTACAAAGGGGAGCGCACAAGCGTTGCGGAAAAAAGAGACGTGGACAGGAAAGACGCAACGCTTCTGCGCTCCTCTCTGCAAAAATCGTGTCAAACCAACTAGCCCAACAGCTTACTATTGTATAGCAACACAATGTCGTCCGCATAAAGCAAACCTGGAGGCTGCTGCTCTGCTACTGTACCGCCTGTTTCTATGAGAGGTTAAACCCGATATTAATTTCTTCTGGCACCCTTTCCATCCTCACCATGTATATCACAGACAACAGTGGGGATGAAAGGCGCCCCTGCGCCAGTGCTTTGTTGATATCAACTTTCTCCTCGCTTCTCATCCCTTCCCATTTAACGCAAACGGTATTTTCTTGGTAAATCTCCCTCAAAAGCTGTATAAAATCGTCGCCCAAGCCTTCCCCTTCCAGAATATCTTACAAAATGTTGCGGTCTACGTTGTCATATGCTCCTGTAATGTCTAAAAAGGCCACATATAATGGTCTCCTTTCTACTCTTGATATTTCAATACACTGAGTAACGTCAAATTAATTATCATCCAGACCTATTCTGAGTCCATTGTGAAGTTCTCCCAGAATGACATTATTATCTGCCCATGCTTGCAGCTTTAATTTAATTGTCTGCATTGATAACCTGCATATTACAGATGTAATGGTCAACAGTTCATGAGTGAATTCTATCTTTGTCCGCCTTACCTTTAAAACTTAAATTCAGTCTACTTTGTCGCCAACAGTCTGGTATTCGTCGATCTTTTAAACTTTTTTCTACTGTTTTCAACAGTGCTTCCTTATTTTTTGGACCTAGCTCATTAATCAGCCCAACGGCTGCCTTCGTCTAGCTCCGTGGCTGTGCGCTTCAGAATTTTCTCTTCGGCTTTCTTCCAGATGAAATTTGTCAGCACCAGCTCCTTCTACATCTGGTCCTCTTTCATTCTCTTTTTTTCCTCAAGTACAACCTCGTCATTACCTTGGAAAGATTCGACTGTTATCTTTCGGATGTAATTTAATGCCGCGTCTCGTTCCAGTTTGTTTCCATCTTTGTTTAGGATATGTTGTTGTGTTGTTCCAGACTTCCTGTCTTCAGGCTGAGAAGAATCAGAAATTTTAAAAACGCCTACGAGCACGAACAGGATATACTAGGGACACAAGTAGTAAAAGCTGGTCTGTAGTAACCTCCTTCTAAACCAATGGCTATAGCTGCAGCTTGTTCATTATTTCGGGCCCTGTAACAACACGCTGAGAGAGCTAATTGCATTTGCTTCAACTAAAGATGTGTTGCTGAACAAGAAAATCGGCGCTCATTCGGAATAGAAAATGCTCTCCAACGAGTACTGCTGAAGTGCTGTATGGTGATCTTGAACTGTGATCCACGTTCTGCTCGTCACATAACCTCCCTTCTTTCTTCTTTCGCGAAACCATTGTAACTGAGCAGTGTAGAGCCCATCCCATACCTTCCTTTGTAATTTTCTGCCAGTGGAACAGGAGAAACAGAAACAAAAAGAAACGCTCCGTCGCAAATGCATTCTTGGCACGTTCTTCAATGCAGCGAAATGTGTGCCGTCGCTTCTCTGACGCCAAAACACGCAGACCCCCCCTCACGCGCGCAAAGGAAACTCTCGCGATGCCGGCACGCCCAGCGGCGGCTAGTCGACGCGCGCAATGCGAGACGAGCGCGGTGGAAAGGCGATAGCGGCGAGACAGCGAGCGACCCAGTCGTCGTCGGTGGCTGCGATAGGACTGCGCCATCCAAACAGGTATTCGCCCAACCATCGACGCTGTGCGCTGTGCGACCTCGGTAGCCACTTCCCGCAGGGCAGGCCCCCGTCGATGAAAGTCTAACGCGCGAGAGCAGAAGCCAGTCGCGGCAGAAACAACTTTTCGCCATGCATCACCTGGTGTTCTCGTCGCTGATGGCAGTGGTGACGCTCACGACAGTTATGTGCCAAGTTCACTACCCTACACCAGACCCGCCTGTGCTCAGGGCAGTGGCCGTCCTCACCACAGGAACCATAAAGGGCACCGTCCAGTTCATTAAGGAGGTGAGTGCACATGTGCCTGTGGGTTGCCGTAGCGGCTGATGCGTTCACCCTGGTCAAATTAGGTATTCCTGCAAGGGCTGGGGAACGTTTAGACAGGCGAACCTATTATTCTCCCTGTTTTCTTTTCTTAAGATTATGGGGCAACGCAGACAAACAGCACACAGACCTATCGCAGGGCACCCGTACTACACACCCTGACGGTAGCCTCGTCCTGTGTGTTATTGTTGTGGTCTATGTGGACACATTTCACGCTTCTGACACAGGTCTGAACAGAACGAAAGACGTGGTTACGGCCCGTTTAAACGAGAGACGGGGCGCTGCCCCTTCTCCCTGCCACTCAATCTATGGACCAGCGATCAAAGTGCTAACTTTCAACTTTCAAATTATATATATATTTATATATATATATATATATATATATATATATATATATATATATATATATATATATATATACGCGACACTACTCGACGCGGAAGCGCCCGTTTCGGATGGGGCGCTCGCAACTGGCGGACACCTTCCTGCCCTTTTCCTAACTTAGTGCACGAGGTCACCGGCGGGCCAAGAATTATCGCATGACCTGTGGCAGACGCCCAGTTCCACACACCTAGTTATTCAGTTGTCTCTCTCCATTCTTTACTCTCCTCCCTGTTTTTAAGTCGTGAGATCGGCCGACCCCCATCCAAAGGTGGCAAAGTGGCTAAAGAAATCGATAGCTTTATAACTAGGACGTTGGCCAAACATCTCTGAAATTGATGCTCCACAAACCAATACACACGAACTCAATTGAAAGAGGATACTGAAATCTGGTGAGTCTGAGAATACTGAAATCTGCGCATGTGCTTGCAATACGATATTGTAACATGCAGCGTATCACCACATGCGATACCATATCATACAAAAACTTGTGCGCATCAAAGGAATTATGCATTATTTATCTATAAAATTTATTTCTCTATCGCAAAGTTCACACTTATTTAATTACAATTTCGCTTGTTTTATTAATGCGAAAGCATTATATGGCCCATTATGCGAAAATCCGTAGCCGCCGGCGTGACCGAAAGATGGTACCAAAATGTTTGACGGCGCAAGGAGTAAAGCATGTAAAAAAATGCTCGGATTGACGTCAAATTTTTCAGGGGGTTTCCTCTAAATAGAATAAATTAATGGCTGTGTAAAGAAAAGATCGTAAGTTTTGGTCTGGATGGGAACTTAACCTGGGCCTCCGAGGTGCGAGACTCTTCCGCGACGCCACGGCGGATCCGCGGTTCTGGCTGACCGAAGGTGTGACCTAGGGAGTGCGTCGTTGGGCACGTCACGGCGCAGCCAATGGGGAGGAGGTGGCGCCACGTCATGAGTGTATCCTTGCGTTCCTGGCGTTCGAGGTCAACAAACGGTATAATGCTTTCTTTTTCCCACACGTAAGCAGTCTTAAGCGTCTCTGCCGAATTTTTTCCTTCCTGTTATTTTGATAGCATGCCTTATTCATTTCAAGGTTTGCGGCGAATAACGTTCTCTATATAGAGGCAAAGTTACCATGTTTGTGAGGCAGATCCGTATTTTTAAAGTTCGGCAATTTTTAAATATTTACGATTGTCGTCAGAAACGATCACAATATGTTATCTTTAATCAACCGAGTATGTTTTTCAAATGCGAAAGCATTTCTACGCCTTCCCAACGAGAAATTTGTCCGTCCGTCACGCAAGACAAATGCATTGGCTTAGAAAAATGCAAGTGAAGCGAACAGTGCACACCCACACAACACACAGAACAGCATACGTTTCAATAAAGACCAAGCTCGAAACGAGCATCCGAGCCACCAATAAAACATTGCATACTCCCCTCAGCAATTGTAGCGGTGGTTTTGCAACAGCTTCGCTGGACATCCAGTCTATAAGGACCGGTAAGAGTTGATAAGGGCCGTATCATGTTCGATAATGTTGATAACGACCGTAGGGGCTCGATAAGGGTTTATAATGGTCGATTAGGTTTCATAACATTGATAACGAAATTGGGCTGCGTGGAGATGAGCAAGTGGCGCAGTGCTTACGCACACTTAGACAACTCGCGGAGGAGTTTCTACATGATTTTTTTTTTTTATTATCATTATCGTTGATTGGTCGCGACTACGCATCCCTCAGATTGTATATGTACAGACACCGCTAGAGCCATTGAATGGGAAGATTCAACATGTTGACTCAATCGGTGCATCTGATCCAGGCATTAAGATCGATTTTGACGGCATTTTCCCTCGAAAGGGTAAACCTACATGATTCCGTTATTTAATTATTAGCTCCAAACTTATCTTACTCAGCTTTAAGCAGAGAATGTAATAGCCACTGATAGTTGACTATTTTACAAGTCTGGTGCAGGCATTGTCTGTCCTCTTTGCGTGTCCTTTTTTTTCTCCTTCCGGATTACAGGCGTATATTCATAGCTGCATTATTAGCAACTGTTCCAGTACAACGAAAACTCCCCTCTAAGAAATCGTCAGCTGTCATTGCTAGTCTCTCGGTGTCTATTCGCTTTCCATGGCAGTTATCGCAACTCTCTTAAACGCGTTCAAATATTCAGTTTCTGCAAACTTGTTTATTATGGGTACCATTGTTTATTATGGGTACCTGTCCACTACTGCTTATACTTAAATAAAATGGTCGACTTAACCAGCCTGATGCCTAGTGGACCCGTGAACCTTATCTCACCGGACACGGCTTACTTAATTGCAGCGATATGCATTAAAAAATGTTTACGATATGGTTTCAGCAATTTATTTGCAGGCACCTTCCTCAGATCTTCAATAGCTCAATTTTTCCTTGAAGAAGCAGCGTGACGTCAGTGGCGATTGCAAATTTGAAACTTTAGGATCTCGCCAGGTCACGTTGCCGCTTCCATCAATTAAATTTTTATTATACGGAACTGGTTTGGTGGTGGTTCCCTCTATGCAATACGTATAATACAGTGAATCGCTAGATGATTTGTATTTGTTATGCTGTACATCTTCAAACGAGAGAGAACGGCTTCTTGAAGCTCCACTTTCCCAGATTTCGCTGTCACGCCGTCATCAGGGGCCTCACACTTTAGCCACAGCGATGCTTGTCGTGTGTCACTTGATTTTTGAAACAAAACAATTACTGCGTTAATTTCTTTTTTCTTTGGCTTCTTACTTGTCTCTTCGCTGATCATTTCACTAAAATTATTTTATTCTCGCAATTCCTCATTGACGCGATATTTTATATCTCGTTCTCAAATACGACATTAGTAATTTTTGTCAGTTACGTCATTCATAATTGAGTACGTCATTGAATCCGTCATTCATATTTTATTTCAATTTGCCTGATTGTGCAATTACGAACAACCAGATGTTGTTGTATTTTGCGTCATTGTTTCTGGATTTTCATTTTCTCTCCTTAGAGTAATAATTCGTGTTAATTTTCCTGCGATCTCCACGGAGAAAGAATGCTGCTGTCGCAGTAAATATGTTCACAGCCGAAGGAATGACTGAAGTTCGTTCTTGTTTTATTTCCAATAAATGGCTCCTTACCCACAAGGGTGGATTGGCCAAGGTGCAGGCGGATTTGCCAGTCTGCGTGCGTTGAGGGTGTGTGCGTTGTGCGTGTGTGCGTTGTGCATGCGCGCGTATGTGTGTGTTTTCTTATAAATAATGTTAGAACTAAATTAGAAACTGACGACATAAGAGTATCGCTGAGATATTTTTTTAATGCAACAATTAGAAGAATGTTAAACTGAATTTTGGGATAATGATTCTGCTTGTTCTCCGTTTTCATCCTCGAAAAGCAGGGATAAAGCTGGGAAAACAATGCTTTTTATTTATGTATTGGTGCAGAGGCGCCTATTTCGTGAGCCCGACTGCTCGAATCCTATATAAGGAAACTGGTAATTGTCAAATATTGTTTCCGTTTACAGCATTCTCAATAGAAAGTTTGTCAGGTACCGCGGACGTTGAGGGGAGAGGGTAAGAGCTGTCGAACAAGACCACGCGCGGTTCTTTAACTTTGTAATTCAGCGTCACGTCAGTTGCGAGAGTTCTTGTTGAAGGCGTTCATTTATACGTCTGGCGAGGACCACTGTTCCTCTCTGAGACATGCAGTGAGGAAGCGCAGTTAGTGCAAACTCAGCCGCCAAGGCCATGCGGCCTCACCGCGGCAGGCATTCACACTTGAACAATAAACGAGGCGAAATCTTCTCGATGTCAGCATCGCGAAAACGGCTTCGAAATTTCCATCTGTTCCAGAACAGGCCTGAATTTCTACTAGCGACCACACACATAGCGATTGTAAATTTTTTAAAGGCCGTCGTCCTTGGCTGATTGCAGTCGACGCGGTGCAGCGCGTGCGCCATAATTTCGCTATTCTGTCATGTGGTCCTTTGGAAGCGAATACAGCTAAAAGAACGGTAAAACAAGTGAATGAATTTAGCTCGACATGGCCTCCCAATTTTGTCACATCTTGTCAGGAAAACAAAGAAAATTCCAATACCATTAAACCAGTCTACTAATCAAACATACCTAGCAGCAGATGCAATATCGCCCAAAAATGGGCAAGTGTGGCGAAATGGGCTTGTTGGTACATCTTGAATGCCAATGTTGTGAGTAGCGCTCGTGAGTCGTCGTCTTTTTTTGTGTGTGTGTGCCTTCGTCTTAACTAAGCGGTCAACTACTGCCACTAAAAAATGGGCTAGCCCAAATATAGTAAATTTGGCAACTCCGGCAGAAGACGTTTCACGATGACTGCCGACGCTAACGCGATTAGCATTTGTGCAATTTAGCGACACGCCGTATTGTTGAAGATGCCTGTAGCAGTCATGATGAGATGTACGTTGCTTCCGCTATATGCGACATTCACTGTTTCCAGGCATCGGCTCACTTGCACTGTGACACAACGGGTATATATCATTCTTAAATGTAATTACTTAGGTGTCGTACTTCTCTGTGCATGCGCCTCTCTTCGCCCTGCAATTATCACAAAGCGCCTTCATTGGGTCGACGTCTCACACGGCGAATCTGTCTGATTTGGTGTTTGCATTTGGCATAGCTTGTGAACAAAACTGCTCAAACGTAAACATTCGACGAGAATACACGTTGTATACGACGGAAATAGGCACAATTGTGCGCATTAAATTTAGTTGTATAGAATTTAATTACTGACTTCTCTAAAACCGTCGTTTCGCAACGATTACAACATGTGCGTTGAATTTGCGTAACATTCCTTGTTTTTGTTTTCGTTGCCATAGACAACTGGCACGTATAATTTATTCTGCACGAAACAGTCAAATTACGCATTCAGACATGATATAGGACTGCTTCCACCGTCAAATGCTAGTTAAACGCAAAATTTGATTGCGAATGAGCCAACGCTTTAGCCGGAAGTCATGCGTGTACCTGGTGTTCCTATTTATGCAACATTCGGTAGGCTTTAGTCAAGTTTTGGCTCCGCTCTAGCTCGTCGGCTGTTGTAGCTGGGACTTGCCACTGAAAACTCATTTCTTAACCATCGCGATCTAACTTTGGCGGTGCAACAGATGTGTATATTCCGAAGAAGTGTTAAAATATTCCCGCTCAAATCACAGTAGCAGCCTTTGCCTCCATTTCTAAGCAGGTAGACGGGATTAATGCTCCGAACTCACACAAATGCAAAATACGACACATCCAAGGTATTTTCGAAATGGCAGAAATCAGACAACGCCACGTCGTGCATAAGTTTTGTAAAACTTGTGCATGGAAGTCAGCGTGAAAAGAAAACCACAGGGAGACAAGATATAGAAAATATTTGTGTCGATCTTTTCGCTATATTCTTAACGGAGTCTATGTAGCGACTAGCACAATAACAAGCACGTTCGTTTGTAAGGTTGTTTTTTCCCCCTTGCGCAAGTTCATAGGCTCCAGCACTACTCGACAGATGCAAGCGCCTATTCGCACCTATTCTGTTCTCTGCACACACTACCACGGGAGCCGAAGGGTCATATTTTGTCCCTGCTGTTAATTTCCTTTCATTCTATTCCTTTCTCTTGCCTCGTTGCGCCGTAATGCGTCGAAGAGCGGTGGTCATGAGCGAGTGTTCGTTTGCGCTTAGCGCTTGGGCCGTGATCGCAACGGCTGTCGCGGAACATAAGTTATAGGCCACACGTTATAGGTTATAGGCCACCTTTCAAGTGGTCATAGTCCGTGACCTAACCAAAATATACGCAATGCTTCTGCCCCCTCCAACCATCGGTGCTTCAAGAAATAGTTTCCTTTCAAATGCCACCGGGCACGAAAACGGGTGGGTGGGCTTGAAGGTAGGGGGGAGACGGGGAGGACCTAGTTGTACAGCAACAGTTTGCGCGACTCGGTCACACGCACAAACATTCAAAATCGTCAAGCGCGGGACAAAGACTTCAGTCACAGCGAAAAACAGGTCCTTTGAATAAGGAGATTCGGACAACTTGGAGATACTCGGATCATTTTTTGCATGCAACCTAATTATATAATTGGGCTTACTTAATTTATTAACTTCTCAAATATTATTATTAGATAAAAAGTATAAATGAGAAAATTCTAGAGCAACTTCAGAAACTCCCGATACAGCTTTCTGTTGCTTAAGACAGGCTACATAAAAGTGTTTTTCTGAGCATGAAAGCAGCCCGCAAATACACGCAATAGTGCAGCGCGGCTGGCGACTGGAGACATTTTAGTACTTTTATCTGTTAGCTATGCATAGCACTCTACTGGAGACACAGCTGGTCACCTTTCGGCACGATGTTCACACTAACCTTGACACTAACATACAAACCGACATAATTTTTCTGGACTTCTCTAAGGCCTTCGATAAAGTCCCTCATCAGCGTCTAATACTGAAACTTAGAAAATTTAACTTACATCTTCATATTATAAATTGGATTATAGAATTTCTTAGTAACCGCCCACAATATGTCATTATACATAGTCACCTATCTAGCCCTGTACTAGTAACATCAGGCGTCCCTCAAAGATCTGTTCTTGGCCCTCTATTATTTTTAATATATATTATTGACCTACCTTCACATACGTCCTCTAACATCCGAATGTTCGCCGATGATTGTGCTATACGCGCTATACGTACCACCCTCAATCAAACAGCCCTGCAGAAAGACCTCGCCAGCATAGTAACATGGTGTGACGATTGGTTAATGACACTTAATGATAAAAAATCTAAAGTTATATCAGTCACTCATAGCAGTAATCCCCTGGTATTTCTTTACCAAATTGGAAGCATGCCTCTCGAACTAGTCGAGTCATATAACTGCCTAAGTGTCCCTGTCTGCAATGATCTGTCCTGGCATAAACATATTTCCAACATTATATCCTATTTTAATAAGGCAGTAAGCTTTTTAAAGCGTAATCTCCGTCAGGCCCGACAAAACGTAAAAGTGCTTCCATAGCAATCACTTGTTCAAGCAAAACTGGAATATGCATCTGCAATCTGGAGCCCACATCATGCATGTCTTATCAGCTCACTTGAATTTGTTCAGAACCGCGCTACTAGGTTCATTCACTCACAATATTCATACGATGTCAGTGTTTCTGCACTTAAAGCAGAATCCGGATTAACACTACTATCTAATCGCCGACGCGTTACTAGTCTTGAGCTCTATCACAAGTTCTTTTTCAGCACCCTTAATCACGCGCCATACATCGTTCCCGCAGCACGCATCTCTCACCGCACCGGTCATCCCCAGCAAGTCGCACGCCCGCGTGCCCGAACCGCTCATATTGCCGCCTCGTTCATCCCTCGAGCAACTGAAGACTGGAACGACCTCCCTGCTGACATTGTTGACATCGCTTGCCCCCGTCTTTGTTCCAACAGCGTTTGATTGAACCCTTTGCATATAGCTAATGATGCATACATAACGTCGAACTTATATAAAACCCACCTTTTATGTAATACCCCCCTCCAAGGGTCTTTAAAGACAATAAACTGAACTGAATATATATATATATATATATATATATATATATATATATATATATATATATATATATATATATATATATATATATATATATATATATATATATATATATATATGTGTGTGTGTGTGTGTGTATATATATATATATATATATATATATATACGCGCGAAGAAGATAGAAGATTAACCCAGGGGCCCGATTTTGCTAATCATTTCATAAGAAGCCAACAAACAACGATACCAAGGGAAACATAGGGGAAATTACTTTACTTGCTAATAACGATAAATTAGTGGAAATGAAGGTGCATTAAAGAACAACTTGCCGCTGGTGGGGAAGGATCCCACGTTATCGCATTACGCGTGCGATGCTCTACCAATTGAACTACCGCGGCGCCGTTTTACAATCCACTTTCTTGGGTATTTATGTTTTTACTACTACAAGTAACCTCTTGGAGTGTTAGCCAGCGCCACAACTCCCAAACTTTGGTGCCTGGTTGAAACATCCTTTCTGCCGCAAGCGCATATATATATGTATATATATATATATATATACTGACAGACGCGAGATCATGGCTGGCTAGCCAAACGAAGCTTCACATTAATACGACACATCTTACAATTACTTCTTCCGCAAACAACGTGCGATACACATACTACAAATGCTACATCGTTAAAGCTTTTAATAATTGTGCTGCGATTGATAGCGTTAACAAAAATGTATTTTAAATTTGCCGGGTAGATTCGCAATCGAGCATGATGCAGTTTCTTCGAGCTTTAACTTCAATGCGGGCTTTCAATCGGGAAAGCAAGGAACCAGCGTGCCGCAACCTTGGATGCGGGACCCTGAGAAAACGTGTTGGTGCGGGCCCCCTTTTTACGCGCAACGCGCGCGCAGCACCAGGCGGCTTGTTTTGGCACGCGTTTGTTTTTCCTGGACACCGAGCGCGGAAATGTACCTCGGCATCGTTACGTCGTCGCGAGGACTCGTCGGCCTTCTCGATGCGCTACGAAACGAGCGCCTCGCGAAGTGCGAGATAATGAGCTCCGCCATACGACAACATGCGCCGCTCACGCGCAGCAGCAGAGCATTGGTAGAGCGTCGGCACTGTGTGTTTATCGGTCTTCTCATCGTGCGATTTCCCTCTGCTTCTTTTTCGTAATCCAGTGCATTAATTCATAACACAAACATGACCATATGCCATGCCTTTCTTTAATGTGCGTCTGATCGCTCCCTTTCCGCTCCAGTGAACTTGCCAATATCTAGCATCAACGAGTTCATAGGCCAAACCGTGATGACATTAGCCGGGCAGCGGGCGCGGGCGAGAGTATCAGTGCGCGTTTTCTGCTACTCACCGAGCATCGCGCAGTCCCGGCGCCGTAGCAGAAATGTTCCTCGCGTCTGTGCTTGCTGCATACCTGAGTTGTAGCCGATAGCTGTCTGCCGGTTCTAAGTTGCGCCAGCCAAGCTTCACGCAGTTCCTTGCCCTGCGGCTACGTGTGAAGAAGGCTGACACCGGGCTCCGTTGCGTACGTCCGGCACTGCGGCACCGAGCAGTAGCCTACCATGCTGCACGCCTCCAAAGGCAGCCACTACCTATTATAGTACTTTCAAATGTTGTCAAGCAGACATCCAAGGCGGTAAAGCCTCACCACTTAATCAGAACCGAGGCGTAGGTGGGACCTTAAACTTTCGTTTTCAGCTCGCTTCGGCGCTTCCGAAGCAGCCGATGCGGCCTCTGTGTCCACGTCATCCCTCATGCCATGTCACGCCGGCGGTGGCGCCAGCTTTTCAAGTGGTGGAGATTGCCCCAAATGCTGTAAACAATGTAACGGGTCGTTTGTAATTTACAGAGAGTTCTATATGTGACCAACCTGCAACATCTTTCTTTTTTCTTTTCTAGGAAGATTGAAATTCTGTTATATGCTAACGTTTGACTTTATCTTACCGTCCTTTTTTTCTGTTTTTGCCAGGTATTTGCAATAATTTCATCGCAGAGATTCGGCGGCCGATTAACTGCTATATTCGGTACTATCGTGCAAAATGTCCTTTCTGAAACGAAACATGCAAGGAAGGAATAATAGCTGCTACTTTTTTTCGTTTAGGCTGACAGTGCGCCGAGAGCTTCCAGTGCTTCATGCATTAGTACACAACCATCCTAGGTTCAAGAAAGTAAAACAGCAAGCCTTTCAAAATTATATATGAAAATAAAAACGTGAACACGCGCCAACAAATTCAGGCACTTTTCCGAGAGTACTGACTTCTGCTTGAGTTAAAAATAAAACATGTGTAGGCCCAGTGGAGGTCACGTGGAGGTCCTGTTGGGTTGGAGTTCAAAAGCAGACACGTTACGGCGTTCGAAGGAACCGCCCGGGCGGGTGCTGGCAATATTCAGCGCCATAAAATGCAACAATGATAGATTAGTCGGTACAATAGAATTCCACCCAATGTCAGACCCTCATGAAAGACGAATATCACGCACCAAGGTTTAAAGCTTCGTTCTCCCTTAAACCCCCAAGTGCGCCGCTACAGTTTGAAGAGTCCCTGCTCTGCATTACTCTCTTTGTGACTCTGTGGGCTCCTTCTTTTAATAAAAAAAAAACAAAAACTTGAAGCAGTCCAGCTAGAACCTGCGCATTCTCTCGCGCTTCTCGGACGGCACGTTCGCTGCCTGGACGCGCGGGTGTGCTCGAGCTGCTTTGCATACACAAACTCACAGCGCTTACGCGCGTTCGCGCAGAACCCCTTTGCGCAGGTGCAGGTGCACGGAAACGTGACCGGACTGAACCCGGGCAGACACGGCTTCCACGTGCACCAGTTCGGCGACCTCACCGGCGGTGAGTGAACGGCGGGCACCGTGTTTGCCTTCCTGCTACCACTTTGGCTTTGCTCAGCAATAAATGTTCATGCAAATATTACTACAGGCGACTCGGGTTCTAGTGTCTACAGCAGCTGCAAGCATAACGGTGCAGTCAGCGTGAGAATGATGTGCAGTAGGTGAATCTGGCAAGAACTTCGTCTTTATGACTTGAAACATGATCTTTCTTTTTTTGCGAATTGATCGTTTTTAACAACGTATTGCATTATAGATGCAACAATTCCCAATGATTACTCATGTGCACAGACTAATTGCCCCCCTGTATATAGAAAATCATGAGTACTTGGAAGTGTAGATAAATGACACGCAATAAGGAGGAGCAGTAAGATCGAAGGGGAGAAGCCAAGGAGCGTAATAAGTAATGCCACGAGAACTTGTCTCAGCCACCATTCCCGTGGTAGCTTAATGATCGCAGCGCCACAGTTTTGGCCGGAAACTCTGTGTGCTCGGTCTCTACGGTCCTGTCCGCGGTGGCGCGCCGAGTTGTACGCGCACGAGTAATAGGGAAGACCGTACCGCGCATGCTCGGCGACGACCCGTGAGACTGAGTTGAACTGTGCGCCACCCGAACGAAAATAACCACGGCGAAGATTTTTCCCTGTGTCACATTATACACCCATGAAAAGACATTCACAGCGAATTCGTTTGCACTCGCTCATGGCACCGAAAATACAGATTATGGCATTGAAAAACAAAGTTAGTACAGCGGAAAGAGCCACAGAAGGCAAAATCATTCTGCAAGGTAAGCCAGATGGAAAGAGAGCAGCGCAGAGAGGGAAGCAAACGCGAGTTGTGATACTGCACCTTAATGAGGGTGAGCTCAAGGGAGACCTCTGATACGTGGAACGGGTAGCTGTTATTATCTTAAGATTACTAACGCGCATTTGCAGTAAGAGAAGAGTGCGGTAGCAGCCGGTAGATAATCTACCGGTTTGCTGATATGGTATGAAAAACTTTATTCATGTTCTTCAGGTCGCGCTAGATTCCTAGCCCGAAGCGGGCTAGGAAATTTGAGGCTCGAAAGAGTACTGTGTCATTACATGAATATGTTAATGTCCTATGTCAACTAGGCCAACGCGTGCACTGGCTAAGGCATAATTCACGTAAAAAATATATCTTTTTTTCAATTTTCAGCTTTTCTATCATAACGTCGACAATTTGATTTGCAGCTATGTGCAACACCAACAGTCACCTAATTTAAATGGAATCAGGCATCCTGCTCTGTCGCCGAAAGTACAAGAAGGCCTTTTGAGCAACCATGTTATCGAGCTACTGGTAAGAGGCGCAGAATAAAGGGCTCTTCCGGCTCCTTCAGACTGTCCACGTTTGCATAAGCTCTCAGAGTTGCTATGTTGCTTCATTTATAGTATCCCTATATTGACGTGTTTGAAAAGAGAACCTGTTTAAAAGCTGTTACGTTACTGCTTGTCTACTGCGTTCAATGAGGCTCACATTATCCTGACGTAGTATTCTTAAGTTATTTACCGAAAAAAACCACGCCCGCTTATCTCAATCTCATCAAATTACCTTTTATTCGACATCGACTATGATCTGTTAGGCGCACATACTAGAGCCTTTCGACTATGCTACGTGTTTCTTACCACAAAAATTATACGTACGCAACATAAATTGAACCGACATAACCATCAGTATATGATTAAACAATGCGCCACACAAAAACAAATGCTTCCTTTTTTTGTAGCAAAACAACAATGATACAAATCAAGAAACATGTAGGACAAAAAATGATGGGAAAGACACTTTTCTGTAAAAATAAGATGTATTCCAAGCGATGAGCCTGCACACCACATGTCTTTAAAAAGTAGGCCTTTCTTGTAACGTACATTACTGGTTAACAGAGCGTGTGTCATTTCAGCTTTCTTCGTCATTTCGCTTTAACGCAGGCTGCAAGAGTGCCGCCGCCCACTACAATCCGGCCAATGCTGACCACGGAGCACCTACTGATGAAATAAGGTAAACTTCGAGGCTTTGGTTAATTAAGTGCGGAACTACACATGCACTTTATATACAGCTTACATGTCCTATTTCTATCGCCCGATAACTTGGCTGAATTCTGTTTGGACTCACGTACTGCTTCTTTTTATGTCTCTCCTTTCCCGCGACACATTCAGACTACACTCTCCCCTCCATATTGAGGGATAACACTTTTGCATGTTCCTGTTCCAGCTAAGTTGCAGAAAGATTAAACATGAAGTTATACTGGTGTATTGCGCTTTATGAACAGCAGATAAGTCAGTCTCCTCACAAGCGAAGCCCTGACATACTGAAGAGGACGCAA
This sequence comes from Dermacentor andersoni, assembly GCF_023375885.2. Lineage (NCBI taxonomy): Eukaryota > Metazoa > Arthropoda > Arachnida > Ixodida > Ixodidae > Dermacentor > Dermacentor andersoni. The sequence goes on along the minus strand of NC_092819.1, from coordinate 13,119,919 downwards.
AAACGAAAGACGGTGGCCAAATCTGTCTTGAAATTATCGCACCTGCCCCACATGACCAAAGAGACGCTGAAAACTAAAGTAAATTAAAATCTGGGGTTTCACGAGCAAAAACCCCAATACGATTGTAAGATATGCCGTAGTGGGGGGCTCCGGGATAAGTTGGACCATCGGGAGTTCTCTGACGTGCACCTAAATTGAAGCACACGAGCGTCTTTGCATATTGCCTCGTCGAAATGTGCCCGCCGCGGCCACGACAGGCCCCGCGACTTGAAGCTCAGCAGCGCAACGCCAGCCACTAGCTACCGCGGTGGGTTGATGTTGGCAACTCGGAGCTATGAGACTGGCAATTAACAAAAAATGCAACGCCTCAAATTTAGCCTAATCGAAACCAACATCAACATATCCCGCTCTTTGACCATGAGTAGAGCAAGTCAGGCTATGTTTAACTGACATGATGTTTCACTCCACCGATACTTTTTCGTTATTGTCAAAGCCTTTTTGCTTGCACTTTTCTTAGCCGCTGTATTTTATTCTAGAAGTTTATGAGAAGATTGCCGCCCCTTCGGTGTCCTATTCTTCCAGGATCGCATAATTTAGCAAACAACATGTCAACTGACGCAATACTCTACTGTATATGTAATATCCAAATACACTAAAATGCGGCAAAATACGTGATGTCACAATTATACAATTGGCGCTCCCATTCTCTCGCGATACTTTAAATAAAGCTGAGGTTTAATTTTCTCCGCTAAAAAGTTCTTCCTTTCATTTTTTTTCTGAGAACGAATGCAAATATTTTTAAAGAGTAATCAGTCAGTCTAAGTATATTTTTCATGCCCATTTAAGAACATTCCCAAAAACTAAGCAGCTGTAAGCTAACCTTACTTTCCCTCATTCTACATTAACGAATTATACACTTGTTGAAGCCAAAATAACTGCAAATGGTTAACGCGTAGGAGCATTCATCTGAAAGCTGTGGCCGGTACCCATATAAAAAAATTCGCCATCCCGGCTCTGCGAAAGCAGATGTCCAGCGGAGCTATTATAAACCACCACTACAACTGCTGAGGGGGGTATGCAATGTTTTATGGCTTTAGATCAATGGTTGTGGTTCTATTTTAGAGTAATGGCAGGAATGACAGTAATAGGAGTAATGGCAATTTGGCAGCACGCCGCCTCCCAGAGCGGTGCTGCAACAACATTCAAATCAGTTGCTAGGCTGGTAATTTTACATACGAAAGGCTAGGGACGTCGCACCCCACGTCGCAAGCTCGCGTCACCACGGCAGCTTGCGCAACAGTAGTCTTTACCGGGAAACGTGCTACGTGCTATGCTACGCAGCGCTGCGTGCTTCGTATTGTTATAACGAGCATCTTATCATCACTGCAACGCACGCGTAATGCCGAAGTTGTGGGTTCGGCTCCCACCGGAGACACGTTATATTTTCGTCCACTTTCATTTTCCTTTCTTTATTATTTTCTACATATCAATTGCAGCTAATTTCCCCGGTGCTTTCCTTGGCTTCATTGTCTCTTGGCCTTATATCGTCATCATCACTTATGTGGTTCGGATGCTTGTTTTGAGCTTGTTCTTTATTGAAACGTATGCTGTTCTGTATCTTGTATGCGTGATACCAAAGAATGTGTGCACTGTTCGCTTCACTTTGCTGAGTGCTTGTAGCCTTTGCCTTACGGAGGTATGAGCCATTGCATTTTTTTTTTTTTGCTTACGAGGTTATGAGCCATTGCTTACGGGGGTATGAGTTATTGATGATAATAGTTTTCGACGTGCTGTTCTGTATGCTGTATGCGTGGTTCCAAAGAATGTAACCACTGTTCGCTTCACTTTGGTGAGTGCGTGTAGCCTCTGTCTGACGGGGCTATGAGGCATTGCATTTTTTGCTTACTTAAGGAGGTATAAATGCTTAGTGCTTACAGGGGTATGAGCCACGGATGCTGATAGTTTTCTGTCAACGGACGCGAAAGAATCCCGGGATCCATGCCATATACAGTTTCGCTATGAAAAAAAGAATACTGCAATCTATCCACACAATTACGTGCCTTAGGTAACAGCCTAAATGCTTACGTTGAACAATGCAGCACTCTTTTAAAAAGTGTAGTAAAGAAGTTTATTAAGCTGTTCACGGTGACCGCTCGGCACGAAATCCTTTACAGCAGATACAGTGCTCAGTAAAACCCACAGCAGCCCGCCAAAGACCCTTTTACAACAGCACTGCGAGCTCCAAGCTTGGTGATAAACAATTCTTTTGGAGACAAATCCGGCATGGGTAGGCTTGCAGTTGAGCTCAAGAAATATATATATATATATATATATATATATATTTGCAGGCTAGTTGGGTCGTACTAAACTCTGTAGTGTAGTGCGCGAAATATACACCGCGAGGTGCGGGAAAAAGGGAGAGACGCGAGAGGAAAGAGCGCGGACTGCCAACTACCAATTTTCCCGGACTTCGCCGTGTACATTTCGCGCAGTACTCTACAGAATTGCAGTTGAGTGTTAGGGGCCCAGTCAATCAACTCAGCTCTGCGGTTTCATCTTTTTCAACGCACGAACAGGCACATAGGCGACCTGGGCAACATCGAGCCCGACGCGAACGGCGTCGCGCTCTTCAGTTTCTACGACCGTCTGCTGGCGCTGGAGGGTCCGCAAAGTATCGTCGGAAGGGCAGTCGTCGTGAGTTTCTCGCACTTTCTAATAATTAATTATCATCATCATCAAGTAATCAGCAGCACCTGCTGCTTCGTTCATTGCGGGGACAAAAGGCTTTCTCAGACATCGACTACTGGCCTGCGCTAACCGAGCCTATCCGATACCCCACAATTTCTCGTATTCCTGCAAATATCGTTTTTCATATTTATATCCTAATCGTCTTCTTCTTACTCTCCTTGTGCTCACCTTCCCATTTACTCCCAATGCTTAGTAGCTGGCTACATGTGCTCACCAGCTCTTCCCATATAATTCAATCCTCCCTTTCCCCCAGTTTATTTTTTTCATCTCTCTCTCTCTCTCTCTCTCTCTCTCTCTCTCTCTCTCTCTCTCCCCGCAAAATTTCAAATGCCAACACTCTACATCATTTTTCGACAGCGTTTGCCATCTTCGGTACGTCTCTCCTCTAACGGACCACCAGTTACCCGCTCTAAGCATTACATGTTTTACTCATGCTTACTTCCTAATAATATTGCGCATCTAAATAACAAAAGTTCAGTGCACCTTTATTCTACGAACCTCCCATTTGCAGAAGTACCTATGATTCTCATTCAACAATACGTGTTGTTCAGCAGGTCCGGCTCACAAGGGAGAAGGAATGGATAATGCAAATTTATACGACGACAAAATTATTTTGTTTATGTGTGTTTATTCTCTTTCAAGCGAGAACATTACTTGGCTCATTTTGCGACCCCGCCGTCATCAGAAAACCGTGTCAGAAAACGGCACGCAAATTACATTATCTTCATCTGACTAAAAAAAGGTAGCCACGGTGAGGATTAGATCCTTCGCCCCACAGCCATTGGTGCCGTTCAGTATAGTCGAGCGCGCTAACCACTGCGCCACCATCGCTTCTTTTTTCCTTTTATAATATTTATTACCAAAATAATACGTACTTGCTTAAGGCATTTACATAGCTGCGTCTACAAGCACAAAATAAACACTTCGTAGTACAATTATTACAGTAAACACTTCTCTAAAATGGAGGCGAGAGGATACACTGCACCAACGATGAATACCAGTCTGCTTGGAAGTTTTTTTTAATCATAACAGTATTTGAGTTCTGAAACCAACTAAATAAAATGTAACTGCGAAGACACTATTGGTTTCGCATTCCGATCTAACATACCAGTTTTCCATAAACTGTGCAACGCCATAATAGCAGCGTGTCAAAAGGTGCATCTTCACATTTAGGTGACATAATATATCGTGTCGTATGAGGATTTGCATCAAGATCCTTTTTTAAAAGTCCTTTGGAGAATCTCTCAAAACACGATGGCCTCCTTGCAGTCAATAAAGCAGTGTTCTATAGTTTCCAATACATTACAGAGACGACAAAGTGCATACTGAAACGCTACCTGTGAAAGCCTGGTTAAGTAGGAAAGGCATTTTTGTATCTTCAATTAACTGTCGTCTCTGTACTGGGCCACTATCGCACTGCGTCACATGATGCAACACGCGACAGTGATGAACATGTTCCAGCCTGTGCACGTGGCACGAGGTTTGGCTCTGCCTGGCGGCCGATTCACTAGATGGCAGAGCAAGTGGTGGCTGCGGAGCGAGCGCGGCGAGGCGCAGCCGCTCGCTCTGCCTTGGTCAGGGGCCCGCAGACGCCGGAGCCCATGGCCGACGACGACGAACAAGGTGCGACGCGGTTCAGGTACCCGTCGGATGGCGCCTACAGCATCCCCCCTGAGTATGAGGTGCAGTTCGCCTACGAATCCGATGACGAGATGTAATGTCAACACCATGGTGCCACTCGGCAAAGAGGTGTCATCGTGCTTAAAAGCGGTGTCAGCGAGTAAGAACGCTCAACGCCATCTGCGTGAAACATTATTTCAATGAGAGCTCCGCAAATAAAACTCAGCTGGCAAATGGCATATATGGCCGGTCTTTCCTCTTGCGTTGTTGAGACCTCGTGAGCAGCAGCATTACACTCGGAAGCATAACGCAGCAGCATTAAACTCAGCAACACTTCGACGCAACACTAAACTAAGCGACAAGTAATGCTGTCACATTTACACATCATAAGAATTGCTTATGTGCCCCCATAATTTTTTGCCCTCGTCTTAGTTGGCGCTGTATATTCTTTCGCAAACATCTCACAGAAGGCTACACATTTACATGCTCATCTGGACTTAAATAATACAGGGTCCAAAGAAATTTTTGAGTTGTCTTCTGCTCATAAGTCTCCTGTGACAGGCTCTGTGCTGTTATCACGCTAAAAACTATTAATCTAAGTACTAAGAATTTTACATTTTAGTCGAGAGTTCCTGATGTTTAAGAACGCACTCACAAATCAAAGCGATTTCAGAAGTCAGTATCTTTTGCGTTAAAGAAATGCTTGCAGGTGCGTTAATAATCATGTAATGTCATGTTTTAGTCGCCTAGGCAGCAATAATTACCACAGCGACATGAATATTACTGGCAGGTCCGAATACGCAGAGTGCGCTTTCGGTGAGAAAATGTCGACAAAGTTCACTTCAAATAATAGGGTTTATGCGCAGGCACGCGGTTACAATATAATTAGCGTTCATTTATTCACGTCGCGCGGCGACGTGCCCTACTGAATAACTAACTCCAATGTGCGCTGCCGTATTTCAAGTCAGGTTAAGCAAACTCTAGGAACGAATTTTTAATTAAAACGAGATTCCACCGCAAACGCCTTGAGGAGACTTGAGACATAATTAACTAGTGAAAGAAAGGCGCAGGACGACAACGAGAAGCACACGAGAGACAACGTTAGGAAACTCTGTACGCCACCTTGAGAAAGCGTGCCCCACCTGCCCTGCTAGAGAATATTCGACATCTGCGGTCTCAACATAGACAAAACGGAAGAATGTGCTGTCGCAAGCTGTCACAGTGTCCAGGAAGATAAAATCTTGAACTTATGTCGCAATGCATGAAAGTCATTACGTTTTCCTACGCAGCCGAACTAGCTGGTGGCGACCTTGGGTGCTAGGTAAATACTCTCTCACAGTGTCATTCCAGCAAAAGCCACCACTATCAAGTTGAAAACGTCTCACTTCACAACGCCGACGGCAGCAGAACTAGCAGCGCTTCGAGTCACTCTAAACTTTATTAATGACAAACCAACACACAAGTAGTCGATTTTCTGCGACTCGAAGACGGTACTACGGTGTTTATTGTCAGCCTTACGGCGCGGTCCGCATGAACAGTTGATACTTGAAATCACAGAGGTCATACACCACCTGTCTGAGAAAAGGCATGAAATAATTTTTCAGTGACTACCAAGTCACTGAGGTATCATCGGCAGTGAACGTGCCGATCAAGCTGCTCGTTTCGCTCATGAAAAAGACAACCGCCCATCGATCCCACTGTCTAGGACAGATTCTGCAAGGATGCACCACCTGCTTGCACGCCACTGCACTACACCAGAGTGGAATGAACCACATTTTATGCACGCCCGTTTATACACCTTGAATTCAACTTTAAGCCTTCGACTTCCACCAAGACTTCCCCGAAGAGACGCGACCCTTTTGTGTAGGCTATGGCAAGGCGTCGCGTTTACCAATGCCTACGCGTTCCGCATAGGGATGGCCGACGCAGTAGCATGTGGCGATTGTGGCGACGCGGAAACAATTCGTCATGTTCTTTGCCAGTGCCCGCAGTACAGTGTGCAGAGGCAATCACTTGCCGTCGTGCTGAACCAGTTGGACGACCAGCCTCTGTCGGAAGAAAGAATTCTGCAACATCGGCGCGACTTAACATCGCATCAGAAGGCCGTGCAAGCGCTACTGCGCTCCTTGAGATCGACCGGTGTGTGTGAACGCCTGTGAATTCCACGCCTTTCCTGTTAGCCATTTCTTCTTTTTCTCTTCTTTATTCTTCCTTTTCTTTTTTTTTTCTTGTTCCTTTTTTTTCTCGCTCTTTGTAGTCTTTACAATCCCTATATCACCCACCACAGGGCAGGGTAGCAAACCGGAAACTCGCCTCTGGTTAACCTCCCTGCCTTTCCCCTCTCTCTCTCTCTCTCTCTCTCTCTCTCTCTCTCTCTCTCTCTAAGCATTCTTCTTCACTATCCCATATATTCACTGAAGTGCGGTTAATTTCAAGTTATCTTTGTTCATTAGTTCCTTCTACCAGCCTCTAGCTGCACATTCACTTCTTCCCTTAATCTGGGATAACTCCATACGATAACGAATCATTCTGCTAATTAGTGATACTTATTATGGAAAAGAAAAATATTTATTCTGTTCCCGCTCCTGTGGTGGTGTGCGGAAGGATTAGTGAGAGATTGATTTCGAGAGAAGCACCACTAATCAGAAAGCAGTAGCAAAGTTTGTAGCTGATACACTGGACAGCTATAAGTTGCATGACAAATACATCTTTATTGTAATCTTTTGCAAGATATGTATAGATGTTCTGTTGTTGCCAGAGCTATCTGAACATTGGTTGTTAAGGAATGTAAAGACACTGGGGGAAGCTGGAGCCAATACTTGCAGCGAGTCAACGAGAGTGTATATATGTATTTTTGTTGGTACGTACGATCGACGCTACGCATTAAAGTGCGAATCTTTACAATCGGTAGTCCCGAACAAATCTTGCTCAATGGAACATAAGCACTCCGGTGTAAGTGTTCCACAAACAAGTGGTTTGCGAAACATCTAAAGGCAAAATATGCAATTAATTTAGAAGATCACGACTTATCAGGCACAATATTAAGGCGTATGGAGAACCGAGTACAGTCATGATAGAAAGAATAAACGCATTTTAAGCCGAACACACTAGTATAGCATTCATAAATTATGAATCTAAATTGACTTTTTTGTATGCAGGATGATCATTTCTAAGTTTAATGGATTTTTTAAATATAGCACGTTTAAGATAACATACTTCTAGTCCTTGAGCTGGATTATTCAAAGAGGTGGATATTACTTGCACGAGAAATCTAAACACACATTCAACTAATTAACAAAAACCCACTAAACAGCTTTCGAATTAATTACTTTACGGCATATATTGCAATTTACGAATCGTAGCCGGTGAGTTTGCAAGGCGTATCTACTTGGAATTAATTTCCATAATGACGCCAGTTTGGAGATATGTGCCATAAAACTTAAGAATACACTGTTGTTCCGCTTACATTTTTTAACCCTACACTGAAGCACAACACTAACTTGGACGCCCTTGTATTTAATTTCACAATTAGATTTCTTTTTTGAATTAGTTGTACCTATATGTGTTTTGATTTCTCGTGCTTGTAATGTTCGCCTCTTCGAACAATCCAGCTCAAGGACAAGATCTATGCTATCTCCCAGAGCCAATATTTAAAAATTCTATAAAGCTTAGAAATTAGAGGTATTCTGTAAGAGTCCGCCTAGTGGACTGTCCATTTCGGCCGCTGCTGATTGGATGCAGCCGTACAAGCGAGGAGGAGAGGAGCAGCGCCAGCCAATCAGCAGCGGCCGAAATGGACAGTCCACTAAATGGACTCCTACAGAATACCTCCCCTGATCATCCTGTATATTCAGGTGGCAGCTACCGATTCTGTAGGCGACAAGGAACGCAAGCTGTTTCTCAGGCGAACGCTTCCAAGAGATGGGAAAAAGAACCTTCTTTGTAACTTATCATGGTTTAACACTACCTCTAGCTACAGTTTCCTAAAGCCGGTTCAGGTTATCATGCAATTCATTCGCATTCAGTCATTGTAACCCCACACAGTTAGCTAAAGCCTGAAAAACCAAAAAAGCTCAGCTCTCTTTCAAGATACACAAAATTATATTACAGATGCAGTAGTTTTGTAAAAACTTCGTCATTACAACGGCATGTGGGGTAATTCAAAAATGAATTTTGCATTATATTCAGAAGAAAATTCAGATTTGTGCCATCAGTTAGGCCAACTGCAAAGTGTGCCAATATCCTGCGACGTTAACGGAGACCTAAGAAGTTCAGTTTGTCCTGCTTCATGTAGGCTTACGAGAAGTGGGCGTCTGAAACTGGACGAACGCGCCATCACTCTCTATGGAATTGAAAGGCCCTAGGTTAAACTTCACTGTCCGTCAAACTACTGCGGTAACATCGGCAATGCTACATCTATCGACAAAGCAACGTGCTTCGCGTATCAAAAAGATCAGCGCATGTTTACCCGCTAACAAAAATGGACAAAGTGTGGAAAATTCTAACTTACTCTTCACAAATTGCTGCTACAGTGGAATTCGTTAGATTTAAGCACTCCCCCCCCCCCCCCACCCCCCAGCAAGACAATCCTTTCTTGATTTCACTCACTCGTTGTCTCTTATGTTTCTCTGTAAACTGCCATGGGTTGGACATATGTTTGTCGTTCATACGAAGAGCAGACGGCCTCCCTCCGCGATACCCTTACGGGTATGATCAATTCACGGGAAGGAACATCTTTAGAAAGATGAACACTAGAAACTTGCGCAAAGAAAGCTAATAGATCAATTCTGCGTTTACAGAAGCCTAGCGGAGTCTGCGACCGCTAGTGTTTCTGTAGTGAACGCTGATGCGCTCTTGTGCGAGGAAGAGTTTTGTGTGCAATGTAATGGGAAACAATTGTTTGTCTCCGCGGTTTTACGTCCAATCTTTCTTGCAGTGAGCGAGAGAGAGAGAGAGAGAAATCGTAAGGGAAAGGTAGGGAGGTTGGCCAGGCTCAGGTAGGCTAGCCTGAACTGGGGAGTGGGGAAATCCTCGGCAGTCATACAAGCTGGTGCTTTTCAAGAAACGCACCAGCGCCTTTGTGGCCTTACACATAGCAGTAGCACGAGGCCACGGACCCAATATCTCCTCTGTGAAAGGTCTGTCGTCCAAGTTCCCCAAAGCTGTCCGAAGGGCACTCCTCTCGTATTCGTATGTGGGGCAGTCACCCAGGAGACTCTTGGTCGTTTCTTCGACACCACATGTGCTGCAATTGGCATTGTCCGCCATTCCAATTAGGAATTAGCAGGCGTCTGTGAAAGAAACTCGTACTTCCAGGTGGCGCAGTAACGTTTCTTTCCCTCAGTTAAAACAGGATGATAGTTGTAATCTCATATGTGCGTCCATGGCATATAGGCGCCGGTTGATGAAATCCGGTGTATTGCCCTTTCTTAGAGTAATAATATGGGGAAGACCGCTGAAGTGGCGCGCTGCATCCGTTCTCGACAATGGTATCGAGGTGCTTTTACATTCGCCATGTGACTCACGGGCAGCTTTATCGGCACTTTCATTGCCAATAATGTTGCAGTGCCCAGGTAGCCACTGAAATACAATGTCGCAGCCTCTGTCCACCGCTTGATGTTAGCTTAATCGTATCTCTGCTATCAGTTGTTCATGAGTGATTGAAGGGCTGCCTTTCAGTCGCAGAATATAGCCCAGTGATTTGATGACTGCTGCTGCACATAAAGCACTGCGCTGCGGAGGGCCGCAAGTCCGGACTCTCTCGATGTTGTGACGTCGTTGATCTTGAACTTCTTGCAGATTGACGTCGACGGAATAACTAACGCACCAGTATAGCTGGTTACAGTCTGAGAGCCATCTGTATAACTGTGAACTCGACTGTAGTAGGAATCATGCAGTAGATCATGCAGTGGTAGGAATCATGAGGTTGTGCTGCCTCCATGTACGATGAATGAGCGGACAAGTATATTTCGTAGCTGAGTTACAGCTTTCAAAGTGTCGAGGATGGTTCGTGTAGTCACATCAACAGTAAGTATGTTTTTTCTGCGATTATATCGGCCCTATCTGATTTGCCCTGGAGCCAGCCTCTTGAGATAGGCAGTGAGAGCTTGCCTATTGAGGGAATTGAGGTTGCCTGTAGCAGCGACGGGGATATAGGCGATTGTGTACGCTTGCTGTGAGGGCGGCTTATTGTAGTTAAGCTCACTCACGCTTAAAGTCCTACGAAGTTTCCTCTTCAATCGGCGATTTGTGGCCTCAGTAAATCCACCATCGTATTCCATGTCGTCGGCGTCAGAGCAGCTCGATGACATTAGGAGAGTCACGTTCAGGTGGTCGGGCGCAGCAGACCGACTTGCAGCTTGGCGGCCAGCCCCCAACATTGGCGGCAGGGGGGTGGAACGTCCGTCATTGCTTTTGATACCGTACCCGCCACGGGGGCGTCGGTACGCACAAATTTAACTGAAAAAACAGAGCGAAGCAAGAATAGCAGCTGACCAAGAATTCGTCTTCTTCGTCTTCTTTTTTCTGTCCCGAACTTCTTGGGTAGCTTCCACAGCGTTGACTGCTATGTATACGGAACGGAGTATAGGTTAAACAAAACAGGGCCAAAACGCCGCCTTGTGGAACGCCACGGCTGGTGTAGTGGTCGGTTGTTTGATCGTCCTCGGGGAATACAAAGAAGCTCCTTCGGGTCAGGTAGCTCCGAATTTACCAAAAAGAGCGGCCTCCGATTTCTGCAGCCACGAGCGCATCAAGGTTGGCTTCATGAGAAACATTATCATACGCGCCCCTCACGTCTAAATAAAGCCCTACAGTGAGGTGTTTAAATGATCTATCTTGTTGAAACGAAGACACAAGGTCAATGACGTTGTCGACCGATGAACGAAAGCCTGTCGTTACCTTTGGATAAACATTGTTAGGTTAAGAAACCAGTGGAGGCACGTGAGCATAATTCTTTCAATCAACTTGCCAACACAGCTGGCGAGAGCAATATACCGATGTGATGTTAGTTCAAATAGAGACTTTCCTCGCTTTAGGATTGGGACAAGACGGCTATGCTTCCCCTTGGAGGCAACAACCCGGTCCCTCCATGAAATGTTCAGATGATGCAGCAGGACCTCTCGTGCTTCATGGTCAAGGTGGCGTAGAGCATAGTACGTCATATACTGTTGGGTCCGGGCGAATAGGAACGCCTTCAAATGGCTAGAGCAGCCTCCAGTTCCTCCCATGGAGAAAGATTCGTTCATTGCCGAATCTTGCATCAAAGGAACATCGTACAATTCCAGATCGTTTAGTAACACTCTGTCACCTGCAATTGTCTAACAAAAGTCTTCTTCAACGTCTACTTCTCGCATCCTCGGTGGAGAGCCAGTGCCTTAAAGGTGTGGCGTTGTTGAGAAGAGCGACGGCACTGCAAAGTTCGCCATACGCGAGTGAGTGCTTTCGGGAGTCCAACGAGTTGCAAAATGATTTCTATCGTTCGCTGCCTAATTTGTCCATGTGACGACGTAGGCTGTCCTAGGTGCGCTTGGCCTGCCTGTGGTCTAGAATCGACTTTGAGCGTCTGTATCTCATCTCGGCGCGCCGACGTACTGCACGAAGCCTTTACAATTCAATGTCAAAATACGTGCGAGTTGCTGAACGTGAGAAGCAGCTCATTGCAGCATGCATTGCGACCGCAATCCCAAGCTCTGTGCAAAGTGCAAGAGCGCCTTTGCATTCAGTGTTCGCAGAGGCTAAAAATGCGGACCAATCAATTGTTCGAGAGGGCAAGCCGTACGCTGCATGTGCGCATGAACCCCTGACAGCGGAGATCGGTGCCTCGCGTGCCGGATCCGTTAGTAATGGCACGCCATGTGTTATTGAACACTCCGTTCAACGGGGCTTTCGAGCGCCATGTCCAAACGTTTGCTTCAAATGCTGGCCGCATTATATTATAGCAGATCCCGCACGCATTACCGTGCCTCTGTCAAAAAAGAGAGCGAGCGAGTTCACCCTCTGCTAGCTATGCTTGCCAAATAACATGAGCCTTTCGTGTGGCGTTAGCTCTGCACTCTCTGAGGTCAAGCACTACAGACCCACGGACGACCTCCTTGCACTGAGTCGCCCCACTTCGCAAAATCCTTTCGTCAGGCTCCGGTTTGAACCGGAATTCGCGAACTGGCCTTTTCATGCACGTGTCTGGCCGTGTATGCGCCCGTGCGCGCTCGGCCGTCAAGTATTCATTTCATTTTTCACAGATCCCGTTTTGGGCACCAAGCCAAGCCGTAAGCTTCTTGTCAGGTCGGCATACAGGGCTGTAGGTCGTTAAAGTCTTTTTCCTATAGATTTTTTTTTCTTGTCGTTCCATCCCTTTCTTTCACTTGGTTCTTCGGACGGTTGCTTGTCGCTAAAGAGGGTCAAAATTACGTCTCTTTTGGGCAGTGTGCGTGCACGTTTAATACCGCGCACGACACTTATCGCGTGACGCACGTGTGGGTGCCAGGCCTGACCACAGTACCCTATTGTATGAAGCGACCGTGCAAACAAGAGCACACAAGCTCTAGTCCGCGCAATGTGGCGTGCGGGGAGCTAATTGAAACACGACTCCCCGCCCCCAACCGTCCACGCCCTCTGAACACACATCAGTACATCGGACTCGATCCCCTCCTGCACGGTTTAATGAGCCTCGAAAAGTAATCCGCTCGCGCGTACCTCGTCTTACTTTAGGCACTCAGTACAGCGTTTAATACCTTGGAAAGATAATAAGGACGGGGGGTAAATTATATTTGTCGTCCTGAACCACTCGTTCAACTAATCTGGGCGTCGCAGCGCTAACATTGCGTCGCTCTACCCGCCCGCGCCTTTAGCCGGAAGCCCAGTAATCCTCGCTCGCGGACGCGGCGAACGAGCCGATGTTTACGAAGCGGCCACTGCGGCGAAGAATTAAACGAAGTTTGAATACCGCAGGCTGTGAACTAAGTAGAAGGTGGGCTGGGCGGCTTCGAACCCAAAGAAAAGACAAACAAGACGAACCTTGTGAAAAATTAAGGATCCCCATTGTTCAAAGTGTAAATACAAAGCTAACAGCCAAATATACAACAGTGACGCTTGGACGAAGACGACGAAGCTGCTGCAACCTGCCTCAGTAGCTCTGCCTGCATTTATCGTTAGTTCCTGGTCATTTTACTGGCCGGAACTGTTCAAAGACAAAATTGTGTATCAAAGACAAAGACAAAATTATGTATCATGTATTCTTGACACATCACCCTCCCTGTAATGACCCCAAGAACGGGGTTGACAGTATCAAATAAATAAATAAATAAATAAATAAATAAATAAAACGTCGGATGACTCGAAAAAGGTGCCTTCCTTATCGGAGACCGACGGGTTCTGCGCCCCTCGCCGCCTCGAAAGGCGCCAGAAGGACCCAAGCTGGCACCGACGAGCACTCCGCCATGACTTCCCAAAGGGTGACACCGGGTCACAAGCGCTGGCTAGATTGCACAAGCTTGCCGGCCTGCAAGCGACAAGACATTTGGAATTCTGAGGACGAGTCAACAATCATTGGGGACGAGGAAACGAACGTTTTAGGCCTAGATATGGACGAGGGTGGCTTTTGAATTGTGCCCCATCGTAAAGACAGGATAGTCGGCATTCCAGCGTTAATCACTCCAGCATCCGAAAGAGCTGATTCAAGGCAAGTAAACCCTGTTGTCCTATATATACTCTGAGGTTAAAACGATTCTCGGTGGAACCCCAGTCTGGAGCCATTTCACAGCACAGGGACCATTGCTCTTAGATGTAGAGACAGAAGGACAAGCTAACGTCCTTCTAGAGGCCAAGAAAATTGGCGGTATAGCCATATCTGCCGTTTCCCACACAGTTATATGAAAAACATGTACATTGTTAGAGGAGTACCCAAATGGTATTCGCATGAAGAACCGCTCACCTACCTGAGACCTCAGGTAGTATTCCATGCAAGAAGAATCATCCGTCGGTTCCAAACCTCTTCATCTGATTGGGAGTCAAGACACACCAACTTTGTGGTTCTCACATATGCTGCAATTTCTGAACGCCCGTAGAAGGTTAACCTCGGCTTTAGCAGACACAAGCGTACCGACTACGTGGATACACCACCTCGCTGTTCTGAGTGCCGGTGCTTCGGACATGTAGCTAAGTACTGTCGTGGGGAACAGAGATGTAAGCGCCGTGGGGGGTCTCATGAATGTAAGAAAGAGAGAGAAATGATTAACATTATACAAAAGAGCACACGAGCGTAGGTAGCTCCTCCGCTCTGCAGTGGGTGGTCCCCTCAGTCCAAGAATCTAGTGGCCTTAGCTGCCCTTCTCGCTCGGTTGACCAAGTTGAGCCGGTCCGTCAAGCGGGAGCTGGACAGCGCTGCCTCTCATTGTTGTGTGGTGGGATTTGTCATGGGTGCGAGGTCTGGTGCGCTTGCGCAAGCCCATACCATGTGGTAAAGCGTAGCACATTGGTCGCAGTGTGCCAATTTATATGAAAACAGTGCAGGGTGCATGGCGTTGTAAAGACTCAAGTGTGGATATGCGTTTGTTTGGAGTTTCCGCCATATTACGGCTTCCTCTCGCGTCAGAGCATTATCAGGCGGTGATAATATTCTTCGTGAAAAGCGAGTATTGTAGTTGTGCGTGTAGTTTAATGATAGCGGCTCGGGATAGAACTGTTTGGCGCGTCCCTCTCACGGCTTTAGGTATGCATGCGCTCGGGCGTAGGCATGTGCCTGCTGATTGCCGCATAAGGACACATGCCCCGATGTCCACACAATTCGTATATATGGTGGGAGCTGGTGTGCGCCACACAGAATGCGATGTGCGACCCTGGAAATTTTAGCCCTGGAACAATTTCGGCATGCCGCCTGAGAGCCCGTCAGCACTATGACACACTCCCAGTGTGGGCTCGTCGTGATGGCGAACGCTAGCGCTAATTCCTCTGCCTCCGCAGCGCTCGCTATGGAAACTGATGACGCATTTATCTTGGTCCCGTGATAATCGAATACGCTGGTGACGAATGCGGTGCTTCTTGCGGTGTTGGCCATGTCTAAGTACAAGACATTGGTGTGGTGCTCATACTTCTTCGCGAGCGCCTGCGCGCTCGGTCTTGTCGCCGTCCGAAGTGGAAGTTCGGGTGCACGTTCCTGGGAATCGGTGAGACGCGCGTTGTCCATAAATGGCATACATCATGACTTTAGGACGTGTGCAAGTAAAGAACATTTCGTACGTGCTAACTACGGCGGCAACCACCCAACCAGTTACGGACGATGTCCTGCAGTACAGCTGCTCAGCGAAGGATTCTAAGATGTCTGTCTTCGGTCCAAAGGATGCAAGCGAACCATCGAGCAAGAAGACGACGTCCACTGCGCCACAACTAGGTGATTTAGAAACAGAATACGCATCGAATTTCCCACGTCTCAAACTGACAAAAGAAGTTATCGAGCCAACTCTATCGGTCAACGCCGCTGTTCCAAAAGAGTCCGAAAAGCGCACCTCTGCGGCCACGTTGACTCGACCTCAAATACCACTTGTAATCAGACAGCAAGAAAACTGCCAGCGTGTGGTATTCGCTGTGTTCACGGTGCTACGCTGTGTACCTCGGGCGGCTTCAAACAAGAAGGTTACTAATGAAGCAGAGTCTCTTACACTCCGCTTTTTGGCATATCAGGCCTTGTTGACGCAGCTATTAAGGACGGGCGAGTGAGTCCCCCGCAGGCGCGGTGATTCTCCGGCGTCTAAGAGCAAGAACTCTCTCCCATTTCCATGCGGCGCTGAACACCTTCCAATTTTTAGGATTGGAGTGGCCCAAAAGAAGTCGTCTCGATCCGCCATGGTCTTTTTCGGACGTTACCTGCAACCTCAGCGTAGCCCAGCTGCCGGCGAAAGGCACCATTTCAACAGCCGAAGCAAAGTTACTTGTGCTAGACCACTTGAGCACAGTGTGTCAGAGCCACCTACGAGCAACATAATCTGAAAACATTGACTACAACTGTGCACAGACGGGTCGGTGTGCACGCAGATAGCTGCGCAGCGGCATTCTCAATACTCTCCCTTGATGTGACATGGACTGGCCGCCTGGTTCGTCACGTAGTTTCGTCTACGACAGTAGAAAGCGCCGTAATTACTGCGGCTTTGCATAAACTATAGGGCTATTCTGCACTAGATGTCGCGGTGCTGACGAACTCAAAGTCAGCGTTACAACGATTACATTGTGGCCTACCTCGAGAGTAGTCTACAAGGCAATCTCTGGCACCGATTAAAGACCTAATTAGCAAGGGATATAATGTTAAATTCCTATGGATCCCATCCCACGTAGGAATTGGACGAAACGAAAAAGTTGACGCTCTTGCACGCCTAGCGCTGACAGGTGCCCCAAAAGTGAGAGTGCCAAATATTTTTCCGAACTCTAAGGATGCAATCTGCAATCACTTTAGAGCGATCCACAAGTCTCCACATCAAGCCAGCAAGTCTGTGTGACCCATGGGCTTACTCGCGAGGAAGCGACGCTGTTCAACCGCATAAGAACCGACTTCGCTTACACGCCGGCGTGGTTCTTCAAGAATGGGCGATGCACTTCCCACTATGTGCCTTCTGTGGTTATATCGACGGCATTAAACATTTCATTTGGCTATGCCCGCAGTTCGACAAAGACAGAAAAACGATTGTCGACAGCCTACAAAAGAGTGGTCTTACGCACAGGACCTTTGAATGCGTAGTATACCTGGGATGGCCCACTACAATCAGCAAGAGAGTGCAACGACTGCTGACTGCTTTCCTGCAAGACACGGGGCTCATCGACACCTGGTGACACACCTCTGATCTCAAATGGTAGGCGGCTCAGGCGGGACAATTGCCGGCTATGTATGCCAGACTAACCCCACCTGCGACAACGCCACCATCACCAACCTCCCCAACAGTGACGCTTGCAAATACGCTGGAATGGGGATGGTAAATGGTGTGCTGTAATGGAGCGGTGTGTTGCCCGCGTAGCAAGATACTAGGAGAACCATGGTCACTTTTGCGATGGCGGCATTCGTTTGATACATACATGAATGTTTTAGTTGTCCATTTTTTTTTTTCACTCTGAACGACAAGACACAGAGTTTGAGACAGCTCACAAAAAACCTGCACTGTGCAAGGTGGGCTGCCCGAGCATCCTTACCCTGCGTTAGCCAGAAAAGCACTAACATCTAAAGAAAAATTTGGAAGGACGCTTAAGCTTCGCCTTTAAGAGTGGAACGCGATAGCATTCAAAGATCCCTGACTGCTTCTCACGCTTCCTGGCAACTGCAGCTTATGTAAATGTAATGTTTTCCTGGAAACACTGGCGGCGAACGCTATGCGCGACGGCGAGCTTTCCTGTTTTTTAGTTTTTTTTTTTTTTTAATGGCTTTGCAAGAAACCGAGCGGGCCGCGCCGCTCCTACTAAGACAGACCTCAAACGGCAGCTGGAAAACGTCGCGTTGAAAGGGGTTTATGTTCGAGCTTCGGCTTTACAGAATTATGTTTTTTCGTATATTCAAATTACAATCCAAGGCTGTCCCATCTGTAGGTTGTGTGTAAGTCGTACTTTAGGAATTTTCTGGCGCATTTCTACTTTGAGAAATTCAGCTAGTTCAGTAACGTTTCTGCGCCACGTGGAGGGCCTGATGGATCAATATGCGAAATTCGAGATCATTTTCTCGAGATCACCGCCACTGGCGCTGGCAGCAGAGTTTCTGCGACACGGGGCCCTTAACGCTTTCCCGTTAAAATTTAATGGGCAGCCATGAGGAGTTTTGCCAGCATCAAGTAGAAATCTCTCCCCAAAGGAACGCTGAAGAGCAGGAATACAGCGGAAAATGTCCAATGGTTTCAGTCTGAAGAAGCTTGGAATTGTACTAGCCGTTCTCCTGGAGGAAGAAAAAAAAACTACATTTGTCGCCAATTGTACATGTCTCTGCCATACAGATATCAAAACGTCCGAGCACGTAAGAAACAAATTGCTGCAAGCATCCCACGAGCGCCACAAGGTCGTAATAATTACGGCCTTCGCGACAACTGCAATGGTTTATCCTGGAGGCCCTGTTTTGCGCCGATATGACAACGCTTGGAAACAGTGACGCCAGGCTGCAGCGACAAATGACGCAGCAGTACACTGGTATGCTCTTGCACTTCAGGTCACCATCGCAAAAATAGCCATGTTTCCGCTGCCGGATGACACACAGCACTGTTCCATCACACCGTAGCTATGCGTCCCATTTTACTGCGCTTTGTTCCAGCCATTAGTTGTCTCAAGTCAGCTTTTTCCTTCGTGAAGACATAACGAAATAGTAACTTCGTATTCCAGAGCTACCGACAACATGTAAGAACTGCTCCCGTTAGACGCATGCCCTTCACATAGAAACTTCGAAAGACCATGTCACCTATAAATAGGATGACGGGTGGACCGATTATACTCGTTTTTACTCTCCTTTCTTACCATTGTCACTGCTGCATGCTCCTTCTACTGCGTCGAATCGTTCTCCAGACCTGAAAGCGCACACAAATACTATCCCCATGAAGCCTACAGCCGACGTACTAACGACCTTATTGCATTTTGTTAACAGCCTTAGCTTTTTAAGGATAATTAAGACAATGCTTCGAAGCTTCATCTTGCAAAAATCGTCTCCGCCTTCCACAATAGCTTAAGGCACTCGAAGCAAAAAGCGCACGCTGTTGCAAAACACAGCCCATGTAATTCCTTCCATTGAGTCTTTAGAACATTAACTCTCCCGTAATTTGCCTGCACCAACCAGAGATTTCAATTGTTCGGAGAGACAGACTTTCGTAACAGCACACGCTTCTCGAGGACAATGCTATGTTTGGACCACGATCGCCACTGGCCGACCATATTAGGAGCGGCAGACTGCAGAAGCCTTTGTTACCGTGCTTCTTTCTGTGCGCAACAGCGTCCACTGACGTAACTCATTTTCGTACGCAGATCGTGGCTACAGCGGACACTGGTCGTTCGGATCGGGCTGCCCTGCGTTGCAACAGCTGCTTGTTTCCGTGAACGATTTCCTGACGCGCGCATAAAATTATGGGGGCACTTAACGGAACTATTTCGCAACCTTTCTCAAGAACTGAATTGTTACATACTTGGCGTTATGAATAGCCTAACAATGGACGCAGCACATGCAAAGAAGGAAGACAAGCATTGTATTAAATATGCCCGCAGTGCAGATGCAATTTATGAAGACGTGCATGACCCAAATATAGCCATATGTCTGCCCCCAAGCCCTCTTTCTCGTTTCATTTTACTTTTCTTCTTCTTCTCTCGCTCTGTTTTTCATTTTATGTTCTGTTTCCTTGTCATGGTGTTGCTGCCACTTGATCTATGCAACAGCTTGTCCCGCGAGCTGTGAGTTGGATGACGCTTTACTCAAACAAGCGCTTGAATGCACCGAACGTCACTCGAACACTCTAATATTTCCCCAGTGTATGTCGTTGCGATATTCATAACTTTCTAGTATATTGTCCATATGCAAAATGTTATCTATGCTAGTAATACCTTTGCCGGCAGTACCTTATTGATCACGATAGTGAGAAGTATCTCGGTGGGGCACAAACAGGACAGAGAAATCACACCACCAGCAGTTTCTTGCGAGTGTTCCTACTGACAATGGACAATAACGCGGCGCCAAGGGCTGCTTGTAAATGTAAGAGATTTACACTCTCAGTCGTTGCTTCATGTAGCTCAATAAAAGCACCATACCATCAAATGGAAACTGGCCACCTATCACCGCCATGCCAAGGAGAAGTCGGTCAACTAATTTCACGTCGCGGGCCCAACCATTCAGGCAATGTGCGGTTCAGGTCATGTCACCCTAAGCAATCAGCAAGGAGCTGTGCGACTGACAGCTGTTGTCACCGCCTACGGGCATTCCATGCTTTCTCGAAAATTGCTCCCTTCGTTCTACTCGAACGTGATGCGCTCCACCTTTGTCTTGGGCTGCCAAAGTTCGTATAGAAGCGCTGTGCTGTACCTGGAAGCCAGAGTGCCTTCGGTAATGGCGAGATTTCGACTGCTAACAGTCAAAACCGTTCTGCGACTGCAGGAATCTCATTCCACAACACTCCAGACAGCTATTATAAGGCAGCCGACTTCATTTTTTAATGTCCATTGGCCCCGTTTTAGTACGCCACAGGTGGTTCTTGCGCAGAGGCTATTCGAGCCCTTGAGTGGAAAAATTGCTGTAGTAACATCAGCTCGTGATACTACCTCGCGATGCCCCATGAAAATATTTTTCATAATATTTACCCAAAAAATACTAAGCTTCTACCTTAACGAATGCTCAATACCTCGCTGGATGATCCCTCATTCGCAAATGATTCTCTGGGTGGCGCTGTAATTTGTATTTCCCTCAACAATCAATACCACTGCGGCAATATTTCGAAGATAACTGATGCTGAACGAGTTTTATAAATCTAGCCTGGCCTCACATTCTGACTACCATCACCTACTATTCCCCTGTAGCCGCAAATTCTTCCCGACACGGAAATCTTAACTTAAGTTAGCGAGGTTACGCTGCCAGGCACCGCTACTAAATTTCCATCTGCACAGGTCTGGTTTGGTGGGATTTCCTTTGTATATACATTGCTGCAGTGAGCCGGAAACAACAGACTACTTTCCGCTTGCTTGTAAGAGATTTGCTCGAGGTCGCTATAAGCAACCTTAGCCTCGGCATGAATGTCCCGTTCCTGCTTTCCTTTGGTCCTTCCACGTTCGAGTACGGTCATTTGAATGGTTGCAATGCTATGCAATGATGTATTCTTGACTCGTATGGTCTACCATGTATAAAAATGTATTACAATTATTATTATTATTATTATTATTATTATTATTATTATTATTGTTGTTGTTGTTGTTGTTGTTGTTGTTGTTGTTGTTGTTGTTGTTGTTGTTGTTGTTGTTGTTGTTGTTGTTGTTGTTGTTGTTGTTGTTGTTGTTGTTGTTGTTGTTGTTGTTGTTGTTGTTGTTGTTGTTGTTGTTGTTGTTTGTGCGATAGCAATTATATAGACACTCCAGGCGCATTTCTTCCGTAGTCATCGCCGACGCCGTGGTGTTCCGTATTAGGTCCAAGGGCCGTATGCTGTGTGTACGAGTGAAAACGTGCCAGGATGAGCCGACGATAGCGGCTGAATCTCGCGTATGCAAGAAAGGAAAGCGTAGAGGAAACGCGGGAGCGTTTCCTGCCCGCTTCTTTTTGTCGCACGGAAGGCACCCGGAGGGAGCGGAGGGAGGGTGGGGGGAGGGCTCTATTCCGGCGGTTGCTGCGTACGGCGCGGCCGCGCAGGCCCCATCTACACTGTAAAAACAGTTGCACCCCTTGGGGTGTATATTTGCACAGAACAATAATCGTCATCTGTCTTGCCCGTACCCGCCGTGGTTGCTCAGTGGCTATGGTGTTAGGCTGCTGAGCACGAGGTCGCGGGATCGAATCCCGGCCACGGCGGCCGCATTTCGATGGGGGCGAAATGCGAAAACACCCGTGTGCTTAGATTTAGGTGCACGTTAAAGAACCTCAGGTGGTCAAAATTTCCGGAGTCCCCCACTACGGCGTGCCTCATAATCAGAAAGTGGTTTTGGCACGTAAAACCCAATAATTAATTATGTCTTGCCCGCATTTCCTTTCCTTAACGCTGCGAGCCCGCTACTTCGAAGTCACGAACGGCATGCGCGTTATCAGCATGACAGAGCATTCTCGACAGGAAAGTAACGAGCGCAGCGTTTTCAAGAAAGGAAATGCGGGCAAGGCAGATGACGATTATCGTTGTGCGTTGTGTGGCAATTATACACCCCAAAGTGTGTAAACTTTTTTAAAGTGTAGAAAGCGATCTGCAATGAGTACAGAGTCTAGGTGCGCAGAGGGCTCATAGCTTCGTGGGCGCTATGCTTTGGCCGCTTATTTCGCGTTAAAACGAGAGGCAGCACGCAGGTCAATTTTCTCGCTGCTGCTGCCACGCTTCCTCACTCCGGCGTTTTGACAACGAGTTTCCGCGGTCATCGAGTGAGACGTGTTCATGTTTGCTTGTGCGCACGTGCATGTTTGTTAATTTAGTTAGTAAGCAAATATTTACAACTTTATAAACTGCTATCCTTACTTCGTATAGGTTTTTTCTAATTTGCTATCGCAATCTCGATGCTTCGCCTTTCGAGTGAAACTGCGACTATTTATCTTTTCAATCATTTTTCGATTCACTTCTGTATGATGACCGTTCTGATCATGTATTAACATGCCTTTGCTCAGTATGACAGTTTTTATTTTCGAAACTTCTTGTCATTTTGCGCAAATCGCCCAATTCTTATCTGATCCCCCACAATGAATAGATGCCACATTTGCAGAGGAAATAACAACTCAAGCTCACGCGCTCTGCTGTGTCGCTCGCCTTCGTATTCGTTTTCAGTGTGCTGTTATCAGCAATCAACCAATACCAACTATTTTCTACTTCCTCATCGTAAAATATTCATCACGTGTTCAGGAATTAATCCCTGTTATAGGCCTTTCTAAAACACACCGGAGTGATTCAACGGTATAGTGGTGTTCTTTTGCTGAGCGCAATGTCGTGTGCTTGACTGCCGACCATGGCTGCCAAGTTCTTGCACATGACACACAAAAATGCGTCTTTAGAGAGTCTCATGACGGTTAACGGAATCCATATGGGAAACGTTATATTAATGCTAGGTGCAATGCATACTTATTTTCATTCGCTTGAAAGGTACCATTTTTTCGCCATTCTACAAGCAACCGTAAACCTCCAAACTCCAGAAACTCACGAAGGTTTCTATGTTCTATCTTCTTCGTTTCGCACGAAACTGCCCGGTCATGCAGGTGCACGAGCGCGAAGACGACCTGGGACGAACCACGCACCCCGATAGCCGCTCGACGGGCAACGCGGGCGGCAGGCTCGGCTGCGGAGTCATCGGCATCGCTCCCTACTGACGGCAGGAGGAGCTCCACCCGCACCACTGCATGGAGCCTCGCCAGACTCGCGCCTGTTAGGCGTTCTTTCGTCGAAAGACAAATCTTTCTGCAGCTTACTTTGTTTAATAAAGACACAATAATTAAAAGGAAGCATAAAACCCGAAGCGACGACGACGACGTGAACATGTAACCGCGCATGCGCACGAATGTGTCGCGCGTGCGCACAGAGCACCTCCAACGTACTACGCGAAATTCGATAGATGTTCACAAGAATTACAACGGCCTTGTTTCCGACCTTCAGAAAGTATCGGTCCCACCGTGTACAATGAAATAATAACCAGACAACTACACTTACCGCTCGTGATGTGACCAAAAACAGGTGACAAAAACAAATACTACGTTCCTAGGTACACCGAAGATCATGTTCGTCTTTGAAAAGATTCGAGATCGTTCTACGCGCAGCCATGCCGTGAAAACCCATGGACAGCGACGAATTTATTATAGATTTGTCCGGTCGCATGCACGGGCAACCAGCGCTGAACCATCACGCGACAACAGCTGCACCCTAGTACACAACCTAGCAAGTGGACGAAACAGTTTACAGTATAAGTAGCACGTGCTGCGATTTCGCTTTAGCGAGCTCCCCGCTCATCATTAGGCACATAAATCTGGCTTATGATCTGGCTCGACATCGGCGCACTAGGACGTATACGTCAGTGCAGAAGCGTACCTCGCCAGGGGCACGGACCACGCTCAGCGGGACGCGCCGCGCTAAAGCAAACGTTGATGCAGGCGCGTCTGTCATCATTCCAAACGTCGCGTCATTGACGGGGCACCCTTATTGGACGGTGTCAGCATATTGCAGTAGCACACTCAGGCTGCCGTAGCGCCTCCTTCTCAGCGCTGGTTCCACTACGCAGACTTGTCTTTTATTGTGAGAGCAGTTATATGAACCCTCCAGGCGCATTATTGCGGTCGGCGTCGATGTAGGCGTCGGCATGATGTTCCACATCATGCCGACGTGATTTTAATGTATATTCTAACACTTTAGAAAATAAAGGTAGCACAGATATAGGCCGATAGTTATTCAATTCATTATGAGAGCCACCTTTGTGAGTGACTACTACTCTGGCTACCTTCATGCCTTCAGGAAAGGTACTTGTAGCGAAAGCTTGATTGCAGATGTGCTGAAGTGGGCCACATAGTAATTCGGCAACATGTTTAATTGTGTCAGCCTTTATGTCATCATAGCCAGCGGCAGTATTTTTATTTAACGATTTCAGGTATGTAACTATTTCTAATTCACTACATGGCGTAAAGAAAACAGATTGCGAGCAGGAAGAAGAAATGTATTGTTCACAGTCATTTGTTGTATTATTTGTCTGACCTGCTGCACAGGAAATGATTATTGAATTTGTCCGCTACGTCGGCTTCAGTCAACTCAACGCCGTCAATGGTTAGTGTCGTAGGAAGGCTAGCCTTTGTTTTCCCTATGAGCAGACGTGCCATGTTTCAAGCTTTTCAGGGATTACAGCAGACCCCAGCAAATCTTGCCTGATAATATTGAATACGACCTCTCTTCAAATCTGAGTTTAATTTGTTGCGAACTTTTTCGTATTCATGTAATAGAGATACGTCTCTTAGTCTAATGAAGTTATGGTATAGTTTATCTCGTTCACCAATTCTATTGTAAAGATCTCTGTTAATCCATGGTATCCTGGACTTGCTGTGCCTTCTATAGTATTGCAGTGGGAAAGCAGCATCATAGCAGTTCTCTGCATGTTGTAGGAACAAATCATATGATACGTTAGGGTTTTGGCAACTATACACATCACTCCAGTCGATACTTTCAATACTAGCATTAAATGTCGGCAAGGCATTGCTATTAAAGGAGCGATATGCAACAGGAGCATCGTTAACATCATTTTTTTCTTTGTCGCAGGGAAAAAACAAAACACTGAGAAATGATCGCTCAGATCAGTTGTTAGCACACCAGCATTGACGTCATTTCTATCATGGTTAGTTATACATAGCTCTAGTAGAATTTCACTTACACTTGTTATTCTGGTATGTAATCCTATTAAGTTTGTGCACGAGAATGACTCAGTGACATCTAAAAATTGTCTACTATGTGGGCTAAGTAACAGCAGACCAATATCAAAATCACCAACAAGGACAATAGGCAAATTTCTTAAGGACGCATATTCAAAAACCGTAGTTATAAATCCAAAACATTCTTGAGTATCCCCTGATGGGGGGCGATACACTGAGGCAATCAGAGATGTTACACAATGAACGGCAATAGATTCATAATGTGCGCAAACACAACAAAATTCAGGAACCACCTCATATAAGATATCTTCTTCGATATATAGTGACACTCCACCAGCCCTGCGATTCGGTTTATACACACCTTCATGATTGTATCCTTCGAAAAATACTACATCGAACGCACATGAGTATTAGGTCTCAGTGAAAGCCAAAAAATGATACGTATGATCTAATGAATCAAGCAGCACATCAGGTTGTTTGTTCCTAAGACTGCGTATGTTTAAATGGAAAATCGACATTCTGTCCTGCTTCTTAAAAGAGGGGCACTGCAAAAGAGATTTAAAAGATTCAGCATCATGATATATGTCTTCATGTAAGATAGTCATAGCAGTAACACTAGTAATTAATTGAAAAAAGAGAAAAGGAGCCGAAGCGGCAAACACGGTTAGAAGAGAGCTAGTCATAAAGGATAATACTGCGTTGCAGAAACCCACACAACCATTAGTACGGGCACCCTTGAGGTTTAGCTGCAAGAACAGAATCTGAAATAACGTAGGCGTTTTTATGAGAGTATGACCGTAAAAACATCTTTAACATTACGATTGAATGACACATGAATTGACCTCGCTTCATGGAATGAGAATAGCTGCGGTAATTTGGTACCGTGAATTACTTGCTTTATTTGCCTCTTTTCATTTTGGCCGCCAACTCGTTGTACGCCATCATAAAGTTATTTTTTTCTTTCCACAGCAAAATCTCTTTTCGAAAATCTCGGTTCTGGTTGCCCCTTCTGCTATTCACTCCCTAAAAGAAAGCAGGTAACGTTTTCAAAGCTTGAAAACAATTATTTTTGTCATACCATTAAGGCAGTAGTGAAAAAATAATTCTGAGAAACTAATTCACGGAGAAATAAAAAATAACATGCTGAGAACCCATCGCTGAACTTCAATCAACTTGAGTGAAAGCAGGTGAAATATACTTATGATGAGTCAAGATGCGGCTATGGTTGCGATTACTATTTCTTTCATTTATGTTGCGTAAAAAACGCAGGTGCAACGTTAGAGATAGCCTTTTTCTGGAGAGGTAGACTGATACAATACGTTCTAAGTCAACAAGTGGAATATCAAAGCACCATTACAGCAATAGCGGTTGCGTGCTAAACTATGCATGGAGAAAATTAAACTGCCCGCAAGATGTTGTTTTCATGTTGCTTCCTTGTCCGGTCAGCGAATGGAGTAGACGTCAACTCGAAACGGTAAGTATCCAAAGCAACGTTTGTTTGCTCTGCAGGACAGTTGCCCTGGTAAGGAAGAAACTGGAATGCTTGGAGAAACAATCAATGAACGCCACAAATCGACGCTTCAGTCAGTGCGTCCCACGAGGCAGATATAGGGGAAGCAAAGCGGCAAACCCTGACAACGTATATCCAACAATGCAGCGCGTCTCTTCTCTTTCACCTAGCATCGAATGAAATTCCCAATTTCGGTTTTGTAACAGGCAAAGGTCGAGGGGCTAAAGGCTACGGCCCACACAATTTGCCAAGCAGTCAGCATGTGATTGCTATCTCTGTGAAGATTTGAAGAATAAGCGCGAAGTAGAACATTTGGTATCTGTACTCAAGAGTCTGGTTTCAAATCTCCTTCTTACGATCGTGCATAGATCAGGGTCTTGATTGGCGCTTGATCTCATAGAAAAATCTGTTGAATGCCAGTGAGGCTTACGAGTCAAGATGCAACAAAACGAGCACTAGGCAGGCTCATTGGGTTCGAAAACACGCGGTGAATTGAGTAGAAGAGTAAATAAAGAATAAAACACAAAACAGCCGCGCTCGAAGAAGCATGCTGGTCGCTTTGTTGAGCGTCGCACGCTGGTTGTCTACGAGATTTTACTCACGTGCAATCGCCGTTACATGAGTCAGGCGGGAAGATGTGTTGATGACCACCTACGTAAACATGCGGCTTCACTCAAAGGCAGCCATCTGGCCACCCATTGCCACAAGTGCGGGTGCTCCTCTATGCTCGAAAAATACAAAGTAGTCAAGAAGAACCAAGAAGAGCCGCCAAGCTAGATCTCTGAAACCTTCACAATATCTACATGCGGTGAGGCATGCGTTAGTTCTTCGTCACTCCCCCTATCTGCCAGATAAATAGAGCACCTGTCATGATGATTGCTATTTTCTTTGAATTTTCATGTCAATTCGTTCCTCGCGGCTTTATATACTACTCCTGGAAGTAAAGCATTTGGCTGCTAGCCAGCACTCCGTCCTCCGGTTATTTTACTGTGTCCTGTATCTCGCTGCTTAAAGCTGTTATGTACAACACGTTTCCTTGCCGGAACAAGGCTTGGACACCCTCATGAACTATTTGTTACCGGCCACCACACGAATCTTGTACGTTCGTACAGACGCGCTAAAATTAATGCGTATTCTGTCGGTCTCTCTGGCTTAGTCGTAACGCCTCGTCACATACGTCACGGGCTAGCAACAACACGATCACCGTAATAGCGCAGACATAGCGGTTAAGATTGCGTGATGCCTTAAATTTAATTACGCACTATTGGTTTAGAATACGCCTATAGGGTAGTTTTCTTTTCTTCATTTCTTCTTTTTTTTTTTCAGACGAAAGTCAGCCGTATAGTGCTTATTATAGGTACACAGTAGATTTACTGAATTGATAATGTCGATACCAACCTGACCCAATAAAGCTTTCCGAGGAAATCTATAAGCGAGAGCAACCATGTCCTAAATAGCTCGAAATCAACGTTTTTCGATATCCATTTATGTACGAAGGCTCGACAAGGCCGTCGAGTATATTGTAATCGCCACATAAAGCAATTACGAACCTGCCCCAGGGTCAATTACAGCACTAATGCCGAATAACTGTCAAACGAATGACCGACTATAGAAATGAACTGTTGTTTCGGAGTACGCAAATTACAAGATTAGTTGGGCGCAGCAGAAACGTACCCATATTACGGAATCAGCCGACCAACCCCAACAAGAGTGAGAGCAGCTCA
Organism: Dermacentor andersoni; assembly: GCF_023375885.2. Classification (NCBI taxonomy): domain Eukaryota; kingdom Metazoa; phylum Arthropoda; class Arachnida; order Ixodida; family Ixodidae; genus Dermacentor; species Dermacentor andersoni. The sequence continues at coordinate 13,091,310 of NC_092819.1, read as the reverse complement.
CTCCGCTGTAGCTAAGGTAGCGCTGGTTCTTGTGAAACCGCTGAAAGAAGCGCCATAATTAATTCAGAGATAGCTGAATATGTATTCTTAACTTTCCACCATTCCCGACATACGCGTCGGCCTCAAAGCTATTCGCGAATGTAACATGCACGCATGCACCCACTCGAATAATTTATTCAACAAGAACGGAATGGGTCTGACCAGCACGAGAAGAGCTCCTAGAAAGCACGTTTCATTGTGTTTGCTTAAAGAAGGACGTCCGTGCAGAGCATAAAAGGATAAAGAAAGGAACTACGTAAATGTGCATGTAAAATAAACAACGGAAGACTGCGTCCAGCCCCATCTATAGGTACGCGACTACCGACGTGTAATTTCGGACGGCTGGACAAATTTCAACTTTCTTTCTTCCTTCCTTTTTTGTCTCAAGTACGCTGCCATGCGCTCAAGTCACGCGCATGCGACACAATTTAGATTCGACGAACATGTCACAGTCGCCTGTGTTGCCTGCTTCCATCGTCTACGTCGCCATGCTGACGCCGCTGCTGGGCGAAACAAACCAATGCTTTTTTGCCTGGCGACCCGATTCTTGACTATGACGCAGACATCAATAATTCACGTCAAACAATATTGAACGCGACTAAGCATAATTAGGTAGTCAGTTAAAAACAAGAACAACAGGTTTTGATTGATTGATTGATTGATTGATTGATTGATTGATTGATTGATTGATTGATTGATTGATTGATTGATTGATTGATTGATTGATTGATTGTTAAAGCAAATGGTCATTAAGAACTAAGAATTTAGACATGAAAGCACGCCAGATAAGAGCTCATTATTATTATTATTATTATTATTATTATTATTATTATTATTATTATTATTATTATTATTATTACTACTACTATTATTATTATTATTATTATTGTTGTTGTTGTTGTTGTTGTTGTTGTTGTTGTTTGTTTGTTTGTTTGTTTGTTTGTTTGTTTGTTTGTTTGTTTGTTTGTTTGTTTGTTTGTTTGTTTGTTTGTTTGTTTGTTTGTTTGTTTGTTTGTTTGTTTGTTTATTTATTTATCCACACTGCATCCTCAATGAGGCTATTGCAGGAGTGGGATGAACAAGAAACATACAAACATTTATAAACAAGCTTGCGTGAATGGTTTCAACGGTGGTGAACGGATGTTACCCGGTAAAGAATTCTAGACTTCAATTGTTGATGGAAAGAAGCTGTATTTCAAGAAATTAGTGCAGGCAAAAACGGTTGATATATTTAGAACGTGGTGACTCCTCGTAAATGAGGGTTTGGAAAACGTCAAATAGTTATCTAGAGAGGAGAGACGAGGAGAACTGATCAACGTGTGAAGGGATTTTAGGTATTCAAGTTTGCGACGCTCTACAAGAGCAGTGAGACCAAGTAGGGGAAGAGAGAAAGCTAGACGGCGAAAAGTCCTTGTCATATCTCCTACAAACAAAACGCCTTGCCTTTTTTTTTTGCACTGATTCTAGTTTTTTGGCGTCACAGTGTTTGTATGAATTCCGTACAACGCAGCCATATTCGAGGATGAGGCGAATGACGGTTTTATATGTTAGAAGTTTAGTTTCTTGAGGAGCAAGACGCAACGTACGATGCAAGTAACCTAGTCTTTTAAGGGCCTTGTTACAGGAGACAACAATGTGTTTGGACCACGACAAATCGTGTGTTAGAAGTATACCTAAATGTTTGAATTCGAACACTCTATTTAAAGTAATAGTATTAAAGGCATAGGCAAAGAAGGAAGAACATGAGCGTCGTGTAAAGGACATGGAGACAGTTTTGGAAAAGTTCATATTCATTCGCCATGCTTTGGACGAGTTATATCAGTCAGCGAAAGAATTGTTGAGGAAAAAAATGTTCTGCAAAAAGGCATATTTTAACTGAGGTGTGTAGGGGGAGATCATTAATATAAAGCAGGAATAAAAGAGGACTCAGTACTGTGCATTGGGGAAGCCTTGATGAAGCAAGCATCGAGGGTGAGTTAGCAGAGTTGAAACGCACATATTGTGAACGCTGGAAAAGGAAGTCAGGTATCCAGCCACTCAAAGATGCATTTTTTTTTTAATATAGCGAGCAGATTGTGGATAAGTTTAGGGCGTGAGACAGTGCGAAGGCCTTTGCAAAGTCTGTAAAATTAGCATCAATCTGGTCACCTATGTCTAAAGAGCTGCTGTTGTCGTGAACGAATTCTGTCTGTTGTGTTATAGTGCTTAGGCCGCGTCTTAAACCATGCTGGAAAGTGCATAAAATTTTGTTAGTTTCAAGAAATTCCATAATATGTTTAAAGATTATGTGTTCGAGTAATTTACATGAATGTGCTGTTCAGGAGATGGGCCTATAGTTAGTTAAGAATTAAACGCTAGCTGTTTGAAGCAAGTTTTCACGAGGGAGGAAGGGTGGCGGTTGAGAGAGATTTCCTAAAGTTAATTGCTAGATATCTGTTGCACCAAAGAGAGTATCGAACGAGAAAAACAGTCGGGATACCGTCTGGACTACATGACTTCTTGGTGTTTAAGTTTAGGATTAAGTTAAGTACACCCTCAGGAGACAATGATACATCGTCGAATAGAGGGTGGGGTTCAGAATCAAAAACAGGGATTACCGAGTTATCAGTAGTAAAGACAGAGTGGAAGTAGCTGTTAAAAGAAGAAGCTATTGTCTGCCTTTCAGAAATGGCAACATTGTTAATTATCAACGTGTCCGAGGATGACCCAGGTGGTAAGATAGCTTTCCAAAATTTATGGGTATTAGTCCATTAATTTCAGCAAGGTTACCTTGTAATAAAATTCTTTTGCAGCAACCATTTTAGAACAAAGTTCCTTTTTAGCGCTATGGAACTCCATGAGTTTTGTTGAGTTGCCAGAGCGTTTCGATGGACGTAATCTGACCACACGTCATGATAAATGCTAAAGGTCCCTAGTCATCAAAGGAATCTCACTGTTTGTTTTCTTTGTGTTACAGCGGAGCTGTTAAGCTTTTCGATAAGTCCATTTCGTTCCGACAGAAAGCTCGGCCCAGCTGTGCGTCGCCGAGCCACACAACCTTCTCGCATCACAGAACCGGCCGTGGTTGCTCAGTGGCTATGCTCTTGGGCTGCTGAGCAGGAGATCGCGGGATCAAACCCCGGCCATGGCGGCTGCATTTCAATGGGGGCGAAATGCGGCCCCATCGAAATTAAAGAACCATTAAAGAACATTAAAGAACCCTATAGGTGGTCGAAATTTCCGGAGTCCTCAACTACGGCGTGCCTCATAATCAGAAGGTGGTTTTGGCACGTAAAACACCATAATTTAATTTATTTTAATCACACACATGCGTACGGCGCAGTCTCGCCGCGGCATGGGTGCGCTTCCCTCTCCCCAGCCTAGGAGAAGCAAGTGTTCGCTTAGCCGTGACGTCACTCATATGCTAGGAAGCTCTGAGCAGCCGACAGACGTGTCGCCTCTCTCGCCTAGTGAACATGCGCACACAGCTACCATGGGGAGACCAAAGAAAGGCAAGACTCCCGAGCAAGAATCCGCCTACCAGGAAGCTTGATGCGCGGCTCTGCGGGATTACGATGGACGAATAGCCGATCCTGCCCATCGAGCCGAGGCCACCGCCGACAAACTCGGTCGCCGAGCCGAGGAGCCCGAGTAGCCAAGCCATCCATAACATAGCAAAACTTAGCAACCCCTGGCAACACTTAGTGTGAACCTGCCCGAGCCATGTATAACTTCGCAAAAACCAGCAATACTTAGCAAAAGCCGGAACTAGCCCCGCTGTGACCCAGCCTTGCACCAGTAGGGCAAACTGCCCCCCATTTTTTTAAAGGAATGGAAAGGTTGATACACTTACTGACAAGATTTTCAAAGAAACTCATCACGGTATTAATATCACTAGTGGTACTTATTAGTTCAAACTCATCAAAAGAATTGTATAGGGCGTCTGTTATTGTGTTAGGATCGCGCTCAGAACGAGCGTTGGAACCAGGGTTAACTTCCAAATCGCCGCTCAATAAAAGCCTCCGGGTCGCATTTAACAAAGCAGAAAGCAAAGAAATATAGATAAAACCATGGTAGCAGTCATGTGGCGAGGGAACAGCAGCGTACATCGGTCATCAGAACGGATGCGCCGAGAATTGGCAAGGTAACATAACTGCGTGATAAACAGACTGCGGATCAACATGGTGCCCATGCTGCTGTTGCCTCGCCCACTGAAGAAGGGATATGCCGGGGACGCTTTTATAGTCATAAACCATGTCTTCATAGTAAAATATTCAGCGCGCACAATTGACAAGGACACAGTGAAGGGGGACACACTGTGTCCTTGTCAATTGTGCGCGCTAAATATTTTACTATGAATTCGAACCAACTCGCCCAACTATCAGTTCTGCTGTAGATAAACCATGTCGTCGTGGAACTTGGTCTGTCGGTGACTGGGCGGTAGATTGTGACGTTATCTTCTCCAGCGGAACATGCGGGATACGGACCGAACATGCGGATACGGACCAATCACCCTTCCCTGAATACAAGTTTATTGGTCTCAGAGGAAATTGTCTTTAAGAGCATGAAACGCTTAAAACCGTCTTTTTCGTGCGGTCCTGATGACATTCCGCCTGCTTTGATTAAGACGTACGAGCCCTTGCTTGTTCCAGTGCTTATACTTGTATTTTTAATTCCGCTTTAATGACGAACGCATTTCCAAAGGCTTTGTAAACAGCGCGCGTCATTCCTGTCTTTTAGGCAGGGGTAAAAACTGCTGCGAGTAACTACAGGCCTATTTCTCTCATGTACGCAACATCTAAATTATTCGAGCCAGCTCTGCACTCAATAATTTCATCCTTTATTGAAAATATTATCATTCCTCAGCAGCGTGGATTCATAGCAGGATGCTCCACAACTACCAACCTCGTTAGCTTCATGATGCAGGCCTCTCAAGCAGAGTAGAAGGACAGTTGGATGTCATTTATATTGACCTCAGTAAGGCATCTGATGTGTGCCCCAAAATATTCCTTCAAAAGTTGACACAACTTGATCTGCATCACTCTGCCACAACGCTGATAAGACGCTACCTACGCGACCGGTACTACTACGTTCGCGTAAATGGTCAGTCATCAGAACTTTATGCGGTTGCAAGTGGTGTTCCTCAAGGGTCTGTCCTGGGCCCTCTTCTTTTCTCGTTGTTTATTAACGCCGTTTCGGCAGTTATTCAAAACTCCTCAATTTTGTTATATGCTGATGACGCGAAACTTTTCAAAGTGGTAAAAAATGTTAATGATTGCGCCACTCTTCAGAAATACTTTGCAAATTTTACGTCATGGTGCGCTGAAAACAAGCTGGTCATAAATACATAAAAAATGAAAGTTGTAAGCTTCACGCGGAAGACTAACAGGAATTTATTTCCCTACAGCGTTAAAGATATTCTCCTGCCAAGAAATCAGGGAACAAAGGACCTTGGAGTGTGTACTTCGATACCTCTCTGAGTTTCTCGCCGCACGCTCAATAGACGAGGCAGCGTGCACTTCGAACGCTCGGCACAGTATGTCGGATGACGAGAGACTCCAAACAACCTGGGTCATTGGTAACTTTATGTAAGAGCCTATGCCTTCGGAGTTCTTGAGTACGCCTCCGTGGTTTGGGGCGGCACTTGTCGGTCAAATTCTGAACTTCTCAAAAATATGCAAAAAAAGTTCACAGCTATATTTAAACATCGATTCTGTCAAAAGCCCTCCATCTTCATAGAGCTAACACAGACACTCACGTTACCTACCCTCACCTTCAGACGCAACAAAACGGATGTTCTTTTTCTTCACAAATTAATACATAGAAAAATCTGCTGCTCGTACTTGCTTTCTAATGTGCGCTTTTACATTCCGCAGAAAGGCACAAGGAAACAGCGCGCCTTTCAGCCTTCAGATTTTTGTTACCCTCTATCTAGAGTGCAGGCGACATATAACGCCAATTCAGAGTGCCTGGATATCTCCATGCCTAATTTTGATATTTTCATAAAAGAAGTTGCAGAGGTATTTCAATAACTGAACAAAAACTTTCATATTTGTTGTGGGTTTCGTCATTCTGTAATCCTTCTTTCTGTTCTTCCACTTTTGCTTTGTATTCTCATAATGAACACATTTTATGCTCTGTTAAAATCTGTATTCACGAAATTATTATTCTTTTTTATGTGTGCGCGCGTGTGTATGTGTGTATGAGCTCGCATTGTTCTTCCTGTGCATTATTTTGCCGAGTGCGCCATCGCCAAGACCCTCGAGGTTGTTCATGGGCACTTTAACAAACACCCTTGGTTGATTGATTTGATAGATTTATTATTATTATTATTATTATTATTATTATTATTATTATTATTATTATTATTATTATTATTATTATTATTATTGCACAAGTCCTCGTGTACTTAGACAGGCCCGTTTCTTTGTTTTGCTTTTGGATGTGTGTCAATAAATATTATTATCATTATATTACTATTATTGTTATTATTACGTGCACCAGTACCAATAACACCAGGTTCCGGGATACGTCAATATGATTGATTGATTGATTGATTGATTGATTGATTGATTGATTGATTGATTGATTGATTGATTGATTGATTGATTGATTGATTGATTGATTGATTGATTGATTGATTGATATACAGAGGACAGAGAGTAAAATAAAAGTAGAAGCAGGCTGACACCTGCCATCGAAAGGGACATAACGCCTGTGTACTCATTATAAAAGAAAGGGGGACATAGAACAGTAGGAATTTCTTCTTTTGATATAATGTTTACAGCAGAGTGTAGAACGCACAAAGACATACAATGCTGGCTTGGCCTGAGTTAACGTACACTTACTATACCTTTCAAGATTGGACTCAACTTAATCACTTCATTTGTGAAGTCCTCGAATTGCTTTCATCAGTTTCGTATAATAGCGCAATACAGTGCGTCCCGCGATTCCTCTTACATTAATAACAGCAGCAGATGTCGGCACGACGCGCACAATACGCCTTCATTTGCAAACTAGTCAGCTAGAGCTCCGAGGCGAACTTTTCGCACATTGTAGAGTTAAGAAAGAAAGACAAGGCGCGGAGGTTCCCCCTTCAAAAGTGCTCTAGGGCTGGAAATCCTGACAATAGCACTTACTCTACGATGTCGAATCGACGGGATACGCCACGAAACGTTTGGTGCCTCGCGTATTTACACGATAGCTGCAAGCAGCGCCAAAGAACAGAGCAGAGATTCGCGCGACGTCTGCTCTCTTCTCCGTAATACGCGCGTTCTCTGGCGCCGCTTGCAACTTTCGGCTGAATAGAACGCGGCGCACCAAGATGAAAGGCTCGTCCTTGCCATCCTGATGTGTTTGTTCGACATGTTCTATGAACGGTGGCGTTTGCAAGCCACGTTAACGAACCAGATTTAAAGGGCAACATTAAGGAATATTAGGTCATGTGTATTGGTATATGACGTTTCAGCAATGGCAAGAGAAAGACTAACTAAACCCTTACCAGGAAAGAAAGTGCGGTGAGTCTTAAAGAAACGCAAGAACGAAAAAGTAACAAGAGACTCATACTTGATAATAATATTTACGTGTGAAAAATGACGAAAAAATTTAGAAATTCCTATAACATGAAACGATCTTCAGCTTTAGGTTTTCGAGAAAGCCAATCACAGATAGCAACAAAGTACAGAGAACAGGAAATAAAAGGACAGGATATGGCTTTTGAAACACCACTGAGCATCACTGGAGCGTAAGAAAAATTGTGATCATTCGGTGCTCCAAACTAGAACTTTCATCGCGATACACGAGGCACTCAGGTGAAATACGTTTCATGGTCTCTAAACAACCACCTTGATGACAGCAGCGATGCGTGGTTTACCACGTACGGCGCAGAAAATGTGGCGGAAATGACGCTAGCTACAACGTTGCCTACAAAAGCGCCTACAAAGTCGCTTGATACGTCGACGGCTCCTTTGCACTGTCAATATGTGCAATCGTTTCTGCTAACACTTCCTCTATATACTTGCACATATTCAGTAGGTACGTGCTTGTTGATGGGAACCTGTGGCATTACAATTAGATTCCCTGCCAGAGTAGCCATTGCACCTTCCTAAACCCCTTACCATTTTTTCTTTATTTATTCTTGCCACATTTTTCTGTTTTCTTTTTAACTCTGACACTTATATATAATAAAGCTTTGATTTCAGAAGGAGGCTACAAAAATAGCTTTTGTAGCAGAAAAATATTGTTTTCTTGAGCACAAACAACTGTAAACAAGCGACCTTTAGTGTACTTAGTTTTTCGTTCTTTCTTTTAAATATTTGAAGGAATTCAACGTTATCTAGAACCGAGCTCGCCTTCCAAAATTATCACGCCCCCAGCTGATCTTCACCTCACAAACAGCACAACATCCGAAATACCTTGAGACTACTGATAAATTCTCGTTTAACCTAAGCAGAATTTGAAACACTACTGAACACCATATTCAGAGACAATGTACAACACCGATGGTTACACTAGGGAGAATGTCCGATGCACGTCAGAATGTCACTAAAGCTCGAATACGAGCTGATTCGAAGATTGATAAGCACTGAGCTAGAAATAAACACCATTGTAAGTTTATTACACAACTTTTTTTAATTTCGCTTTACGAAAGCCTAATACATAGTTTATTCAACGTACAGGTAAATACAGTCGACAGAAAATGGAATAGGTTGTAAATCACAGGCTCTCAGTGCATTCTATATACGGTCCGAGGACTGTGAAAATAACGCGTATATCAGTAGCACGCATGAATGCATGCAGTGGCGAACTGAGTGACTGCCGTGTTTATATTATGTTACAAAGGGTTATGGCCACCCTAACTCAAACCAGCGTTTCATGTCTTGTAGCGACTTCCGTTCTACGCATTATCGCACATCGCCGTGGTCGCACTTGCCTTTTCTCGATGACTAGTTGCATAACGGTTTCCCGGTGCATTTCCTGAAATACCATACAGTGATTCCTGTTTCCCAGTGCCGACTCTCTAAAGCCGAGTAGGATGCCGCAGCATTCCTCATCTGAAGTCTTCATACTTTTCCGTGTAAGCAAACGTAAGGGCTCCCTCTTACAAAAGCTGCGCTGAGCGTCAATAAACCCTTCAGTAAGGAAGTATTGCGTTGTTATTGAGCGAAGAAATGAAGCGGCGACTTTTAACGGGTTTTATGGGGATCACTGTTTTGCGTAAAGCTTTTTGCGTTGGAGCGGGAACGGAAAGTGAAGGCGACAGCGAGGTCCTCGGGGCACGAGTCATAGGATGAAAGGCGCAAGCCCCATCACCAGCTCGACTAGTTGGCGGGCACTTAGGAAGTCCCCCTCCTCTTTTCCGTCCTTCCATGGGTTGTCGTATGCGGTGCAGCTCGCCTCAATTACGAGACCCTGCGAAGTACCATCGTAGTGCACCTAGGGCCAGGGCGCAGTTTAAGTAAGCTATTTCCAGATCGCCTTGGGAGTAGTTCTCGGTCCCGAGCCTTGGGCTACATTTGCATTTCCGCGAGCCCGTTTCCTTTCCTCGTGTTCGATCCCGTCTCCTTGGTATTTTTCTTTGTCACATTTTACGGCCCAACGGCAACAATCGACACAGGGAAATAAAAACCTAGTCCGGTGTAAAGGAACAGGATAAGCATAGGGAACAGGCGAATAAAAGGAGGTTTTCCACAGGCGTTTTACTCAGTTGCGTGCAGCACACAGAAGAGCGTCGACTCCGAGCAAGACAGAGCATGCCATGCGATAAACTGTATAGAATAACATTCGACTCCTATTTACGATTCCGTGGGGTTCTTCATGCTCTATAAATTCAAATATGTGCCCACAGTGCGTCTTTAAGCAGCTGAGACAGATCGTGGATTAAACGCACGCTAAACCAAACTAAACATGTGGCTAGTTTTTTTAGACCAGTTGCACAAGTTCTCAAGTCTGTTCGCTTCTAAGACAGGCTGGGTATAGGACCCAAGCTTGCGCTTGCATTGCCCTGCGCGCAAATGTAAGAAGAGAGCACATGCACGTGGGTGACAGCGGAGGAAAGGGAGAGCAAGCGGGGCTAGACTTTCGTATTCGTTGACCTCTTTTCTCTGCACTTCTTTTTCCGTTTCTTTTCCGTATTCGCCAAAATGTCAGAGTATACGCATCCGGACCACGCATTATACATTACACAGACTCGCGCCGGGAATACAAAAACAAGTTCCCCCCCCCCCCCTCACCCCATCACCACCACCCCCACACTCTTTTTTCGGGGAGCCTACCTTTGTTGAGGGCGCCTTTTCCTATTCTCCATAGCCGTTTGTTATTTTAATAAGATCTGTTTTTGTCGGAGGCCATTTGCCTCATCGCTTTAATTGAGGTCTTAAGAAGAAGGCACCGCCACGGGTGTCAAACGAAACGCGGCCCTCGCATTTACAAGTATCTCCTGCCCTATCCACCCTCTCTCGTTTTCTTTAACGGTTGATTCAGTAATTCTTATATTCCGAGACAGCGCACAATATATGCCACAGCCTTGAAAGTCCATTACGGTCCTGCTTTATTGAAGGGAGCCGGCTGAGATACATTTTCAAACTTCCTGTCTCTTCTGTATATTCTATTTCTTTAACCGCATCTCACGAACTTTAAACGAAGACCGACAGTTCGCGCTATTTGCGCGCCAGATTACCGGCGTGGAGGCCTAATCCCAGCTAAACGCCGTATAAGGAATTCAGTCCTTGCCACAACCTCATGAATAGCAGTGCTTATGCGACTTAATAGCTGTGCGTCATGGTGAGAGGGCACGCCGCGTACTTTGTGGTAAACTTAGCCTTCCTGAGCTTTATTTTCGTTAATTTCGCTCCTCGTGCTGCCTTGAGATGACGTCAAAAGATAGCAAACACTACACACTAAGTCCTGCTTTAATGAGAACGGCCTTCTCTATTATTCATCTAGATCTGGACCATCGTTTGTGCTCAACTCCATGCAGAGCCAACATTTAAATAATCTATCTCGTCCTAGCAAAAGATTTCCTGTCCGGGGATGTGCACGTATGGATGTGCACGTTCATTCAAAATAAGGATGAACCTAGCATCCACAAATGTCGCGACAAGCTGCTTCAAGCATTTCGCAGCTATCATAAATGCTGGACATTCGGGCATGTGTTTGTGAAGCGCTAGTTGGAGTGGCCGAAACAGCCTGGGTGGCTTTTCACTCAGTCTTATTTCCTGGAGGAAGCAGGAATAGACGGAAAGACAGGGAGGTCAACCAGCGCGCAAACCGGCTGGCTGCCCTGTGCTGGGGAAACGAAGTAAGGGGAAATAAAAGTAATATAAAAGAGATGTCACAAAAAAGGAAATAAGAGCAAAAAACGACAGGAGACTACGGCACTGCTTAAAGTCTTTCTGCAAGAAAGACTTCGCAGGAAGCGCAAGAACGCTTTTAAAGTCTTCTGTACTGAGGAAGGTCTCGGCCAGTGTCCCAGGACCCTTTCCTCCGAAAAAGAGCGTTTGTCAAGACTATCTAACAATCTTGAAAGTTCTTTCTTGGGCGCACTGAAGCGGGGACACTCACAGAGAAGGTGGGCGATTGTTTCCTCGCCGTTACAGTTATCGCATGTAGCGCTGTTGGCCATTCCGATCCGAAATGAGTACGCATTCGCGAAGGCCACGCCAAGCTACAAGTGGCACAGAAACGTCTCCTTAGCTCTAGATAGTCGTTACGGAAGATGTAGCCGTAGATTCAGATCCAAGTTGTGGAGACGAGCGTTGGTAAATTCCGTCGAGCTCCACTGTGCAGGTGTAAGTTCATGTACGAGTGAACGAAGCCGTGTAGCTGCGGCTGTTTTGAATAACAGTTAGCTAAAAAGTTGAGGCCATCATGAGCAGATCGGTCAGCTTCATCTGCATGGTCATTTCCGTAGATATCGCAATAGCCCAGTATCCACTGATAAACTATGTTGTTTTTTATCTATTGCGTGGTGATGAAGAAGCCTTCTGTCAGCGACTAATTATTTATTCAGTCCATGACGAAATGGCGATATAATGCACTGGAGGGCGGCCTTGGAGTTGGAGGTGATTGACCATGTCTGTGACGGTTCTTCAGTTACGAATTCTAGAGCAGCACGGAAGGCGGCGTGTTTTGCAACCGTCGATGATCTAAAATGTGATGTCTTGAATTTTATGGGGACCGGCTTCGAGGGAATAACTATACCTCCTGTTGAGCTTGCAGAAGAAACTGAACTATCCATGTAAATGTGAAGGCGTCCGCTGTGTTTCTCATGCAGGAGCAGTATTATGGCTTGTTTTAATACTAACAATGACGATTGTGTTTTCTTTTGGATTCCAGGAATGATTAGAAGGGCTTCGAGGGGACGTATGCACCACACTGGTAATGGTGGTCTTGCTGCAGGCGTGAAGTTCGAGGGAAGCACTGAACGGTGCGAAACAATAATATCACTGACTGCAGTGTGTGGCCTAGAAGCAGCAAGTGAGGCGAGGTAGTCTGAGGGAATCCGGGCTAAATGCCCGATGTGCATTCTTAAGGCATCGGCGTGAATATATGTTGTGATTGGGTGATCACGCGCGATGACGGTAGTCGATACTGAAAGTACACATCTCGGAAGGCCAAGGCACACTTTCAGTGCTTGAGCTTGAATCGACTGGAGAACGTGTACGTTTGTTCTTCAGGTCCTGCCCAGCACAGGTAAGCTGTAGCCCATGAACTCGAGGAAAAGTACACTATAAAGTTGAAGCATCGCTCGTACAGATGCACCCCACGATTTTCCCGTAAGAAATCTCAGCAGGTGGGTGATCATGGTGTGTTTCTTTTTCACGTAGGCAATATGAGGGCTCCAGGACAGGTCGCGATCTATTATTATTCACAAAAAGCGGTGGGTCTTCTCATAACTAATAGCCTGCCCATTGATTTTAATGACATATGGGCCCATAGCCTTGCGCGTGAAGGCAACCAGCGAGCACTGCTATGATGACAGCTCTAGTCCACGTCCTTGAAGGTAGTTTGACGTCAGCGTAGTCGCTCTCTGAAATTTCGCACGTACGTGTAGACGCGTCAACCGTGAGGCTCAGGTGCAGATGTCACCTGCGTATATTGACAGATGCACGGACCGCGGAAGTACATCAACAAGGTCGATGAGCGCATGGTTAAAGAGAGTGGGGCTCAGGACTTCACCTTGCGGCACACCGCGACAAGTACAATGGCGTGCTGTTGTACCATTTTCTATGTATACAAAGAAGGTCCCTCAAGTAATTATAAAGCCATTGGTAGATACGGCTCCCCAATCCAATGTTCCCAAGGCATCCAGAATAGCTTCATGCGATAGATTGTCGTGTGAGCCTTTCACGTCCAAGAACATCGCCGCAGATAATCTCTTTAGGCTTTTTTGTTGCTGTACAGGCGAGACAAGGTCAATCACGTTATCCATCGAGGACCGTCCACGCCGAAAGCCAGTCATAGCATCAGGGTATATCTCGTTATGCTCCAGGTACCACTCCAGGTAGGTCAGCACCCTCCCATCCTCTCCATCACTTTTCCAAAACAGCTGGCGATTGCGACGGGGCGATAGGAGACCAGGTCCAGGATAGATTTACCTGATTTCAGCAAAGGAATGAGGTGGATGGACTTCCACGAGGGAGGAACCAATACGGTAAACCACGAGTCATTGCATATGGTTATAAGGACACGCTGAGCTGTTTGAACGAGGTTGCACAGGGCCATGTAAGCGACACCATCAGTTCCAGGTGATGAGGAACGCTCGCATGCTGCCGAAGCTGCTGGAGAACAGATTGTTCATCCGAGAATCTCTTGACATCGCCGTGTTTACCAGATTACTCGCGGTGAACCACCCCTTACCGGCAACCGTCGCGCAGGAATCTTTTACTACTTCAATGTCGTGACGAGCTTCGTGGAGAGCAAGGCACTTGAATGGGCGATGCTGCTGTGGCAGTGTTCGTCGGCCACGGACAATCCTTCAAATTTGAGAAAGATGCTTGTGTGAATCAAGCGACTCGAATAAAGATTTCCATCTTAGAAATTAGAGTGCATTGATTCGACGCTGAATCTTCTTCTGCAGACGTGTCGCCTCACGCAAGTCGTGGGTTGATTTCGTGCGCCTATACCATCGTTCAGCACGACGACGGATTGCTCGGAGCCGCTGCAATTCCGCTTCATATTCACAAAACCATGATAAAGGTGTAAAATTACAGGCATCGTTCTGAGTAGCAGCTTTGATTATGTCTTCTAGTTCTCACGAGAACCTTTTTTCATTTTCTTGGCACAGCTTCTCTGTGAGTGACCGTGACCTGTACTTTGACCAGGCGATGCGGCAAGAAACAGTGATGTGCGACTTGCTTAGGCCGTTGATTCTTATATGGGTGGGAATATGGTTACTTCTATGGGTTTCATTGCCTGCAAACCACTGTTTAGGCTGCGTGACACAAACGTTAGGTCGAGGCAGCTGCTATATGTCAGTCCCCGTAAGAACGTAGGACTGCCATCGTTTGCACAACACAGTTCATAATCTGACGCAAAGGAGGAAAGTCATCTTCACCGAAGATCCATCTTCTGGCTTCCCCATAGTGAGTGATGAGCGTTGATCTGACTGGTAATTATCCACGACCCAGGTGTCGCTGACATTAGAGTGCTTAATCTCGCAGCGGTCCCAAAAAACTGGGCATGATGCAAGTTGCCCAAGCTGACATTTGTTACGCGGGAACTGCCCAGCGTCAGGCGTTCTCCCCAACGCGAGCGTGTATGGCCAATCCCGCAGGTCGTCCGCAACAGGGCGTCCCGAGAAGTTCCCGAGGACAGTCCTTGCTGTCCAAGCAGGGGATGCGTAGTAAAGAAAAGCATTACTTATGTAGTCACTCTAATAAGAAAGAACATTTAGCTTCAGTTGTAGTTTTGTTGGACTTTCGAGCGTGCAGCCGAAAGTCCCCGCTTTCAAAAGTGGGGGAGCAAATGATATACTCTGTCCCCCCACTTTTACAGTGGAGGGGGGGCGCAAGTGCCCCCCTTGCCCCCCTCCGGTAGGTACGCCTATGAATGGGAAAGTGATTCTTAAACATAAATGGCCGAATATCCGAAATGCGGCGTTTAAGGCCTCGGGCATCCCATTGGAAAATCTAAGCTTCTTTGACTTGTTTACGGGAGGGCTACAGAAGAGAAGCCGTGGTGCTTCTCCAGAATTGACAGCATAGGGTTTATGGAATCCAATATTTGAAGTGCACTATTAACAGCCGGAGTGCGAACGTTAGTTAAGAGCACTCGAAGGGCATTCATGAGGGTCTTTACCATGGCTATGGCTTCCTTATCTTGACTGTTGCCACAGACGCGTTCCGAAGTGACTTCGGACAAACGGTGCTGCGGCTCCGCAGGTGGGTTTATCGATGGCAGCGCTGGCCACGCGTCATGTGGGCCAATGATTCTTGTGTCCTTCTCAGGTGCTTGTTGCTGGTATTGTTGGGCGCTTCTGGTGGTGGGTGGACAATCCGTGGGAGAGGCGCATCCCTAGCTACGGCAGCAGGTTTACAAGGTTTCCGGTGATGAGAGCGCCGACATCGTGCCTTGACAGCAGCCTCCCTGTGCGTGGAACCGTCTCTGACAGTTTCCTTCAACACATGCATCTCCTTCTTCCTGTTTGGGCAACTATTTGAAAACGCATCGTGAGGGACGTGACAACTGTCACACTTGCGATGTTCTGCATGGCAGACGTCTGTACTGTGCGACTCTGAACAACGCGAGCACACAGCAAAATTTGTACAAACAGTGCTGACGCGTCCCATCTTAGAGCAGTTCCGACACTGAAGTGGTCTTGGCACAAACGGCCGCAACGTATGTCGAAAATGACCAACTTTTACTTGTTATGGAAGAATGTTTTACACATCGCGAATTACCAAGACGACGGGCTTGCAATATAAGAAGACCTCCTGTCGCCGGCTCGATGAGAATCGAAAGATCATTTCCGTTTGTGGAAGTGCCGACATCATGAATAACAATAGCCGTAGAGTCCTTGCCATCCGGTATGCAAGGAAGTACGTTGATGTCCGCCAACACATTGACTTTGTTCAATACATCCAGTGCACTACGTTGCGTAACGTCCATAGCGAGAACATTCTTGTGACCATTGATCCTCACACCTGTGATATGTCTCGGGCCGAGGGCCTCAAGAGACTGAGACGTGGCTTGACAGTTAAGCCGGTTGAGGCGTTCACCGGTACAAGCAAGATAGTGTGAACCGGTGGATCTCGCGTAATCGTGGTATCTTCACTGGCTAAAGGAGAGGACGTAAGTAGTCTTCCCTTTGCTTTGCGCCTTGCCACGGCTACAAAGTCACGTTCATCTGAGCTTTCATCACTGGCCGTAGAGTATATCAGCATATCCTCGCTGTCGGCGTCGCTCGTGTGGCCGGAACGCCTCCTTGGAGCGGCTGCCGCCGAGGTGAAAAGTATGGGCGGATGCCCCGGTGATTCCACGTCCATTTCCGCAGTCTCAAGAAGGGCGTCTTCCGCAAACATCAAAGAATAAGTTGAAAAAATACAGAGACTGATAACCAGCGTTCTGCAGAGGAATCACTTCGTCTTCCTTCTTACCATTAATGTTTCCTGCGTTTCAACAGGAGTAAGGGAGGTTGCTGAACGCGTTGTACTGCGTACCGTGCAGCGAGCAGTCGTGCGCCCGAGTACAGAAGTCGATGGGTCCTCGCTGAGTGCCCTCGCACCATAAGTGCACAGCCTCAAATGGATGGCGGCAAATCGGCGCTCGCACGCCGAAGTTCTGACGGCGCTTTTAACTTCTCAGCTGTACGCATACGTCGCATATATGCTTTTCTTTATTTCCGTGCGCTTGGGATCTGCAAGCTTCCTTTAGTGTAAACGGTTGTGCGTAGGTTAGTTGGCTCTTGAAAGCGCATGCCAAGTTGAGCTGCATAGTTCTATATAAGCACGCAAGAACTAAACGCAATCGCAGATACAGATGATCATTTTTTATGCGTGATTGTGTTCCCTTGTATGTTTCGTTAGAACAATGCAGCGTAACTTGTTATTGACGTTTCATTAGGGATTGTACGCGCACTGTGATAAACTGTGGATATTTTTTTATAAAGTGCTGTTTAAGATATTGTAGAGTCTATTGAGGTTCCGCACGAGCACTGACCAGTGCCATGTCGGCGCATTATAGCTGCGCGAAGCAACGAGATCAGCGAGAAAAAGCGTTCGCGTACAAAGTTCTGTTATAGGCTCCTTCCTATAGTCCCGAAACAGTCCGGGCCACGCTTCGGTTGCCGGCTTCTCGACAGACCGCAGACAGTATGAGCGTGCGCAGCAGGTTCCGTCTCTAAATTTGATGTTTAGTACTTGTCTCTGCAGTGAAGACGTATACAGGATACTAAGAAGCACTGTGCGTTAAGGTAAAAAATGATTCTACCCAGTTTTTGTTCAGCCATCCGTGCATACAAATGCGTCCCTCGGCGTGCATGGCGCACTTCGCAAGCATAGATACCTGCGTCGAGCCCTTGCTGGCACTGCTGAGCGAGTTCGTGATCCATTCCAGGGGATTCGAACACGGGCCACGTGCGGCCCGCAAAGATCTCGCCATGCGGACTGCGTGTCACTTTCGAGGGTTCAACTCTACTCCCGCTCCGTATACTGCGCGCGTCATTTCTCCCGCTGTCCCTTCCTAACGGCAGACACCCCCCCTCCCCCCCTTGCATCTCATGTTCCTGGTTGTATGTTGCCGTCATCGCGCTGTGCCTTCATGACTCCGATTGGCACTTGGTTTCTCTTCTCCTAATGAACACCTTCAATGTACTTAGGACAAACGAACTGGACGGCAAATGACCGTCATGCACGTATAGCGGCACTCATTTTTCACGTAAAAGGTCGCACATCTCCCCCAACCGATATACGGCAGCGAGCTTCTCTTCTTCCACGACGTTCTCCCTTACCTCACCGCCTCCTCCCTCTCCTCTTCCTGAACCTTCGTGCCGGGACGCTCGAGGATACGACCTTTTCAATTGACGCCTGTGTCCACCCACGCAGTGCCCAGGAGAGACGAGAAACCTGAAAAAGAAGAAAAGGAAAATGAAAATGTGCCGCCGAGAACTCATTCGCAGCCGAGGAAACAGCAGCGACAGCGAACGTTCTGTGTGGAGGGGCGGCCGTAAAAGAAAGGGCTTCTCCCGAAAGCGACTCGTTGGATCACCGCGCTTCCACGAAACGCTGCCTGTGCTCCCGGTCGCGCGATAAAGTCAAGCGGTCGCTTTGGCGCCACAAAACGCCCTGCTTGCAGTGTTCGCGCACACCGCTCGGGACCAGTGCCGCTAAGGCACCTCAGTCGTCCCCCACTTTCGAGACAAGAAATGAGGCACCTCAGAGGCTTCTTTGCTGACATGTGTCGTGTTTCGTTTGTTCTTTACTTCCTCTTTTTTCCCTTTTCTTTTTCATTGTCGTTGCAGGATTTGGTTAATGAAGTATAACTCACTTATCGTAAGCTCATTTGAAACGAGAAAGCGTTTTACTAAAGAAGACGGTCTACTATTATATGTGCCGTCGCCTGAATTTTTGCTCTAAATAATTATACAGCAAAAAACCTGATTGAACTAGGCTATTAAATGTATCATTCGCTGTTTTGCGCACCACCGTGAAGTGTCTATATGTAACAAAATTTAAAATGTAAATTGTGGGATTTAACATCCTGAAACTGGATCGTAGATATGAGGGATGCCGTATTAATTTTGACCATCCAGGTTTTTTTTAAGTGAACCTAATTAATGTAAATGAGTGTTCTTGCTCCCATCGAGTCGCGACCTGGAGTCGTACCCACAACCTCGTGTTCCACAGCAAAACTACATCGCTTCGTAGCCAATGTAACGGGTGGATTAAATATTCACCCACTGCAGTGACAATTCGAGTACAAGCTCATCCAGCGAATACAGCAGCATTGAATATTGCCGAGGACACGGCCACAACTCGTCCTCACGCATCCATTGCCTGCAAGGTTTGCGACCACATATAACGCATTTCCGGCATATGTCCGTAGTCGCGCGGAATGTGCACTCTCCGTTTGCGTCATGTTCCCAAACCATAGTTAACAAGCTTTCCCCGTGTTTTTTGCTTGACATGAAACTTTGGCTCAGACCTTGCATACACGAATAAATTTGAAACGCAGACGTGTTCTCACGTGACCAGTGCAGAACAGATGTGGATGAAACATCTTAGATTTAATTGAAATTGCTGGAGTCTAGCAAATTCTATAAGCATATTTTCAATATAGGTAACCAATTTATTTACAAAAATAGCCGAAAATATCAAGAATTGAGGTATCAAGTTCTACTATTCTCTAACTCCAAAATAAAAGCCGATAAAAGGATCCCGTGACATATATCTACTAGAGATGGCGAACCCCGGCGACACCGAAGCCGCCCACGACAGGTCATTTCCGGCACTGTAATGCGCACACGGAAAGCTAAACCAGCGCATTTGAGATCAATAACGTGAAGTTAATATTGGCAAACGTTGAATGGCACTAACTCTTGCAAGAAACAAGGGGAAACTGATTATAACTTAGACAGGCCATTTGATAACGCAGCCACGGTCCTGTGTACAAGTGCTGATCGATTCTGCTGAACCTAATTTCTTTTTTTCAGTCAGCCAAGTCATCCAGTGTCCTCTTCGCAAGAGCGACTCGTTTTACAAGAAAGGCTCCTCATTCAGCCTGCCCTTTCTCGATCGCGGGCACGAATAGTGACAATAACATACCACGACGTAGCTAGGCTCAAAAGTTGTTTTTCCCAAACTCACCGAGAAAAAAAAAACTCATCGATGAACATGGAAAAGCCCGACCAAGCTCCTTTGACATCTACACGAATGCTGCGTCCCTGGCCTTGCCCATCAAAACATGTAGCGCAAAGTCCTGGACTTCCGGTTTTTATATGAGTCAATAGGTTTGCTCTCTGAACTGGGTCACGCACGTCGTCTCATCAAGAGTTTTATTTTATTTTATTTTATTTTATTTTATTTTATTTTATTTTGCTTTAGCCGTCGAATTTTACCAAGATTATCTACCTTCAGCACCTCGGACATTTATTCTACTGCCGACAACATAACAAGACCAGCATTTTGTTTTTGTTTTCCCTTTATTCTTCTGCCCACTTTCTTCTAGGGCATTTGTACTCATCCGTCCCATTTCCTGCAGAATAGCATGTAGGCGAAAATACGCTGGCTAAACTCTCTGCTTTTTCAATAATATGATTTCCCTCTCCCTATCAAACTCATCGACGCACGATTTAGACGCAGTGTGACAGAAGCGATCTTAGTGAACAAATATTCGGTTGCTCGGAATCACTTGCAAAAATCGTGGCTTGTCAAACCTAAACTGATCACGCATATCACGTGTGCTCTCCATCACCCGCCGTGGTGTCTCGGCGGCTATGGCGTTGCGCTGCCGCGATTGCGCTAGCGGGTGCGATCCCGGCCATGGCGGGCGCCTCTCGATGGGGTGGAAATTAAAAAAACGCTCACGTACTTAAATGTAGGTGCATGTTAAGGAACACCTACGGTGGTCAACATTAATGCGGAGTTCCCCACTACGGCGTGCCTCATAATCATATCGTAGTACTGGCTAGTAAAATCACAGAATTTAATTTTTAATTTATATGGATTCAGAAACACAAATTATTAGCAAAAACAAATGACAGATTTCAGGCTCTAATTCTCTAATAGCCGTCATGCTGTCTGGAAATGATGGTTGGTAAGCGTGTGCTGCTTTCTATATAACTTGAAGAGGTATCAGTGCTTGCATGTTACCATGCCACTGAACCATAATCTTTCTGATCGCATGCTGCAGCCAGAATTCGGTGAAGACGGGACGAGCGCGACAGAGTCTCGGCGCCGGAAGGAATCAGCGCAAACGGAGATGCCTGTATAGCGCACCCGATGGCGCCGACTACGGTCACTGCATCCTTTGGGAGCGAACGCAAGCGCTGATGCAATGTTGTTCTCAATAACACGAGACGAGACCAACGTAAGGTGGCCGCACTAGCGAGTGGTGACCGACGAACCGGATGGCCCTAAAGTGCGAAGCCTAAGACGTGACGGCCGCCCAAAGTAAAGCCCGCGACCCGTCCGCCTTCATTTCCGGCCATCTTGGCATGGGCGTGCCACGCGCCGCACTAGAGAGCGGAAGGAAGCTAGCGCCCGCGAATACTCAGGCACCCGGCTCGGCACCCGGACGACGCAGCTTAGAGGGAGGGGGGCAGACCCTTTGGCTGCGGTCGTTACGCGCCAACGTTTTCGGCCACTCGTGAGTCGTACGCCGAGGCGCACGCACCGCCGTTGGTTCAGGGCAGCAGCTATGCCCGTGGAATTTAGCGCCGGACCTAAGCGTACGTCGCTCCTTCTCTTGTTGTTCCAGCAAGAGTTGGTACACGGGAGCGTACCGAGAGCCCTTTAGCTGGTTATGGTAGTAAATGTACACGCAAGTTGCACGAAAGAGCCAGATCTTATGCTCAAATTTATAATCATTTCATAAGAAGCCAACAAAGAATGACACCAAGGACCACATTGAAAAAATTGTACTTACTAAGTGAATTAAAGAAAGGATAAATTATTGTAAATGAAAGTGGATGAAAAAGCAACTGCCCGCAGCTGGGATACGAGCCCGCGTCTTCGCATTACGCATGCGGTGCTCTACCAATTGAGCTACCGCGGCGCCGTATCCCCATCCATTTTCTTGGGTATTTATCTTTTACTACTAGAACTAACCCTGGGAGTCTGAACCAGCGCCACCACTCACAAACATTGACGGCGGATGTCGAACATCGTTTGTGCCGCAGGCGTCACGAGTACGTGATCGTTTGGGATGAAAAAAAAATTATGGGGTTTTACGTGCCAAAACCACTTTCTGATTATGAGGCACGCCGTAGTGGAGGACTCCGGAAATTTCGACCCGGTTTGGGGTGAAGGCAACTGGTCGATAAACCCACACATGCTATCTGAAGGTATCAATGTTGCCGAATTCGAGACCCTCTTTATGTAATGAACGAGGAGAAAGGGGGATTAACCGAGGGGCCCTATGTTTACTAATCATATCATAAGAAGCCAACAAACAATCACACCAAGCAGAACATATGGGCAATTACTTGTACTTACTGAATGAATTCAAGAGATGATAAATTAATGGAAATGAAAGTAAACAAAAAGAAAACACTGGCTCACACTCCCAATTTTAGTTCTAGTAGTAAAACATAAATACCAAAGAAAGTGGATGGGGAAACGGCACCACGGTAGCTCACGTGGTAGAGCATCGCAAGCGTAATGCGAAGAAGCGGGATCGTTACCCACTTGCGGCAAGTTTCTTCATCCAGTTACCTTCTTGCTTCAATTAAAGAAACAGCGTTTCCTTTAAAAAAATAAGTGGAACTACAGGCATTCTTACCGCATGCTTGACGGCACACATCTCTAAACCGGCGCCATACTCATAATTCGTTCTAATATGAAATGCCTTGCAAACTCACTAGCTACAGTTCATAGATTGAAATATGTGCCCTAAAGTAACGAATGAAAAAGCTAATTAGCGTAATTATAGTAACTATTCAATTAAGCATTTAGATTTCTCGTATAAGTAATGGCCGCGTCACCGAGTAATTAAAATAAAGGGTTATAAATGCACGATCTGCCACACGCACCTTTAAAAATTCGGTGCAGCTAAACAAAAAAAGACCCGATATATCCAGCGAGGAAACGACGACGAACGCCAAATCCTCGGGTAGATGCAAAGAATTGTTCACTTTAAAAGCGAAGTCAGACTTACAAGTCTCCCAATGCACCTAAGAGAGCTCACAAAAATGTAACATAAGATCACCACTGAAGCCTACAGTGCAGCCATATAAATGCATATACTAAAGACAGGGCACTGTTAAGGTAACCGGCTATTGTTAAGTTCTCGAACTGTAGGTATTACGAGTTCTTCTGAAAATGTTTTGCCAAGACCAATTTAAGATGTAAAGACAGAAGACAAACGCACAGACTACAATTCAGAAACGAAAATGACTTCAATAAATCCGCGTTCTTTAATGTACAGTGTATGTGCACACGCACAGGTACATACATTATATCACGTGGCTTATATACAGTTGCACGCAGGTGATGACCATTGGATGGGGAAAGGTCGCTGCAATTAGTTCCACCATGATTTCAATTCCATCTTTCGACAGAAAGACGCTAGCGAAAATATCTATAAAACAGGTCGTTATTGCACTCATTACAGAAAAGACGAGATGACTTAGATTTCTACCGCGTTTGTTACTTTCCTTATTTTTACCTTTGCTCTCAATGAAAAGAAGTTCATTATTGACAAAATGATGAAGTTTCCTCCTCGAAGCTCGCATTGCGGCAGACTCCCGTGTATTACTACGTTTCAACGCCATTATGCGAGAATAGCGGTGACCTTTTATGACTTACGTTTGTGACAGCGCACTTATAAATTTACACAGCAACATAAGGCGCAAATCTCTCGGAAGGGCTCCTCTGCAACTAAATTTTTGCGGTCTTTCCGTCCGAATTTGTGTCCCACAACTTGATGTTGAAACATTATTGAAGTGCATTGCAAATTTGTTAAGGCCGTTAATGCCGTAGTAAGTAGGTACTTGCGCCTAACAGACAACCACAAAAGGAATACGTGCATAGACGGGACATGTACCAACTAGCCCAACAACACGTTTTTAAGTACAGTAGTTGCCACCTCTGTGGCAGAAAGTCATATGTCCCGTACCACCAATATATATATATATATATATATATATATATAGAGAGAGAGAGAGAGAGAGAGAGAGAATAGAACTGTATGATCCTACGAATTTCATGCACATAAGCCAGCGTGGTGGATCAGTCTCTATGGCGTCCTGCTGCAGTTCGCTGGTTCGATTACCAGCCGCGGCGGCGGCCCTCCTTCGACGGGTGCACAAAAGCGCTCGGGTAAACTCGAAGGTGCGCGTTACAAAACCCCATGTGGGTACAAAATGAATCCGTGGCCATCCACAAGTGCATCTCGCATAGCTCCAGTGTTAACGGTAAACGGTAAACGGTAAACGGTAAACTACGGTAAACGCTGTGAATGGATCAATAAATGAACAGCCTGTCGTAATACGCTGTCAGCTTTAGGGCGCACACGGGTTTCTTCAATGCAGGCGGATGGCAAGAAAAGTCCATTGCAGATAACTTAGATACTCAGAAAACATAGTTATTACGTATGAAGGCATTTAGAAGCGCATTTTTTGTATTATTATTATTATTTGTTCATTGCTTGTCTGTGACACCAGTGACAGCCGTTGGACGTTTACCCAAGCACCTCACGTTGCTGCCGGGTGGAAAGTGGAATCGGCAAATCGGGCGTCTGTCAAGGCCGGCTGCATGGAGTTGGCGTGCTCTGCTGTGTCAAGGACAGCTCGCTCTTCCGCACCGCACTCCGCGGCGCAGCTGCGCCCCGCTCGGAATGCCCGCACGCCCACCACGCGAGGCTCCTTTCTCATACAGCCTCCGTCTTTCGCCACGACGTCGCGACGGTCGCTCTGTGCAGGCGTTGACGCAAGCACCACCCACGGCCAAACCTGCGCATGGTATTAGACAGAGTTCCGCTGTGCGCCAGTATCCTGTAGCAGCTGAATTAATGGTGCGGCACAGAGGCGGCCGTCAGGACGGGTCGTCGAGCTCTCCCTATTCTTGGCCAACGTGACTCGCGGGAAGCTTGGCCATTCAACGAGAGGAGGGCATGTGTAATGCCGGAGTGGTGCAGCGTTCAACGTCTTCGCGCTTAAGCAGAGGCTCAGCAGGTCAAACAAATGCTCCCGGGGATGTGTTGCGCCCGTGGGCCACGCCGGGCGCTGCTCTTACGAAACGACGTGGAATCGGGACATTATGCGCTTCTGTGCCACGCATCCTTATGTGTGGCACATAGAGACCCATAATATTTGCAAGAACAATTTATGCGCCTACGAGAGGTGTTCGGGACAAGCCTCTGTCCGCATTCCCGCTGAATCTAAAGGCACACTGCAGTCCCCCTGAGGAGGTGGTGCGACAACTGAGTGTCAAGCTGAAGCGAAACCAAACACCGTGGCGTCCTCCTTATGGCACTTTATGACGCGCACAAACTCTTTATGATGCATCAAGGATATACACTTCAACTAAAGTAAACATCAGCGCATTAGCATTCCCGCCAACAGACACGATCATTCATAACACAACGCACCTGTGTTCATATTATACTGACACGACATAAGCAACCTCGAAGGAAAGAACTTATACACCTATAAAATCATCAGGTCAAATTGTAATCTATCAATGAATATTACAGAAATATGCTGGCTGTGCATGGCAGCTGTATGGTTCGTGGTAGGTACAGGTAAGGTTCAACGGAGGGCAGAACTAGAGAAGCTGTAAGCAGCGGAGCCTCCGGCAAGTCCAGTCACTTATATGAAAGAAAAGAAATTGCTCAAAACAAGGAACTTAAAACTAAAACATCTATTAATAATACCAATCCAACCTGTGAAGGTGGATGATCAACGAAGCTGTTTAGCACACGACGCAGATGTGACACAGAAATAATTTTCAATTAAATATATATATATATATATATATATATATATATATATATATATATATATATATATATATATATATATATATATATAATTTTCAGGGGCTGGAAAACGGGCCGGTCCGGTTTTGATCAAGGCTTAACTTTTCATCTGTGTGTATATATATTTAGACCATGTAAGAAAACTTATGGTAAAGACTTTATTGCATCACTCATTGTCACTTAGTGTGGATGGTCAGAATGGCTTTATGGTCGCTATGATACACACTGATCGGCATACTCGCAACTGCAAACACATTTTTTTGATATTGTCAAATCGATGCACGTACGCCGCTGGGTGGTCGATTGGGCCGGATCGGTGTGGCATCGCGAAGCGATATGTCTGCAACACAAAACGCGCTAGCCGCTCCCTTTCCGTTCCGACACAACCGCATTGGAATCACCGACAGTGACCACGGGGGTAGTGTCATCGCAACTAACCCACACAAAGTGAGTAGCCATGAACTTTACGGGACTGTGAGCCATTGCATTTTTTCCTTGCTTACAGGGGTATGAGCCATTGCTTACGTAGGTATGAGCCATGAATAACGTCAGTTTTCGACATGCTGTTCTCAATGGGTACCTGGTCATTGTGGAATCAGTGGCAATGATTCCACCGATAACGCTGCTCGCACAGCACATCAAGAAGAGCACAGCGTTCCAATTTCGCTTTCGAGGACAGACGCCGCAAGGCAGCTTCGACACCTGGCACGCAGTCTCACACTGACCGAGTGGAACTAGCCAAACTTAGACTTACACGACTGCATCGACTAAACCCTTCCCTGCAACTCCGCCCTCCAATCCGACTTCCTCGACGTGAAGCTACGCTTCTCTGTCGCCTTTGGTTAGGAGTTGCCTTCACAAAGGCATACTCTACATTAATTGGAATGACTGACAGTGCAGCATGCGAGGTCTGTGGCACCGAAGAAAACATCGACCACCTGCTGTGCCACTGTCCACGATACACCCCAGAGAGACAAGAACTTGCCAAAGCTTTCCAAAAACTGGACAATCGACCGCTTTCTGTGCAGGTGCTGCTGGAACACCGCCCCCATCACCCGTCGGCCCATAAAGCGGTGAAGGCGCTTTTGTGCTTCTTAAAGGGACACTAAAGATTAATATTAAGTCAATGTGGACTGTTGAAATACCATCCCAGAAACCTTGAAACGCTTATTTCGTGCGAAGAAGAGACTTATTTTAAGAGAAAATGCGTACTGAAGCGTCCGCGTACCTCTAGTGCAGTTCAAATCACCTGGCCTCCGATCGAGGAGTATTGACGTCATGGTCTCATAGTGACGTTGCGCCGTCGGTGAGTAAAACGGCTCCCGCAGATGGCGCTACGGCTTTTCTGCACAAAACGCAAACGCGCGGCCAGAAACAGAGCCAAGACAGAGCCGACAGCAGCACGAAAGCGGAACTATGGTGGCTTGCGGAAGGGAAAGCGCACGACGATAAGCTGGTTCTTTATTTTATGACGCCAACTTCGACGCTCGTTGCAATGGATGACCCTGACAACGACACATTAGCTCGCGATGCTGGGCTCGAGTTAAGCTATTTAAGCGCTGATGAACGTGACCTGCTGTTGAGGGCTCGCGCTGCCGGCGTCGTTGCGTACTACTACGACGACGGCCTGCTTTGAAAGGCACTTCACGCGACTTCAGTAAGTCGGCGTTGAACTCGTAATCCTTTGGACGAAAACGCAGCGAGCACACTACGTGATTTTTCGGCTTTTTTCCAGCGCGCTGTGGCAGAGGTACGGCTCTAAACCACTTCGAACGGAGAGGTTCACTCGTTGGCACACAGTGATAAGTAACGTTGGCCAAGTTCCGCGGACCGTTCGCGCATCCCACGACATCACACGGACGTGGCATTCTCGCTGCTTGTTCCAAATGCAAGTTTCGTGAGCCAGCAGGACCACCGCAGCACGACGCGATAAAGAAACAACTGAAACTCCAAAGCGCGCGCGGCGCAAAGTCGAGCGCGCAGAGTCGAGCGAAAACGAAACCTTTCGATCCCCCATACTTCTCAAGGGTAACGTCAAAATGTTTTTTTTTTCTTTGAATCGAATAGAAGTAGACAAGTAGCATTTTCTTCCGTCTTATAATCTAATGAAATTGTCTTTTTAACACGAGTAGTTGAGTACTAGTGACATAAATTATGATGAGGAGTGCTTTCGTCATCGGGCTAGTACCGGAATGTCGCTGGGGGTCTCAAATCGTGTCGTGCATTTACCTCAATTTCTCGGTTACTAAAGCTCTGTTCGCGATTATATTGACGCCTTAGACGTTCTAAAGCATTGCTTTATCACTTTAACTTGACTTTCTGGTAACCTTTAGTGTCCCTTTAAGGACGACGGGCTTGTGCGACCATATGTGACTATTAATGCAATTTCTGTAGGACCACACACGTCAGCGAATTCACCACAATTTCCTTCTTTCCTTCCCTCCTCTCTGTCTCTCCCTGTTATCTTTGTTTCCCCTTTCCCATTCCCCCGGTGTAGGGTAGCCAACCGGCCGTTATTCTGGTTAACCTCCCTGCCTTCTACTTATCTCTTTCCCTCCCCCCTGTTCTGTATGTTCCATGCGTGACTAGATAGAACATAAGTACTCTCCGCTTCACTATAGGCTGAGTGCTTGCAGCCTCTGCCTTACGGAGCTATGAGCCATTGCATTTTGTGCATGATTACGTGGGTACGAAGCATTGATGACGACAGTTTTTTTCTTGAAGGAGGACAAAAATGCGCAGAACCCTATCCATAGGCAGCTTCAATGTAATAAAACAGACACTTTTGCACACGCAAAGACAAGCACATAAAAGGGGAGGTGGGGGGGGGGGGGACGAATCAACAACGGACGTGATCCGCTGCATTAACTAGTCCTTATAGTATTTTAACTAGTTAATACAGCGGATCACGTCCGTTGTTGATTAGTCCCCACCACCACCTCCTTTTTATGTGCTTGTCTTTGCGTGTGCAAAAGTGTCTGTTTTATTACATTTTATTAACTAGTCCTTATAGTATTTTGAAGATCCTTGTGGAGGACGACGACGAAGTATTTCTATCATAGAACGCTTGTACCTTTGTCTCGCTTTGTTTCTTTCCAAACTCTGGGAGCTGCCGCTCCCTCGTTGCGGCAATGGACGAAGAAGCCCTCGAAGACCTTCCTGGAGCCAAGCCATCACGTGGGGTCGCGTCCAGGAAACGTGGAAATGCGTCAAGTGACACGGACAGCGAGGCAACCGAGTTGTACTCGGACAGCGTCGACTCGTCGGACGACGATTTGACACTTGTCATGAGCCTAACCACAAAAAGAAGACTACTACAGAGGTCTTCGTCGCCAAGTGTCTCCACCGTGAAGACAAAACCACAGCGCTGGCCGTACACTATGCTCTACGTGCCTGTGGACCCAGTGTCCAATCTGCGACTCCTAAACAGGCAAGTCCTTTCTGCGTTTCTTGAGGGAATCGCGCCAAACGAGATAAAGGACGTGAGAATAAACACACGGAAGAATGTCCTTGCAGTAGATGTTCTACACCGTAGTGCACTGCAAAGCCTGCGGCACGTAACGGAAATCGACAGAGTACAAGTGCGATCCATAATACCTACAGGCTGCAATGGCACTGTCGGCGTCATTTATGATGTCGATATTTTTGTACCAACCGACGACTTGCCGATATTAATAAAGCCAACTACAGAAGGCACTCTTATCACGCACATCACAAGACTTGGCAACACACGTTGCCTGAAGCTATGGTTTGAGGGAGACAGCCTTCCCTCCCACGTCAAAGTTGGCCACGTCCGCCATCCAGTCCGCCCATACGTACCGAAGCCCCTGCAATGCTACAAATGCTGCAAGATGGGACACGTAGAAAGTGTCTGTAGGAATAACCTCGTGTACCCACGGTGCGCTGAATCTCATTCAGCAGATGCCTGCCGCGCAACTGTGTTAAAGTGCCCTAACTGCCATGGTACTCATGAGGCCTTGTTGCCTTACACTACGAGCAGCGTGGCTGCGCACCTGAATTCAGCCAGGCTGATGTTGTCGCCAGGCATCATAATATGACAACGCGGGAGATTATCAACGCATGGCGCATACATAATAAAAAAGTAATGCGGATACCACGCTCCTACCGTCGCTCTTCGTAGGCGCGTTGCGTCTCGGGAGTCCGGAGCATAGAGAACAGGCACGTACCCAGGGGGGCCCGGGCCCTCCCCCCTCCCGAAATTAAGCGGCATACCTCCCTCCCCCCCTATCCGCCCACGCCACCACCCGCACACACATTCCTAAAGCGCCGACAAATCAATCTACTCGGTGGTCAACATTTTGCTGCCTTTTACAGCGAAAGCAGTGTATGACTAACTTCCGTAGTTTTTTTTCGGCGTCCGTTAGAAAAAATCATCATGTGGGCCGCTCCTGGTGATAGTGCAAACAGGGTCCAAGATCAATGGCACATACCCCTCTGGACTCGGGAACCTATAACGCGCCCTTCGGAATATTAGGGTTGGGACCACGTATGGGGAGCGCTTAGCGACTGCTTCACCTTCGGCGCGGGTGGGCCCGGTATTGCAATATCTTCGTGATCGGCCTACGTATGGGGAGTTCTTAATCCCTGCTTCACCTCCGCCGGGGGTTGGCCCGGTGTTTCACTATCTTCGGGAGCGGCCCACGTATGGGGAGTGCTTAACGCCTGCTTCACCTTTGCCACGGGTCGGCCCGATATTGCACTATCTTCAGATCGACCAGCAGCAGATGTGAAATACTTTGCTTTTCGTTTGAGAGCTTTGACTGTCAGCTTTCGCTGCCATTCCATCTTCACAGAGTAGAATAGTTGTCATTTTTTTCACTCCTTCCGGATGGTGGTAGTTATCGGCATCTTCTGGGGTGTGGAGGCCAGTTTTCTCATCGATTCGGTGCCCGCGCGATTAACTAAAGATCAATTCAGTTGTCACCATCTATTGCAGCAGGCAGGGCGTAGTTTATTGTTTTAATTATAGTATTTTACTTATAATTCCCAGCACAATTTTTATTTCACCATCTATTCAACGATCACGCACAACGCTGTTGCTTCGTTAGTTCAACCTTCTTTGTTTAGACTGATCCAGGGTCCAGGAAAGGGATTCGGTTCATAGTCAGCTTGTCTTTATGCTTGTGGAACGAGTTGTGGCCGGAGAAAACGACAATTGCGTTTAACTTTTCCTTTTGCTTCATTATTTCCTCGCGTGACGGCTCGCCGCGACGCTGGCAGATCCTCGGAACCACATATCCACGATATGGTTTAGATAAGGTGGAAATTAAAATAATGCGAAACAGCGCCCAACTTCAGACATTGCAATAACCCTTCAAACCATAAGCAATATGACTGTCACCCGTTATCTCGTCTGGTTTTTCCCTAATTGTACAGCACTTTTCGAGCAAAATTGGCAACTGGAAACAAGAGTCGCAAGGAGATGAGAAATTAAGCGATCTACTAAGAGAGAAAGCCAAGGTGACAGCAAAACAGGGAAGAAAAGCGAAAACTGTTTGTAAAAATATTTATTAATCAACATCTTTGTATTTAAAAAGGAAGTAGAGAAAACGCCGCCAGATATGGAGAATAATTCCGTGTGTTTTGAATGACGCTTCCACAGTTATCAATCGAGCCGCCTGACGTAGCCACTTCCCTGTTGTGCTAATGGGGGTGTTTTTCTAACGTTCCGTGGTGGGCGCAGTACGTGTAGAACCGCAGCGCCTTGCTCTCTACGCGGTTTTACGGGACTCGTGACCACACATCGTTACGCAACTTCCCAAACAACAACACGAGTCGGTTTTGGCACTTGGTAGTCCAGTAAACGAGGGATCCAAAAGAACTGTGATTGTTGCAAAAATATTCATTTCTCTGTAATTCTTCCAGAGCTAATTCAAAAAACGCTACTAGAAATCTTTATTTTGCACTTTCGCTTGTTAACTTGTTCTTGGAAGGGTTCTTCCTGCCAATCTTTCATGCGCGTGTCCATTTTAAGTGGTTCGCTGTTTGCCAAGTAAAGAAGAGGTGTATCTCACAGGCGTACCTGTGAGATACACGTTATATCAATTCTCTTTTGCGGGTTTACTGGTATTTATGGCGAATTATTCACATTTGTACTAGTAAAAGTACCCTCCCCCTCATTTGCATAGAAAAGTTATCTTGGATTGGGCCCCCCTCGAAAAAAAATCCTGCGTACGTGCCTGATAGAGAATATGATAGAATTAATATAATGATAACAGAGGTGATACAAAAATGTGTGTGCGTGCCTATAGTCACGATTACCACCGATCAAGACAATAAATGTGTGTTCGTACCTTTGACAAAAATTCTGTGGCACCTCTGAGTCACGTTCTAAACAGCTTCGCGGGTCATTCACCTTCACAGAGTGGAATGGCTCATGATTTCTTTTCTTTTTTTTCGCATTCATCAGTATTTTTTTTTCGAGTGATGTTTATAATTCTTATGCGGTCTTAGCCTTTGGTGTACGTGAAATTCAGAAGCAGGAAGGACATGTTTCCAACCTCTCCAAAGTCATTTAGGCTTTTTCACCCCGGTACTGGTTAAGCTAACCTGCAGATCATGGCGCCAGTCAATCATAGCAGCTAGCGGCGAGACTGATCTCTCCAGGCGCAGTATTTTTCCGTGCTATAGCATCAAAAAAAAAAGGAAGGCGAAGTGACCGAGATGTAAGACCTACGACTGCCATCCAATCCCCCTCGTGCATGGATAGAAGCCATATCTTGAGCCGACCACAACAGCAACGACTGCCATTCTGTGGGTCCAGAGTTCGAGTCAACTCGCAGCAGCGCACACCTTATTCCCATGTTTCTTTAAACCTCTCGAAAATCACTTTGGGATTCATGGGACAGACACTGGCGGAATAAAAACAAATAGGATTGGACGCTCGTAACAACTATCACTGTACAGCAATTATGAAGGTCCATAGACAGGGGTTTGACGAAAACTCGTCTGATCGTGAAGCATGTTACAAAAAAATCTAAGAGTTCTGGTGCATTGACCAAATGAAAAGATTATTCATGCTTCGGAATCCATACGGGCTCCTTGTTAACAATGCAGCAGTAGGCAAAAAGACGTCATGGGTGTAATTTTGCAGCACTTGACGTAATGGTTCGGTATAAACTTGGGGCAAGGTGCCATCTGTCCGGTTCGCGGTGTCGACTGCATCAGTAAAGCTTCGAATAACAGCGTCCTCGTAACGTTTGTTTCATCGGCGATCGCTCATGCGTTGACGTAGTCTACGACATGGTTGCACTTGTGCGCCGCTCCATCAGTGCGTTGGACAGGTGGTTGTTCTCATGGAAGTCACGTCCGTGCTCTTTCAGTCATCTCGAGAATTTGCCGGTTTCACCAATGTAGCTGTAGCCGCAATCCGTGAAGAAAATCCCGCAAACAACACTTGGGAATTTTGCATATTCTAAGCTGACATTTACGTTGATAAGTGTGTTGTGAAGCTGCTTATAAAATAGATTTATTAGCCATGTCTCACCTTTTCACCGCTGGAGAACACTACCTTCGCAATGAACCAAATTTCCTTCTTCTATACAGAACGTTGCTTCTCGCGCATCTGCGAATGTTTACTCCAAACAATATCACGAGAAAATGTACAAAGCTTATTGCGCAGAACATGACTACGATAGAAAGGAACAATGCAAGTGAAGAGCAACGATTGGCTGACGCCACGCTCTGCTGCAACCAGCGCTGAGTAGGAAGGAGTTAAACCTAGGCAGCCTCCCTCGTTCGCCACCAGGGAGCGTCATCACGAACAAAGCAAGACAATATGTACGAGGTGCTCCGGGGTATGTGGAAAGGTGTAATGTTTCCACGTTTGGAAATGCGGTTGTTTGCATGAAATCAGGGGTACAATCAGGACTCGATGGGAACCAAAGGTCAGTGGGTCGCCTCGCATTGGGAACTCACGGGAAGACTACAAATGAAGCTGTGCAGGGTGATGTGGGTTGGACTAGTCTTGAAGTGGGGAAAGCTCACAGTAAAATTGATTATGAAGAACGACTGACGAATATGGAAGAAAGTAAATGGGCTGGGAGCGTGTTGAGGTGTCTGTACAGAAAGAACATTGATTCATAGTGGAGGAAAAGAACTAGGAAGCTTACCAGCAAGCATGCGGCCTGTAGTGTGGGCAACACAGCAACAAGGAACGTCAAGCAGAGTCAGAGAGGCTGAAATAATCTCATGGGTGGCGGCAATGGAAAAGAAACCTGCCATGAGTAACTACTTAAGAGGACAAAACGAAATCAGGTAAGAAACAATTTATGATAACTCAAAGGGAAGCTCATTACCTTTCGAAGCGAGATCAGGATGCCTTAGAACACGCACCTATAAAGCGAGATTTAAGAAGGAAGAACAAGCATGTGCTTGCTGCGGTAAAGCTAGGGAAAAAATTATGGGGCTTTACGCGCCAAAACCACTTTCTGATTATGAGGCACCCCGTAGTGGAGGACTCCGGAAATTTCGACCACCTGGGGTTCTTTAACGGGCACCTATATCTAAGTACACGGGCGTTCTCGCCCCCATCGAAATGCGGCCGCCGTGGCCGGCATTCGATCCCGCGACCTTGTGCTCAGCAGCCTAACACCGTAGCCACTGAGCAACCACGGCGGGTACGCTCGGTAAACGATGGAGCGTGTTTTATTAAAATGTGAAGACATCTGCCCAGCGCTCTATTTAGGCAACATTGGCCTCCTAGAAGCCCTTGGGTTCAGCGAGAGCAGGGGAAAAGTAAACATGTCCGCAATAGAGATTAGTAAGAGGCGATCGGAAGATTGGTGGAAGAAAAGCAGGGAAACGACAAAAAACGGTTGTGGTTGTCCGAGTTCATAGTGTTTTTTTCCGTGTTTTTTTCTTTTTTTCTTAACTTAGGTAGGACATTACGCAGTATAATAGCAAGAGCTTGGTGGCGCAACCCACCGCCCCGTTCCAAAGGGGACACTCATAACATCCATCCATCCACCCATCCATCCCAAGACAACGTGTACTAGAGTTGACATTGAAGAAAGCTTTGTTCTGGAAAGCAGACTGCTCGTGCACATCTTTGAATGTTTACTTGAACTATAATCAGACAAAACAGATTGCGTATGACACTGCACTAGCTAACCAGTCACTCCGTCACTGTTTGGCATTATGGGTGAAATTACAATGTAATTACTCCAATTGGGTCACTATATATATATATATATATATATATATATATATATATATATATATATATATATATATATATATATATATATACATACATACATACATACATATATATATATATATATATGTGTGTGTGTGTGTGTGTGTGTGTGTGTGTGTGTGTGTGTGTGTGTGTGTGTGTGTGTGTGTGTGTGTGTGTGTGTGTGTGTGTGTGTGTGTGTGTGTGTGTGTGTGTGTGTGTGTGTGCACAACCAGGAAACGTGAAATTTTGTCAGTGTGCTGCATTGGTCACACACGTAGACCTGTGGACTGTGCCACATCATATCCGGCTCCATGTAGGTGCTACACTTGGGAGGAGTATCAAAGGGAACACTACACTTTTGTTGGAACGGCGATTTCTGCGTGCGCGTAAGTCGGTACTTGCCCCAACTGCTATTTTCTGTGTCGTTCTCGTGTGGGGTGATCCCGCCTCATGGACCACCCGCTGTGTCGGCTGAGCGACTACGGTCGCTGCGCTGCTGCGCATGAGGTCGTGGGTTTGACTCCCGGCCGTGGTGGCAACATTTCGATGGATGCAGATTGCACAAAACACTCGTTTACCGTCCTTTGAATGCACGTTAAAAATCCTCCCATGGTCACAATTAATTTGTAGCCCGCCACTATCGGTGTCGTTCATAAGCTACTGTGCAGTCTGGAGACCATTAAACCCCTATTGAACTTTTTGTTTAATCGCAGCGCAGGCACACAAAAGAAAATCTGGCGGCTACAGCTAGTACCATGTTTCCTATTAGCGTAGCATACGCGTTGAGGCATTCGTACTTGCAGCCCATAAGCATCCCTGAGACGAGACGTTCCTTTCTGCTGCTTGCTCGCTACCATTCGAGCACGCCTCGTGGTCCCCGTAATGGTGCGCACTATTCAGCCAGACGAAGCAACAGAGACAAGAACGGTCGCGCCGTGTCCGAACTCCCGTCTTGTTCTCAAAAGCAATGACCTGAATTGTGGTTGCCAAGCGCTCGCGTCGGCTCACGGGCAACCACTTTGGCAAGACCGGCCCCGTAAGAAAGAAGAAACAAACTAAAGGCAGGAAAAACGAAATAGAGTCAAATCTTATCGCAACACGTGCGGTCTTTTTTTCAGTCGTCGATGCGAGATGAGCGCACGTGGAGACAGCTCTCCTCAAAGACCCGCCGCCGCCACTCTAGAAAACGCGGATTGCTTTCGCGGCACCTTCGTCAAGACTCCTCGCTGAAAAACGGCGGCCAAAAAGAAAAAGAGCGAAGAAAAGCATATTTGCGAACGCAGCATGCCAACCCTCTTGTTTGAAGAATGTGAAACAAGAAGAAAAGACCGGCGTTATGAGGAGCACATCATCGTCATCCTTCCACAGCTCATCGTCTTTGCTTCGTTTCCCCCAAACGTAATGCTGCGGAGTCTTCTATATAGCTCACCGCCGTAATTTTTGCTTTCACAGCAGTATCATCAATACGCTCTAAACTCGGTGCGCTGGAAAAAACTTATCTCGAGAGGTGGTGTGCGGAGGGTAGCCAGGGAGGGCGCCTGTGGTGTTCCTACTACACAGGTATATATATATATATATATATATATATATATATATATATATATATATATATATATATATATATATATATATATATATATGTATATATACCTGAGAAAGCGATTACATTCTGTAGTCATGGGCTTGATTCTTGAAGTGCAATCATTTTCTTTTGTCTATTTCGACATGTTTCACTTCAGAACGGAATTTTGCGCAGAGTAAGCGCTTCCTTTCTTCTGCGCCATAAAAACAAAGGCAAGTTACCCAGTGTATGATATGTCGGGCACATTATAGAGACCCACTACTATGCTCATTTCGCCGCAACAATAATAGGCCCAGATTTCACGACCACGCAGCGTTCCTCTTCTTCGGCGTCTTCTGAAACAGGCAGCATTCACAAAGCTCTTCATTCAATACGCTCTTTGCGATTGGCTGGCCGTCTTTGCTAATAATTGCCCAACATAAACACTTTCGGGAATTTTTTCTTTTAGGAACAATTTTAGCGTAATAACGAGCAGTAAACAGCGCTAAACAAAAGCACAAAGAGAGGGACGCGGACAACAGCGCTGATTAACAACCAAGTGTCTTTATTCTTTCAGTCAGCATATATGTACTCCACCGCTATCTCAAAGCACAGAACCAACAGAATCCAGCGTGCGCAGGGGCAAAAATCGCAATTAATGCGATAGGAAGGCAATCTTTGTTCTGTTGTTTAGCGCTGTTTGCTGCTCGTAATCATGAACCAACCAGCCCAAATGCGTACTCTTAGCGTAATAGTTTTCTTGCAAATACGGGCTCATCATTGCGCCAGCATTGCGAGCAACCCGTCATCGGCCTGGAGTGCTGCGTATACTGAGGAGCTCGTGCGCGATGCTTGCTATCATGTTCAATGAATCGCCTTCGGACGAAACTGTCCATTTCTTTCTGCAGCATAAGGCCGACGCGGCCTTCATGGCTATCCTAACCTTCGTATTGTCTTTTAACGTACTTGTGCTTCTGAGTGCGCGTTCCTGCTTATTCAAGGTAATAACCGATTTAGCAATCTGTAAAATCTATATTTTCTTAAATCCGAATACCTGTTGAAAGAGTTGAATAATCAAATCTCTGAACAGATGTTCCTGGAATAAGGGGTTGTGAAATAAACAAACATGACATTGTTAATATCAGTGGTTGAACATTGAATTGGTATTGGTTATGTTGCTTACTTGATAATATTAAAAATATTGACAACTTTCCTCGCTGGATTTGCCAAGGCAGTTAATTATCGTTTGAACAAAGACACGAGACATACGGAAATAGCAAATGTTCTGTCTTTTTTTTTTTTTTTTAGGAAACACGAACTTGCCATGACAATAATGTAATTGCTGAAGCGCTAAAATTGCCGAGAGATGCAGTGGACGCGTTAAGACACTTCGTGCTTTGTATATATGCGTTTAGTACATAAATAAATGAGAAACAACAGTTGAAAAAAGTGCTGGAATATATTGTCTTATAAAACAGGATTCAATCACAAATGATGTAGAATCATTGAGACACTTGCATATTGAAGACAGAAATTAACAGCTAAGAACGAGCCATCAAAGGAAGTGCAAGGAATATACACATAAGAATAATGCATTGAATCAATGGAGGGCACATCGCGGTACATAAAACTGAGGGAAAATGTATGCGCGTATAATCAGACACAATGATGCGTAATGTAAGGTAATAAATCATTCAAATAGCTGCTTTGACATCGTGGATTGCGAAAAGGCGCCCCATAATTTTCTACAGTACTAAAAAGGGGATCGTGAAGGCCGTTCAATTGTCATTAAGCCTCAAAGCAGTCCTTGACAATTCATAACAGAGGCAATTCCTACGAACGTGCCCAACATTTCCCCACAAGTGAGCGAGTTTGCGACAAGGCAGTGCTGCATACACAGGCAGCCTCCTCTGCCAGACACGAAGTGCAAGTTCTAACAAGTCGTTGAATCTGAAGGCAAACGGCCCGCACCCCTATGCATCGGCGCTCGCCTTGTTTCGAAAGTGCGCTTAGTATGTCTGAGTCCCATGGTGGCCCATCGTTGCGCCGAAAAATAAAATGTTATGCCTCGTCGATCTTATAGGTTTCCTTTATCTTTTTGCTATTATTCAACGAGCATCGACTACTGAAAGCCTATCTTTAAAATCAACGTTTCAGCGAGGGTAGCCTGTAATCGCAGGATTTGCGCTAACTCTATATCACACATCATCTGCATATATTTGTTACTTTATGTGACACGAGTATTATGGAATTTGGTGTCTCGTGAAACGTTTCAATTACTTTGAAACCGGAGCTGTTTAAGCTTTAGCTCCGCCGTGGAGCGTTACCAGAAAACTCAGCCCAGCTGTGCGCCGCCTCGCATCGCCTAGCAACCACCTGCGAGAGCACCGAGCCACGTTAGCTCCTCGCACACAACGCGCGTAGGGCGGAGTCGTGACGTCACAGGCGAGTAAATGTTCCGAACAGCCGGCTCAGTGACACACCTCTCACCTCCTCTACTCCGTGCGTACGTGCTGCTGCCATGGGAAGACCGAAGAAAGTCCGGACGCCTTAAGAAGCGGCTTAACAAGCGAGAAGCGATGCGTCGCCGCCGAGCTGATCCGGAACACCGCGCTGAAGCTGCAGCTGAGAAGAGGTGACACCGAGTCGAGTATCCCGAGTTTCAGTCCAGGGAACGCGAGAGTAGGCGCCTGAACGCTCGACGTCGCCGAGAAAGCGATCCCCGCCTGCGACTGCTCGAAAACTTCCAGCGTCAAGCTCGCCGAGACAACAACTTAGCGAAACCTTGCATAACCTCGCCAAACCTACAAACAACTTAGGCAAGCCACGTAAAAGCTAGGTGATCACGAGCTCCGCTGTTGACTCCAGCCTTGAACCATGTTACATTCAGTTTCGTTATTCATTTCAGTTCTTTATTCCCCAGGGGGCGCTTCTGTTCTTCATTATATATATTGGTTGTATATGTTAAATAAACGGCTTTTTACTTCGGGACGGCTGGAGTCTGACTTCCACCTTCGCTCAACACCACAAACCACTAGTGCAAGCTAAGCACGTTTTTTTTTTTTTTTTGTCGATATTTTTCTTCTCTTGTTAAGGTGTTTCTTTTTGTTTTGTATTTACCTATGATTTCGGTATAGCGAACTCTTCTGTAGACAAGCTTTTCATATTGTCACACTTAACAACGGTTGTGGAATTAAGTTCCAAAATGAAGGGCAAAATCTACCGCGACTATAATAACAGCTTTTGAAAAACATTTGACCATTCCTAAAATGTAACTTGTCCGTCGTCCTCTCCTTTATTCTTTAGCCGCGTGCAAAGAATTTAGTGCCAGTGGCTATTGTCACGAACACTCTGCTATCGCAGCTGTGTTTCGCCTCCTTCGAGCCCGCCTCGATCCGGCGTCGTGGTATTTGGTGCCCTGTGCATGCCCCTTTGGACCGACTCTCGGAAAATGTTTGGCGCGCTGTGATTCAGATTCTGCATAATACAAGAACTTGTGTTCCTCTATGAACTGTGTAGGTTGCAAATACTAGTCACGAGGTTGTGTGATTCATTCTGCTTCATCGAGCACCGCGGACAAGGCAGGCCGATGACGTAGCCATAGACACCAAGAAACTCGAAGACAGCTCCACACACCGCACCCCTAATCTGTGAAATGATGCAAGATATTGCTTACTAGCACCGGGTACTGGATATCGGGCCACGGAAGAAAGACCGAAAGAAATTACCGGGTTTTTTTTTTTTTTTTTTTTTTTTTTTACCGTTTTACAAGCGCAAGCTGGTGAACCAGGTCATGGAAGCAGCAAATGTCGATGCCTACCTGGACTGAGGAAGCCACCCGTCTTGGGTGAAGAAAGAAGCATGGTTTCTGACTGGTTCAGATCATTAAAGGTTTATTATCGCTCTCTTTCTCCACCGCTGAGAGAGAGAGAGAGAGAGAGAGAGAGAGAGAGAGGGAGATGAAGAGGAAAGGCATGGAGGTTAACCAGATATAAGTATCCGGTTTGCTACCCTAGACTGGGGATGGGGGATAGGGTAAATTTTATGAGCTCGAGGTGTACCCATGCGCCTTGCTCTTTGACCTGCATACTTCCTTAGTTACAAAGATGTGAAGTTGTAGAAATGGGCCAAAGATTCAGTAGCTCTGAGAATAAAACCTCTCAGTGCAGTACGAAAGGCTCTGTCCCTCGAAGAGGCGTAGCAGGATGAACCTAGCGTTGTAAATACTGCTGGTTCCACCCGAATGTCCCTTATCAAATCTACAAAGCTGCCAGCGATAGCCACACATATTTGTGTCGCGAAGGGTACCGCCTGTCATGTTTCTACCTACTAGCACGTGCAGGACGTTGTGTTTTTCATCTTCTTTTCTGCCGCAGAACTCCCGGAGCAAAAATATGCCGGTGGATTCCACGTGCTACATCGCATGATTCGAAGTATATAAGCATAGAAGTAGTTTGTGCTAAACAGCCCGCGTAGAAGACAGGCTTAGCCCTAAAACGGAGCCCGCTGCGAATATTTTATACAACGCGAACCTTGGCCTTTTTAGACGTTAGAAGCGCTACCAAAACTGCAAAACGTTTGAGGACGGCTCTCACATACATTGCCCACATGATTTGCGCCGCAGAGCAAATGATTGCGGTCCCCGTCAAGCTGAACAGGCACAACTGACTGCGGGGCTCCCCTTGATCGCACAAGAAAGCGACGACTCTTCAAAAACTGCAGCGCAGCGCTGCTGCATGGCATACGGGAATTAGCATTTTGTCTCCGAGACAAGAACCTCGCCGCTTTCAACTGTATACCACGGCGCGAATGAGCCCGTAGACGGGAATGTCGAGCCTCCAGCGAAATCCGTCGAGAAAGCAATTTATCCGGACTCCGCGGAGAAATGGGTGCGCACTGCGCGGCGTCGTCGGCTATTTGCACACGCGAAGGCGACATCGGTGCGCGGCTTGCGGCAAGCGCGCTGACAAATTGGCCATCCGCACGCCGGGGCTGCGCGGCAGTGTCGCAATTTCCTTCCCCAGTGGGCTAAGCTCTCCATTACCGCCTCGCAGGAAAACGCGGCCAATCGTACGCTTTTCGTCACCGACGTACCCTGTGTTCCGTTCTTTCGCCGCATCTTGTTCATCGTGTCTGCCATTTAGCTCGGCGGCCTAAATGGATCTGCGCGTCGCCGATGTATGGCCAAAACTATTTTCCGAATCCGCGCCGATCGCGTACGCTCCGAGACCCTTAGCAACAAAAGCCGAAGACGCGAAAAAGAGGACAGCCATGGGCCGGCGTGCGAGGAAAATAAGCTGCACGGAGAAAGCTCGGAATGACACGACTCCGTGTGCGTTCTCATTAAGTCCGAACTGACGGAACAGCCGGTCACTTCGTCCACGCGGTGACCTATCCCTGCCTATAGAGAGCTACGCACAGGTAGTACGATGATCTCCGCCGAGTGAACGTACAAGTGAACATGTGAGCCAATAAGTTTGTGTACACTATGCATGAAATATGAGGAACTGAAGGTACAGGAAATAGCGCTTCATATCGAACCGCTGCTGTATATAGGAGTATCGTGAAGATAAAATAAATGGCTTATATCGAACGGCCACCATTACAATCACCACCGTCCCATTGTCTTTTGCGACGTCTCGCTTCCTCGCATTTCCAATCTGGTTAACGTCCCCTCATTTACCTGTGTTATTTATCTGTCCGTCTATCCGCATATCTGTCCCTCTATCCATCCGTCCCTCAGTCGGTCGGTAGGTTGGTCGGTGGGTCGTTCGATCGGCTGTACGCAGACCAAGGTGAAAAATTTCGGCCCATACACAGGAGCCTTGTTCACAATGAAAGGCTAAGAAGAAGGGTGACGAGGTTATATATGGTTGATTACATGCCGTAGGGTGGCGTGAGTATATCGGGTTAAGATTGCCGTCACTTTGATTAAAAGTCCGTGCAGTTGTCTGGATAAGT
This sequence comes from Dermacentor andersoni, assembly GCF_023375885.2. Lineage (NCBI taxonomy): Eukaryota > Metazoa > Arthropoda > Arachnida > Ixodida > Ixodidae > Dermacentor > Dermacentor andersoni. The sequence continues at coordinate 13,048,930 of NC_092819.1, read as the reverse complement.
AGCGGCCCAAGACAAAGGCGCTCACTCAGATTTCTTTCATCGCTTTTGAGGACAGATCTCATGACCAGTGGTGTCAATATGTTCCGCAAGAGCGCTGGTGGCCACGCCGTGGTTGTTCACGTAGTTTCGATGCTCCTTGAATCTTCTTTGAAAGTTGCCGCGCTCTACGATGTACTTTTATACACGATGTCAGGTAACTTCTCACGTGGAAGGCGGTCCTAGCTTAATGTTCACGAGGGCGTACTGACCTTACATGATGGCACGTGGGCAACCTGCACACCACACAGGCGCATGACATGTGCAAGAGTCTTGCTGGTGCCTGGAACGTAAGCAACAGCCACCCGTTTCATACTCTCTGTTGTGGAAGAGTGAGGCGGAGGAGCCAGTTGTTGCTGAACGGATGCGACGAAGGAGGAGGGGTAACCGTAACCTGCGGGGTAACTGTGCTATGACCTTTAGCGAACATTCGTCTGCGACTGTGTTCACACTGACAACTACCGCTTTACCATTTCTGTTACATCTCCTTTCCTCATTTACCTTCCCATTTTCCACTTCCCCAAGTTCAGGGCAACCATCCGGGCACGTTCTAGGTTGACCTTCTCTCTCACTCTCTCTCCGCAACCTGTCATCGCCGTAGCACTACAAGCTGCATCTAAGCATAGGTGCTTCCAACCATTGATAGTCACGTACCTTAGAGCGTACACGCACTGAGGCGTGCTAGCCCTGCACTTCTGCCACAGCGTGAAGCACAGCGTAGTTGGTTGCGGAGTGCGCATTTTCAGTACGAGGAGAACATCCTGACTGACGCGAGGATATATTGGAACAGTGCGCTGCACAAAATCAAAACAGCGATGTCGTTCCACTGCCTTAGTTCGTGGCTTCGCTGTGTTCTGTTAGATTTTGAAGCGCCGCATGCCTCGTAATTTTTTTTTAATGAGAGCTTGCCTCAAGGCATAAGTTCGGTCAGTATTATATGTGTGATGTAAGGCTTGTATTTTGTATGAATTCAAGCAGTGTTCCAATGGGAAGAGTGTATTGACATGCTAAATAGACAAAAATTATTTATTGGTATTCCCATAATTCAGCTCACTTCAGTCTGTTTCATTAATTACCTTGTGCAGGGTACATTCTGCGAAATAAGTTCCCCGTTAATCTCGTGCTCCAGATAACCTGTACCACGTTATAAAAATGAAAGGAAGCCAGCGATGGCAGCAAAATGAAGCGATGTACTGAGGGAATTGCCGTTGCAGTGCCTGTGGTGCTGACTCACAGTCGGACAGCGGTCATTGTACAATATAAGGCAGCTGCGCTGTTTAGGGTTCCAAGTTGAATTTCAGTGGCTTGCCTAGGACATGAGCGTGTCTATAAATGAAGCCGTGGACAGCCTATCGCGCCAAGTGCTGGCATGCAGTATAGGCCAACGGGGGAAGTCAAGGGAGAAATTTTCTAGAAGAATTATTGCGAGCCATTTCCGATCTTTGTGGTCTCTACCTTACCAGCCTTGTGTAACCAAGGCTCACAAGGACTCAGCCGATGGGGAGGTTACAAGGCACTAAAGGGACGCAAAGTCACAAGGGACTCGGCCGACGAGAAGCAACCCTACTGCACCGTATTTGTAAACTATCAGCGCGAATGCCGGAGTGACGACACAAAGTACGCTTGTCAGCATCGCCACTGTATTCGTTTTGTCAAGATCATGGGGACGTAAAACATTATTTGTTAGGCCACCCAGAGTTCGTCGAAGAACGAAAGATTCCTTGAACTGTTAAATGAAAAGTATAAGGCGGGTCTGTGTGCGACCATGCAGGAATTAGTCTTCCCGCGGGGACATTGTACATCGGAAAAGGTGTTCCACCTCCTACTGAAGTTCCTTAGGAACCCATCAGTGAGGTTTAGCAATGTTCACTATATCCTCCAATCGCTTGGTGTAGCAAAAGACTAGACTTAGAGGAATGTAGGCTTCCTGCCATTTCCTCTTAACAGCGTTAGTGATAAGGGGCACGCTTACGCCACATGTAACTCTGGCATAATTACCCCCTACAAGTTAAAATGAACCGCTCGGGTGGCGCAATTTCCGGCATGTCTTTTTTTTTTTTTTTTTTTCATATCTGGATCCGCATGTAGCTAGCACTATCCTCATCCTCAAAATGAAGGGAGGGGGCGGAAAAGGAGGAGGGGGTTTACAAGTTCGAAAAAAATAATGGATATGAAAAAATAGCCGTGTAACCATGGCGGTACCACAGACGCGGGGTTAAAATTATCTGCTGACGTAAGGATTCGTATAGAACGAGACCTGCTGTTCACTCTTTACTATAGGGGCCGACATTGCAGGATAAATGAGAGCTGCATATAGCAGCCAACACCACAAACAAATTGGAACATTGAGAAATGCGTTTATAAATTATAGGGTGAGGCGCTTAATGAAATTTCGATACCATTGCGGGCTCTGTTAACTGCCGCTCATAGCGCATTCGTTCCACTTGTTGGCGTCGAGACCTAATAATACCTCGCAACTCCTCTAAAGCTTTTGTGCAGCTAGAACTGGCTGCGCTGGGGCAAAATGGAGTAATACGCCAGCTATGCCAACTTGCCTAGAAAATGTAATGATTCACAGCTTACGCCTGTTGCGCCATGTGGTTTTCTTTTCACCGTCCTGGAAGAACGCAACAAGTTTACGTGCAAAGGCCGTTCCAACTCTTTAATCAACCTTGAGATTGTGTGGGGAAGCCATGGTTGCGCCGCTGTGCCTGTGCGGGGCAACAAGTATGCAACCCCGACCAGCACAGACTTCTGGCAGTGTTATTTTGGGCAGCTGTGATATAAACAAGCAAATCGCGCCGAAGCAGTTTCATGCTTCGCACCTCACGAACACTGCGGCGCCATTGAGCAGCAATGACCCAGGCATAGTCCTTTTTCTTTAACGCGTAAGCGTATTCTTTCTGGACTTCCTGTTAACTTTCTGCGGGAATCTTAATTGAATTACGTCAGCATTGACCCATATTTGATTTCAATTGCTCCTTTCTTCGGAACAACGGCATTGTTACGAGCTGTCTCATTTGTTATCAGTGGACACATATCTTCAGCGTTCAATCACTTTCGGTTATGCAGTGAAGTAATTGGGCACTTCTTTACTGCAACAGCAGTTAATATCTAGAAAGTGGGGTCATGTGCCCCGTCTTGTCTGTCCGCCCGTCCGTCTATGCGTATAAGTTGCAAAATCTGCGCCACTGAAACTCGGAGTCGGAGTTGAAGTACCGAGCTGCGCACAACGATGATAAGGGTAGTCGAGTTAATGGCGCGGTGCGCTGTAGCAAAGCAATGGGGGTAAATGCGCGGCAAACATTTGCTCGAGCGGGGGCGTTCTAGACAGGGTGCGCTAATTCATCTCTCTGCGAAAAATGCAATGAAGTGGGCGATGTAGATTGAGGGTTGCCGATGTTCCAATGCCCAGAGGAAGATATTATTTGACTATTTAAGGATAAGAGTATTTCCGTATGTGTGTGCGCAAGTTGTGGCGTTCCCAGAAGCGTTTTCGCACTGAGGTCACGAAATCGCCACGCTAGAGGCCACTAGTGAGAAGGGATCTGTGGAACCAGAGCAAATAATTGGAGCGCTGGTAGGACCTTCTTCTACTGCCTTCCAATGTCTGCCTAGTTAAGGCTAATTTGTATTGTGAACAGTTCTATCATCCTGTGCGGCCGAGAACACAAACGGCCGCAATCACAAGTATCACTGAACATGATACCGTGCTTCAATAACGCTCCTCCGTGGTCACTACGACGATGAGTTGCTCACCCTCGCACTCTTTCCCTCGCACCTAGAGCATGCGGCAGGCGGTCGCAATCTTATTGCACTTCGAATTCATCGACGTCGCCCCGCGGCGACGACGAAGGCGAAAACTTGCCTCAACTTTCCATATAGTTATCGCAATAAAAAAGCACCCCCAAAAAAGCACTTTCGGGTGTTAAAGCAAAAATAGTCACAAACGACCGAAATAGGCATTTATACGCACCGTGAAGTCAGTACTGAGTCACCTCTTAACACTCAATTTGTGCTCATACACGAATAAGTGGAGCTCTGGCGCGCGGAAACAAATACGAATTTGCCTATAATCCTGTCTCGCGTGCCTCGAGCGGCCAATCGCGCGGCAATTTTGCGTCAACACGCAAATTGAATCATGCGAAATTCTCGCGCGACTGACCGCTCGAGGCCCCTTGCGTGTTTTCACGGGCTTCTTTCACGTTCGGGAAAAACATTTTTATGTACCACGTATCGAGCAACAGAAAGCCGTATTGGGAGTTTTTCATGTTGCTCTTCAATTTTCTCGTTCACACTTTTCATCTGATTATAATAATTGCGACGTTAACTAAATAATTAAGACTATGTCATTAGGCGGAGCGCAAGAAATAATCTGAGTATCTCCAAGCGACGCCAAACATTACCTTAGTTTGGTCCAGCTACGTGGCATTTGCTCATGTTTAAACCTTGGTGCATGATAGTTGGAACACCAGGTATAGCGGATGCGCTTCCTCGCGCTTTCAGGTTGAATGACCATGTACGTTCTGTGCGTAGTGCGCAGCATTTTCATAGCGAAGTTGGATAAGCGGATGCGTAGACTTTCACGACAGTAAAGTGTAGTGCAAAAATAAATGAAAGATCGAGAATAACTAGCCACGTACTATTATAATCAGTCGCCAACCGTGCGCTATAAGTGAAATTTTCGAGCGTGAGTCCAGCGTGCACCAATATTCGGAGGAGAGTTTCGGGATATGGAGTAAGAAGTATTCTAATATCCTAAGGTGCACCTAATGACTTACGAATACTTGCGTAATATCAACAAAATATAAAAGCTGACAATTTGATAACAGAAGCAAATGCAAAGTATGCGATTTTGTTTCTCTTAGCGTCTTCATGAAGGAAAGTAGAAGGGTCACTATAGATTATGGAATGTTCTCTAATAATAAGTCATTGAACCTTGATGAAGTGGGGAAGATGAGCAGTAAGCGCTCTTCAGAAGTTTACGGCATGAAAATCGGAGTAGTTAAATGGATAGAGAGAGAGAGAGCAAGGACAGGAAAGGCAGGGAGGTCAACCAGACGAGCACCCGGTTTGCTACCCTACACTGGCAGTGGGGAAAGGGGAATAGAAAGAGGAAAAGAGAGAGAAGAATGGACCTTAAATATAAACTGCATGCACTGCATGACGTAGAACAGGAAAGAACCAAAACTTCGCATTATGAAATTTTACAGGCAAAATACAAAGCTGGTCATTAACTTGAAACAATTTACTCAATCTCCATTAAAAAAAATCCGACTAATAATGCAAAATGGCCGGGAAAGCAAGGGCCTTTGTCAAGCCGCTTAAAATAGCGGCTTTTTGCTCCTGTCCTAGCATTTGTACATTTAAAGTTGAATACTGAAATAAAGGAATGGAATGGAATGGAATGGAATGGATGTAGAATGCCTAAATATGCGTGAGAATAAAATTCTTGCGCCACCCGATATGCACTTTTTTGGCAACAGCAGGAGGTGACACGTTTTGTTTATTTATTTAGTTAGTTAGTTAGTTTTATCTATTCATTCATTCATTCATTGCATCACAGCAATCACTGCGTTAATGTCAGCTTAAATCATATAAAGCATTTACTGTTAAGATACTAAAATATGGCAGTATGGATTAGAGACAGCAAACGCGTGCTGCTAATGTCATAAATGGGGATTAAGAGGGTAAAAGAAAGAGCGTAGTTTCATAGATATCGTAATGGGCACCAAGCCGATAGTTACTGCTATTAGTGCAATGGGGCGGAAACACCATTGAGGACGGCAAATGGTGTGATGAGATTAGGAAATTTTCAGTCATAGGACGGAATCTGATGACGTAAGACCGTGGCGATATTCGAGATGGCAGGGGGAGGCATTCCAGTGGCCATTAGACACGATGACCGCTCCTGGCCATGTTTCTACCGTGAACATTGCTTACATGAACGAGATAGTTTCACTGCAGAGGAGCTTGCTTTTATAAGCGCCAAAGGTGCAGAAATCACGAAGTATTTTTCGCGAGAGCGCTATTGCGCTTATGTAAATTGTTTAGTTACAAATTATTGGGTTTTACGTGCCAAAACCACTATCTGATTATGAGGCACGCCATAGTGGGGCACTCCCGAAATTTAGACCACCTGGGGTTCCTTAACGTAAACCTAAATCTAAGTACACCTGTGTTTGCGCATTTCGCCCCCATCGAAATGCGGCCGCCGTGGCCGGGATTCAATCCCGCCGACCTCGTGCTTAACAGCCCAACACCATAGCCACTAAGCAACCGCGGCGGGTAATTGTTAGGTTAACCATATCAAGCAAGACCGAAATTAAAAGAACCTAACTTTTGAAGCATTATTACACCACCAGATTTTCTACAGTAGAAAAGCTGCGCAATGTGAGACGGATATTAAATGAAATGCAAAGTATCAAGGCTAAATAGTGCGATGTGTCCTTAATAGAAAATAAAAGGTCATGTCTTTACTTCATAATCTACTGGGTTAGGAACCAAATGTATAGGCCCCTATTAGTTTCAGCTTTGCTCCTCTATCTTTCATTATATTTTCCTTTAACGATGGGAATTTAGACGGGAACTTGGCACTTTTCGGTGACACCAGCTACTCTTCATCACAAGGCAAACGAATAATGAAGGAACAGTAAAACAATGACGACATTTTGCAACCCCACGAAGCTTTGGTTGGTTCGTTGGATTATTTGCGCAGATGTAAATTGCTAAGTCAACCATTTTTAGTGAGACCGAAATTAACAAATCCTCCTTTACATTCCTGTGTACTCCTCCCTCGCCTTAAATGTACTTTAATTTGTTTGTATATCACGCGTTGAGATGTGTTTTGTGTATGTTGTGTCTATGTAACATGGCCCTTTGCGTATTATTTCATTCCTTATCGTTCGTATCTGGAGTACGCTTGCTAGGCGTGCCGCGAAGCAAATTAATCTCTCCAGGAGCCGTATTCTGAAACGACCCACTTCGGCCATACTATCGCTCTGGCCACGCCTCAGCCAACGTCGCGCGCTGATAGGCCGTTTTGGCAGCACCAAAAAATAAATAGCGCCATCTAGTATTTTTCTTTGTTTACTTACTTATTTATTTATATATTTGTTTATTTGTTTGTTGGTTTGTTTGTTTATACATACATACATACATACATACATACATACATACATACATACATACATACATACATACATACATACATACATACATACATACATACATACATACATACATACGTACATACATGCGTACATACATACATACATACATACATACATACATACATACATACATACATACATACATACATACATACATACATACAAACATACATACATACATACATACATACATACATACATACATACATACATACATACATACATACATACATACATACATACATACAGCGCTTTTCTGGCTTTGCAGCTGCTATATGCGAGGCCATGGTCCCAAGATCTTGTTAAAGCTGAACAAGATCTTGGGACCATGGCCTCGCCATATCGCGGCAATTTATAAAAAAATTTCTCTAAAGGCAGTGACCTAGTTTCACCTGGTAGTAAGTTCTATTTTTCAATTGTACGAGGAAAGAAGCTATACTTAAATAGGTTAGTACGCGGTTGAAATGGTGCAAGGTTAAGTTTGTGGCTATTCCTAGTAGATTTCAATTTATGAGGAGACAGATAGCTGTTTTTAATGAGTAGCGTGGGGTGTTAATGAGATTATGCAACAGTTTAAGGCATTCACGATCACGCCGCTCGAACAGAGGTTGTAGACCTAGTGCAACAAAGTGAGATGAGGGTGAGAATTTCCAGTCATAACAGCGGATTGCTTTCTTTTGAACTGATTCGAGAGTGTTAATATCAGATACTTTATAAGGGTTCCAAGTAGGGCAACCATATTCGAGAATGGCTCGGATGAGCGATTTATATGACAGAAATTTTGTTTCACGCGGAACTTTTCGCAATGTACGATTTAGATAGCCTATATTTTACTGCTTTATTGCATGTGTATTCAATATGCCTTGACCATAGCATGCTTGGTGCGAAGATTGGGCCAAGGTACTCACACGCATTGAAGGGAAGAGCCATTAAACGAATAGTTAAACGAAGAAACAGAAGTGCGCTTACTCAGAGATAAAGTGACTGTTTTTAGAAAGTTTATATTAATTTGCGTTTGTCGCAATACCTACAAGATTGTTTCAAAGAATCGTTAAGTGAAAGGAGGTCAACATTCGTGTTAATTAGGTTATACAGCACATAGTCGTCAGCATAAAGGCGGATTTTTCGGACATATAATTCTGCAAATTATTTATATACAATAAGAACAAAAGTGGGCCCAGCACTGAACTCTGGAGAACTCCGGACGTCACGTTTACTACGAACGAGTTTGAGGAATTAAACGAAACATACTGGGAACGGTTATGTAAAAAGCTAGCGATCCATTCAACTAAGGAAGAATTATTAAGTATAGCGCGAATCTTATGCAGAAGTTTTGAGTGTGTAACAGTGTCGAATGCCTTGGAAAACCTATGAAAGTGGCATCTATTTGATTTCCAGTGTCGAGAGTGCGTGAAATGCCAATTAAGAATTCTACAAGCTGAGTTATTGTACTAAACCCGCTACGAAAACCATACTGGTGACCTCTCAAAATGGTATTATCCTCAAGAAACTCCATAATATGCTTAAGGATTATATGTTCAAGAAGTTTACAGTATTGAAACATTAATGACATCGGATACTAGTTTAATGGTAACTGCTTGTTGCCGGAGTTACACAAGGGAATAATTTTTGCTAATTTCCAAACTAAAGGAACTGTGGAAGTAGATAAAGACTTTTGAAAAATTACAGCCAGATATCGACTACTCCAAGGACAATATCCAACAATAAAAGCGTTGTTAATGCCATCAAGCACACAACTTTTTAATTTCTAAGCGTAAAATTAATTCAAAAGACCTTCTAGAGACATGGTAATATATAATATATATATAACCTTTAATAGGAGAACTGCGCACACTCCAAACCGCTTTTCATTCGGTTAAAAACTAACTCTGCCCGTCAATGTGATGCTACCGCACATCATTGTTTCTTTAATCATCACTAAAGCCGCGCTTCATACTAACTTCGTTATCACAACATCAGCGCTCAAGGAACGCGTACCGGCAGCCAACACTCGACAATTAGAAAAGTGGTGTCTTCCCGAAATTCGAACGAATTATGGTCAACAAATGTTAATGTAATACCTTACACCCTGAACGCTAATACAACCTTAATTGATGGCCCCGCAGTAAATAAACGTGCTTTAATGGAACGCTTTTTAAACAGAATTGCTTAATCGGTAGCAGATTTATATCATGTTGTTTACATTCGGCGTTGTGCGTTGTTTTGTGTGGATTAGTTTGGAATGATTTTGCAGGCATTGGCTTATCTCACTTTTTTTCTCTCTCTCGCTCTCCGTTTTTGTAGCAGTTCATTCTTCATAAAATATTTAATTTGAGGGTATACATGTGTGCACTTGAGTGGCGTTTATATATGCCATGTGCGTGTGTCTATGTGAATGTATATGCGTATATATATATATATATATATATATATATATATATATATATATATATATATATATATATATATATATATATATATATATATATATATATGTGTGTGTGTGTGCGTATAAATGAGCGTATGCGCGCCACTTCTACGTGTGTTTGCGCGTGTACGTGTGAATATACCATGTCAGTGTACAATATAGTTTTGTATTGGTGTATGTATATGTAAATTTTTTCCTCGTTCTTCGCAGCCTGGTGCGAGCGGTTTCTTTCTTTCTTTTTCTTTGTTTATCGTATTGCTTTTTCTTTTTGGTCTCGTACAGGTGTACGACATACACTGCTGTTTTGCCGCTGTTACCGCTGCCTGTAGGGCTCCAGGCCTCGTCAAGCTGCTCAATGAGCAGCTTTTTGTCTGGGGTCCATTTTTTCATGAGAAAAATAAAAACTGTTTATGGTTCTGATTCTGAGGTTGCCATCTCGGGCTAAGGCCACCCGGGCATTATGTGCGGTGAGGCACATAGATTTTCCACCGCTGCCCAGGCCCGCTGGATTGCCCACAGTTGGTCGTGCAGTTCCGAGCTAGTCAGAGCGCTTAGCCATCGCTCCTCGAGAAGGTCCGGTTCTATGTTGTCCTCTACATATATTGATCTGATCTCTGTGCATTTCCATAAGATGTGTGCCATGTCTGCGGGTTCGTGCTTGCAGAGCTTACAGCTCGCGTCTGGGTATTGTCTTGAATTTACTCTGTTTAAATATCTGGGTTTCGGAACGTTCTGGTTTGCAGCCTTCTCCAATCTGTTTCTTGAGACCTGCCCAGTTGTTTGTGGGGTTGTGGGTATGCTTCTCTTTGTTTCGCATAGTGTGTCAGTATGTCGTGATACGTCACCAGTCTGTCCCTGTCGTCTTGTATCACTACTGATTCGTCGTCACCTCCTCCGTGTTCTCCATCGCCTCCACCGCAGTCCTCCCCCCCCCCCCTTTCCCCGGGGATTGCGGGGTGTTGGGCCGTCACTGTCCGAGCCGCGGTGGTTAGTTTTCGCGCCGCTCGGTGGGCCTTCTCGTTGAGATTGGGAGGGGCATTCATGGTTACTTCTCCCATATGTGTCGGGATCCATTTGAGGCATTTGGGTGTGATTTTTCCGTTCCTGAAGTCTTCTGTTCTGTGGTTCAGGACCTTGCCCGCCTCGGTGAAGACCCATCCTTTTGTGAAGTTCCTAACGGCTATCTTGGAGTCGCTGATTATTGTTCTGTCTTGTTGCCAACCGTTCGTTACAGCCAATGCGATTGCCGTTTCTTCCGCTGCCTCCAACGATCTGGTCCTTACAGAGCACGCAGTCACGGTCTTTCGTTTCGTGCCTACGACCAACATTGCGAAGAGCGAGATACCCTCGTCACCGCCGACACCACCATTGTCGTCCCGGTTTCGGTGGTACCGGGCGGCGTCTACAAAGAACACCCCCTCCCGCACGCCGTGGTTCTTAGGAATTGTTTTCTTGCGGTATTTTCTTCTCTCGACATTGTGCATGGGGTGCATGTTCTTCGGGATAATTTCCGTGTTTACTGCGGCTCGGTCATCCGGATGAATCTGCGTCTTGGGGCCGTTCATTCCGTGGTAGTTAATGCCGATATTTTCCATGATTTCTCTACCCGCCTTGGTTCTAGAGAGTCTTTCGAGTTGCGCTATCCTCTGTGCTTCCGCGATTTCCTCCAGCGTGTTATGTACCTCGAGTTATAGTAACCTTTCGTTTCTTGTGTGTTGGGGGAGACCCAGTGCCGTTCTGTACGCTTTTCTAATGACCGCGTCGATCTTGCCTTTCTCAGCCTTGCTACAGTGGACGAATGCCACCACGTACGCGACGTGGCTGATCGCGAAGGCCTGGACGAGCCGTACGACGTTTCTTTTTTTAATGCCACTTCTGCTGTTAGAGACCTTGTGTATTAGCCTAACGGTCGCCGTGACTTTTCTTTTCCAGGCGCGTTATAGTTTCCGCGTTTGTTCCCCTGGCTTCGATCCAGAGACCCAGGACTGTGATTTTTGGGACCATGGATATCTCAGTGCCGTTTTCCGTGGTTAATCTGAGTCCCCTTTTGTGTAGTTTCGCTACGTCTCTCGCTGGTTTGCCTAGCTGGCTGGTGCGGTAGAGCAGCAGTTCCGATTTCTCCGGCGACCATTCCATTCCGGTGACCTCCAGATGATTTTCCATTGCATTTTCGAAGTCTGTTGTCCATATTCGCCTCACTTGCGTCCATCGTAGTCCAAATCGTTATGTCGTCTGCATAAACTGTGTGATTAATGCCTTCTATTCGGTGCAGTTTTTCCGATAGTCCGATCATGACGAGGTTGAAGAGCATCGGTGACACGACGGACCCTTGCGGTGTGCCAGTGCTGCCCATGTCCACCTGGATGCTCTCCTCCTCGTCCAGTTTGATTCTGGCTGTTCTTCCCGTAAGGAAATTTCGGATATAATTATACGTTAGTTTGCCCAGGCCGAGTTGCACGATTCTGTCGAGAATGGCCGCGTGCTTGACCCTGTCGAAGGCCTTCCATAGATCAAGTCCAAGTATACATATATTGCCCTCAAGCCCCGCCCCGTGGTGTATATGACTTGCTCCTTGAGTTGTATCATGGAGTCTTGTGTAGAGAGCCATGCCAGCAGGCGAAATGGAGTAGAAACATAGTCTAATTGAATGGTATTTGCTAATTAGATCGTACTCGAATTCAGAATTCACTATTAAATATTATCGAATAGCCATTTCCGTCCGAATGTAACGCATAAAAGCACTTTTCAAGTCTTGAATGTGATGTCGCGATGCAAGTGAGTACTCTTATTCTGAATGATTGTGATGCTGGAAAGTCGTGGCTGTTGCACAGAGGCGCACCAGTTCCTGAGAGAATTAACGTACGAGTGCTAATCGGTTAAGCTTAACAAGTTACTAGCTGTCATTCAATATAAAAGCCCGTTTTGGGGCAGCCTGTAAATATACTAACTTAATTCAGGCAAGAAAAAAATTTTTTTTTTTTTTACAGTCTCACCACGTCTGCAACTCATTAAAGCTGGGTGCCCAATGTGGTACCACACTTCTTCACCGAACACAGCATATCTACAAATATCTCTATACGTGTGTGAGGCATGCCATTCCTTTCATTGCTTCATTATTGTCCTTATGATAGTGCACCGGATAACTTAAAGCAGCATTTTATGATACAGAAACTGCTTAGTTGAGTGGACGTACAGTCGGGAACGGCATCCCATTTAGGTATGAAATATAAGCTAAGCATAACATGTTTTTCTCAAAAATCACACTCAAGAATAAGCTCTTTCGTTTATGTCCCTGGAAAAAAGCCGAAGGACGCAGTTACCTTCTATTTTCTTATTATTAAAAAATTCTGGCGCTTTACGCCTGGCGATATGATTATGAGGCAGCCTGTTCCGTTCTCACAACCTGGGGTTCTTTAACGTGCACCTAAACAAAAGTACACAAGTGTTTTTCCATTTCGTTTCCATCGAATTCTGGGACCTGGTTTGAACACCTGGTGTGTGTGTGTGTGTGTGTGTGTGTGTGTGTGTGTGTGTGTGTGTGTGTGTGTGTGTGTGTGTGTGTGTGTGTGTGTGTGTGTGTGTGTGTGTGTGTGTGTGTGTGTGTGTGCGTGCGTGCGTGCGTGCGTGCGTGCGTGCGTGCGTGCGTGCGTGCGTGCGTGCGTGCGTGCGTGCGTGTGTGTGTGTGTGTGTGTGTGTGTGTGTGTGTGTGTGTGTGTGTGTGTGTGTGTGTGTGTGTGTGTGTGTGTGTGTGTGTGTGTGTGTGTGTGTGTGTGTGTGTGTGTGTGTGTGTGTGTGTGTGTGTGTGTGTGTGTGTGTGTGTGTGTGTGTGTGTGTGTGTGTGTGTGTGTGTGTGTGTGTGTGTGTGTGGTGTTCTTAAGCATGGACTGGACAAAAAATTTCACACGGCTTGCAGGCCAAAGATTAGCATATAAAAGGCTATTAAAACTGTTTTCGGCCCCCGAGGTCCGACCATAATAAAAGAACTCGTACCAATTACTCCACATTCTGTTTCGCGAGGATGACGGAAAGATGAATAGGATGTTGTGCTGCAGCCACAAATCGTAGTACAGGGCGCCGGATGGGGTAGATATGTTTTATTTGTTTGAAGCGGCAAGCAGGAAGTTTACATATGTTCTTCTGTCTGCGTTTCGCAAGACCTACTGATGGAAAACTATATGCGCAAGAATACACACGAGAGATACATGTTGCTTGAGAACAGGAAAAATGTTTGTTCTCCAAAGGAAACCGTGCAATAACATAGCAGAATGAAAGTCGACACTGAGGCCGCAATGCACGCGCAATCACCGAGTGGCATTAAAAAGATGAAAGAAAGCAGAGAGAGAAAGGCATTTATTTCTAAGGCATAAATACATGTCATATGCAATTATGAGCACCGTTTGAGCAGTCTGAAAGCCCATATCGGCGCGCGACGTTGTACGAATGACCCTTCCGAGAAATATCGCCAGCAGTTTCCAACGGCGCGAGCTTGATGCGGCACAATTATAGACCTCAGACCCTGCCCAGGCGGCGCTGCGGAAAAACCCGTCACCAGCGCCTCCATCACAGCATTGGCGTGAAGTGAGTAGTGCAAGGAGAGCTGTCCGCAAGCGAAGGTGCATAGGCCGCAATGGACCCTTCTCTTTCGTTTCTGTTGAGGCACGGTTTCCTAAAAATCAAGGACCTGTAAAGCTTCTTCCGCCCATCCACGCTTCGGAAAGGAAGCTCAGCAGGGCGAAGTACGTGTACAATATAAAATGAAGTCTCAAGTGTTATTTCGGCGTGCTGCAACTCGCAAGTACAGAGAGCATCAGGTTTGTCTATAGGCATATCAGCATAAAAATCTAAGCATTTCAAATTGGTTCATATTGAATATGTCCTGAACACAAGACCTAAGTATCTCCTATATTTTTATGTATTTTATCGTAATGTTTTGTCTCGCAATTATTTACAGAGATTAAATCCTTTCATAGCCTTTTTCAAGGGCAGCAAAGAGAAAACGTTTTCCAAGGCAGCAAACAGCGTGCGATCATAACGAAAGTAAGCTTCCTACAGTGCCTACGCGCTGCATCTTTCTTTTTAGCAGGAGCTACAGCATCGCTCAGTACCTTAATTTGAACTTTTCGCGCAGACGCTTCGAGCAACAAGTGCGCACAAATTAATGTAAATAAACGCGACATTTTTTTTTCTTTATACACATGCGTTACTTCGCAATTACTCGTCATGTGCTCCTACAGCAACTTTATTGCTCACATTTGAAAAACGCAGTCGAGCAGGCTCAGCACATTGCGAAGCGTGCTTGTTGTATCGGCGCAGGACATACAAAATAGCGAAAGTAGAAATGAGCTCGCGATACAACGATGCTCTAGAACAGGATTTTGAATTCATAAACGAACCAAAATGTTTGGTTAAGCTGACCTGCCAAATCTCTCCGTTCCACTTGTTGAGTCAAGCGGAGGCGGACGTCTGTTAAAAGGTGGAGATATCGATGGCACATAAGCAGGATGGTTCGCAACGTTGTTTTTTCTCTTACCAACGAAGTGGCGGCTGCAAATTCATGAGTTTTCGCTTGGTTACCACGATCCTCCGTCAGGGCTACGCAACACAATTACAGAAGAACAATATCGTCGCACTTTCTCATGCGAGCCGCTGTGTTGCAGGGAATGCAAGTAATCCGATTGCCCAACAGGTTGAACGGCCCGTATCCAGCGCTCTCGCCTTTCCCCATCATACGGTCGCGATGGAAATCGGTAAAACTGAACGTTCCTATTCCGTCCTTCACGTTCATGGCAATTTACAACACAACAGTAGCGTCGATTGCGGCTTTTCTTCGTAGAGCGCGTAGCTATCGCGGTTGCCGTCGTTTCCGCCATCAGTCTGAAGAGTGAGCCAGCAAGCGCTTTATGACAGTTCGGCGGCGCGTCCGACCAGCGTAGACATTCATAGCTCTCTGTCTGGGTGTTAAATGCGCAAAACACTCGTAATATGGACCAAAATCTAGTTAAATCGTCGTTTCGCAGTCGCTTGCTGCAAGGCAACTTAGCAAGGGAGTCAGGCTTTGCACTACTCAATTACTGCCTCTTCGCGCCGGCAGGTGGCGCTACGCGTCTAGCAAAGCTCCAGAGTCTGACGTCCTTGGTGTAGGCACAATCCACTTAGCTCCACTTCGATCGCAGCGCCACCGCAGTACTTTTCGTCGTCGCGCACCTCTTTGGCAAGTCTGTGCCGCCACTG
Source organism: Dermacentor andersoni (assembly GCF_023375885.2). Lineage (NCBI taxonomy): Eukaryota > Metazoa > Arthropoda > Arachnida > Ixodida > Ixodidae > Dermacentor > Dermacentor andersoni. The sequence goes on along the minus strand of NC_092819.1, from coordinate 13,033,063 downwards.
CCGGCCGCTTGCCCCACTCAACCTTATTAAAGTACACTCATATGCAGTAAAACATGGAGTACAACATGGAGTACAAGAACCAGCCTTTTCGCGGTCGATTGGTTGTGCAGTGCAGTAGTAGAAACAAGAGCGTTGGTAGTTTATAGTATATTTTGATGGCAGTTTGCCCGTAGTTTTGCGCTGCGATATTTGTTGACTGTTGATCAGCTATTGCATTGCGTTGTCCTGTGTAAGCGACAATTTTCGGTGACAGTGTCTTGGAACAGCTGGCAGCGGCACCACCCGAACGTGTATCTCGCTTCGTTGGCGGTGACCGGTTGGTGATTAAGTGTATTGGAGACAAATCAGACTGTGCCGCTCTGGTGGTGCACGATGGTTGACACACAGACGCAGAAACTGTGTGTCACATTATAGTATCATCAGAATTGTATTTCGCAACCGCTTGAGTTGTAGCACAATTTATTCATTAAAATAAAACATTTCACACTTCCTTTTTCAATTTATTTTACCTAAAGCGAACCGTAGTCAGTGCGCATAAACCGTACTGTGGTCATTACACTCGAAAACAACACCATTGAATAAAGAACGAACTACAACACACCCGAGGAGCTCTGCACTCGCACGGTGCGCTCTCTCGTGCGTTGTGAAGCGTTGGAATGCGCGTGTTAGTTGTGCGTGCTGCCGTCACGGGTAAGCAGCTGGTTTATTTATTGAACGTCAATATCACCCTGGCGTGCCCTGGCGATAGTATCGCCGAAGCGGATCGTTTCAGAATACGGCCACAGGAGTCATTAAACAGCTTCTCTCTCTCTCTTTTGCTCTCCCCTTTAGCCGTATTCTGGACTAGTGCATTCCAAAAACACACTCCGGCGGCCTCTCGTCAAACTGATATTGCTCTTCCTTAAAAGTCGTACTTTTACCCAATGGAGCGAACCAGGATAGTGTCGCCCTCTATTCGGACACAACGAAAACAAGAAGCTGCAGAGTAGACAACTCGCCCCGAGGGCGCGCCACGTCAGGCTTACAAAATCGGCTTGGTCGATCCCCCGATCACTCGCGTTGGTAGTTTCTTCGCAGAGGGCAGCACCATCCTGCAATTGTTTCTTACGGACGTGAACGAGGAGTAAGGGGATTAACCAAAGGGCCCGATCTTTATCTATCATGTCATGACAAGCCCACAAACAAAGACGCCAAGGACAACGTAGGAGAAATTACTTGTACTTACTAATTGAATTTAAAATATGATAATTTAATGGAAGTGAAAGTGGATGAAAAAACAACTTGCCGCAGGTGGGGAACAATCCCACGTCTTCGCATTACGCGTAATGTTGAGTGAGTGAGTGGGAGCTCAGTAAAGTTTTCACTCACTCCCTCAACAATCAATTGTGCACGGCAAACCGGTTCCGCAGAAACCGGCGAGTTGGAGCAAGTTTTATGAAAGTGAAAACCATCATCTACCTGACAGTAGCACGAAGTCACAAAATAAAGGAACGCGGTTTTTTTTTTTTTTTTTAGAACAGAAAGAAAACTACGTTGGCACTGGGAGTGATACCAACTACGCCTCTCTTGCACAGCCAAATAAGGGGTAGTAAACAATTAAAGGTCCGCTGACTTTTTCAAGATTTCAAGCCAAGCGGAGTATTTCATCCAAAATGAGATGGAATGCAGGATGGTTGAGCCTTTAAAAAGAGATTTAGTAAACGTGCACTCGTCCCCGTCGCGGTTATTCGTTACAGCACTACAAGGGCTCACGCTACGTACGCTTGCGGTAAGCGATAATTCTGACTTTTCATTTGCCCTTTTCTTTTTGCTATGGCAAATGGGAATATAAGTGAAATTTTCCTAGTCACTTCAGGCCGTCACAAATATTTATTATGCTAAAAGACAATAATCTTTTTGAAGAACAGATATCAAGGCAAACAAGAAAAAAGGACGACCACGACACATTACAGGAAATCTTCAGAAGCAACTCAGACAGAATTAGCAGTGCAAATCCGATTATAAGCGGAACCGGCTAGTGTGCTTTAGAACCTGAAGCTGCATGTTTCCTCTAGCTATTCCTAAAGCTATCTGCCAAGCGGACAGATACATACTATACAGGTTGTTGTCGTGTTGTTGTTGTTGTTGTTGTTGGCTTTCCTTTTTTTTTTTTTTTTAGAGTGCTGCTCATAGGCGCCCGCCCCTGCGTTGCTCGTGGGCGTAACCAAGCGAACAAGCAGAGCGAAGGATGAAAGAGCGAACGCGGAGCACAGCGGAGGATGAGAGACCGTGATAGTGAGAACAGCGCGAGGGAGAAATCGGAGGGCGAGAGCATGGCGAAAGGCTGGAATTGCCGTCTGACGCACAGTGGGACGCGCTCAGTGTCGATATTGCCTCGATTGAGCTTTGGAACTTGGTGAATTTCAGGAATTATGTACGATTTTCAAGATTTTTTTGGAAGTTCGGTATGCATGAAAATGTCACTGCCTCGAAATTTGCAATTTGGACAACTGCCCCCAAGGCACTAATAAGAAGTTTATTAATGGTTTTTGTTAATTAGTATTCTGAAGCTCACGTTATTAGCGGCAAAGTATGTCCGCCTCACCTAGGAACTCGTCTACAAAAACGTCACGTTTGCTGCGCTCATTACTTGTTTATAAAATGTATGTATGGTCTAAAAAACATGTTGTATACAGGTCGTTCCAGCTAACTTTGGCCTGTGGCGCACTCTGGACGCACCGCACATGACGAACGCAGCTGAACTGCCCTCTCCGATATTTCGGTATAACTGAGAGAGAGAGAGAGAGAAGTCATTAGGGAAAGGCAGGGAGGTTAACCAGGCCGATCCCGGTAGGCTACCCTACACTGGGGATGGGGGATAGGGGATTGAAAGAGGAGAAGAAAGAAATTCAGTTTGCACTGTTGCACACACAAGCGTTCATCGCTGAGTCAGTCACAGACGGTCACATAGGCTGGTGCATTTCAAGGAACGCACCAGCGTCTCTGTGGCCTTGCACGCAGCAGACGCACGAGGCCACGGGCCCATGATTTCCTCTGTGAAAGGCCAAGTGCCCCAAAGTTATCCGAAGGACACTGCTCTCAGCTTATGTGGGGCAGTCACACACGAGATGTTTGGTCGTTTCTTCGATACCACATGTGCTGCAATTGGTCCTGTCCGCCATTCCAATTAGTAATGAGTGGGCGTTTGTGAAAGAAAATTCCTACTCGCAGGCGGCACAGTAACGTTTCTTTACCTCGGCTAAAACCGGGTAAAAGTTGTATTCTCATATGTGGGTCCATGGCATATAGGCGCCGGTTGATGAACGTCCGTATAGCTGAAGGTTATCGCGTAGTGTACGGGTGTGGGAATAGTGCGAGGAGGCCCTGCCGAGGCAGCCGAGTTTTGAGGGGCACTGAAATAAAACTGCTCGGGATGCACGCGTCGCTCATGTCGGTCTCCTCCAGCCGCACTCTCGTGCCCTTCGCAACAATCACGCAGTCTTTTATTTTCGTTCTCTTTAGTAGCATAATTAGTCAACATAAACTGTAAACTCAGCGTTATACATTTAAAGGCAAACTTCCAATGAAAAATTGTGGCGCTAGGAAACGTCCAATTCAGCGGTATTTAAAATCGCGTCTATTGAGCAATCATGTTTGCCCCATCATAAACAAAGCTCTCGAAATGCCGAAATAACCGCGTGACTACGCGTTTGCGCCCACATTCGCAGTGCTCTCAAACGTGCGACGCGTGAACGAACAACACCTTTAACTTAGCGTGGCTGCCGCTGAAAAAAGTGACTGGGCAACGAGCAAGCGTTGGCTCGAAATTCACTCGAGCGATTGGCGCCTGTTTCATTGCCAAGGGCCACAGACGCGGCTGTTCATGATAGCGAAAGCTGAATGAAGATCCTGAAATGGTTGCCGCCCTGTCACCTTCCCTGTGGCAGCGCGCTTGCTTAAAATCACTGTTCATTCGTAGTTGGTATAAATACTACTTACAGTGTATACAGGAGCGCAGCTTTGAGCACCACGAGAAATGGCGACAGGGAGGGGCGCTCAATTGCAACTAACCTTTATTTAGGACTGACAATGCAGTATATACACAAACACCCAATGAAGTGTGCAGGACCCCCAAGGAGCCAGCAAATGATCGGCCCGGGCGGAGCACGAAAAAAGGCTTACGCAAAAGAGCGCATGGCGCGTGCAGTTCAAACGGACGTTTTTAAACGCACACTGAACTTATTAACGGCACAATAGCAATGAAAGACATAGCTAGCCCAATATTCTGTCACTACAGTAATTACCTCATAAATAGGACGAAGATACTAATAGGTCTCCCATATGACTGTTACCAAAATTAAGTTGGTTTCATTTGCTAAAACGCTCCGTTGTATCAGGTGCTTTTTTTTTTTTTACCTGCACCAAGTTTTAAAAAGAGAATGCCTGTAGAAGATAGCGTAAGCTTAATCCTTGAGCTAAATTGCTCGATGAGTCGGCCATTACGTCTACGAGAAATCAATATGCCCATTTGAATAATTAACATAACTACATTAATTATATATTTATTTAACTACTTTACGCCACATATTCCTATCTATGAATTGTAGCTATAGTGAGTTTGCAAGGCATATCGACTTGGAACAAATTCTAAGGATGGCATGTGTTTCGAGATATGCGCCGCAAATCTGGCAGTAAAAAAATCACGGTTGTTTCACTTTCTCTGTTTTCTTTCTTTCTTTTTTTTTTTTACGACAACGCTGTTTCATGCATTGAAGCGCAAAAGTAACTGGAGAGAGAGAGAGAGAGAGAAAACATTTATTTATCAGGAGTTTGGGCGACTTCCTCGCAGGGTGGAGCCCTTAGTTCAGGGCCCCATTGGCTCGCGCCACTCCGCGTGCCCGCCGGATCAGCCATCGCTGCTCTTGCGGGTCTGAGCTGGCCAGCGCAGTCTCCCAGGAGGAAGGGGAAGGTGAAGGAATAGGGGAGTAGCCCGGAGGGTGTGGGCACTCCCAGGTGCAATGATATACTGTGGGCTTTGCTCCACAATAGGGACAGTATGAGGTATATTGTGTGGGGTGGAAGAGGTGAAGATAAAAGAGGCAGGGAAATGAATTAGTTTGAAGCTGTCGCCACGCGACGGCATCTTCTCGATTAAGGGAATTATGTGGGGGAGGGAAGTGTCTCCTGTTATCTCTGTAATATTGTAGAGTTTCAGTGTAGTTCAGTGGTTCTGTCGGTGCGTCGTCTGGGTTGGACAGCTCTTCCAATGGCGCCCGGTTAGCGAGCTCTCGGGCTACCGCATTAGCGCGTTCATTACCATGGAGAGAGGCGTGTCCAGGTGTCCAGACGATACGCACCCTGTGTAACGCTGTGGGGTGTAATGATGTAAGGATGCGGTGTGTGTAGGGTGTCACCCTCCCTTGTGCCAAAGTCCTGCAGGCGGTCTGAGAATCAGTGACCACTGTGATAGGTCCATCCGGCGCTGGCATGGTTGAAGCGTGTACGATGGCTAGGGCAATAGCAGCCTCTTCCGCCGTGCCACTCTCTACAGTGTTGAGCGTTGCCGAAGCTCTCAGAATGTCTGCACTATCTAGTACGACTAGGCATAGGGCACGTTTCTGTGGGTAGCGGGCCACGTCGGTGTATAGGACTGGAGTGTTTGATTTGTCATCGCCAAATAGGCGAGCGAGGGCTTGTGCTCTTGCCTGTCGTCGACCTTTATGACGGTCAGGGTGCATATTCCGGGGAATTGGGGCCACGTGAATTTTGTTGCGAATGCTAAGCGGAAGAAGTTTGCGGTTTTCCTGTTGTGGTTGTCTTGGTATTTGGTATCCTAGCCGGGATAGAATGTGGCACCCTTGCATTGTTCGTTGCAGACGTTGCAGTTGGCTGTTAAAATGACCTTCAACTAGTTCGCGGATGGTGTTGTGCACCCCCAGTCGAAGTAAGAGCTGCGTAGACGCATGTTGGGGTAGTCCCAGCGCTGCCTTTAGTGCCGTACGGAGGAGGGTGTCCATCTGGTGCATCTCAGTCTGAGTCAGATTATGATAGGGCAGGTGGTAGGTTAATCGGCTAATTATGAGGGCTTGCACGATTCGGAGTACGTCTTTTTCTTTCAGTCCTTGTCGGCGGTTTGTAATGCGCTTTATCATGTGCGTTATTTGGGTAAGTTGTTGGCGGAGCATGTGTAGGGTATGTGTGGCCTTCCCGTTGTGTTGTATGTGAAGTCCTAGTACACGTAGTCTGTCTACCCTTGGAATAACGTTGCCATCGAGATGCAATGTGATGGCTGGTGGAAAATCGGCCTTGTTCCGTTTTTTGAATACAAGCAGGAGCTCCGACTTCTCAGCTGCGCATGTGAGTCCTCCGGCTGTTGCATACTCTTGAACTATATTTACGGCTTCCTGTAGTGCGTCTTGAATGGCGCCGTCTGATCCTGTGGTCACCCAGATTGTAATATCATCGGCGTACAGGGCGTGCTGCACGTTTGGAAGTTTGTCGAGGAGCGGTGGTAGCTTTGCCATCGCCACGTTGAACAGGGTGGGTGAGAGAACCGAACCCTGGGGAGTACCTCTGCCGGAAAGTTTTATGATATCCGACCGAATATCACCTAAGCCGATGGTGGCTGTTCGGTCGGATAAAAAGGCTCGGACATAATCATAGATCCGCTTTCCGCATCGGGAGAATGCAAGGTTGTTTAGAATGAGGTCATGTGAGACGTTATCGAACGCTCCTTTGAGGTCCAACGCCAGAATGGCTCTTGTTTGAGCTTTACTTGGACCATCCACAACATCCTCCTTAAGTTGTAGGAGTATGTCCTGCGCAGACAGGCCTGGTCGATAGCCGAATAAGGTATTGGGAAAGAATCCGTTCACTTCGAGGTGAGGCTGGAGGCGATTTAGAACTACGTGCTCGAAGAGTTTGCCAATACACGAAGTCAAGGAAATGGGTCTGAGATTTTGGAGGGACAGCGGTTTCCCGGGTTTCGGAATTAAGGTGATATCGGCGTGTCGCCATTCCTGTGGAAGCGTTCCGTTTTGCCAATTGTCGTTGTAGTATGCAGTGAGTTGCCGTATGGCCTGGTCGTCGAGGTTGCGTAGCAGTGCATAGTGAATGCCGTCTGCTCCGGGCGCCGTGTTTCGTCTTATGCCGTGTAGGGCTGCCCTCACTTCTGCCTCTGTAATATCGCCGTCCAATTGGGTGTCTTCCTCGTGTGGATAGTCTTTGTACTCCGGTCGGTGGCCTGTAGCAATGTATCTTTGTTGCAGTGTTTGGAGGAGCGCGTCATCATTCATTTGTGCTTTGTGGATGATAGTGCGGACTGTGTTCGATGTATGCGTTTTTGTGTGCGTTGGGTCGAGTAGTGCTCTGAGGAGGGACCACGTTTTGGAACTACTTAGTGTGCCATTAAGGCGGTCGCAGAGGTTGTGCCAATTGCTATTAGTGAGGCTGGTGGCGTATTCTTCAGCTTCTGCTGTGATCCGGGCGATTCTTTGTTTCAGCCTACGGTTGTGCCTCTGCCTCTTCCATCGTTTGGTCAGGCCTCTTCGAGCATCCCAGAGATGGAGCAGATGTCTGTCCACATCCGGCGTCTCCGTTGTTGCAGTAATTTGCTTGGTGGCTGCTTTAAAATCTGCTTGTAGCTGTTGTGTCCACTCGCGTAGAGATGGCGGGTCGTGTTGTTCAGATTTGGTTCTGTTGCGCCGGAAAGTGTCCCAGTTTGTTATTTTAATTAAACGTTCTGGGGTGCGTATAGCCACCAGTTGGACGTCTGTGGCTAGAATGCTGTGGTCACTGCCCAGATTCTCCATTAGGTTGTTCCAGGAGCATTGAGTCAACCCCTTCACCATTGTTAGGTCAGGGCAGGTATCCCTGCTTACACTGTTACCCGTTCTTGTTGGTTTGTCAGGTTCTGTCAGCAGAGTGAATTGATGAAGGTTCATGGCGTGGGCTAGACGGCGACCTTTTGGAGTTTCTGTTTGGTCCCCCCAGGCTGGGTGGGACGCATTAAAATCTCCCAGAATAATCAATTTCTTGGCTTGTTTACTGGCGGCCGAAAAAAGTTGTCCGAAGTCGTCTCGTCGCGATTTGGGTGCACTGTAGATATTAAGTAAAAACAAGCTGGTTTCATATCGAGTCCTAGGTACAATTTCTAAGAGCACATGCGGAATGTGGGAGCTGTCGAGCGTGTGCTCGATCACTGTGATTTGTTTGGACACAAGGGTGGCAGCTAGTGGTTGTTTGGTGGTGTCATGCTTGTCGGTGTATGCATTGTATCCACTGAGTGTGGGAGTGCAATGTACTTCTTGAAGTGCTATAACGTCTGGTAGGTGAGGACGTGTGGCTAGGAACTGTGTGAGGGAACCCTTCTTCCTTCGGTACCCTCTACAATTCCATTGCCACACCCGGAAGGTGGTGGTAGTGTGCCTCTTAGGTTTGCTGGCCATGATTGGTTGATACCGCCTCGCCGGTGAGGGCAGGTGTTGTTGTACGAGCCGGACGGGTATAAGGGTGTGACCTTCTTGGTTCTCTAGTGGCGTTAGTGTCATGTGGAAGTGAGTCGTTTTGATGGCTGAAAGTTGAGCTAAAAGTTGCACTGATGAATTGTTTCATGTCAGTCATGGCTTGTTGTATGACCTGTTGTAGCATGTGCTTGACATCAGCCATGATCTCTTCCTTCATTTTTTGCATCTCCGCTCTTAAAATAGTCGCCATTTCCTCTATCATTTCGCACACTTCTTGTTTGGTGCAGGAATTGTGAGGGAGTTTCTCAGGTGCGAGTGTGTGTGTCTGGGTGAGTGAAAGCGTCGCTGTGGGAGACATTTTGTTTTGTTTGTTTGTTTGCTGTGCGGACGGAGGTGAAGGAAGGGATGAGGAAAGAGGGGGAAACTGCGCTGACCAACTCACCGCTGTCGTCTTCCTGGTGTGATGGTCGGGCGTTTTCGTCCACGCGGCCTGAGGTTCCTTCGATGGCTGTTTCTGCTGCGTCAGGCTGCGGCTCCCAGATCGGCTTCGACCACGTGGTTGCTTCTGGTCCTTGGACGGCCTACGGACCCTGGACCTACTGCGACTTTGGGATTGGCTGTGACCCCTGGATCGGTAGCGAGGACGACCACGTGTTGCATCAGTAGTCGCAGGTTCCGCACCGTTGAATGTCGTTACCTTGCTGGACTTGTCGTGCTGAAGTTGTTGCTCCGCCATTTTCTGCTGCTCTCGGAACACGTGGCTCTTGTTAAAGGGCTTGCGTTGCCTTACAGGACATCGAGAGTCAGTGGCGGGGTGCTCACCACCACAATGAAAACATTTCAGCGTGCAATCATGTCCTTCGGAGGGGTTGGAAGTTCCGCACGCAGCACACCGGGGTTTATCCGGGGTTGGGCAAACATCTGCTCGATGACCCGTGGAGAGGCACACGCTGCACAGCTGCTGTCGGGGTTTATGAATGTAGCACCGGTATTCTGCTCCGTAATAGTAGATATACCGGGGAACCCGAATGCCAGAGAACGTGATGATGGCCGTGGCTGAATTTCCCATCATTCTTGCATGCAGGACCTGAGCCATCGGTGATCGGATATTTGTCATCAGCGTTGTCGGGGTTGTGTGCTTTTCTATACCGGAGATGACTCCTTTGCAGGAAGCATCTGGAGCAGCCACATAGGCCTGAACCTCGTACTGCTTGTTTTCCAGGCATATAGACTTGATCAGCTGCAGTTTTGCCGCTAGTTCTTCGTCCGGTGTGCTGACCACTGCGACGTTCTGCTCTCGGCGTATGCGGATGGTTAGCTGGTGGAGCGTTCTCTCGTTTAATTGAGCCGCTGTGCCTATAGCTCTGGCTATAGAGTGCTGCGGCCACTCACCGAGATTCAGTCCATCTCTCGGTCGGAAGATCACTTTCAAGTCGTCGATCGGTAGCGGGGGCAGCTGCGAGCTCTTATTGCGCAATGTCAGATGTAGGTGGTCCTGCTGTGCGGGTTCGGTGTTGGGTGGCACGCTCGACGTGGCTTGGACCTGTTTCTTGCGCTTTCGGGCCACGAGAAACCAAGTCCCGTCTTCGTTGTCTTCAGTAGGTTCTTGATCCATAGCGGCGGCTGGTGTGGTTTTATCCAATGCTGCAGCAGGCAGGGGGTCTCGGGCAGCCATCGTCACGGTAGCAGTGCAGTGGGCATGTGCGGCACGCGATGCTGTCGTGCCGTAATCGCGGCGCCTACGTTAGGCCTAGCGCGGCGGCCTGCTCGCCTCGAAATGTCCAAGGGCCGAGGTCTCACCGGATCTGGCAGGTCTTGGTCTCAAAAGATTTCACCCGTTAAGATCCGTCGACTGGTGGTGGTAAGCACGTTGTAGAAACGAAAGATCAGCTGTGAGGTGTTCCAAGAGCCGGAGCTCATACGGAGTTCGTCCTTCACACGCGGTCTTCTTCTTCCTCATTGAAGTCAAAGTAACTGGAACGCCAATGCATTTCGTCGGACCCTTTGAAAATTAATATGTCGAGACTGGTGCAGTTCTGAGAATTATTTCCAAGTGGATACGCCTTGCGGACTTATTGGATACCATTCGCAAATTTATATGTGCTGTAAATTAATAAATAAGAATGTCATTGGTGCAATTATGTTAATTAGTCAAGCATTTTAATTTCTCGTAGAAGTAATGACTACCTCATCGAATAATCTGGCTCAATGGTTACAATTGTACTATTTGCCATAGGCGATTTTCACAAATTTGGTGCAGTTAAAAAAACCTGGTATGTTAAATTAAATTATGGGGTTTTACGTGCCAAAACCACTTACTGATTATGAGGCACGCCGTAGTGGAGGACCCCGGAAATTTCGACCACCTGGGGTGCTTTAACGTGCACCTAAATCAAAGTATACGGGTGTTTTCGCATTTCGCCCCCATCGAAATGCGGCCGCCGCGGCCGGGATTCGATCCCACAACCCCGTGCTCAGCAGCCCAACACCATAGCCACTGAGCAACCACGGCAGGTAACCTGGTATGTATTGTTTGCTGAACTTTATGACATGGTGTATAGACGAGCGCTTAAGCGTATAGAAATAAACCCATGCACGCAAGTTTTGGTGCTATCCTTTCTACTGCGCATTTTCCTCACCTGCTTCGTGGGACTGATTTAAACTCCGTAATTTGTCCTCAAAAGCACATAGGTTTTCGGCGTGTGCGCTTGGAAGGAAGACAGTTCCCTGACCGCGTCGCTAACACCAGCGGCGCACGCAACACGCCTCTTGCAGGCAGTAAACTTGTGCAACCCTATTGTGTCAGTCGTGCAGGTTGTGTTTGATTTTGTCGCCACATAGCTGAATTTCCGAATGGTTCTTTAAATTAAATTCTGGGGTTTTGCGTGTCAAAACTACGTTCTGATTATAAGACATGCCGGGCACCGGATTATTTTTGATCACCTCGTGCCCCTAAATCTACGTAATCGAGCCTTTTTTTGCATTACGTCCCCATCGAAATGCAGTCGCTGCAGCCAGGACCGAGCCCGTGACATCGAGCTTAGAAGCGCAACGCGATAACCACTAAGCTACCGTGGCGGGCCTCGGAGTGCTCTGCCACAGTTTACAATTCACTGCATCTATAAATGACTACGAAAAAAAGAAGACTGGAGTCCATTGACCTCTGTTCACGTCGCGCTAACACTTGCGTAGCACAGATGCCGCGTCCTGTTGGTAGGATGTGAGCCGTGTTCCAACTCGAACAGCACGGACACACATTCGCCGACATGCAACGCCATATTTCGAACCACTCACAGTGCCTGAGCGGCATGCTACTGAGTTCTATTATTCATTTACAAGAGAAAAGCAAGGTAAAAAATAAAGCAAGAAAGAAAGTTAACTGAGTTTGCTTTGGTGAATTTGGTTTCCACATAAAACGTTCAGCCCCCATCACAGGATGCCCTGTCTTAGGGAAAAAAAATTGCAAGTCTACTCTAAAATTGGATAATAATAAAGTGCCATAGTAGAATATTATTATGCATCTGGTACGAAACTGGCACCTGTTTATGCGAGTAAGGTATCAAAAGCCCAGTTGCACTGACTGGATTCACAAAGTGGTCCCGATCAAGACAACAATTAGCAAATAGACAAGTAATTTCATAAATTAGACCTTTTTTTTGTTAGAGGAGCCAGACGATGAACTGTAATTGAGCACTTGAATCCTGCCATCCGAGGAGCTCATAACCGTTCCCAGAAAAAAAAAAGTAGTCGCTGCTCATTTTTACAGCGTAGTGGATTCCGCGGCTATTTCCACACAGAAAAGGGAAACAGAAGCGTCGAACAGCGCAACTGTGACCCCCTTAGTAGACTCCCATGAGTGAGGCGAGCAATAAACGAGAGCCCTCGTCGAGCCGCTACCTCGCTCACTTCAGGCTCGCCCGACGGTGAGACGTAGAAAGCTGCGTTTCAGTTTTCTGTGTGAAACTGGCCAGAATTCATTACGCTGTAAAAATCATCAGCGCCAACTTGTTGCGTTTCTGGAAACAGTTATGAGCTCCTCGGAAGGCGCGCTTCAAGTAAGGGATAAGTCGTACAGCTTTCTTGGTTAAAAAGTAAATTAGTTTAATTTTCAAAACTGTCTCTCACTCGAGTGCACGCTTCCCTGCATTGCGAGACACTCGCTCCGTTGGTGCAACTTCCCAATCCTTAAGGAACTTCGAACGCATTTCGTGAAGCACGCGGTAAGTGTGGTGGGGGTCTCGACATAATCCAAGGTCTTAGAAACGGTGGGAGCGTACAGCAACTGTAGTGTCGATCAGCACGCCCCTGTTAATTTTAAAAATACATGTGATACTCATGATTTGCCGTCGCAGACTTGCAGTGGCCGAAAGCCAGTGCCGTTTGGCTTAACGCGCTCGATCCTTTAGCCCGAGAGCAAGTTCACCCAGAGTACTGTTACGTCGTTACCTCAGTGGCACTACTTACAATAGGGTTCAAGTGAGCACTTTTTTGGTTTCTGTTATGCCTGTCCTTAATAGGTGTTGGAAAGTTCGAGCCTCCATGCGGTAGCTTTTCGAGAGAAAACAAGTAGATGGCTGCAGTGGTGTCCGGAAACTGTTCAATGGAAAGGAAAGACGCAAGAATAGACGACCAGCAGACATAGTTATGCTCATTGTACTTCAACGTACGCTATGTACGCCAATGTCTAGAGCAGTGGCACCGCCGTTGCAGCAAACCGTGTGCAGCATCCGTACCTCCTCCTCGTCCCCCACGCAGAAGTCTGGCAAGATGTGCAGGTTATAGTCATACCACCTGAACGAGTATACGTACACAGCGACACGATTGAGGGAATTGAAGCCTGTCAGCCGAGACAGCTGAATAGACGTGATACTGTATCATCCAAAACCTCCACAGACAATCCACATAATTAATCTCAAACGACAGCTTGCACAGGGTTCCCGCTTTGTCGGTACAAGTGCTTAGGTGCTTCAGACAGACAGACGTCATTTTCGCAAATCACGCGCAACACCGCTGAAACGTGACGTTAGATTTTCGTGCTTCTTTAGCATCCCGTTCCTGTTTTGTGGTCCTTGTGTAACTTTTTCTCTTATGTTTCTTGTTCCTTGTTATCGTTTCTTTGTTTCCCTTTTTCTTTCTTTTCTTTCTTGTTCTCTTTCCTTCTCTTTTTTTTTTCTTATCAGTGCCCTCCAAAATAGAACAATGCTGAATCTTTGCTATAATTTAGACTGCTTTTTTTAATTCATAAAGCTGCGCATTCTGACTGCCGATTCCTTTCTTCAATTTTCTAGTTTTTTAGCGTCTTTTAGCCGAGATAATTTCTATCTTAGCCTTTCACAGCCCTATTAGTAACGCAGCAGAACGAATACAGGTGATTGAATGCTTTCGACACAACGTGTAGATGTGGGTTGAGAATAAAAGAGTGCTCATATTTGACGTACGACTAGCGGAAAATTACTGATTTCCAAATTTCTAAAAGTCAAGTCTATCTAGCTTCTGAGCACATCCAGCCTCTGAGTGCATCTGCCCACTTCGCGTCCTCTCTGTGTGAGACAATTCGAGTGTCCCAGCTAACGTTAGCCAAGCTTACAAAAAATATATAGAAGGAAACTGGCTCAATATACGTTTATGATGCCTTTACGGTATATGGTCATCTCTCTCCTTCCGCTACCAACATAATTTTTGTGTGCCAATCACTCGACTCATTAGGAAGAAAATTAAACAATTTAGACAAAGAACAGCTTGGCTAACGTTAGCTGGGACAACTTATACTGTGCATCCGAACTAACGTTAGCCAAGCAAAAAAATATTTTAAAAACACGTTGCAAGATAAACTTATAAGACCTAACGTCTTCGGTCTTCAGACGCCTGACGACCGAACAGCGTAGGTCTTAAATTTATATCTTGCATCGTGTTTTGTCTTAATCTTTTTTTTTTTGTTGAACAGTCTGGCTAACTTTAGCTAGGACACCCTACATAAGCACTCCGAAAAATTGTGCTTCCAAGGTTCCACTTAGCAGCGACCTTGCTACTGTGCAGGCTTCCAGAAAAAGAAAATCTGGGGTATTGCGCGCCAAACCCACGATATTATTATATGGCACGCCGTAGTGGGGGATTCCAGGTTAATTTTGACCACCCGGGGTTCTGTCAAGTGCACCCAATGCACGGTACACGGGCGCTTTTGCATTTAGCTCCCATCAAAATGCGGCCGCCGCGACCGGGAGTTCATGCCGTCTCCTCGGGCTTAGCAGCGCAACGCTAAAGCCACAACGGTGGGTCAGGTTCCCAGAACGAGATATATACATATTAGGGAGACGCGTAACTCTCTACGTAGGGAGGTTCAGGTTCAGGGTCAGGTTCCCAGAACGACATATATACATATTAGGGAGACGCGTATAACTCTACGTAGGGAGGTTCAGGTTCAGGGTCAGGTTCCCAGAACGAGATATATACATATTAGGGAGACGCGTAACTCTCTACGTAGGGAGGTTCAGGTTCAGGGTCAGGTTCCCAGAACGAGATATATACATATTAGGGAGACGCGTAACTCTCTACGTAGGGAGGTTCAGGTTCAGGGTCAGGTTCCCAGAACGAGATATATATACATATTAGGGAGACGCGTAACTCTCTACGTAGGGAGGTTCATGTTCAGGGTCAGGTTCCCAGAACGAGATATATACATATTAGGGAGACGCGTAACTCTCTGCGTAGGGAGCGAGTTGCTGAAAGATGACTGAACTGTTTGGGTCATGGAAACTTCTCTTTTTCTGCGTGACTCAAATTTTTTCCCTAGGAAATAAAAACATTGTAGTGAAGCTGTGTTTAAAACCACTCACTTGGCTTGCTGATATGGTTGAGAGTTTCTTTTTTTAGTTAGAGATGTGAAAACACGGTTGCCCTTGGTTGCTGTTGTCAATCGCAAGTCACGAATAAGAATGAGAAAGAACTCAGAAGAGTAAAACACGGAAAGGGTTGTCAGATCACGCTGGTGTATGGAATGGAGACTCCGTGCTGAAAATACGTCAGATTTCATTGTTTTCGATACTTCTGCGCGGCTTAGCTTAACTGGCCTGGTTACCCTGTTAATAGGCTTCCGACAAGCCGACATAAAGAAAACAGCAATAAGGATAAGTAAAATGCGCCCTTAAAACTGTTGTTCGTGCTTCTCAAAAATAAGGGCAACATCAAAGAATTCATTGGAGAGGCATGACGTGTAGAATTCAACCAAGAATAACATCGAACAGCGATGACATTTCAAAGCGCCAAATACTGTTAGATTTTCAAGGCACCAATACCAGATAGCACGGCAAGATGCCAGCCATTACTAACTTTAATTCCATTTATTTACACCCCATCCTTGGTAATATTTAAGGCGAAAGCCTTAGGCGGCTCGTTGCAATGAACAACAAAACTGTTCGTGCCTCTTAAAAATAAGGGCAATATCAAAGAATTCATTGAAGAGGCATGACGTGTAGCATTCAACTAAAAATAACATCGAACAGCGATGATATTTCAAAGCGCCAAATACTGTTAGATCTTTAAGGCACCAATACCAGGTAACAAGGCAAGATGCCAGCCATAACCGACTTTAATTCCGTTTATTTAGACCCCAGTCCTTCATCATCTTTAAGGTGAGAGCCTTAGGTGGCTCGTTGGTCGTTGCAATGGTTCATACCTAAAAAACGCGCCGTCTAGTCGAGTGGTACAAAAATATCATTTGTGCGCGAGGTACGGGACGTTAACTATCGCAGGAGAAGTCACGCTTCATTTCGACGAGGCCTGGTAAAAGGTTCGGTGAGAGAAAGTTCTTTGTGCATGAAGTGCGGGACGTTAACCATCGCAGGAGAATTCACGCCTCATTTTGACGAAGATGGTCGGATGAAATTCCTTTTGCCACGTGGTGTCAGACGCCAACCCTAACAGTCGACCCAGTGCGATCTGGGCTCGTAGGTCCTTCCTCGAACGACTCCTTCTCTTTGGAGTTCTACGATCCATACGTATGTTCCTTCGGACAGTTCGGGCAGATCGCGCACTCCGTGGCGTCGGTCGTAGTCTCTCTTAATTCTGGCGCTGACGCTGCGGCCTCTCGAAAGCTGCCAGTTCTTGAAAGTCTGGAGTCCGAGGCTGGACTTGGGCAGGGCCGTGCGCAGTCGTATCCCCATGAGTAGCTCAGCGGGGCTGTATCCGTTCTTCAGTGAGCTTGTCCTGCAGGCCAGAGGAGTTTTATAAGCGTCAGCAGTTTTCTTTAAGGAACCTTTGATAATTTTCACGGCGGACTCTGTCATTCCGTTGCTCTGATGATAATGAGGGCTAGACGTCACGTGTTGAAAGTTGTACTCTGATGCAAACTTTGAAAATTCGGCGCCGAAGGCTCTTGAGAATTGCGGCCCATTATCAGAAATAACTACTTCCGGAATCCCGTGTCTGGCGAAAATGGATTTGCAGTGGTTTATTACTGTGGATGAACTCAGGTTATTCAACGGTACGAGCTCCGGGTATCGTGAAAAATAATCCTTGATGATCAGCCACCATTGTCCCTCAAGAAAGAATAAATCCATCACAATGCGCTGCCATGGCCTATCTGGAAACTTGGTCAGTTGCAGAGGCATCTTTCGGTTGGTGCTCTGCTTGAGGCAGCTGTGGCAGGCCTTAACAATTCGTTCAATGTCCGCGTCGATGCTTGGCCACCAAACTGAGCTCTTGACGTGCCTGGCACTTCTCGATGCCGAAGTGTCCCTCGTAAATTATGTTGAGGACGGGCTGCCGTAGTGTCGATGGGATAACTATCCGAGAGCCGTACATGAGCAGGTTTTCGACAAGGGCAATGCTTTGCCTCTCATTCCAGTAAGGCTTCAGGTCAAACCCAACGTCCCGACGGCTTGGCCAGCCTTTCGTACACAGGTTGATAAGAGCTTGACATACTGGGTCTTGCTGTTGGTCCTGCGCGATAAGCTGTAAACTCGGCGCTGTTACCGGGACTGACGAAGTCACCAATCGCAGAAAGCCGTGCATTTCGTCCTCCAGTTCCAGGGATTCCGTTTGTGGAAGAGGTGACCGAGAAAGCGCGTCCGCCACCGTCAAGTCCCGGCCTGGAACTGTTAAGAACGGCCCGCTGACTCGTTACGAGTGGTGGGATTGAGCCCCCCAATCCTGACAGAACATACACAATGTCATACGTGTAGCGCATCAGACGCATGCGCATTCTTTGTAGCCTCGGTGTTAGTTCGTCAATTCCTTTTGACCCAAACAAAGATACGAGTGGTTTGTGATCTGTCTCGAGGCTAAAGCGCTTTCCTACGAGATAATCACGGAACTTTTCGCTAGCCCACACGAGGGCAAGTCCTTTTTCAATTTGGGCGTACCACCGCTCGGTGGTTGTAAGAGTTCTGGAAGCATAAGAAATCACTTTGAACTGACCGTCTTTTTGCCTTTGGTGCAGGACAGCTCCAAGACCGTGCGATGAGGCGTCTGCTGTGACCACTGTTTCCATGTTTGAATCGTAGATTCCCAGAACAGGGTCCGATGAAAGAAGAGTATTCCACTTCTTGAAGGCAGCTTCCTACGCGGGACCCCACACAATATCCTGTCTGGAGCTCATCATGCAAAAAAAAGGCTGAAGGACTTCCGCCATGCGGGGCACAAAGCAGGCCTGATAATTTGAAATGCCCATCACGCGCCGTAACTCTGTCTTGGACGCCGGATGTGGCATTTATGTCCCCGCGTCAAGCTTTTGCTTATCGGGACGCACTGCGTTGTTCCCGATTGTATGTCCCAAAAATGAAATCTGGGTGACACTGAACTCGTACTTATCTCCGTTCAAAGTAATGCCCACTGTGCGCAGGCGGTCCATCACTGCCCGAAGCCACTCGTCATGCTGCGCCTGCGTGGCAGACGACTCCCTCCTGTCCTGAAAGAACCTGTCCCATTCGTCTTTGAAAATGTTCGGGGGCCGACGAAATTCCGAACGGAAGTCAGTTGAAATAAAATCGTCCGATGGGCATGATAAATGTTGTATATTCTTTGCTCCCTTCACTCAGTGGTATCTGCCAGAAACCTGAGTTCGCGTCGAGTTTCGAAAACGTGCTGGCTGCCCGTATATAGCATTCCGATGGTGTACTCGACGACCGGGATGGGATGCCCCTTCTCGTTGAACGCATCTGCTGAGTTCCGTCAAGTCAACACAGATTCGAACAGCACCCGACGGTTTAATAACGACAACCATAGGTGCGCACCATGTAGTAGGCTCGGTGACAGGAGAAATGACGCCTAGTGCTTGCATCCGCTAGAGCTCTTGTCTTGTTTTTTAGAACAAAGGCAGGGGGGACTCTACATGGGCACGACAGTGCGAAAGGCTTTGCTTCCGGATTCAACTTGAGGTCATACTCTCTTTGAAGGTCCCCAGTCCCTGGAACACTTGTGGATAGTCAGATTCGGGGTCCAGTTTCATCACTACGTTGATTTGTGGTAGTACGCAGAGCCTTTTTATCGCTGGTTTTCCTAGAAGAGGGGTTCGGAAGCCTTGAAGTACGTACACGTCCTCGCGGCTGCTCGTTCCTGCAAACATCATATTCATGGCAGCCATACCAGATATTGCAAGGGATTTACCATCAGGTCCCTGAAGCCGGCGCCTTGCTGGTTGAAGTTTTATCGCGGGAAAGATGCGAGTGAAGAGTTCCGCCGGAATGACCGTTTCGTCCGCGCCAGTATCTACTTTAAATACCACATTCGAGTATTCAACAAGAACGGGAACTTCCCACCTGTAAGCGGATGAATTGGATGCGACTCCGAGGAAGCCTGGTTCCTCAGTCCAGTTTTCGACGTTCCTGACAGCTCTGGTTGATCGGCAAACCACCTCGAAATGTCCTCTTTTGTCGCACTTTCTGCAGACTGCATCTTTCGTTGGACAGGACGCTCGACTGTGCTGGTTTCTTTTGCACCAGCCCCATGGTTTGGGAACGTTGCTTCCACTTTCCGGCGGAGGCACGTTCTTCCCCACTTGTCGCGTACTCCTCTGGGACTGTATTTGGTGAACTTCCTGTTCTCGCACGCGGTGAAGCTCTGCCTGCTCTTGGTTGACGGACTCGTGCTGTCGTGCCACCAACAATGTTTTCTGTAGTTTTAGGTCCGGATCGAGTTGCAGAACTCTCGAGATCTTACGGTCTTGGAGACCTACCACGAGACGATCTCGAATTAAATCTTCTCGCAGCTCCCCGTAGTCGCACGTGGAAGCAAGCGCGTGCAGTGCAGTAACAAAATCCCTAGACGGATTCGCCGTCTTATTGCGTTCGGGTGTTAAACTTGACCCTTTCATAAATCATGTTCCGTCGAGGAACAAAGTAGGCCTCGTACTCCTGCAGTATGACCTCAAACGTCTGGTCGCGAGGCTCAAGTTTGGACGTTTTGAAGATATCCTCGGCTTGAGGTCCGATTAGATACACCAATGCATCTACTTGACTTTTCCTGGCTTCCCGCCTAGTCCAGACGCAGTTCGGAAGCGAAGAAATCGCTGTTTGCAGGGAGGCCAGTCGTTGGGTGTTGCGAAGCTGAAGGGCTCGGGTGGAGGAATTTGTAATAAAGTCACCTTACTTGGTCTTTCCTTGTAAGGTACCTGTTGGCTTGTCCGGCGTCTGGCACTGTTTAAAGGGCCCGCGGCGTCCTCGTTTCAGGACTAGTCTGACGTGCGAGAACCGTGGTGCTTCAGATCGGCGGGCGCCACTTCTGACACCATGTTTGCATCGCGAACAGACGCAAAGAAGTGTGTGTTCTTCACCTTCAACAAGCAACAACCAAATAACCTTTATTATCAAGAAGCAGCGACTTTTATGGACCGCATCGCTAGTGCCACAGCGGCGCTGTAACTGCTGACGCTGCCTAAGCTGGCGAGCTATGTTATCACACACCTCCCTGTTCCGCTACTGAACCACAATAAAGAGACAAGGAAGAGGAGCAAACGGCGGAGGGGCAGGCTGGCGGAGACCCCCGTGTCCGAGTCTCACGCATTCCATCGCGCACGCACGGGTCAACAAGAGCACCGCGCGGTACGCGTCGCGAGCCCTTTGGCCCTGCGTCCGGATGCTCCGCGCGGATCGAGGGACAAATGGGGAACGCGAATGGGGAACAAGAAGCGGGAGGCTTGTTCTCCCGCAACAAGGACGGCCGGCGCCGGGTCGCATCGATTCTGCCCGCCTGGCGCCCGATGTTGGGCCTTGCTTCTATCGTGTCACCGCAGCCAACTCGGATCGTGCCGCCCCTTCCACCCTCGACCTCCTCCCAGCCATCTCGGCCTCTCACTGGGCTCGTTCGCTTGTTGCGATCGATCGTGGGGAGTCCTGAGCACGAGATGCGGCCGTGGCGAGATTCTGGGCTGCCGAACGTTGCCCGGAGTTGTTACGCGCGCCCTGTTGGCTACGGGCCTGTTAGAGGGGATTAGCTCGGCGCGGAGTCGAGAACACTTAGAGAACACGGCTTCGGTACGCCACCTGTCGTTTGCTTTCAGAGGCGGAAGAGTCGAATCTTCACGCTTTCTCCTTACCCGAGCGTTCTTTTTTTCTTTTCTTTTTTTTTTGTGTGTGTATCAGAAAGAGAGGTTCTTTGTTTGTATAGAGTATATGCGTTCAAGTACCATTAGAGTATATGATAAATTATGCGTACGACACTAGCACTTGGGCGCCGTGTATGTAGGCACGTACGTGTGCAACCCACCTGTGTCTCTAAAAGATCAACGTTCCTGGCAGCAGCATCGGTATTCAATTAAGCCCACGTTGAAAAACACAAGGAATTGATTTGAGCGTTTATCACAACTGATCTTTCAGACACATGACGGTTATTTCTAACATTGAGGCATGTCATGCAGACAATTCACAAAGGTGGCAATAAGTTGCACATAGACACATACCGACCGATTTCTTTAACAAGCTGCTGTTGCAAATTAATGGAGCACATTATCAACAAATCCATTATTAGTTACTTAGAAAACAATAACCTGATATATCCTAAACAGCGTGGCTTCAAGAAAGGCCTTTCTACAGTGACACAGCTATTGGAAATTTCGCATGACTTTGCAGAGATAATTAATTCCGGACTATAAGGAGACGCCATATTCGTCGATTTCTCCAAAGCCTTCGATCGCGTGCCTCACTGTGAACTGATCGAAAAACTTAAACTTATTAGCATTGCATCTAACACCGTTGCGTGGATAGCATCTTACCTTGCACTCAGATCACAATATGTATCGGCAAACAATAATGAGTCAGAGAGCCTTGAAGTTTTTTCTGGTGTGCCACAGAGGTCCGTGCTAAGGCCATTGCTCTTTCTTGTGTATGTCAACGACATCCCATCATGTGTTGAGCCTAACGTTACCGTACGTCTTTTTGCAGATGATTGTGTTGTCTACACAACTGTTCGGTCTGTGGATGATCAAATTGAACACCTCACTAAACATCATTGCGAATTGGTGTGATAGTTCGGGAATGAAATTCAACATCAGTAAAACAGCATGCATCACTTTTACACATAAAAAGGTACCTGACATGTTCACTTACAACATAAGAGGCACTGCTATAACAAGGTCAGATACTGTGAAATATTTCGGTGTGACATTCTCGAGCTCGCTCGAATGGGACACTCACATTGATATCGCATGTGCAAAGGCATTTAAGCAGCTCGATTTCCTACGTAGGAAATTGGCAACAGCACCATCCCATGTCAAATTAACTACGTACAAAACCCTCGTTCAGCCAATACTAGAGTATGCCAGTATTGTATGGCCCCGCCGCAGTCTTACCTCACTGGTAAACTTTATAGAATACAGCACATGGCACTCCGTTTCATTTATTCCAGATACTCGCCGTACGACAGCGCCACTGCTTTACGTGAACAAGCAAATATCCCGACTCTAAAATCAGGACGGCGTAGCGCTGCCATGAAGTTCCGTTTCCTTCTTTAACACGGGCACATAAATATAGATAAAACAAAGTACATTAGGCCACCCTTCCAACATTCAGAAAGAACAAATCACCGTAAGTGCATCAGGCAGTTTTCTGCACGTTGCAACACATTTATATACTCATTTCTATCCATCTGCAATTGAAGCCTGGAAGCGTCTGCCGGGACCAATTGCACATGTTGACTCCGTCGAAGAATTTGCAACCAAGATACGTGCACTTTTTTATGATTAGGTCTGTTTCCTATTATTTACTGCTTCGCTACAACGTTGAGTTGCGCAACTGTGTTGTGGCCGTTTCCCACCACATCTGAATTGTTCGTAGCTCTTAACCCCTTCCCTGTATTATCTGCCTTGTACTGTTTGCTTTGGCCTGTCGTTATGCTTGCATGTTAAATCTTTGAATTGTAATAATTAGCGTATTTCATTGCTTTCTTCTTTTTTGACCAACAATGTTTTGTTGTTTTGATTGTGAACCACTCCTGTATGAGCCTGTAAAAAGGCTTACAGTATGTTAAATAAATAAATAATAAATAAATACGCGCCCCATTTTTGGGTCAAAATACATTGTAAGTTACAATAAAAAGAAGAAAGAAAAGGAACTACAAGGCGCCTACGTACAATTCAGACAGAATCTTCTGTTTTTCATATATCATTTTTTCTATATCAACTCAATGTGCGCAAACTTCTGCGCTCGGAACGGGAGAGAGTAAATCAAGCAAAGTAAATAGATCAAGACGGGTACTAAGTAGCCTGTAGAGATTTCATAAATGTTCAGACGCAGGTTGCGCTTCCTCGGCTATAAATCTACAAAACTATGTGCGTCTGTGCATGCTCAATCATCGTGGTCGCTTGCGTCATAGCGTCGACCACGCTAGCGAATGGTAGATGCGTCGGAAAGACAAGCACCTCCCGAGAGAGCCCGTGCGGAGAATAGCCAGTTGACACGCATGAAGCCGCGGTCGGGCTATCCACTATACATCTGCTTTTAGAACGAAACCGCAGAAACCGCAACTCGCAGAAACCATTCTGCGAGTTGTCAAAGTATGCGTAAGCATTGTGCCACTTGCTCATCTCCAAGCAGCCCGGTGTCATTATCAGTGTTATGCAACTTGATCCGACCAGCTAAATGACAGTGCTGCGGCGACATGAACTGCTGCATACGGCAGCGCAAGGTGAATTGATGACGCAAGCAAACTACTGCAGGTAGCGGCGCCAGGTGCGCTGATGACGTTCCAATCACTATAAGTTGTTATCGCTCTTTAGCGCCTTCCACCTGCGTCGAATCATTACCACCCGTGACCAACCATGCTCCGTTCACGTTGAACCGTTAGTTCACGTTGAGGCAAGAGACAGCATAAAGGTGAATTCGCTCACTGCTACAGGCCCTATCTTGAAAGCGATCGTCTTACGTGATGGACGGAATAATTTGCGTGTTCCGTAGGAATAATTCTGCTGAACACGCGAATCGAATCATGCGAAATTGACGCACGATTGGCCGCTCGAGGCACTTTGCGTGTATCCGCGGGCTTCTTTCACGATCGGAAAAACACTCTTATGTAGCACATATTGAGCAACAGAAAGCTGTATCGGGAGTCTTTCATGTTGTTCTACAATTTTCTCACTTACACTTTTCACTTAACTATAGTATTGAGAAGTTGATTGATTGATTAGGATTAGTTATATAATTAGGTGGAATGCAAAAAATAATCTGCGTAACTCCAAGTGACGGCAAACAACGTTACCTTGGTTCTGTCCAGCTACGTAGCACTTGTATGTTTTTAAAGTTTGGCTCAAGTTAAGTGAAACACCCCGTATAATAACACACACGGACATATGGACAGATAGCCCCCGGAAAGATCCCTGAAGTGCACTAAGAATGCTAACGCATTAATGTAGTGCACGATCTGTTTATTCTCCATGGGTGTCATAATTAAATAACGTGATGTAACCTCGAGAGGACCATGCGTGATCAACGATCGCTGTGACCAACGATCGAATTCTGAATTCTGGGGTTTCACGTGCTAAAACCACGATCTGATTATGAGGCAAGCCGTAGTAGGGGACTCCGGATTCATTTTGACCACCAGGGGATCTTTAACGTGCCGTCAATGCGCCACATGCAATGGACCTACATGCGAAACCATACAAAACTCTTACTTGATCTCACTCGACGTGAAAATATCGTACTGCGGCACCTGCTAATAGGTGTTACCTTTATGAACGCCTATTCCTTCCAATCTGGAATGGCGAACATTGCCGGCTGGTCCACACGTGGCACAGAAAGAGCTCCACAGCACATGTGTGCCTGCCCATCCCACAAAGATCGGAGGTTTGCCCTTAGCAACGTTTTAGCAAAATTAGGTGACAGGCATTTTACTGCAAATAAGATTTTGGAAGCGTGGCATCGTGCCCCTGCGGTGTACAAATCTATTAAAGCGCTGCTGCACTTCTTCAATTCCACCAATATATATATATATGACAACTTGTGACTGACTCAACGATGAATGCTTGTGTATGTCTGTGCGTGCATACTGTGAACAGTTTCTTATTTCCTTCTACTCATTTTAGTCCTCTTATCTCCTTCCCCAGTGCAGGGTAATCATTCGGGCTCAGCCAACGCCTCTTGGATGGCACAGGGTCTGTGCGCTCCGATCCATGACGTCATGCTACCTGGCCCGACTGCCGTAGAATCTAATGGGGATGCTCCTGAGTAAACTGCGGGGATTTTGACGCCAGCACTTTCGTCACGCTGCGCTTGGCAATGGAAATTTCGAGCCTATAGTAGCATGACGTCATAAAGCATAGTGCAGAGGCCTTGTGCTATCTATAGGAAACGTTGGGTCAGCTCACTTAACCTTCCTGACTTTCCCTTATCATTTCTCTTTCTCTTTAGCATATGTAGTACAGCGCAGAACAGCACAGTATTTATTCGCCCCGTGAGTACATTGGCGTAAATTAAGTAATTGGCGTAAAACTGTACGTCACCGTTAAAAGAAAAGAAAAACAAACTGCAAGCACACGCAGAATGCCATTCTCGTAGTCACCAAAGTGTCACGAATAAGCTAGCGGTAGCAGCTATTGCTACGTCTTCTATTGTTCTCTATAGACATGGCCATCCTCTATACCGAGGGGGGCCTCACCTATACGTGACGCGTCTTTTCTTCATAACGTCTCTATAGGCGAATTTTGTGCGTGTCCGTACTCTGATCGCACTTTCTGGCTACTTTCCAGAACCTTGGCCATTGTCACCCATGACTACATTTTTTCTTCTTTCGTGGCTCTATGAAATCATGCAGTGGTTCTCGTTTCACCAATGCGTTTCGCTCTTATAGTTCTCTAGCCCAGCTTAGTACTTAATTTTTCATAAAAGACTCCGCCTGTGTGCTTTCATTTGCCTGTTCGCTATGGAACATAAGCGTTTTCAAGTTTGAAAGTGTGTAAGGAGCTGCCGCCCGTATACCTAACGGTACAGGCGACTGCTTGTACCCCAAGGAAAACAGCTATTGCGGAAGACAACAGGGTGCGACTACAGCGATTGTGTATCTGTTCTACCGGTTCAAACAAATAGGGTAGAAGCCCGACAAAGTCAGACAAAGAACGCGGCAAAGTACATGAAGTTTTGGCCATATTTCTCAGCACAAGCGACAAAAATGCGACTTGCTGCTGTGAAAACGCAATCGTCACCAGAAGCGCGGACTGAGCTGTTTCCAGACTCCTCACGCATTGTTGTGCCGACAATGATCAATGCTCTGAGACAGCCAAGAGTCCCGTTCAGCAGTCCAAGACATATCGCAATGAAAGGAAGGAAACGAAATGAGTGCGGACGTGTGAACGAGTTGTTTGCACGGCTTTTCAAAACGAATTCAGTCTTGCATAAGGGAACTCTCGGCGCGAATGCGCCCCCTGACAACGTTTCGTTTTCCCCCCGTTCCTCTCGACCATCAGTTCTATTTTTCTCCCCTGTTGCAGTCTCTTCACAGTGATGAAGAACGCCAGCAGCGAAGGCGACACTCCGAAGAGACGCCTTTCTTCCTTGGCCTGTGTGCAGAACCAATTTGTCCGATGCGCGACGCATATGCGCCAGCGCAGGTGGTCCGAACGCGTCTGCTGCTTTAGCTGTAGTATTGATTGACATAACAGCGAGAAGAGTGGAGACGAGAGAGAGAGAGAGAGAGTTAGCCAAGTTTGTTTCTTCCGCGTTAGTATGTGTGTAGGGAAGGACAAAGATAAGGAATATACTATCTGTAACGGGAAAAGAACGTCAAGTGTCTTGTCAGGAGGGGTGGAAATGGGCAGTAAAAAGAACTGAAGTCATACGAAATATTTTATTGCGGGTTTCAGCTGGTTTCGAGCGTTGTTCAGCTGAATCTTCTCAAGAAAATGTGGAAGGCAGAGCACTCTGTTGCTTAATACGTGCTACATAAAAGGGTTTTTCCGAGCGTGAGAGAAGCCCGCGAATACACGCAAAGTGCCTCGAGCGGCCAGTCGCGCTGCATGTTTGCGTGTATTCACGAGCTTCTCTCACGCTCGGAAAAACACTTTTATGTGGCACGTATTGAGCAGCAGAAAGCTGTAGCGGGAGTTTTTTCATGTTGCCCTACAGTTCTCTCATTGACACTTTTCATTTAATTATAAGTGCGATTCTGATTAACACTAATAATGTAATTAGATGGAACGCAAAACAAATAATTTGAGTCGAAGTGATGGCAAACAATATTGCCTCGGTTCGGTCTAGCTACGTGGCATTTGCATATTATTAAATTTTGGCTCAAGCTACGTGAAACATTGTATGTTGGCCTTAATCATTTAAGGCGTGCTGATGGCGTTCCGTGGGGGTTCTGCCAACATTCTCACGGCCGACGTAGCGAATTTAGCTGTCATGCTTAGATGAAAAAGAAAAAAAAGTCGAGGACACCTGAAAACTTGTTAGAGTTGTGAATGCGAAAGCATTGACGTCCAATTGAACACCGCTGAGCTGTCCTTCGAGTTTTGCACTTCGAGTAATGTACCACAGCGGTACGTGCTGCCCGAGCCAGCAAGCAGCAGCAGCAGCCTACGGTGCCAACGCCTCAGGTTTCCGGCAGCAGGTGCACCCTTTCGCCCGCTCTGCTTCGTCGAGCCACGCTCGTGACCTGGCGTCACAGCCAATGGCGATGCGAGTATAGGTGCCGTTTCGTTGCTACAGACGATAGACGCCGGTTTTACCGCTCAATGGGCAATTTGACGCTTTCACATCAATAATTAAATACACAACTAGGAAATCGTTGCCCTAAAGGGAACGAAAAGAAAAAGAAAAGTAAAGAAAAAGTCGGAAGAGAAAACCTACACTGCTGCGCTCATTGGCCATGTCTAAGTGTACAAGAACTGATTTGTAGAATTTGAGCGAGGAGATGTAAAGTAAGGGTACCGCCTCAATTCGCAAGAGTATTTAAAAGAATGAGTAGGCACGAGAAAGGGGAGGCGAGCGAGCCGATAATCAGTGCCCGCTTGTCACTGTATCCTATTCTTCTTTTCTAATAAAACTATGCAGTTCTAAGTTGGCCTCCCTGAGCGCAAAGTGTCATCGTACGGCGACGAAGACGCTTTGAAGAATCGTCTGTCTGGAATTCCTGGGAGAAGCTTAACTGCCGTAAGTGTTTGGTGGCCCAACCAACCAACACGTTCGCGTCAGTTGCAACTGTTGTATCCTTCACGCCCCGTACACGACTAAACAAAATCGCGGAACTCTTTGGGTTTGCGCGTACGCTTCTTACGAAATATCACCACCCTGCGTACGGAGTCTAAGTGTATCCTGCATTTAAGCAATTAAAATGCTGTACCTGGTCTTCAACGCGCTTGCTAGCCGAAGATATTGCCTCCAGTTAAATCATGCCAACCCCTTTGGCGAACACATGATGCGCACTGGGCGAGCGGTAGCGATAGGATTTCAGCGCGAAAGCAAGGAAAATGGTGGAACGGCGAAAGCTGTCGGAAAAGTATGCGTTGAGCAGCACGCGAGCTGGAACATGGTCGTTCGCCACACTTCGGGGCACACCCGTCCTGGGAGCAGCGAGTGAGAGGAACGTTAAAAAGAATATCGACCGATTTCGTCTACTCTGCTCTACTTTGATCCGGTTGTCGCACCTCTGGGCGTGGCTCAGAGTTCACCTGGCTGTGACCCGCCATTTAGACGAGTAGAAAAACGTTTCTTTACTTTCTTTTCTTTATTTAGGAGTATAGGTCAGCAAACGGCTCACAAGATAGAAGTTAAAAAGAAAATAGAAGATGCACAATACGGATTCATAACATTATTAAAGTGTCATATCAGTGAACAACCTTAACGTACACTGGCAGAATGGTGAGAAGAATTAATTATGTTTTTGCGCAGCACGAGATCAAATGCAGTGAAACAAACTGAGAACAATAACTGACTTCCAATATGAAACATTGCGTGTAAACAGGCATAATATACAGCTTTCAATTACTCATAACCAAAAGAAAAAAATAAAGATAAAGGAAGGAGGATTGATATACTTTAAAACAACACATGCGAAAAAGAGAACTAAAGTTCAAGTATCGCAGTTCATAGTCCTGCTTAACATTTCTTTCTTGTATCTGTTGCACTAAATTATGCCAGTAACGTTTACCTTTCCTCTTTTAAAATGAAGCGTTAATCATTTCATCACCGTTAGATGCAGCATTTAAAATTACCCGCTGCACTAAAGCATACCTTCACAAGAATTCTAACATGTGCATTAGAGCTGCATGATTGTTGTTGTTTTTTTCGCATCAAAATTTTGTTGTCCTTCTGTGATAGAATGTTCCCTTCGAGACCGCTAGGTTTCCTTTTTTTCTTATATTTGATTTTGCTGTGTATACTTTTCATTACCTTCAGTTTGGCCAATCCCCCTCGTTAGTATGAGCGATTATTGGATGCCGCAACAACATCAACAACACTAACAAGAAAGCGACAAGGTGAGCTGGTATGTACTGCATGGGTAGGGAGTAAACAGCGCTGAAAACGGGACGCGGAACAAGAGGACACATGATGCAGCACTGTCAAAACAAGCTTGCCGTCATTTTGATCTCTACGTTGTGTTGGAATTGCGGATTCTTCCTTCTTTTTCTTTTTTGCTTGCGAAAAAGGAAGATTACTTATTAGAAATAAGGAAAGATTACATTATTCCTTTTTATCTCGAGCAATGCGAACTGTCCAACGAGCTCCGCCGCCGCGACTGCCATGGATGCTCACATTCTCCTGTCTGTATCCCGACCATATGAAAAGAGAGAGAGAGAAAGACAGCTTAGATGTGTCGGAATACAGAGTGACTAGCCTAAAGGTTATGTGCAGTTTACTCATGGATAATCAGTTCCACAAGGCCCTACTGCAGTACAAAGAACATAGTTTCACTGTTACTGCTGCACAATTCTGAACGGAAATCTTCGAAACAACATGAGAAGGCCCTAACAATGCGCTTCAATTGTATACTCACGCTGTTATACTTTCTGGACACCGTCAATAACAAAAAAAAGGAAGTTGAGGTGTTGCGTGCTTCCGCTTACAGATCAAGACAGTCCTCGCAAAGCTACCTTGCCGCTCGAGAACGCGACGCGGTGCGCTGCTTAAGGAAAGTATACAAGGCAGGCTCCCCACTTTCAAGACCAGAACATTGAAAAATGAAACGAAAACGCGGTATCAGATTGCCTGCGTGTTCCAGACGTGCAATTAAGGCAACATGCTTCACCACCCGCCTCCGTCCCAGATGTGGAACGTGCGTCGTTGCCAGATGCCGCAGCAGGAAGCACGATTTTTTTACATATAATTATGAATCTATATAAGGAGTTTTCTTGCTGCGCTATACAAAGCTCGAAAAAGAAACTGCATTTACAGAATGGAAGGCACTCGACCGGTACTGCGGCTAGCCAAGCGATTCACTGAGGGTTTTACTTTATATACGCATGCGGCATCTATAGTACAGGTGCAGCGTCTGCGTAAATAAAATGCGACCATCAAACCACACGATCCTAGTTTATAACCACTGAAATATGAGCAAGTTGGCACGGATTCATGGCACTGATAAGCGGGTAGGCAAACACGGACATAAGTAGGACGAAAAGGTGGCGGTTGTGTTTTCGTTCTACTTGCGCCCGGATTTGCTCGCCTGCCTTTCAGTGCCACTATGGAAATGTACTTCGCAAACTTGAAGATTGAATATGATAGCGATGCAAGAATGACATCGTTGGCGTTTTGCCGCAGGCGTGTTTAGCATATACATAAGACGTGCCACAAGTTGGGGGTTATCTGTCAACGCACGCGTTCACTCTTTCCCTTCTCCTTACCATCATACATCAATATACATCTGCTTCTATTAATTTCTTCCTCCCTTTAACTCGGTCAGCGACCTTCATGTTCTGCTTGGACTCTCAATTCTCGTAGTGCATGGAAGGGTTCTCGAATGGATGGCTAACTTCTTGAAAAACAGAAAGATATATATAAATACAAATGACGGACAAAGCGACGCGTACACCATAAACAAAGGAGTTCTGCAAGGAAGTGTATTAAGTCCACTTCTCTTCAATGCCGCAATAGCAGGTTTACCTGCAGTACTCCCAGCAGACACAAACATATCTATGCATGCTGATAACATTTGCATATGGACATCGAACAAGTCCCTAGAAGTTGTCAAGCATCGGCTGCAGGAAGCTTTGAACGCAATAGATGATTATTTAAGAGAACGGGGCATGCAGATATCTTATACCGAATCAGCTGTTTTGCCTTTCACAAGAAAAAGGGTTAGAAATTTCGGTCTTTCAATAGACGGCCATGAGATCGAGCTGGTTCGGAAACACAGTTTTCTCGGCGTGGTTTTAGACCACCAGCTTCGATGGACTCATCATTTGACCGCCGTGGAGGACCAAATTAGTTGTGTGATCAATGTTCTCCGCAGAATCGCAGGAAGGAAGTGGTATATGGAACAACCGCATCCCTGCTTCACGTCCACTCAACACTTATCCGTCAGAGAATTGCTTACTCCACCCCTGTATTGCACAGAATATCCGCGACGTCCCTCCATCGGCTACAGCTGTTGCAGGCTTGGAGTTTACGAGCGTGCCTAGGAGTCCCACAAGCTACATCCAGTCACCTCACTATTGCAGAAGCGCGGGAACCACATTTCACCGTTATTCGAAGCCTGGAAACATGCCGACATCTCTTCAGAATTTCTGCCCAGCATTCTGCGCACCCACTTATCTCTCTGATAGAGAACCATCCGGGTGCACAGATACTCGCGATGTTTCAGGACCATAAATCACGACTTCCACGATCAATCTTTTTGGTACTCAGACCTGTGTGTACCCACCATGGCGTCTGCAGGCGCCGAAAATAGAAACGTCAATTGAAGTGCTTAAAAATAAAAGCGACGTTTCTACATTAGCAGCGAAACAATTGGCGTTACATCACCTATTTGACAAATACCAGGAATTTATTCACGTCTACACGGACGGTTCTGTAATCAAAGAAAGTGCGACTGCAGCTTATGTTATACCATCCTTAGAGGTAGAGTACGCTTGTCGACTGGGACACACGTCGTCACCAACAATAGCCGAATTAGTGGCAATTCTCTAAGCCACTCATTTTATCAAAATATATGAGACACCAACAAAGTGGATAATTCGTACGGACTCCTTATCGGCTTTAGCATGTCTTGAAAATATTGATGACAACCAACCATACGCACGAATAACATATGCAGTACTAAACAGTTTAACTCACGCTAACGAAAGGAAACATGAAGTGATATTACAGTGGGTCCCGGGACATGCTGGTGTAGCAGGCAACGAATTAGTGGACTCGATGGCAAAATCGGCCCATAAAGATGCAGAAATTCAAATCATTCCTTTATCACCAATGAACACTAAGCGCATATTGAGAGTACTATAGACGAAATTGTGCATGTCAACCTGGTTTGATGAAAATACTAAGGAATCAATTCTTTACGAAGTGGACCCTTAAGTCAAATACCAGCTGGATGTAGAAGGTTTTAAAAGTACCTAGACACTAATTCATCGCCTGCGCCTTGGGACAGCATACGCCGAACATTTCCTATATCGCATAAAATGGTCTCCTTAACCGGCTTGCTCATGTGGCCACGACGATGAGGATGTTTGCCATCTACTCCTCGAATGCTCCATATACGCGATGCAAAGACGGCAGCTAGAACAAGAGCTACGCTCTATTGATGCTCACCGGCCTTTCTCACTCGCAATATTGCTGGGCCCATGTCCATCGAAAATAGCACAGCGAAAAGCATCGAACGCAGTTGAACATTTTTATGAAGAAACAGGCATCCTTAACAAGTACTAGATATTGCACTGAGTAATCACACGATGTTACTATAACTTGCTTCTATTATTTGTAATTATTAGTGCTTGTATATCACGCATTATACTTGTTTGTATTCTGTGCGTGAATTATTGCAACACTGTAATTCCTCATCTGTGTATATGATCATCGAAGTCTGTACATCACGGCCGTTTGTGTGTTTGTGACTTTGTTTACAGACTCATTGTGGTGCAACTTGCATTTCACTTTTATATTATGTTCATGGGTGTAAAGGACTGTGTGCTGTGGATTTCTGACCGTGCAACGTGATTTTTTTTTTTTCATTTTCTTACATATTTTTTATATTGTTGCTTCCACTATGAGAAAAGGAGTAGCCGTCACCATTATAAGGTGACTATGTCTCTTTCTTTTATTTTCATTTCAATAAAAAAAAATTCTTCTCCCTCAGTTCAGAGTCGCAGTTTCTTAAGAGCGCAACAGCTCAGGCCGACCCTCTCTGCCCTTTTCCTACAAATAATCTCTCTCTCTCTACGCGATGACGCGCGGTGAGTGCAAACGCGACATTCCTACGCGACCTCCACTCGACCCATACCCAGGAATTCTGGACATTTCCCTTTCGGCCTCCTGTCAAACATAGCGCAATGCACCAGCGTAGCTAAACGAGCATCATATTCAATAAAGTATATCAATAAGCTGGCCAAAACATTGCTATAACGCAGCAGTGAAGTTAGGACTAACTGCCGTAAATGCGTATGTTATCAGGAAGGAGTACCCTCTCAACCTTGCTAACCGAAAGTTGTTGAAATTATGACCTATCTTTTCAAATAACATTGTTTTTAATATGCTGGCAATTAAATTGATGATTGCAGTGAAGTTTGAAAAATGACAGAAAGGGCAATGTCTAGAATTAACTTAGTTTTAGGATTTTTACGTGCGATAACCACGAACTGATAATGAGGCACGTCGTAGTGGTGGACTCCGGATAAATTTTAACCA
Organism: Dermacentor andersoni; assembly: GCF_023375885.2. Taxonomy (NCBI): domain Eukaryota; kingdom Metazoa; phylum Arthropoda; class Arachnida; order Ixodida; family Ixodidae; genus Dermacentor; species Dermacentor andersoni. The sequence continues at coordinate 12,999,360 of NC_092819.1, read as the reverse complement.
CCTAGGGTGCTTTAGCGTGCCACCAGTGCACGGTGCATGGTCGTTTTGAAATGCGTAAGCATTTCCATGCCAATTCAGCAAGGAAACCCGTTCGTCCGCCCGTCACGTGAAAAGGCCGCTTTCAGGATAGGGCCCGCAGCAGCGAGCAAATTGGCCTTCGTGGTGCCTCTCGCTTCAACGCGAACTAAGCGGCGAGAACACAGCGCACACGAAGCTATCAGCACTCGGCGCATTGTGTCCCCATCGAAGATCGCTTCCAATATATATGGCCTGCGCGGCCGCACCATACTAAGCCGCCGCCGGAGTACGTTGATCACGGTTGATAATGGTTCACATCAAGAGGAGGCAGAGTCATCCACTACGTCTGCGTACGAGGTCTACCAAACGTGACACTGTTAAATTATGTCAACTATTACAGCACGCATCAGCCAGTGCTCATCTTCCACGAAACAGCGGCATCATCCAAACGCACCATCGCTTAACACGAGTGAACATTGCTACTATACTCGCCCATTCTTCATCGTCTCATGCTGGTTTCAGTTAACATTTCGGTGTTGCAACCGCGCTTCTCCGCTTCACGATTCTTCCGAGGTGTTTCTCGCAATTCTACCAAACACAGCAGCATACGATGACGAAACAGCAGGTGATTATGGTAGGAAATGCTTACGCGTCATTTAGATATCTCCCACAGGAAATTCTACGTGTAATTTTTTTTTTATTTTGCCCCAATTAATGCCCAGAATTCCTGGATATGCGTTACACAATACGAGGTACTTTCAGTGACGTGACGTGATAGCGCGCTCCACTATTTGAATTCTCCTAAATTAATTTGCATGAAGTTTCGGCACTGCATGTTGGCCACAGTGCACTTGAACCGCTTGAACACCGTCATACAAAGGGATAGAAATAAGACTATTCACTCTGCGTTCTTCTTTCAAGGCGCAAGAATAAAATATAAAAACAAACTTACTCTGCAGGTAACACTTATAAAGAAACAGATAAGTCGTTCTTATACCGAAAACAGCGATAAAGTATCAGCAAAGAAGACCTGTCACTGTTGTTCAATGAGTGCGGCGTACTGCTGCTGAAAACAATGTCGCTGGTCCCATTCCTGGCCGCATTTAACAGATACGAGTGTGCGACCCTAAGAAGCTTCCGGTCATGTGCCTTATCAGTCTACTACGTCGGAACTCAAAGCGTGCTATTAAGTTGTTTCAATGTGCGGAAATTATATTTTTATATTATCAAATAAAAGACATGCGTATTATACGCCTCAAGGCTAATACATAAATTTTTAGTATAAATTGCGGCAACCTTGGCATGTAAACTGTCATTAAGTAGAGAGGAAAAGTGTTAAAATTCTGCGGGTTTTTGGTTTAACGTATTGTTGCTCCTCGACATTGTCGCCACTGTCTCACTGACTCTCTTGCTCGCTACATTTAGCGAGCTACGTCAGTGGGCAAAAGCGGAAGTCGTCCAGGGCTTACGTTTCTAAACAATGAAAGGGTCGAGTGGCCGGCTGCGGATTGCGCGAGCGTCTTCAGCAGCGCCACCAAGGGGTTTCTATCTAGCAATTCCAGATCCGTTTGTTCTGCGTGATCTTATTGTGGCATCGGCCTGTCTAGCCTGGTCAGTCAGCCGATTGACCTCTTTAGACAAGTGGAATTCACACTGTACTCAGGTTTAAATCCTTTCTTAAAGAATCCCGGTTCGTCAAAGTTAATCCCGAGGCCTCCACTGTACTGCTTCTTTCATATAACTGTATAGTATCAGCGCCGCTTTGTGGATCGACGTTAAACCTCATCAATTCATAACAGAACAGATGGTGAAGTCGCCTAAGAATTTTAATATGTAACCATGTTTTGTTAATCAACCCAGGCTAGTTGATCGTGCACCGTTCAATAAAATCAAGTTCAACCTGGCTGCTTTTTTCAATATTTTAGTGTAAGAACAACGAAATCCTCGTAATGTCGTCATCGCTGCCGCAAAGTTGAACGCGCGTATCACACGTGCACCCGCGTTTAGAAATGGCCAAGATCATTAACTAATATAAAAATATGCCCCTCTTGACACCAGAATAGCATTCACGGATAACAAACTAATGTCAATAATTCGACATCTGGATGTTACTAAAACTATTATTCAGCGCGGAGGAGCACCGAGGATTTCGAATCTGACAGCGCTTTATGACATCTGAAAGCGCGCGTGTGCCAGTGGTCCGACATTCAATCACAATTTTCACCAGTGGCAGCTCAATATGTCCTGTCTCCAAAAGAGAGAAATGAACTTTATTGTTTGACCACACTCCTTCGACTTGAGCCCGAAGGTTGGTGGCCTCCTCAGTCCAGGTAGCCATGGCTCGCTGCCGCCGCCCGGGCACTGTTCACCAACGCAGCCGGTTTTCAGGGTCTTGCGTCCCCAGCAGAGCCCCCCACTGGTCTTCTGATTCTTTCTCTGGTACTCTGCTCGTTATCGCCTTCTGATCATTATCGCCTGGTGGTGGTGACGATAGTGGTATGTTCGGTATTCTTGCACCCCGGCACCATGTGGCGCAGGGCGTTGGGCGTGTTCGGCGGGCAGAACTTGCAGTCATGCTCGTAGGTCCCCGGATACATGGCGTGCAGCAGCGTTCCGCGCGGATAGGTTCCTTCCTGGAGCCTTCTCCAGGTCATCGCTTGCTCCCTACTCAGCCTTTTGTGTGACGCCGTGTAGCGGACTCTTCTCATGCTTACTGTAGTGCGCCAAGATCTCCGAGTACTTCTTGGGTATCCATTCACCCTCTTCGTGACTGCCGTTGGTCTGTAATCTCTGCGTGTCGGAGATGGCTCAGTGTGCATGATCTCGAGCTGCGGCATGCGCCGCCTGGTTCCCTGTGAGAGGCTCGTGTCCCGGCTTCCAGAGGTTGTTTGCTTCTTCTGTCTCGGCGTTTCTTAAGACCAGAAGTGCTGACTTTCCGATCCTTCCGTTCATACACCTTCTGCACGCTTCTTGCGAGTCCATCATAACGGTAACCAGGGTATTCTACCATCTTGCGATGACCAGGGCCATGCCCAGCTCTTCCGCTGTACTCGCGTCCTTGGCACGTATGGACATGACTCTCAGCCCTTCACCCTTGTCGTCGACCACGCTGATTGCAAATCGGTCGTTTGTTCTGTACGCCACTGCGTCAGCGTACCTGGCATTTTTTCTGTTGTTGGTGCGTTCGAGCAATTGCTTGAGCAGTTGTATTCTCACCTGTCTCATTCCCTTGTACCCGCGAGATGCATGTTTACTGGTATGATGCTTACGTGTAGTTTGTTTCTGATCTCGTGCGGGATACGCTGGGGTAGGTGCCTCTGATCCTCGTCTTGGTAGTCTAGGTCTTAGAGCAGGGCCCTTCCCCTCTTTGTCATTTTAATCTTGACAGCTTATTGACGTTGTGCGCGTCCACGAGCTCTTCCCATGTGTTCTGAACTCCCAGTTTGAGTAGTTTCGCTGTGGACGTGAGTTGAGTTGTTGAGTTGAGTTCAGTTGTTGTAGGCTATTGGTGGGATTAGCCTTGCAGTTGCTGCCGGCAACTGCTCTACCGTAGCGACACATAAAATAAATAAATCACATAATCAGACACAGACCTCACAATTACAAATGGTCACTCCTCAGTTCACCATGTGGAGGCCAAATCCGTGTCCTGTAGGTAATTTAAAAGAAGGCGAGAGACCTCCTTCCTACACAACCGGTTCCCGCGCGGGAAAACAATGTCCTGAAGAGAACTGTGACGAACTCCTGTCTTCTTGAGGGACCCGAATAACACCCTCCTTTCCGCGTTATACACAGTACAGCACATTGTGTAATGTTATATGTCACCGCACACACCACACGTTAACATAATGGTGATAACGCCAGGCCAGTCTTATACATCCACGCAGGGGTACGAGCAGAGCCCGTGCGAATGCGGAGCAGTAAGGTGGCTTGGTTTCTTTTGAGACCCTTGATCACACATGGCTTGTGAGGTGAGCTCTACAAAGAACTGAAGTGGCACAACACCGCTTCTCTGAAGAGTCTGTTGTCCTCTTGAGGCACTCTTCTCAATGGATTCCCAGACAGCGCTCTATGGGCGAGGCTGTCCGCCATCTCGTTGCCTATGATGCCTATGTGCGAGGGCACCCATTGGAAACGTATGGAGAAGCCTTTGATATGGAGATTGTGCACCGAGCGTAGGGAGCTAAGACATAGGGCATCAGTAGGGAACCCGTGCTCTAACCTTTGAAGGGCAGATTTTGAATCTGTGAGAATGACAACAGGTTAAGGCGTACAAAACCGTAGTTTCTTTAGAGCTGCCTCAATTGCAACGCTTTCAGTCGTTGTGGAGGACACGACTGCAGTGAAGCGAACAGACCAATCATACTTCAAAGAGGGAATATGAAAAGCAGCTGCACTAGATCCTTTGACCTTGTCCACAGAGCCATCAGTAAAGATTTGAAGATGACGTGCATATTCAGTCTCAAGATGTTCCAGTACCAGCGAACGCGTTGCCGCCAGAGGAGAACTCCTCTTAGCGCGTACGAGAGGAATTGTCAACGAACAATCGAGGCTCGCGAATGACCAAGGTGGTTTAGACCTCTTAGTTCGACCTCTAGCGTCAAGACCCAGGTAACCAAGAGTATTTAGTGCCAAGTACGCTCGGGACTCAGATCTCTTTCGAAGGCGCTGTAGAAGGGCTCGGCCGGCTGCCGTCTGTTTGTGGACGTGAAGTGCGACAGGCCAATGGCAATTTTGTAGGCTTTTTTGATGAGGGTGTTGATTTTTTCTCGTTGACTGTTCTTCATGTCAACGTATGGAGCCCTGCACGTGACGATTCTCGCAGCGCTTATATCATTCTCGCGCATTCCTCTTCCTTGAGTTCGTGACTTTCGCTCGTCACCCTTTTGATCAGGTACTTCTTGCACCATTCTCTTAATCTTTTCCAACTCTGCTCCCTTGGCCCCATCCTTTTGAATCAAGAGTCAGAGGATGCGAAGTGTCGTAACCTGCGGAATCATGATGCCTCCTACCTTAACTTTCGGGTCTGGTACCTGTTGCGGCTGTCGGCCGCTAGTGCTTTTTCTTAGCACCAAGAACTCCGACTTTTCTGGTGCGCACGTTAGTCCAAATGCTTCCAGATACTCTTCCGTTATCTCAATCGCTTCTTGCAGAGCATCTTGCTGTTTGCTTGTCGACCCTCCCGTAGTTCATATGGAGAGGTCGTCAGCATATAGACGAGTCGTGACCAATCCCGTCTATTTGCTTCAGTTCTTTAAGTAGCCAGCTCATCACCAGATTGAATAGCATTGGCGAAATGAAGGAGCCTTGTGGCGTTCCTTTCCACCGTATTTCGTACTTCTCGGTGCTTAAGTTGGCTATTCCCACTATGGCTCTCCTTTCTTTGAGAAAAGCTCTGATATAATTATATACCTTTTCTCTGCAGTTGTAGACATTAGGTGTCGCAGTATAACTTCGTGTGACACGTTTTCGAAAGCCGCTTTCACGCATAGTGCGAGGATGGCTCCATTGCTGTGCGTGTCCAGCTTGTCTATCACTCCTTCCTTGATCTGTAGTAACACGTCTTGCGTGGACAGGTGAGCTATAGATCCGAACATGGTGACTCCGAAAAAAGAAAGCAGCGTGTTTAAAGTAGCAATTTACAAACCTATTCCGCAATGTTGGCCCTAATTACGGGCTCATTTAATTAAACGTAATCGTCTTGTAGCGGAGACAGGAGAACGCGCGTCCGGTCAGGTTGTACGTTTTTAGTAGCACAGATTGTGGTCACTGGCCAAGTCAAGTATTTATCTACGTTTCAGAAGCGATGTTCATGCTTTATGCATAATGCGTTGGTCTCATCCGCTAGTCCCCATAATACCACCTATTACTGGCCGCTCATATGTTTCGCTTGGCTCGGACAATCGTGCACGCCTACATAGCTTTTCTCCGCATTTACGTCGTGCTGGGGCTCCGCATTGTTCTCAAGGTCTTTGAATATTGATAGGTATTACGCAATGCCACGCACCTACCGCTCGTCGGCGCGAGGGACGGGCCCGGCCGTCGCAATCACAGCGGCGGTACACAAATCGCCTGTCAGCGCCGTGAGCCGTGAAGCTGCGCGGGCCCCGCCGACGAGTGCGTCCGAGAGCAGGTGACAGACAGGCCCGCTTCTGGTGTGTGCAAGCCTGTGCGCACGGCGTCTGACATCGCGGAATGCAGTGTACCAGCGCGCTTGCTCCTTGTTGCGGCTGAATAGGAAGGAACCGCAAGCAAGAATGTATCGTTGCAGAGCCTGGCTCCTTCTCTCGGCGTAGCTCTGGGCTCGACTAGCGACCTATAAACTTTTTAAAGCGAAGCTTTCTTTGCCTTTTCCTTCGACTTCCCGCTGCTGCTGCTGCTGCTGCTGCTGCTGTGGTCTTGCTCGCCGCTAACGCCGGCTCCGTCGGGACGGGGTTGAGATGTGGCCATGCCACAAACACATAAAAGGCGTGTCCCGCTCCCGGTGTTTTGTTTTATCACATTTGTTCATGAGCTGTTCTCAAAATACTGAGGAATAACCTTGTAAAGAATGCAAGACAAGGTATGCGCCACGTGGAGGTCCTGTGCGGTTGTGGTTCAGAGTGATTATGTGTCTAGCGACGCCCGTGGCGTCGACACGGCAGTTTCTGCGACACGGGGCCCTTAACGCTAAGTGCAGTGGGGTCATGCGGGGACCCAGGGAGGACCCACATTCCGTGAAAATAAAGATTTTTCCTCCTCGCGTTAGTACATGACAGGAATGTGGCACAAAGGAAAGACGACCTGAGAAGCTCGTGTCAACATTTACGCTGCGTCGCATGTGCACAATGCCCTCTGGACACTGCAGCTATTGGCTCGTGACCCTACACACACACCAAATGCAGTGCAGGAGCTGCCGCGCTTGTCTCCGTGCTCACCTGCAACAGCAACGACAGTGGAGGGAGAAGGTGCGGGTAATGTTAACGAGGCTATTGAGAGAAATAGAGAGGAGGCAGTTTTGTGAGCTACAACGCCACAACCCAAGATAGCGCCGAAGCGTGCACTCAGTGCCGAAGAGGTGAAGGCTCGCACAAAGCGTCGAGCGTAGCAGGAAGAACAAACACAAGCGGAGCAGGCAAGGTAAGATTTCCCGTCAATACTGTCGTGTGCCGTCAATATATCGCCGCCAAATAACGTCAGTGAACGCAAAGAGCAGACAAAGCTTCGCTTACATCGATTCCCACAGCGCATGGGATCTGCATATTTTTTCTTCCGCCGCAGCTTTCTTTACGATTTTCTTTTTCACTAGGCAAGTCGTAAATTCAGCATAAATATCTGCAGCGCAGCTTGCGCCACTAATGACGCGCACTTCAATCGTCGTGCAGCTTTTGTTATCACAAGTTGTCCTGAAAATGCTTACCTAGCGCGTAGCGCCTGGCTTCATATAATTTCGTTATGAAATCGCTGTTCATTCGGTTTGCTCAATCGATCGGCCAATCTTTATTTTTCCGCAGCTTTAGAGGCCTGACAGCGAAAAAAACCTACATTAAGGACTCTGACAGAGTCTGATATAGACGGTAAAAAAATAAAAGCAAAAGCAGGGTGGTTAACAAGACAGGCGTACGGTCGGCTACACTGAGCGGCAGAGGACAGAAAACGGCAACGGAACAGCGGGTGTAAATGGAACAGGCAACAGCGAGTGTGACCTTAAAAATAAACACAGGAATGCTTGCAGGGTAAGAAAAGATAAACGGAGACATCAAATTTAAACTGTTAAACCAGGAATGCAGTGGAAAAATCTTCACATATAATTTGTCGGAATGCATTCACAGCAATCATTGTCACTGCGACAGCGAGGACAAAATATGCTTACGCATAGTTGTGACTATGCATGCAATATCGATTTAGCGTGAACAAAATACAGCATGCAGCCTATATGTTGCAAAGCCAGCTTCTTTTCTGAAGTGAGCATTAAAAAAAAAAGAGAAAAGACGGGACGGAGTCTCTGTTACCACACCAAAGTTTCACTGTTGAGCCATTCCACACCTCTGTTATCGTAGAGCTGTTATTGCAGTAAATACAAAGAGGTTCCGTTGTTGCTTTGTGCTCTTTTATGTTGTATTATGTGTTATTACGATAACCTTGAAATAGATCTCATTGTTGTTATCTTTTTATTTCTTTATTTTTGTTATTACAGTAATCTCCAAACAGTTTCCATTATGTCTGTTATTTGGAACTGTCCCCCTTCTTGAACCTAAGGGTCTGCAGTATGTAATAAATAAAATAAGTGCTAGCAACAGTTAATCGCAGCAACGGGACTCCAGTGATACTTCAAATATTTGTTTTGAATTTTTAATTGAACAAAATGAAGTAAATGTTCTGCTGCTCTCTTTGCACAAATTGTTTTTTTTTAATTGCTGTGTGAATACAATCGCGGGCAGAAATGACAGCGAAAAATTGTACTCCATATTTTTCAGCCTAGTCGTAACTGGCCAGGACAACCCCATTTGATCTTACAGCTGTGCAGCGTCGCTGATTAGCCAACTGCGACCTCCAGTGAATCAGAAATAAAAAGAAAATATAGAAAGAAAGCTCAGTGCTCTTCCACTCTGTGAACAAAGATGACCAGCGAAGCTGTGTATGTGGGCCCTTTAATGGCGAACTGCACCACCGCGGCGGGTCGGCCCGGCATTGCACTGCCTTCGGGATCGGTCCACGTATGAAAAATTGTTGGTCTACGCGCGGAGGCGATCCGCCAGATCCTGGCCGTAGACAGTGTCGCTGCAAAAAGACGCCTACCAAACGACATGCGAACATTCTGATGACGCGAAGCGCTCGCAGGGTCAAGCTACTCGCGCAGCACTAAACCAGCACATGCGCACATAAATATTGAGGGGCCTCTACGCAGCACGGGTAGCTGTACAGAAAGCCACGCCCTCCCGTGTTCACGCTCATGAAGATTAATTGAATTCTGGGGCTTTGCGCGCCAAAACCACGATTTGATTACAAGGAACGCCGTAGTGGGGGGCTCCGGATTAATTTTGACTACCAGGGGGTCTTGAACGCGCCCCCAATGCGCGGGACAAGGGCGTTTTTGCGTTTCGCCGCCATCGAAATGCGGCCGCCGCAGCCGGAATTCGATCCCGCGACCTCGTGCGTAGCAGCGCAGCCAGGCGCAACACCATAACCGCCATCGCGGCGGGTGTCTCATAAGGATGAAGACTGCACGTTCGAGTTAAATTCGTTGCTAGACGGCTAGGCTCAACGAACCGCGCACAAATAAGCAGTAAATAAAGTCCAGCCGACTCCTCCAACATATACCAATGCAGGAACGATGTACAATAAAGGCAGCAGCATCCTTTGCTACCACTTCGCGCTGAAGCTACAGTCTTGATAAACATAATCAGGACACTTCGTAATATTTAGAATGCACGAAATTAAAAAAAGGAAGAAGGGTAGAACTGCTTATAATTGTAGGTGTGGTTACCCAAGGGCTGCATGATATTTTATGATAAAGTTCCCGTGAAACTTAGTTGTAAAACGCTGGTTGGTTTTAACGTGCACCAAAGCAGCATAGGGGCTAATTTGGACAGCGTGTTGGAGAGCTCGAAATTAATTTTGACCCACCGGCGGTTCTTCAACTCACCACCAGTCCTCGGCACACGAGCGTTTTCTTCATCATTGCCGCCGAGGCTGCGAATCGAAAAGCGACTTCGTGGTAGTGATCGCAGAGTCGTACACAGCATCCCGAGTCGCCCAAAACGTGCGACCTTCTAGTATGAAAAAGAACACGCTGCACGGATATGACCATGGAGAAAAAACGAGAGAAAAAGAGGCGTCAACTAGCGTGCGAGAGGTAAAGCAAATTAATTTTCTTAACATGTCATATACTTAGTAAAAGAACATTTAAATTGCCTACTTCTTCGCCAATCCTGCACACTGGCCACTGCTTAAAAACGAAAATGATGATCAAGGAAGCACTGCAAGAGTTCGAGCTTCTATGCTAGGGCACTCATGCAGGAATGTATGCATCATCATAGAAAAATGCATTTGTGAACCAAACTATCTCATTTTTATTCGCATCGGTCATTTAACTCTTCGCTCATCGTTTCTTTTCTTTTTTTTTCTGTCTTATATATTAGAATGGCTGGTTACAAAACTATCTATGTATCTAATTGCTCTCATTCATCTTTAATAATTAAAGATTTCTAAATTTACACCCCTTGCTAATTTCCAAAATCCATCCAATTCTTCTCCAATTTTCCAGAGGCGGTAGGTGCCAAGTGCTCTAAAATCATTATCATCATCATCAAAGGAAAAGCAAAATGCGCAACAGCGGTGGCAGAAAAAAGCTACACAGCTGCACCTTTTACATATTATTATTATTATTATTATTATTATTAACATTATTATTATTATTATTATTATTATTATTATTATTATTATTATTATTATTATTAAATAGCAACGGTTGTTACTTCGATTTCGTTTCAGATTGGGAGATAAAGCTTGCCAAGGACCGCCGTGAAATGCATCAACGTTGTACATGTAGATCCTTGTGCCTCCTGCTCCTCCGGCCAAAGTAACTATAACAAAACAAAGCAAGCGAAGCCCCACGCGGAAGACGAAGCGAAAAATGCAAACGCGAAGGAGGAGGTTGTTCTGAAACGGAGGAGGGGTGCGTGCCCTTTCCTCCCCGCTTCGCCCAATATGACGCTCCCCAATGAGAAAGAGAGGGCGCGGGTGAGGCTTTAAATATGGCCGCGTCCCCGAAAGGCAACGGAGAAAGGAGGCCGGCGCTACGGAACGACGACGACACTAGTGCCGCGGTGGTCGCGACGGCGGTGGTGGCGGCGGGGTCGGCGCGACGCGACGACTTGGCGGCGTGACAGCTAGACAGCGTCGGCGGTCCGTGGTGAAAATCGCGGCGGGCGTTTTCGGGTCGCCCGAAAGCGTTTGCCCCTGCTACGACAACAGCAGCAAGGGTAACGACGCGGAGGTGGGCGTGACCTGCGGTGTTTGTTGCGCGGTGTTGGGGTCGAAAGGAGGAGCAAAACAAACGACATGCACTCCGGAGTCGCATGTCGGTGGCTGGCCTGGTCGCTGCTGCTGCTAATGTTACTGTGTGTGTTGCCTGTCGCGCGGACCGTGGAGCGCCGTGCTGTGTGCTACGCGCCGGGCTCTGTCTTCATGCAGCTGTTCTTCGTACAGGAGGTAAGCGCCACGCCAGCAAAATTTCATCTTTGGCATGGATTCCATTAATAACGGGATGCGGGTACAAAGCGAGGGCTGTCTGTGTTGAAGCCAATTTCTGCTATTTGAAAATGCTGGGTAGTGTAACCGCGGCATTTGTGGGCGTGATGCCGAACGAGAAATTGTAGAACGCATAGCCATTGTGGTTTCGAGCAAGCGTCGAAACGAATAAGGTCGCCTATGTAGCCGCGCGACTTAAAACGTAACTGTTCATGCTGCACAATTTCTCTCGCCCGTCAGCACATCTGAAAAGGCTCGTGTTCCTGCGAGTGAAGTCATCCAACATGTGCTTTACACAGCGAAAATAGCTGAGACGTTACTGCTTACATAACTAGGCCAACTTGCCGCCGCGGACGGCCAGCCATTTCTTGTGACGGAATGGTACGGTATCCAGACGGGTTGTTTACCTCAGAGCGGTGCCTGTCACCCGGAACACCTCGTCGCACTGCTTAGCATTGACGCCCCCCTCTCCCTTGATTACCTTTCTTGCGTTATACATTCAAGTGCTCTCGGCGATCACCACTGGTTATCGCAGCACAAATGTGTGCCCTTCGTTTGGCGCTGTAATGCTACTAGGCTCGTAGGCTACTAATGCCCGTAGGCTCGCGCAAATTGGTAGCGACTGTTCGATTAAATGCATCGTCATCGTGCAGTAGCTCGCGCACCCGCTTCGCTTTCGTACACCGCGTCGGCTATGGTAGACGGCGCGCGCAAGGTCATTTGTTCTCACCTCTCGGGGCTGCCCAAAGCTCTTAACTATGCGCCATTGTTTTATGTAGTGTGCAATGAGCCTGAAATCCTCTGCCCGTAGCATCGCGATGTGCCTCCCAGCACGCGGATGGCAAGTGGCTGTTCTTGCCAGGAAAGAGCCTCTAAGTTGAAACGACCTAAATTATCCTAGTTCCCAAATTTACAACTTTGGTATGAATATTATATTTCACGTATTTTTATTACCGCGGTCAGTTTCTGTGCCAAAAGTCGCAAAATGCATCTGTGGCTTTGCATTCGCTTGGATGAATATTAAGAAAACACGCGCTTGAACTCTTTGTGCCACAGATTTTCGCGAACTGATCTTCACTGCAATTCAGTATTACGTTCGTCTATTGACGATAACTCTCGAGAAAGCCCAGCTTCTAGCTTTCATGTCGCTCCATAATGTCCGTATTTCGTTTTTCCAATCATAATCGTCATAACGTAATAAATTGTGCTCGTACTAGCCTTGATAGCGTCATTGTCAAATTTATATCCATTCAGGATCGGTTAGTTTTCGCATGCATCTGCATTTCTGTGTTCAGCACAGTACCACTACTCTGCATCTTCGGCGCGCTGGTTCATTAGGAAGTGCGGCGAGCGACGCATGTGGACGTTCATCGACCACTGCAATGGCTTTGGCGCGTGTTCAAGACTGTGTGAAGCGTCAATTGCGCTTTGGTGTCTCGTCTGGAGCGCTGCTCGGCGCTTGCTCCGCGTCACCACGTCGCACAGCTTCGAAACGCTCACCCGCATGACGCATCTTCCGATATCACGGTAGGCGAGTTTCACCATTAGTGATCTCCTTCGGCACACTAAACACTTGTTCGCCACTGAGAATGCGGTCGTAAGCTGGACTTTCTGCGATGCCGTCCGCATTCCGGTAGTGGCAGTAATTGCAACCACCCGTTTGCCTAGTCTCGGCTTTTCAACACGAGTACGGAGCCCTTTGCGTCTCTGGTTTACCTGATGCAGCTTCGGCACGCGCCTGCATCGCAATCTAATCTTCGAATATTTGGGCTTCCCGTGTCTTCCGACCAGTGACCGCAGTCAAGTTTAAGCCACGCTTTGCCTTCTATTTTTCATAATTTGCCTTAGCCGACGTCCCTTAGGCTGGCAAGTGTTACTTGTAAAACATGACGTTATTTCATTAAACAAAAAAGTGACCACTGATTTGCTACTTCATGTCTGCGTATTCAGCCATTCCCGTTCTGACAAAACTTTCTTTTTTGTCCGTAGCTCAGATCCAGTGGAGTACTTGTGACACGTCGCTTCGCTTTATCTCAAATAGGGTAACACTGGTTGGGTGCTTGCGGTACACGCTTCATTTGAAATTGCAACCGGTGACTCGTGGCGCAAATTTCCGACAGATTAAATGTGTCGTTCCTTCATTTGAAATTCAAACGCTCCCGCCATCAGAGCATGTCACACGTGCCAGCTATTCTGCACGGCGATTTAGCACAACGCAGTTCATATTGCGATGTTAGCAAAGCTCGATATTATAAAATTTGCATAATCGCTATGCTGGAGAGGTCGCAAGCAGTCTCAATTGCTATTACTTTGCGTTGTGACGAGCGAATCGTACTGTGCCGCATTCTCGATAAATGCGAGTATGATTCGACACAAAGCTGAGGTTTGAACCTTAATTCGAAGATGTGGTTCAGCGTTAGATTTCCGTGGCACCACTAGATTTTCTGCTTCCCTGCGTAGTTAATCCTGTTTATTTCGGCAAGAAACAGCGCCCACATTTTTTTCCTCTGCATATTCCTGTCACTGTGTTTCCTCTGCATATTCCTGTCACTGTGTTGTCTTTGTAATGACACGCGAAGTACTACGCAGCCGTGTATCCTACTGTCTATAACCGTCGATTGAATGCACTGAACGTCGGGGCATTGCGGTGGGGCTCTGCGGTGTTTTGCGCATTGTAAGAAACACTCGACGCGTATCGTTCAAGGCCGCATTTCTAAATACTTAAAACGCACTAAAGGGTATTTCCAGGTTAAGTGTAATTTAATGCAGCTTACTTTTGCTCGTCGTCTCTTATCAAGCCTATACGTCACCTCACTCACGCTAGTCGGATTTAGAAAAGTTTCGTGATAAAAATTCTCGCAGGTTAATTGCCAGTTAGTGTCCATATACTGCGCTCTTTAGGCACCAGGTGACATCCTTAGAGATAATTTGTCATCGCGAACCTATTGCACGAATCTCTGTGCGACTGTTTTCGACGCACTGAAAAACGCATATTCCGAATATCCACTTATTCATAGTTATCTGTGCCTAAGTATTGCCAAAATTTACCGCCACGCCTACATGAAATGCCGACATTCAGTTATGTGGTCCACTACTTTATATGGTCGACATTGTGGATTCCACACTGAATTGCTCTACATAAACGCTGTGGAACTAGCAATAAACATAACTAGGCGACAAATTGAGATGGCCGCTAATGGGCTTCGTTAACGAAGCCGCGTGACTTTTGGAAAATCAGTGTTGTCCGTCATTTATACCTAGCGATTGCAGAGTCAGATTTTTCTAGTTACAATGCATACTAATAAATGTGCTGGAAAGCCATCCCTTACGCTGCTGTGGTAGGTTTTCTGTTTTTAACACTAATTCCATGTATACAATTCCAGCGCCGCGTGACCACCTCGGCACGGTTCCCATATGTGCAGGACAAAGTACGCAGTGTCGGTGCAACCTTATCACTAGTCTTGCGACAGCTTCAAATGAAGAAAGCAAAGAATGTCCTCTACTCTAGTGCGCGCGCAGAATGCTGCTGTTCATTTTCTTACTTTTCAGAGTAAGTCCCGATTGCTTAACACGTGCACGATATGTGTGCGCGGCGTACACAGAGCGGACGTCGACCCTCTCGTTTAAGCACACAGTCCGCAGGTGTTGCGCATGTGTCCTACACGAGCAGTCCCCACAGTTTTTGCGCACCCGCTTTGAACGACCCCGGCTGCCTGTTTCTATGGCTACCGTAACGCTATATAACCTGTTTTCCCTGGTTCTCGCCGCAATCATGATAATCGCCTGCAGGCGTTCCGCCCTGGTGGCTGCGAGGCTCCGCATTAGCGCGCGCGCACACACGCGCACGCACACACACACACACGACAGATGTTTCCAAACGCAAAACAAAACTTATCAAAAAAAAAAAAAAAAAAACAGAAAACCACGCAGCGGTGCAATCAACGGACGCCTGCTTGAATATAGCTCGCGAAGGAACCCAAGAGTAAACGTGGTCTGCCGCGTATATTTATAGTTCCATGCAGTTTTTCCATCCATGTGCACCGTCGTCGCCGCTCGTCTGTATTAGCGCTTCGACTTTCTTCATCAGTGCGCTTCCATTAAACTTTGCTGGCAATTAACCTTCGATTACCGCTGACGTCGCCGCGCCTCATAGGCATTGCTTGTTGCGCTCTGAGTGGCCTGCGATGCCTCCTGGCAGCTGGTCATCATGTGGTTCCTCCTGACCCACTGCTTCCAGCGCATCTTTGACTAGCAACGGATCGAACCGTACATGCTTGCTGTGACGGACAGTTTATTTGTTCTTCGACCGATTGTCCACTTTGGTATATACAAATGCCCAGGCTAGGAAAGCATTAGGTTCTTGTCGGGCAGGTGGGCCGAAACACAGCCGCGACTTACTTCTAGGTTTACGGGTTCGCGTTTCCCGCATCGCGGAAACTGCTGTGCGCGAGTAACGCGATAAACTACTCTTGACATACTACGTTCTTCGTACTTCGATACTGCGCGATTGCTTTCTGTGGCGATAGCATGAATGCGGCTTTTCTTTGACCAAACAGCTAACCTCCGATTTCCCATTTCGATTTCCGTTGTTCGCACTCCGTGCCGAAAGAGATGAGTATCACCGTGTTACTTTCTTCGCGGCATTATTTCCACCGCATGATGTGCCAACGGAACACCGACGTCAGGATGACCTTACAACAGAGGTCGGCTGGCGTTTACAGCATCCAGATTACGTAGAAGTCACTGGTCCAGGACTTCATCCCCGTGGGCTGTGCAGTGAGCTCCACGCCCATTTCCACCGTGAGATGCTCCGGTGTGTTTTTTTTTTCTTTTTTTTTTTCTTTTTTCCGCAGCTTCGTGCAGAAACGCCTGAGCGTGTAAAAATATGGACCCTTTCGTACGCTCCTCGGCGCCGCCGTTCTTACGACCCCAGAAACCTTCGTCGCTTCCTTGTCGACTTTAGAAAGTGTTCCCTTGAAAATGAATACGCGCGTTTCGTGCCT
This sequence comes from Dermacentor andersoni, assembly GCF_023375885.2. Classification (NCBI taxonomy): domain Eukaryota; kingdom Metazoa; phylum Arthropoda; class Arachnida; order Ixodida; family Ixodidae; genus Dermacentor; species Dermacentor andersoni. The sequence goes on along the minus strand of NC_092819.1, from coordinate 12,983,107 downwards.
CAAGCACCTGTATTTTCTGGAGTTGTACTTCGTAGAAAACTTCGATTACCTGGAACGCGAATTTGGCGGCCGCCGGCTACGTTCCGGATGGCAGGCTATCTTGCGGTATGCCGTTCTAGTCTTGCCCCGTATACAATTCAGGGATCTGTTCGAGCAGCAGGCCGGAAGCAGGCCGAGACGTTGAAAGGTTCTATCCTGCCAACAAACATTTCGTTATTGAAAAAGTTGCGCTTCCCCGAGCAGTCGTTTGTTTTTTAGCGATGCAACATTGAATCGAAAGCCTGCCGTTTCGAAATCTTCGCAATGCTGGAAAAAGTGAATGTGCGTCCGATTGCCTGCCCTCACAAAGTTTTCTGATAAATGTTTTCCCATTTGCTGGTGGGAAGCTCGGCATTTTCAAGATTTACGGAATATCCTGCCAGCGCACGTAAGATTGATTTAGTTTTTTTTTACTTCCCCTGTACTGGACTGAGTAATCAGCTGATGCACTGCGCTGCAGACCCATCCACGAATCAGTCAACGGCTGCTGGGCCGCGAAGATGCGTCGCGATCGTGCGCACTCATGGTGCCATACGGCTCCTTTAAGGTCGCTCTGATTGTTCGTGTTAAGTGTCACGAATCAGCCACGTGCTTTGTGTATAGAGAGGGGGTTCACTTCCCCCCTATGTCAGCGGGGCAACAGTTGCTGTGTTATATGGAGTCACAGGCACCGCACGGGGTTGGGTGACGCGTCGCGGCAGGCGCCAGGAGGGCGAGTGCAGATTCCGGGAAGTCTGTATTGTGCGCACGGTGTTGGCAGTCCGCCGACGGTCACACGAGTCCACACAGACCAGCCTTGAAAGGGACAGCTGTACACGGTATTGTGGGTCTGGCTCCCGAGTACCTGACTAATTATGGCGCGTTCACACTGAGGCATTCGGCGTCTGGAGCGGCGCCCAATTCGGCGGAACCCAGTTCGGCGGCGGCGAGATCCGCCGGAACAGCCCCTTCCGCGCCGATCGCTCCCGGACCGATTTTTGCGGCAGTTGCCGCCGGATTGCCTCGCCGCGAACCAATCGGAGCGCGTCTCAGAAATTCCAAAGATGGCGGCCAAGCCCAACGCTCTCGTCATATCGCAGTCTTCGAACGCGTCGCGACATCAGAAATGCTCATCCAATTGGAGCGTAACCGCCCCGTCCTTTTCGACAAGTACCACGCGAAGCACAAGGTATAAGCGACCTGACAAGGTGGCGTGACCAAGCTACGCGCGCCCTTGCAAAGCAGGACGAACCCAGCAATGCCGGTGGCGTCGTCTCTTCGGCGAATGCTTCTGCGCGTCACGCTTCGCCAGAAAGGTGCTCGCCAACAGGCCTAGCAGTACTGCCTCTTCTTGCTCAGGGTTCATCATTGCTTTTTCAAGCACTGGTGGAGACGCTAAAATTAACACACGAACTCGACGCGAACGGAGTCAACTGCGTAATTTCGAGCTGCGCGAACATCCGGGATATCCCGCGCTTGGTTGGAGGTTAGCACTTTGCACTTTATGGGGCAGATGGCGCTGTATCTCGTTCCGGCGGCGCGGTGCGCTAGCAATGTGAACGACGCGATTTTCGGCGGCAGGAGAATTCCATTCTCTGTAGACGCCGGATTCCTCAATGTGAACGGGCCATAACTGGAGGCGCCGCCGAGGTTAAGAAGGGCTTAGCAACTTTGACCCCGTGCCGCATGTACTGAGCAGGGACCTATTCTTTGACCCCGTGCCGCATGTACTGAGCAGGGACCTATTCTTCTACGCGTCCGGAACGCAATCGCCAGCCTTGTTGTTGGGTGCGACTGCCTGTGTGGTGTCGACGCCCCTGCTTCCGAGACATTTGCGGCCTAGAGACGCCCTTGGGATTCGAGGCGGCCTAGCGATAACTTGTTCGGGCCTGGCGTGTTTTGCTGAGCCCGTCACTAACTACGGAGAAATGAGAGGGCAACGGAGTTTTAGGGAAGAAGGAAAAGGGCTTTGTTTTCCAATGTTTATTTTTAAGAGTAAGCCCATCCCTGTGGGTTGTGGCTTAACAAACGGTTGACTCTGATTGGCAACTGAACCTGTGGGACGGGCCAACGGCCCTACCGCCTTTTTTCTTTGTATATTTGGACTATAAAAATCGGGACGACATGCTGTCCCTCAGACTTGGCTGAAATCAGGATTGCTGATAGATCAGTGAGCCTCCGTACTATGTACGTGAAAACGAGTCTGGGCTCTAACAGTCATTGAGACAGTCGAGGAGTGAGACTTTGTTTCTCAATTGTTCAAGTTTGTAATGCATTTGTTTTACGTGCCATGTATATAGAAAAGTTTACCTATGAATATTTCTTGTACATCTGATCTCATCGCTTCCTGCCTGCGTTTGATCAACAACTGCCGATCATCGTCCGGGAAGCTTCAAGTTCCAACGGTGAAGCGAGGACGGAGAACGAACGAAACTTTACTGCTCCTGTTGCGGTTACTAAAAGCGCCAACTTGTGCGCGCTGTGCACGTGAACGCCTCACTAGCGGCTTAATTCAGTGCTTCACGAACACTGAGGCAGGCACAAGCGGATTAGATGATTGCGCGCTGGAACACGGTAGAATATGGCATAGTTTCGGTGTCCGCGCGCACGACTGCACGACAGGGAACAAGCAGACAAAACTGAAGTACCTCTTGCTGCGGTCCGAAGTAAAACAAACACACGCAGACATTCGGTTTGTGTGTTCTATTCTTTCTCGAAACCTTAACTCGTCTGTCAATGCAATAATTACACAAATAACAGATGTTGTCTTGAATAACTCTCGAAGTTGCGAGTCACTCAAAGCGACGTGACAGCAAAGAGACGTGTACATAGGCGCACTAGCATACGTCATCTCTCCGGCTTGGAGCGCGGTGCGCCCGCGAGAAGTGCAAATGGCGTTCGGTTTGAAATGTCAGCTCTTTCCGCGACGTGTAGCGATGTAATACTTACCAGATACGTTCATTAACGCCCATTGTATGTACGGCGCTTGTCAGCTCAAGATGGCCATACCTGGTCAGGGGCCCTTTCACAATGCGGCAATAGGGCTCGTTCCTTCTACACCGCAGTCGTTTATATAGGCGCGCTGTTGTGAAATTCGCAATTTGGCCCGAAACATCGATTGCGCTATATCAAATTAGTAGACGGCTATGCGAAGTAAAGGAAGTCGAAGGATAGTTTTATCAGCCGTGTAGACTTGTAAACATTCGCTTACGAGCTAAGTTAACAAACATGCATGTGCGCACAAGTAAATATGAACACGCCTCAGTCGATGACCATGGCAACTCGATGTCAAAACCCTGGAGTGAGGAAGCGCAACAGCAACGAGCGAATTGACGTGCGTCCCGCTTCAACGCGAACTAAGCAGCGAGAACACGGCGCACACAAAGCTATCAGCACTCCGCGCACTCTCCCCCATCGCAGATGGCTCTTGAAGTATCGCACGCACGACCTCGCCGTACGCAGCCGCCGGAGTACAATAGCTTTAGGAGACGCAAGCGGTTTGCGTACGCAAGAATTAGGGCGACGGTACTGCGCATGCGCCGGCCCCTACGTCAGTGTCTGCGCATGCGCAGTACCGGCGCCCCTAGTTCTTGCTTGCGCAAGCAGCTTGCGTCCCCTATAGCCTAGCTCTCTAATACATCACCACCTGGTGCCTTGCGCGCGACGGAAGACTGCGCGCGCTTCCCCCCTCCACCTCCCGCTTTCCTCTCTTGCGCGCGCGAGATTGAGCCACCACCGTCGGCTCACCCTCGCAAGCTTTCAACTATATATAATATGCGTGTACTTATCTTTATTGGGCGACCACATTTCGCCGCCCTAACACATGTTATCGCGCAGCGCGGGACGCGCCTGCATGTATCGGAAGTTTCTGGAATGTTCTCGACGCTTCCATCCGCTTTCTGTGACCGAACCTTGTGTACTCTGATCGCATGTGTGCGCGACGCGAATCATGTAGAACTTTGCGGAAGGCACGCTTGTCCCAGCGATTACTCTGGAACATTCGACGACTGATGTATAAAAGCCGCTGATCAGATTTTCGACGATCGCTGACAGTGTTCGCCGCTATCGTTGTGCTACAAGTGTAGCCTGTTTTTGTGGGCACAGGTTCGCCCAATAAAAGTTTTGTCTTTCACAGTATTGCTACTGTGTTCTTCAACGTAACAGTCGACGTACGGTGTCATGTCTCGCGTGTTTTACTCTCCTTGCTATATATGCAGTTCCCAGCGTTACCGATTTCAACGAATCGGATCGTCCCGTTGCAGTCCCATAGTTTATCCGACGCACCTGCCGTAAACCTAGCTTCACTTTTCTACGTATACGGGCACTTAAGCGTCCGTATATGGTGATCTCTGCACGTAAACGCTCATCGCCTATCCTAAATTCCTGATCTGCTTTTACAATACTATGTCAGAGCGTCATCCACGACTCTGTTCTTCATTATTTACGTGCGTGCCTGTTTGCCTTGCACGCTCCTTTAGCATGGAGTGTCACCTGCCCCAGCTTCTCGATACATAGGCCGATACAGCATAGCTGTGTTCACTTGTAACATGTAAGCGGCGCATGTATACTGAGTTAAATTACCATAATGTGACTGCGCTGTCACATACAATGGTCGCTCGGTGTTCATCGGCATTGTCGCGTGTAAAGGACAAAGGAGCAGAAGCACTTTTTACATGTGCTAACACCTCTCCACCATTCCGATCGCAGCACGGCGCGTCTACGTTACCAGGGTGACAGCTCGTGCGTCGGCAGCTGTGAAACACCTATGCGAACCGAACTTCTAATGAACGCCATGTCGGTGCAGCTGAAGTCCTTCCACGATTATACACGCATGCTCTCGGAAATGCAGGAGGCATGAAAGGCTGCTGTACACGTCATCGTGACTACAAACTTAAACGTGTTCCCCATCTCAGCGTGGCTATATCACTGACATCGTTGCCTTTTTTTTTTTTTTTTTGTCTTCCCATATGCAGCATCCCGCTATGTTTATTCAAAATGCGTTCGAATCCGGCCAAGCTTGTGCTGAATTGGCCAAATGCCTGTTGAGAAATTTCACACGAGGCCCGCTGAAAGCAGCCTGCGAGTCCCCGAAATTATTTCCGCGATAGCAAAATGTGAACTAGGAATACTCCGAAATCTCTGCATGCACTTCGTAGCTGCAGCAATATTTCGCAATGTTGTCTACTGCACATTTCCCTGCGTCTTCACATTCACAGCTTTTACATTCCTGTACCGTTCTGTACAATTTCCTTTTTCCTGTCTCTCTAATGTCTCGTTATCGCACAACTCCGTCCACTTCTGCAGAAAGCTGACCACAATGTTAAGTGGCGCTTAGCCATCTTCCGCACACGTCTCGCCAGACGCTACCAAATTTATGTCAAGAACCCGCGCTTCAATCTCTCGCTGACAACATCGGCGCGTCCACCACTCTTTAACACTTGCTACCGGCGTCATATGCCCTCTTTAGCCTGTCCTTCATGCGCAAGACCATTTCACACGTACTAATCTAATGGCACACTCCACTTGTTCATATATACCACGCTACCACTCAGTTTGCAATGATGCCGAGACCTCTCCACACTGGAGCCAGCGAAAGCTCAACCGAGCCGAATGCTCAGCTGCTCCCGAGTAATAGGAGCAGCCAGGTGACCGCGATTCTGTCACCTCTCATTTAGAGCGCCTTCCAGCGCTCTGAATAAACCCGGCGAACGTATTTTGAGCGCTGTATTTCCACCAACCGAGTATGAGGCGCGCCACGAGACTGATCGAAAGCGACCTGTAGAATGTAATGCGTGCATAAAAAATTTTTAGTCTATTACGATACTCCCTAATGCGAATTTCTAGCGCAGCTGTTCAGGTGTTTTTATTTCGCAATATATTGTGGCAAAGAATTTCATTCTGAAGGACGTGGTACACTCGGCCGCGGCGCTGAGCCTCTGCTCGGGCAGCTCGTTTAGCAGCAGCGGCAGACGCAGCATTTCCACCGGTTGCGTCTCGTTCAGAAAGAACACGGGAACACGTGGTTAGCGCGGAGCTCATTCTTCAGCGGTGGCGGCGCCGCAATCGAAGTAGCACACGGGCATGCAGTGGGTCCAAAGCCCACACCAGCGCTTTGTACGTGCGCTGTCCGCATGCCTGGTCGTACCGGCACGCCGCTTTCCTCCTCACCGTTTTCGCCTCCTGCTTGTGCTGGACCTTACTCTCTGCTTTCCTCTTCGCGTCTTTCATGCCAACCACTGCGCTCCGCGGTCGCTTCCATCTTTCGCTGTGATCGTTCGCTCGGTTACGCCGACGCTCGCTGCGCTCTAAAATTCATCGATTACGATACTCCCTAATGCTAAATTTGAGCGCCACTCTATGCGTGTTTTCATTTCGCGATATTTTGGCTGGCGCGGACAATAAGTCTCGTGCGGCGCATTGCAAATGGAGCGAAGTGTGGTGCGACTACCTCACTAATCTGCAGATCGCGAGAACCCGCGCGTGGGGTACACGCGAGCGTGAGTCGCAGCTGCAGCGACCGCCAGACCTCCCAGACGATGCGCACTACTCTGGCGCCATCTCGTAGCCATCGTCGCCGCACTCGGCTTTTAGCAGCGAAGCTGTTCACCTGACGGACCTGTTAACGTTCGCAATGTGAACAAAAAGGTAACTAACGATAGTACGGCGCAGAAGAAAGGACTCGTGACTTCACCGCGCGCCGCACCTGCGCAGTGACGGCCAGTGTACCCGCACTGGCCGCCGTTGCTGCCGGCTGCATCTGCTGTCGTCCGCCCACAACACAACGGCGCCGGAGCTGTGGCGGCAAAACACGGGGATGTGTGCCGCGGTAGCCGCCGCGGTGTGTAAGAACCGGATTGTGCATTGCAGAGGTAGACCACTGCGACAGTTGCAACTCTAAGATAAATGGGCGAAATGTGAAGACCACCAGTGTGCGCCCGGCCGATGAACAAGCAGAGTACGAGTCATCGACAGCACAGGCAAGACTATAACCAGCGACAACGTGCCCGTGTGAAGGCGGAGAATGCGGCTAGTGAATTTGCCTCCAAAGAACGTCAACGAGAGCAGATGCGAGTCTAATCGTCCGCGTCGCGAGCAAGCTACCGGTGAAGCTTTCCACTCTGCGTCCAAACGGCAGAAGCGTGACTTTCCACCTCCTTCGAGTTTCACCTGGGCGAATTCCAAATTCAAAATATTTCCGGAGGCGGAGTTTGGTCTTAGTTGCTCGGAACAGCTTCGCTGGCTAATCCGCCACCATATGAATGGTTCAGCCCGAATTTTTTTTCCTTTTCACGCTTTCGCCATACCCTCCTCCTCGTTCGCTGTTATTTCGCTCTGTCAGGCCGCCGACGCTCGTCGCAAGAACGGGCGCCTAGGAGCTGCGCTGTAGGACATGCTTGTGCAGTCCTTATGCGGCGAGTATCTAGACCGGCGGGCCGTCTTGCGGAGCTGCGCATTTCGGCATTTCCGGACTGCCGTTAAGCACACTTGCACCCAACGTCTGCAGTGCAGCGAGAGGCGCATGAAAAGTTTGTGCCGCGTTGGCCAATTGTGATGCTACTTTCAGTTCGCCAGTGCTTACTTGCTCGGTGTGTCGGCAGTTCCTTTAGACGAAACTTTGACGATGGCTGACGTCCTGTTCCTTTTGGAGGCTGATCTCGCTCAGCCTCCGGCTTTGCTCCGGTATCCACACTCTAAGCCGTAAAGGAGGAACACGGAAGCAATCGCGGCTAGTAGTGCTCGTGATCAGCGGTTACGGTTAGAAGCGTAACTTCGAGTGATGCATGTATATTGCGTGCTTCGAGTGAATGATGCGTGCGAGTGATGCGATGTGTATATTTCATGAACAAAGTGTTTGGTCCTCACTTGCAGAGGTACTAACAGAGGCATGAACAGAAACATTTAGTCTCTCTATGCCCCGCCGTTAGTCCCTCAGTTTAGGCAGCATCTTCACTGCTGTTGATTATGATTTCAACTTCGGCATATGCTTATTACTTATTACTCACTGCTGGCCCCGTGGTTGCCTTCAGCTGTTGAACTCGAGGTTGCAGCTTCGATTCCTGGCCATTGATCCTGCAGCGCTTTCCATGTGGAGGTGGTATTCAACTATTTAGATGTATATACGATTGTGCACCATGTGCTCAAAGTTATTATGGCGGTCTTCGCTGCGCGTACCGAAAGTTGGTCGAGTTGGTAGGATTTCATTACGAAATTTCAGCGCGCCCACAACAAATGAGGACGTATGTGCTCTCCTTGCCTTCCGTTCTCGCGCTTGAATTTCGCAATATAGTCCCATTGTACAGTGACCTGTGGGCCTGGGGAGAGGTCGCCCTCCTAAAATATTGTCACGGGTATACAACCATTTACAAGATGTATTTACAAGGCATATATAAACATCAGCCGAGAATCCCGAGAGGCTGTTGCCACTTCGTCGTCTTCACCATCGACGACCTTGTCCTCTTTTCCAACCGTAACAATATTAACTTGACATCCCCCCCCCCCCCCCCGCACTTGTTGCGCTTCTTTGAAACTGACCGTATAAATGCAGGGGCACCCTTGCCAACTCCTCGAGGGGTTGCCACAACGTTTGTCTTGTGTTGTATAATGCCTTGTAGTGTGTGTGTGCAAGGATGTGCCTTGTATCGCTGTTACGTTCGCCCGGTCTTAAAGTGAAAAAAAAACGCGACTTTTCTTACGGGTTTTGTTGCCATCTTTCGGTATATACAGTAACTATATTTCCTGCATATTTGGTTACTGACCGTGCAATGGTTAGTAGGTTTAAGCTTATCCAGGTGGCGGGTAAAACCATTCGTCTGAGTGTAGCAACGGTTGGTCTCCTAGGGAACACTGCTGGGGCCGAACAGTTCCTCTTGTCGTTTATCCTTGAGGGATCATTGTTGTGGCAACACAGTTACCTCCCACAGGGACGAAATCCCCGACCCTTTTCAGTGTAATTTGGCTTAGAGTGCACGCTGAAATGTACACAATTTCTACACAGCGGGCTATGATGGGATATTACTTTATTGTTCCCGTTGTGGCGTAATGTACCATCGTGGGCAAAGGATACACCCCTCCCCCTCTTTTATTCACCTTGTCAGTTTTGCATGAGCGGACAAAAAGACGCGCGCAGTTTGCACTAGTAGTGCAACGCTCGAGTTAACCGCGGAGCTTGTGCTCACCTAGCTTTTACGTGGCTTGCTTATGTTGTTCGTAGGCTTGGGTAAGTCGTTTCTGGGTTTTGCGAGGTTATGGTCGGCTTGGCTAAGTTGTTTCTAGGTTTTGCGAAGTAATGCTAAGTTTTGCTAAGTTCCCTCGGCGGGCTTGACGCTGGAAATTTCCCAGCAGTCGCAGGTCGACGTCTTTCTCGGCGCCGTCCAGCGTTCAGGCGCTAACTCTCGCGTTCCCTGGATTAAAACTCGGGATCCTCGACTCGGCGTCGCCTCCTCTCTGCCGCAGCTTTGGCGCGGTGTTCCGGATCAACTCGGCATTGACGCATCGCTTCTCGCTTGACAGTACGGCGCACTTCCTGATAAGCCGCTTCTTCGGGCGGCCTGACTTTCTTCGGTCTTCCCATGGCAGCAGCACGTACGCACGGAGTAGAGGAGGCGAGAGGCGTGTCACCGCGCCACCTGTGCCGAGCTTGCTCGCCTGTGACGTCACGACTCTGCCCTACGCGCGTGGGTGGTGCTTAGGGGGTTACGTAAATGGGTGCTCACTCAGGTGGTTCCTAGGCAACGCGAGGCGGCGCACAGCTGGGCTGAGTTTTCTGGTAACGCTCCACGGCGGAACTAAAGCTTTAACAGCTCCGCTGTTAAAATGTTGTGTTTAATTTTAGGTAATCCCCAGTAGCGGTTTGAAAAGTCATGGGGAGGCTCAGGCTCTTGCACAAGGCAGTTTTATCGCATTCAGTATGATCTACAAGGCACGATCGCGTTGCCACTCGCTTACGCGTTGTAGCGCATGCTGAGTGCGATAGTACATATAGCCGCGAGCAAAAGCTGAAATATCGGATAAAGACCTGAAAAGATTTCTTCCGAGCCTAGGCATCCACAATGAAATCAAACGGCACATCCCACGTGTGCATGTTCGACACATGCAATGCACTGTCACAATTCCTCATTGGACGGCTGTACTACAACCAATTGTTAATGCCGTGGTCTAAACTTTTGCTTCTGTGGGTACATCTGCTGAACTTTTTTCTTAACCGAGGAATTAACTGCATCGTGAGCCAAATGTTTATGATGTGGCTGAGCATGGTTCCGGAACTATGCAACGTCTAGAACACTTAATCATCAAATATGCTACCCAGCGTACTCTACCTCTTGCGAACGCATCTTACTTTATTAAATGTAAAGCAATATCTCATTTTTCGAACGTCATGTCACATTGTAATACCGAATACACGACCTCTGTTATGTCTACTCGTCCGCGCTCTGCTGTTCCGAACCGAGGTTTCTAACAGCCGTTGCCGTCTTCCTATCTCATTGCGTGCTCATCTCCTTGTTCCTCCGTGACATTTATTTAGCCACACTGCATCATCTGATAGATACGTTCGAGCGCCGTAGTGCTCGACGCATATCTCTCCACGCGCCTACAGCCTCGCTCGGACTACGCGGCGTGCCGAGTTTAACTTGGACGCATTCGGCTTTCCGCCTTTGCTCCATGCAGGCGATGTCGTAAGCAAATCTGTTTTCACTGGCATATTCGCGGCTTTCGTCCCACGTGCAGGAATCTTTGTCGAGGCCGAATATCCGCCGCCTTGCCAACCAGGGTACGCCGCCGGTGAATGCATGCGCGTCCTGTGAGAGTTTCCGTTGCCTCTTTTGCTACCTTCCTCCCAGTTCACCGGGACGGAGCCAGCTATAGCGAGCAAAGGTCGACGGACGGCTGCGCAGCATCCGGGGGCAGCCGGACGCGCGCGCCTTCCGGACCGACCGCACGTTTTTGGTTTCTTACGGGCTTACTATTTGTTCCGTAAACATCGCCTTTTCTTAATTCGCGCAAATAATGTTAGACACTTACGACTACGTGTGGTCTGTGCGTCTTTGCATGGTTCGGGCGATGTCTTAAATATCGCCGTAAACATTTACGTTTAACAGGAATACTGCACGTCATTTCGCTTCGTTCACTAAGCTTCTACAATTGCGTTTTCACCTTGACCGAGAGCAGTTCGAGCAAAACCGAGCGTTTCATTACGAGAGCAAAAATCTGCACGTTCGCCGTTCTTGAAGGCGATGGAATGAAACTTCCTTTCGAGTTCCAAAGACAAGCACCACGTGAGGAGGGGGAAAATGTAATACAGGCACAACGGAGTTTCACAATAACTCACTGCTTTTGGATCACAGCAGCAAAGGATTGAAGATGACTAATACAGGTGCAGTCTTTCATTTTCACCCGTCGTCGTTCACCTCTCCTTCCTCAATCAATATTCATATTGTCCATGCCCAAATCATGCTTCGCACTCGGCCTTCTCGAATTGGCCAAATTTTCAGTTTCCTTCTTTTCATCCGCGTTAATTCTACACAGCTTTAGACTTCCACACCCCTCGAGTTCCACATGTGTGTTCTTAATCCAGCGCCACCAGCTATATATGCAGTTAGCCCACACCGCGAGATTCTATCCAAACGCCACGTAGGAAAGCATTGTGCCAATAGGCAAGCCACTGTGCCTTACTGTCCTGCGCGTACTTGCTTTCGCTCAATTAGCGCAACGTTCAGCCCACCACCCGAGTCTGCCCATTTATGACATTGCGATTTTTCACCACGCCTCCGCTCAGTCTACCCCACCCCAGCACTGATCCTCGGCTGCAGCAGCAAAGCTCTCCTTTCACTACTATTCCTGCGCACTCTAGAACCGGAACTTTCGTCCACCAGTTCCCCGGAATCGGCACCAGCTGCTGCTTGTTGCCTCACTCTTCTTTCCGCCACCTTATTCTTTGTGCTTCAAAAAGATGGTGTCTTCTTTCAACTCCTTAGTCCCGCCGATGTGTCAAGAAAATCTCGTTAACCGAGAATAGAAACGCAGTGTTTGCTCAGCGTCCTTGATATACGTTTGTCAGCAGATTCGGTGCTATTTATTTCATAACTTCCAAAGGGAGAACGAGTAAAGGCACGTAACGCAAGTCGTACAGGGTCGGGATTGTGCAACGATTCTATATTACAATTCATTTCCTTTTTGCGCTTCGTCGGTGGCCAGAGCAGCGCTCCGCATACGTTTTTCACCATAGCTGCCCACCGTCCACGACCTGCCGATCCTGGTGATTTGAAATATCGGTCAAAAGGAATTCCTGGGTGCTCTGTCTACTAATATGGGACATCGACTATTGTTATTTCGCAATTTCCGTTCAACGGGTGTCTACGGGCTTTCACATTTTCCTCGGCACACCTATTTCCGTGGCGAGTAACGCGCTATAGTACCGGCACATGCCTTCGCAGGCTGACCCATTTGTCCACGAGCGTCCAATATTTCTTCGCGCACTTTCAACATGCCGTATGGCGTGTTCTGCGCAATATGTTGCGTATGCAGTCGCTATGGCGGTTTTCGTCTTTGCCGTTGACGACACTCGCTGCCTTACCCTGTACACTTCACACCGTTATCTCGTTGCTAAATTATTTCAACTGCGGGCAGTTTTATTGAACATATTTTAGAGCCAATGGTCCACATTCTAATTCCATTGTGCACTGCCTTGTTCCTCATCCTTCTATTTCTAAGTAACATCCCTAAAATCTCATCGACGGGGGTGAGCTGCTACTTCAGCGCATTTCAGCTCGGCCGTCACCCAGCATATGCCGCGGTACAGCTCACCTACACAGGCATATCTGCTATACATTAACACCCTGCTCCGAAGGTTTAGGAAGCGAAATTGGAGCTGCATATGGTTGTGCGAATTTGTGCGACACTTGGTGCATTGCCGCATTCACCACATCACGATACTCGTCTTCCACACAGCGAACCGAGATTAGCCCTCGCCGAGACTTTCTCGGCGTGCAGCTGACATGTGTGCGCCCTTTTCTAAAATGAAACCCTGCACAAATAGCTCATTTGCTGTAACATGCCCTGACGCTTTCTGTACTCCTTATTCCACTTACCTCCACTTCGGCGCTGATGTTCAACCGCCCGCTTGTTTCGCTACTTGAGACAGCCATTCCCAGTCACCACCATCAAAATGCTCGCAACGAAAAAAAAAAAAAAAAACGACCACTCCTTCACCAATTCATCCGTTAACGGCAGCCGCGCCGCACCTCACACTGTTCATTTGCAGGCGCGCTGCTATCGGCGATGAATAAACCTTAATCTAGCGATCTGGTATAAGCATTTATATATCAGCGCACGGTACCACGGATAGCGCGACGGGGTCACGCCACGTCGCGTGAGATGCTTCTCGACACTGGCCTCACGGGCGTGAACGTCGCACGCTAAGCCCGCGTGTACAGCAGCTTAGCGCTCGCTTGCTTACTTGCGACGGCGGAAGTTCAGACCGGCTTCATATCCTGTCCAAACTACAACTTCCTGCATTGGCTAAGAAAGTGTCGTGTGATGGGCCCTTCCCTGCGTTAGCTCATTTGCTCGGGTATTGTGCAAGGCGAACAAAAGGTGTTAATACAGGTGTTAAAGATGACTTCTTCAGAAGCTGGCAAACTTGCTGGCTCAGTAGTTCACGTGAAATGCAAAGGAATACCGTTAACAGTGTTCGGCACATCTGCAACGCTTGCACCGTCTGGGCTGCTTGACCCGTAAAGACGCTGTTCTCCTGTTTCAGCGAATGTGTCTAATGCTCAACTTTCCTTCCATACAGAGCGTTGAGCACTCTGTCTTGATCACGGGCGAGATAACCGGTCTCCAGCCAGGAGCCCACGGTCTTCACGTGCACGCCTACGGAGATCTTACCAACGGTGCGTTACACAATGTACTCGTTTCAATGCACCCCGTGACAGTGTGCGTGTGCGTGTGTAAATTTATTTGCTGGCGCAAACATTCCGAACGTTGCCCATGAGCAAAAAGAAGCCCAATTGTGCCAAATAGAAAACAGAGCTAACAGCGATGCTTGCTTTCGTTAACCAATTAAATGCCGCTCGGGCGTGAGCATAAAGCAGAGACCACACGTTCGCTTGCGGACACGCGCTAGCTCGCGCTCACTCACAGACGCCTCGGCAGGCGCCGCTTCGTACTTTGTTACTGACAGCGTTTCAAGATGCTTCGATATTTATAAACGTAATTGTTATATTTTTATAGCTATTAGATCAGTGCAAAAAGGAAGGAAGAACCACATTCTTTCACGATATACATCTGCTTCACTGAGAGTTGAACGCGCCGTAGCTGCGTAGCCAGGCGCTCCGCCGCGAGGCAACCCAAGCGCGCCATGAGCGCGCGATAAGAGAGGAGCTGTTCCCCGAGATCACGCCGCGTTTCGACGCGTACGAGCCATGCCGCACCGTGTGCGCATGCGTTGGCGCGTGAACGCGAGCTTGCGCGCGTCCGCAAGCGTACGTGTGATCTGGGCTTAAGACGTCGACTCTGTGCGCCGACAGGCTTTGGTTCTGAACTGTGCCACATGTACACAAGCATCTGATCGAAGCTAAATTCGTAGTTTGCTGTACGTGTGATCTCAACATAAGGATTATTTACATGTGAAAGATCGTGTGCAGTATTATTGCTCTTGCACGACATTCGTGGCAAGGCGCGTTTCCTTCTATTTACGGCATGCTTTTCGTTCCTCGTTCTGTCACCCAAACTTCACAGGTGGGTGTACCTCAGGCTGAGTGCTCATAGAGCTACTACAAAAGAATGTTGATTTCATACGCTGACCACAAGCGTAACAACGCTTATTTGTTCCGAAGTCCTAAAGGCCTCTTGAACTTTGATGCACTAAAATGTTCACATGATGTAGTTCATTGCTGACGAGGGAACGCGCATAACGCACGAACATAAACTCTTCGCTTCTTACGTCCGTGTTTCTGCACTGTTGCCTATATTGCCTGTTGCTATATTGCACTGTTGCCTGTTTCTGCACTGCTGCACGCTTGCTGTAGCCTTTGCCCGCAGCTTACTTTCTGTGGTGCAGCACATACGAAAATCCAGTTCCGTGATGATATACATTCCTTGCAGGCTGCAATTCCACCAAAGGCCACTTCAATCCCATGCACAAAGACCATGGTGCTCCAGAAGACCGCGAGCGGTAAGACTTCACTGCTGGGTATTGCAATTTTCATTCCCACAGCAGTGTTTGTAGATTGATTCAAGCAAGCTTACGCTACACTGGGCTCGCGCTTTCAGGCGTACTTACGTAAACCAACTTTGTCCCTCTAGATTGTGAAATGTTTGATAATGCAAAACTTTCGCAGCATTAGAAGGCCGAAGACTGAAGTGTCTGATACGGCATGGTTGCCACGGCATTGTGTTCCAACAATCTAATTACCGTATTTACAAGATTCTAACGCGCACCTTTCTTCTAAATAAAAGGTGCGTTCAAATTGGCGCACGCGTTACAGTCGCAACTAATTCTACTCAAACTAAACAATGAAACCGATTCTCAAAAAAAAAAAAAAAACTCCATGCAAGGTAGCTAGACACACTGCCATCGAAAGCGACGCTTGGAGACATCGCACGGTGGGTCAGTGGCACGTGGTCTGCCCTCCCGCAGACGACGGTTGCGCGAGCCTCCAGGAGTGTGGCATTTCTAGTCCCTTAAATCAAACTGAAGATCACTTTCTGGGGCCGGTAGACGGCGAAGATGTCGTCGGACTCGGTTAGCCGCTAGCTGCTAACATTCTGCTGTGTGCGTGTTTATGTCTATTTGTATATTCTGTAGTATTGTTTGAACACGGTACGCGTCGACTCGGCTTTCGTTCCTTGATGTTCGTGGTAGAATAACCAAGTTATTTTTCTTTTTTTATATTTGGGCGGTAATATAGCTGCGCGTTACAATCGGTGGCGCAGTAGAATCGTGCAAATGCGGTATTTAGAAATGCTCCTAAAGTCATTCAATCCTGAAGTCATTCAATCTGGCGGACATGCTACTTGAGGCACGGCGGCGAATTTACAGAAGTAACCTTCATGGCAAACACAGCCCTTCTGTATGCATGCTCATTTACTGCTAGTTGGTCGTGTATCCACTCCAAGTGATAGTTTCATTTTTATAGGTTCCACCATACCAATTCCACAATTTCGCAATAGATGTGCAAGGGAGTTTATTTGTTTATGCACGTGAACTACAAAAAAAGCCATTCCGCAGAACAAGGGCATTCTGTCCCAGTCGCGGCTGAAATTTTCTGTAGTGCTACAAGAGCGCGTACTTACCATCCTCTCGGAGCACTCCTTGGAGAAAACTGATTCGCTTGTACGTATACAAGCACATTGTACAGATTCTGTACACGACTTTTTCAATCAGTCGTGTCACTCCCTCTATGCTCATCGCAGTTGTTTTTTTTTTTTCGCCGAGCCCAAGTAGTCAGCCTTGCCTGCCCGCATCGTCACCAGCAGCATCGCTTCATTTACGAACTGGACACACGCAGCGCTTCTATGTCTCGCAGCGATAACACTTGTGTTCGCATGCTGCAACGCAGAAATTTGTTTCTTTCTGTCCAGACACGTCGGTGACCTGGGCAACATCAAGGCCGAGGCTGATGGCAAGGCCCGCGTGCACATCACTGACAGCATGATCTCCCTCGTTGGACACCACAACATACTCGGCCGCGCTATGGTGGTCAGTGTCTCGTACTTCACTCCTGCTCGGTTCTGCGAGTCCGCTAACATCACTATTTGTCCAGTTGCTAGGACATAAGCTTGGCGGTGAAACATTTTAACTGTCGGTATACTTTGTTTAGTCTTCTACATTTCAGGGAGCTGCAGTAAGCGACAAAGGGCTCGTTGCAATCGACGACCTCAACCACGAAGCAGCTAAAAGCTCATCTTAGCATTTACATAGCGGGTGCATAGCACGATAGCTAATTCGCATTCAGGATGCTATTTCAACATATCCTAGTTTCGAGAAAAGCGTGCAAAGCTCCAGCGCGGCCTACTGAAGTGATGTCGGTATATAGCTGAACGGCCCGCAGCCGGGCTCACTCTCACTACGCCGACCAGACATCGATTGCGGTCTGCCGACAGCGGCAGACCGAAATTTGTGTCGGGCCGGCCTAGTGCGAGTGAGCCTTTACAAGCGTACGCTTTACAGCTTCCGCTGTCGTCCAAGTTTTCTGTGAAAATTGTGATTTCGTAAATGTGATAACCACCTTCTGGACGTACACCTAGCAACCAAATTTCTCCTATACAGGAGAGGAATTTGGCTACATTTTGCAGTTTTTCTTGTAGCGCAAAAAGCACAAGGACGTAGAAGCGAAATCACACAGGCACTAACTCCTGACAATTTATTTCCTGGACGCACGCCACTTCTCTACCCTCGCTTTTAAGCACGTGTCCCCTGACATAGTTCGCCCTGCGGTTTCGGTCGCGATAATCTGAACTTTACGCTTATATGCAAACAAATGATTTGCACGCCCCAATCATCAAAAACGTTGCTATGGTTTCAATCAATCGCTCGCGTCGCAGTCTTTCATTGCCGTCTCAGCACTTCTTGCATAAAAAATTACACCCTCTGGGATGTATCTCGCCACACAATAATCGTCATCTGCCTTGATGCGTTTCCTTTGATGCGAGCCCGGTACTTTCCAGTAACGAACGGCATGCGCGTTATCAGCATGATAGCATTCCCGACAGGAAAGTAGCGGGCGCGGCGTTTTCAAGAAAGGAAACGCATCAAGGCAGATGATTATTATTCTGTGGCAGAAGGGGCAATCCAAAGGGTGTAACTTTGCCTAAGAGTGTATAAACCCTTTGGGCTGTATATTTGTCCCACAACGATAATCGTCATCTGCCTAGCTTGCGTTTCCTTTCTTTAAAACTCGGCGCTCGCTACTGTCCTGTCAAGAATGCTGCGTCACACTGACAACGCGCATGCCGTTCGTGACTGGGAAGTACCGGGCTCGCAGCGTTAAAGAAAGGAAACGCGGGCAAGACGCATGACGTTTATCGTCGTGGGACAAGATAAGCCCCAAAGGGTGTAAATGTTTCGAAGAGTGTAGTGGAAATATGCAGCCATTGCCTGCTCTACTTCACGTGCACGCCTGTCGTTCAAAAGCCAGACAAGCGTCCTGAACGCACTTCATCGCAGGTACACGCCAACCCCGACGACTTGGGAAAAGGCGGGACAAACGAGAGCAAGGCGTCTGGCAGCGCCGGTGCCCGCTTGGCATGCTGCGTCATCGGCTTCGTTTCCAGCTCGGGATGGACTAGGCCCGACTTGCGCCTTCTGTTCGCCGCGCTTGCCTTTGTCAGCAGCCTCTTCAGGCACGGCGTATGAATCCACGGGTTATGCGTTGTCTTTCATGTATCTGTACATAGCCTTTTTTTTTTTTTGTTTACGGCTTGTTAAATAAAGTTGATTTAGCTACTTGTATCTCTGGCTTCCGGGTGCATCTATAAGTGCTTAGTGGAACTTGCATACGTCGCTATATCTACACGTCTGAGCAGCCAGGGTTCAGCGTTCTCCGCTCTAAGCACTCAAATATTCGTCTGTGTTCAAGCGTCGTAGTTTCTTTCGGTAGCTCTCCATATTTTTTAAGGGACACACCGTTACTTCAACGTTCAGGTGGTGCGCGACGGCTGCGTTTCCGATTCGATTACCGTGAGATTACCGCCATGCCAAAACAATGCACAAATAAACAGGTTGTTCGAGGTGTTGCCGTCGCGACCATGCGCAACCGCTGTATCCCCACTCTATTTCCTCTCAGCCATGACTCAAGCCAACAACTACAATAACTTTTTTCGGTCGCAACCATTTGTGCATGTAATAAACTCAAATGTAGTTCTTATGCATTAGCTCAGTGCTAATGCGGCACTGATTGCACGCTCCCATACTATACAATACTTCGTCGCTAATTTACAGCGAAATTTGCTTTCTATTTTCCCACATGGCGTTAAACACTACAATTTTACCGTCAAAACCAAATTTACAACGAATTCAGCATACTTTCTCCAGTGCAATTGCTTCCGTTTCAACCAAAAAGCGCGAAATGTTAGCCACAGTATAATCGAGCGTCTCCGCTGTCTGGCTTAATACGCCACCTAAAGTATTATCGCGTGGCTACGGCTGACAATTCCGCATGGTAATAATACAGTAGGCGTTGCCGAGGTCGCAGGTTCGGTTCACGTTGCGCCGGCCACAGTATGATGGGGGCGACATGCTAAAACGCTCGTGCTTAGATTTAAGTGTACGTTGAACCCAAGATGGCCAGAACTGCTCCGCATACCATTGCCGCTTTTATTACTGCACATGTGCAGTCGGCAACAGGCGGTATCCGTAGTGGTACGCTATCATACTTTAGTGCGGAGGCCCCGTTGCATTCGAAATCCGGCTATTGAGAAGGTCCGTCAGAGTGCGGGAGCAGCTGGTAATCATAGGCACCTTGCGCTGAAGCTTTCCAGAGTTGTCAGCAGTGCCATCACACATAGCCTAGCGAGTGGTGGAAGCGAAATGTGGGGCACGATAAACATTCGGCGTGACGTGTGCAGACATATGCATAGCATGTTTTTGCCAACTCTTTGTGGGCACAGATCACGTAGAGTGTAAGTGCATACAAACCCCTAAGTACGCAAGAGTTTACATATGCATTATTTAGCTGCTGCAGTCTTTAGCAGGTCAGTCAAGTCTACAGCAGTGTGCATGATGGCCGTTGGAAACGGTGAGAAGGCTATAGGCTGACTGCTGTGACTTCTGCCAATTCTACAAAAGCTGGTTGCAACTTCAGTTGTTAATGCCGACTTTTAACATTTTATCATTCACCTTTTCGGGCTCTCGCCAGTATTTACACAACGTTTCTGCAAGGCTTCACATCTATGTGTAGTTATGTTCCTTACCGGTGGGCATGTCTAAGGTGTCAATAACAGCTTTTAACTGACTGTCCCTTTCGCGGTTTCACGTGCAAATAAACCGAAACACTACAGAATTACGTTAAAACTGCAGTGATGATCGAAGATCGTCCACTTGTATACGAGAACTTGGTAGACCTGGAGAATCAGTGAATGAGCTTTTCAAACGGATGCGAAACCCACACGAGTAATGTTACAACCGGCGCTCCGAGGATGCGAGATGTCCATTCACCGAGAAGTGAGGGAACGTGGGGCTGGTTCAGACACCCACGTTTTAAACACGCATTTCTATTACATTATGTACAAGAATGATGCAGAAGTATTGAAGTTCAAATTCGAGTTCCAGCCGCCGATCTCTCTTCCAAGTGACCGTCTCCTCTTTTTAAACCCTCCGTCGGTCTGGTCCTGTCGCCTTCCCCCAATCTGGCGTCAGGAGATGGATGACATGTCCCGCCAATCCGGAGGTTGTGAGCTCTTCTGGGGGGAGCTTGGTCCAAAACCCACACGCATATCACTTCGCAAGAACAGGCAAAAGGGGAAGCACAATGACCCCGTCTCCGGTGCAGACGTGACAGCTTGGGCTTATGATGGGCATGTTTTTGCCGCAAATTAAGACACACACAAAAGAAAACGGACGAAAGTGTTTTGGGCTGTCAGGTGATGTGAAGGAATGTCCCCCTCTAGCAGAGCCCCTCTTGGCATAGCTCAACTGTTTGCCATGAACCGTCGCAGTCGGGGATGGCTCTGACGAGGTCATCGGCTCGTTTCCTATTGTGTCCTCCGTGAGTGACTGGTTTCGCAGGGTATATATATATATATATATATATATATATATATATATATATATCGGGTTATAGAAGCTCATGCTGTGTAGAAAAGTAAAGCAACGTCACAAATGCTAAAGCCCGATTGCTTTCTCGTGGGCTTCTCTCCGGGTGATGAGACTAGCTGCATTATTAAGTAACGTAGCGGGGCGGGGCTTGTTAATTTATCACTTGACATCGGCGTGCTTCAAGGCAGCGCAAGTTAAAATAAATGACACACTTGGTGGGCTTATTTGTGTATCCACAAATTTAGCTCTCTGCTTGGCACATGAGAAACGAAAGTTAGGTTTGATGCCAGCGAACACTAAGTCGCACGCGTGCACTGCAGTGTCATCTGGTCAAAACGAAGGCAATACCAGCGCCTGCAGCGTACTACATTCGCGAAAGGAAGTTTCCTGACCGCGGCATTAGCGAACAATTAAAATTTCTTCTAGCAGAGCCCTGCAACGTTCACTACATCGGTCGAACACGCACACGTAAGTTGTAGCACTTGATTTCAGCCGGCATACTGTGCCTGCAAATTAATTTTCTTGTTTTTCGACACCACTGGTCTCGAAAACTTTCGCTCGTGAGTGCACTATACTGCGCTCAAATGACGCGAAACACGTGACAGTGATGAATACATTTGAGCAAGGGACAGCGGATTGTGCTATACGGCAACTAAATAACGACGCTTGACAACACTCAGTATCATGTTGCCATTAACGAAAAAACTGTTTTATTAGTTCATTGAGGCAATACACGGGCTGCGAGACGCCGCAGCGGAGGGTTATTTTCAGCGCGACCAGCAACGAATGTTCGGCATACGAGCAGTCTTCAGAATGCTACAGTTAGTCGACCGTGAGCCGAGCAGCAGCAGAACGCCATAGGAATCGAGCAGCCACGGTGGGAGAACTTGCTTTTCGTTAAACTGCACACAAACCTCTGATCCAGGGGAATTCGCGCCAAAACCATGCATACCTCCCTACTCTTGCGTACCGAGTCAGCCACAAAGTGCAATGCGCCACGAACCCAACAGTAGCTGGTCTAAGACATTCGACAAACTTTTCACCGCATCAAAAAGGGATAGGAACACTCCGATGCAAGATTCGCGCACGCTAGCAATTGCCGCAATGGCCAACAACACGTAATGTCGCTCGATATTTTTCCTGGCCTGAACGGTTCCTCTCTTGCGCACTCACGACAAATCAATCTTGCCGGCGATTCCTGACGCACTATAGCTATACAATGTTAAGCACGCATCTTCGGTCTTCTATACAGTCAGCGAAACGCCTGGATTTCACGTGTTCAGAGGCGTCTGAAGTGCATGGCACTGAGAAGGGACAATGAGTGGGAGGGCGCGGTCAGTTGGCTTCATACGAGTATTCTGGCCATGGTATTCGGCCCTCATCAGCTGCAGTACTCAAGCATCCTCGTTCCAATCAGTCGTAGGCTCAGTACTGACGCCATTGTACGTACTTCTGGCAGCAGCGCGAGACGTCGCGCTAGTCGGCGGCAGTTATTGCCGCAGATATCACATTTTCTGACGAAATACTATAGGATCCGTAACACCCCCTATTTTGTCGCATGGCTAACACGCCTAGATTGCTTTTGGCTACTGTGAAAAGCGCGTATATGCTGCACGACACGCTGCTCCCTACAGTCGGCAGATGGGTTCCTATGCCACAGTCATTCGTTGTCCATGCAACATCGAAGATTGGCCATTAAGTTTTTTATGAATGCTAACGAACCTGCGGCTGGCGAGCCGCTCGTTAACTCAAGTACGCGATTTAGAGAATGCAGGTATTCGAACGTGCGCATGCGGCGGTACGAGTTACGTTCCACGCGTTTGGCAAGGAGTATCCATACACAATGTCAAACACCGAGCGGTTGCATGCTAAAATGCAGGCAGTGTGTGTGACAGCGAACGTACAGACCCATTTAAAACAAGCGGCGCGTTAAGGAAGTTAGTAAAGGAAGTTTTCAAGAAATCCTACAGTACAGATGGAAAATAAGGTCACAGCACAATCGGATAATGTTGCAAAGATGTAAACCTTGCTGGGAAGCATCTATTGCTCTTGACACTTACTTAAATGACTGCCAATCGTCGACGCCAACTCCGCTAGACATGTTTGCACAACTATTTGCAATCTCTCCTGACAAATATTATCACACCTCACTGCACACTGTGAGCGCAAATGTACATCTGCGACTGCTGCGCGGTTCTAATTCACGTGGCATTTGTTCACTACGAAAACGGCGGGTACAAAAAGGCTAATCTCATTCTGCGCGCATACCTTGCACTACCTTTAGCATGTTTCGTTCTCCACGAAAGGCAAGATCCTGCAAGGAACTTGTGCGCAGGCGCCCTTTACATACGCGAGAAAGGTAGAGCGAAAGCGATGTCAGCTGGAGCACATCGGCTCGGATGTCCTTCGCGAGTCTCGCAATGCCTCGACTTTATTTCTTCAAAGGGGTTTTTGCCAAGACAAATCTTATCAGATTCTCAGCATGTCGTTCCAACGGCGCCCCGATCTATATACGGTTTTACGAACGTCATGGCAGCATTGAAAAAAAATTATGGGGTTTTACGTGCCAAAACCACTTTCTGATTATGAGGCACGCCGTAGTGGAGGACTCCGGAAATTTCGACCACCTGGGGTTCTTTAACGTGCACCTAAATCTAAGTACACGGGTGTTTTCGCATGTCGCCCCCATCGAAATGCGGCCGCCGAGGCCGGGATTCGATCCCGCGACCTCGTGCTCAGCAGCCTAACACCATAGCCACTGAGCAACCACGGCGGGTGTGGCAGCATTGAGCCTGCGCCCCAAGGAATTTTGGGTCGCGCGTCCTATCCCTATGTTAGTAAAGCAGCAGCTCGATGGCCTTTTCCATGTTTTCAAAAAAAGAGAAATGCGCATCATGCCTCAAACACAGACAATGATAATTTTGTGTAATGTACGACGAAAATGGGTGAAAGTTCGAGGTCTTCTGCTTTGTCGCACTACTGCGGCCCTCGCCGATGTCTTTCTCGTCCGCTTAAATTCTTTGGAGAAAACCGGAACCTTGCAAAGGATTGCTTATAAACAGCAAAATGACCAGCTTTACCAGAGCGTCATTTACGCTCCTCCCTCGTTGCACGCGCTCATGTGGAAGCTGGGAACTGCGTTCACTTGGTTCCTTACGAAGAGGTGTCTTAGCGAGTTACCACCACTTTTCCTTATCGGGTATGTTTCTAGCGATCCCATTTTTGACGCGACCCAAAGCTAGTGCGCTCTAAAAATGCGAGCCAACATGTGCCGCCGAGGCCATTGGTAGCAGTGACGTTCCGTTTGTGGGTGTGTATATTTAAATCTACCGGGTGTTTTAACGAACACTTTGAAAAAAAAAAAAAAATTGCTTGCCAGATAGCACAATTCTAGTCCATAAGCTGGTTTACTCGAAGAGGCGGACATTACTTCCACAAAAAATTGAAATATATTACCAACCAATTAATGAAGATTCATTCAGTTTTTAAGTAACTTATGGCACATATTGCAATTTACAAACTCTAGCCCGGGAGTTCGCAAGGCGGATCCACTTGGAACGAATTCTCACGATGACACCAGTTTTGATATATCGATTCCCGAACGCTGCGGAATGCATTGGCATTCCAGTTACTTTGGTGCTTCAATGCATAAAACGTTTCGAAGTGGTACGACAGTGCATTTTTATAGCAAGCTTGACGGCGAATATCTCGTAAATGGTGTCATCCACACAATTCTTTTCAGGTGGATAGTCTCACAGGTGGATAGTCTTGCAGTCTCACCCGCTAGAATTTGTAAAATTGATTTGTGCCAAAATATGTGCCATAACTAAATTAAGGGGTTTTGTTAGTCGATTACGCATTTCAATTTCTTGTGCAAGTAATGTCCGCCTCTTCGAGTAGACCAGCTTATGGGCTAGAATTGTGCTATCTGCCACAAATTTGTAAACATTTTTGAAATGTTCGCTGAAACACCCTGTATATAAACTATGTGGGGTAAACCAGTTTCGTACATTTACTAGAGGGAACTCTGGCGCTAGTGTCTACGGGAGCTGCAATGGGAGCGGTACCAGCATGGCAAGTACATGGATTTGCCTAAACTTCGTCCTTATGGCTTCAAACGGCTTTGTGACTTGGTAAACTCGTCGTTTTCAAGTGTACTGTGCAATAAATAATGAAAGACCACTAAAATTGCCCGACGACAGGATTCGAACGCAGAAACTCTAGCACACAAGCCCGACATTGAAACCATTAAGCCACGGACGCATGTACCGACACGCGAATGAAACGCCCTTATCAATTTATCGCGGGCATGCCAGTGCCGCGAGACGCTTGGCGCGTTTCGATTTGGTCACCAGGACAAGCTCAATCGTTGCAATTATTAGCAATTGTGCGTGTTCCCGGTGTCTTCTGCACTTCGAAGAGCAAAGATAGCGCTGAAATTTACAATATTGATGTAGCGTAATATACAAAGCCACAAGAACGTTCGTATGAATCCACAAGCACGAAGATCAGGCAAATCCATGTACTTCCCATAATTCCCATGGTGGTGCAACGACTGCAGCGCCAGAATTCCCTCTGGTAATTTTTGTAGGAAACTGATTTGAGCCAATCAGAGGCCCCAATAAACCTCTGGGCCAATCAGAGTTGATAAGATCCCTAATGTGACAATGTACAGAATAGAAACCCAAGCATGACACATCAGCCATCGGTGCCGAATTTTTGCAATTCCCTTCTGAGCGTTCAAGAAATTTTTTTTTTTTTTTTTTTTGCACTGGCGCGATCATTTCAGCACACCATTCTGCTCGGCTTTCTACCACAAGCGATGCAACTCATAGCAAAGAAGTCCAACACACAAGGCTCGAAGTCTCGCGATTGGTGTGTGTGTGTGTGTGGAGAGAGAGAGATGAAGCAGCATTGCAAATGAACTGGAGGACGGGACTCTGATGTGTTAATTCCTCAGTAGGGAGTGGCAGGCGAGCCCTTTCATCGACGAGTCACACCATACAGATATTAACAGCAGTTTGAGAATGGACACAATTGCTGCCTGACCAAGTAGCTGGTCTTGGGTTGCAGTTTGGCCACGCCTCGTGTAGACGAAGTGTTTCACAAGTGTTCTAAAAAGCTCTTTACACGCAAGCAGTAGCCACTAAAAACTTCGATTACTGAAACGTGCCGCTCGCTTAATCGCGTACCATATTGGAAGAACGCTGCGGACAAGAAGCAGTATTTATTTCTACCGAGAAAGCGTACACTACACACGACTGCATTTAGACTCAACGTTACCGCCTTACTCATACGTTAAAAAAAAAAAGAACCCCTCAGAAAGTGATCGCCCCAAATTACACATAAGCGAGGGGGAAAAAAAGATTAAAAGGCGGCAAGGCCTCACTGTCTGCCTTCCCAGAGCAAAACGATGGGAAGTCTGGTTCTTTTAAAAGCAGCCGCTATAACTGGACCGCGAAATCGTGCCTTGGTGGAAGCGTCTACCTTTCCGCTGAGCGTCCGTGGCCGATCAACACTTCACAGTCCGGCGGGCAGGGGTCGAGGCTGCAGCAGGAGTCGTCGTGTCAATCGGGCGCCACTTACCCTGCGGCTGCTGATGGTGCATCGCGGACAGCTTCTCTCGAAGGAAGAGCCTGAGGAGTAACATTGATCGTATCTTGTTTCTTCAGAGGCACACCCAGCGGAGGTGCAGGCAAACCAAAAAAGGCAAAGCATGTTTCGTGCAACAGAAACAAGCAGCGCGCTATTTTCGTTTTATTTGGTTTTGCGACCCGCAGGGTCGGTGGGCGACTCTTGCTGCACGCGGGCAGTCCGTCAAGCCTAGCTCTGTATTATTTTTTTTTCTCAGGCCCGGGCAAAGCCCTGCTTCGTCCCATGTTGCCGAGCTGTCTCTTTTGTTATGTACACAACGCTCCCACAATCACACACTCACGCACTCAAAGTAGTCTTCACTCAGCCATCACGCCGAGAAGAAGCGAGCCACGCAGAGATCATGCCTTCACCTCTGGCTTTGCGTGTTCCGCAGCTTCCTTGGGTGCTTCCGACTCGGCAGGGCCCTTGGGTTCCACGTCTTTCGGCAAAGGCACTTCCACAGTGCTGCTGCTTCCCCCGTTCGACTTACTGCTGCTGCTCACCTCGCCATTTGTCTCTGCGGTCGCAGTGGCAGCTCCCGGTGCAGTTTGGTCAGGCGAGCTGTGGCTTCGGCAGGAGCTCCGCTCACGGTCTCGACTTCGGCTGTGGTCCCCTCTGCTTCGTTCACTCCTGTCCTTTTCTTTGTCACTCCGATCCTTGTCCCCTCGATCGCGGTCACTCCTGTCACGATCCCGATCTCTGTCCCGATCCTTGTCACGGTCCCTATCGCTGCGCTCGCTCCGGTCTCTGTCCCGATCGCGATCGCTGCGGTCCCGATCCTTGTCGCTCCTGTCCCTGTCACTGCGGTCCTTGTCGCGCTCGCTCCTATCACGGTCACGATCACGATCCCTGTCGCGATCCCTGTCGCTGCGGTCCCGGTCCTTGCTGCGGTCCCGGTCCTTGCTGCGGTCCCGATCCTTGCTGCGGTCTCGGTCCTTGCTGCGGTCTCGGTCCTTGCTGCGGTCTCGGTCCTTGCTGCGGTCTCGGTCCTTGCTGCGGTCCCGGTCTTTGCTACGGCCCCGGTCTTTGCTGCGGTCCCGGTCCCTGCGCTCGCTCCGGTCCCGGTCGCTGCGGTCTCGCTCGCTGCGCTCAGACCGTGACCGGGAGTCACGCTCTTCCTCCTCTCCTCGAGACCAGCGGCTTCTCCGTTCGCGGCCGCTGCTTCGTCGCCGTTCGGAAGCCTCACCGAACACATTTGTGAAGACGCGTCGGTTACCCCTCTCACCGCCGAACCCGCCTTCTTCGCCGTCTCTTTCAGAGCTCGATTCGTTAAATCTTGACCGAGAAGGCCCGAAGAAACCAAAACCACCAGGCTGTTTCCATGGCTGCTCGCCGTTGCCCTGCCGCTCTTCAGCTGCTGGCCCGTTCGGTCCTCTGGGTGGCTCCGGTGCACCAGCTGGCGGTTTCCATTCCTTCGGCGCTTTCCCGTTTTCGCTACTGCTCTGTTCAGCCAACTCGACGAGCTTGTCTTGCACGTTTTTCTCTCCCTGGCATTCAGGTCCTTTTCCCTCAGTTGGCTTCACGTCTGTGATACCGGGCCCAATCACTGGAGGCATGTTAGGAGCCAGCATGCGGTGGCCGGGTGCCAACATTCGCGGTTCTGGGGGCCCAAGCTTTCTTAAATCCGGAGGGGGACCACCTAATCTAAAGTCGGGTGGCCTGAGCATCCTGTGGTCTGGCGGCCCTGGCAGTATTCTGTGGTCCGGTGGTCCGCCCATCATCCGATGATCTGGAGGACCTCCCATCATTCTGTGGTCTGGTGGTCCGCCCATCATCCTATGATCTGGAGGGCCTCCCATCATTCTGTGGTCAGGAGGAGGGCCTCCTATGATTCTGTGATCTGGAGGTGGGCCTCCCATCATTCTGTGGTCTAAAGGAGGGCCTCCCATCATCCGGTGGTCTGGAGGCGGCCCTCCCATCATCCGGTGGTCTGGAGGCGGGCCTCCTATCATCCGATGATCTGGAGGCGGGCCTCCCATCATTCGATGGTCCGGAGGTGGGCCTCCCATCATCCTATGGTCAGGAGGTCCTCCCATCATCCTGGGCTCCGGCATAGGACCACCGATCATTCTGTGGTCCCGCGGACCACCCATCATTCGATGCTCTGGAGGGCCACCTAGCATCCTGAGTTCCTCTGGGCCACCCATCATCCTTGGCTCAGGCGGTCCGCCCATCATTCTCGGTTCCATAGGGCCACCTATCATTCGCGGCTCTGGTGGACCACCCATCATCCTTGGTTCAGGGCCTCTGTGCATTCTGTGTTCCATGGGACCACCCATCATCCTTGTTTCTGGAGGTCCATCAAGCATATGCTGTTCCAAAGGGCCACCCATCATCCTCTGTTCCCCTGGCCCACCCAGGATGGCCTGATCACGTGGATTGGGAGGACGGAAATCGCCTGCTGGGGGAACTATCATCCTTGGGTCTGGGCCCATCATTCGAGGGCCAAATTCCATGCCGGGTCTCCCATCAGCTGGGTTCTCAAAGGGAAACATGGGTGGCCCCCTGAAACGTATAGGTGCACTTCCAAATGCTCTGGGTGGAAGAGGTAGTGAAGGCATTCCAGGCAGTCCAACAGGCATTGGGATTGCTGAGCTAACTGGAGGTAAGTCAAAGGTACAAGCTTCCTGCCCTGGCTCAGCAGCTTGCTGCCCTGAACTAGGTTCATCCATCTGCATGTTTTCGGGATCAGTTTTCTCAGACTGTGTGGCCTTGGCATCAGCGCTGGATGCTTCATGACTAGATATAGCCAGTGGAGATTTTGCTTCCTTTGCTGGCACTGCATTAACCTTTTCCTTTGCCAGCAGACCATGGTTTCCAAACTGACCTGGCATGCCAGGTGGTGCAGACAGCGGCATAAATCCGCCTGGGGGATGTGCCGTTCCGAACTCATTCGCAGCAGGTTTAACACTCTCAGCAGGTTCCTTATTGTTGCCCACTGCTGATTCACCAGAAGCAGTGGGGATCATACCAAGGCGACTTGCTTCACTTGTGCCGTCTTCATCGGTGGGTGTTGCATCACCGTCAATGGCCATGGGTACATCAGTAGCCTCACTTTCTGTGACAGGTGTTGCAGAAGGTGTTGTAACAGGTGCTGCTACAGCAGCAGGTGGCTGGGTTACAGTTACTGCAGGTGCACTGGAAGCAGCGGGGCTTGCTGTGGTGACATTGGGCATCACTGCTGCTTGGGAGGTTACCGGGAGACTCATGGGGGGATGAAGGGGCAAGCCAAGAGCAGCCCCAGGCAAACCTAAGGGTGGAGGAATCAGCCCCAATGCACCAGGTCCCAGCAGCGTTTGAGATGTGTTTGGTGGCACCATCAGCATGTGGTTAGGCGGAGGAGGCACACCCATTGGCAGCTGAATTTGAGGCATCACCAGGCTCTGGGACGGCAGCATACCTGCAAGGTGTGCACAAAAATAAAGCCATTTGAAACTGTAAAGCATGAAGAAGTTATCTTCTAATAAGTGCCATGGGGATGCGGGGAAAAGTGGAAACAACTTTTAGAGTGAAGTACTTAAGGGCAACAACCACTGCTAAAAATAGCCAGTGGGAGCTACATCAGCAAAATTTTTTAAATAGTATTCGGCAAGGAGATAAATACACAGTTCCAAGCATAACAAAGCAAGGCCTGCTCTGGGCACAGCTTTCTGAATTGACATTGTGAGCTTTTAGTCACTGACAGATTGTAAACAAATGTTAGCATCAACTAAAGGCTATCTTGAATAGGTGAGTGGAAGCACACAAAAAACAAAAAGAGGAGAGCAGAGGACACAAATGTCTACTCTAGTGTCTGCGCCGTTTTTATGCACTGCCACCCTCTTGTTCAAGATAATTGAATACTAACTTGCCTTAGTAAGATCTTGATGAGGGCTAGTTGGTTCATGTTTAGAACTGAGGTCGAACAGTGCGTATAAAACAAGAAAAAAAAAATGCCAGACAAACGCCGACTGCCAAATGAAAGGTTATTTGAAATTCTCCAGCCATTTTATACCTTTTTCAGCATAGGCATGCGTACACCAGACACAAGAACATCTGCAAATCAGCAACATCATAATCTTTCATCCAAAAAAAGCTATTCTTTTCCCGACAAGGCAAGAGAGGGAGTGATTACACATTTATTTCCTTTTCTAATGTAATAAGCCTATATTTCCCTTTCCCTCTTCCATTTTCCTTTCCCTATGAATTTTGTTTTTTCAAATATGGGAGTGCAGGGACACTTGTTACAATGTCCTGCTAAATGACTCCCATAGCCATTCTTTAGGTTTCTGCTGTGCTGACGAGCTCTTTCATTGAAGCACTGTCCTGCTTGACCTACGTAAGTTTTTCCACAGCTCAGCGGCATCTGATAACGTTGCGCCTGCAGTCAGTCAAACGAGATTTACGATTTGTGGCGCACAGGGGCCTTTCGCGCATTTTCATACGATTACATATCGAGGAAGGTCTGTGGTATTCGTTTCCTTGTGTGCATCTCTTTTACTGCCCTTAAGGGCTAAACTCGCCACAGGCACATCCGAAAAAGCTCCGAAGGCCTGCGAGTGCACTTACTAGGCATACTGGTGCTTGTACTGTGACAGGAGATGGCGGGTGCAAATGTGTATAATGAAGGAATACATACTGTTTCCCGTGACAATTGCCTCTTCCCACGCTTGTTGTTTCACTGCAATAGTTCTGTGTATGCTTCACCACCAAACATTCGTGTAGTGAGGCGAAGCTGACTTTTGGGAAACTGCATTATGCAATGCGCTGTGCTTTCCGAGCTTTGAAGCCAATCGCGAGAGCTGCTATTGCTGACACCGGCAAATTATTTCGATAAAAAACACTGCACACAACTGCAAGAAGCTTACTAGGATGGTTACAATGCTGTGTATGTCGTCTCTCACGGTCCTTGTCCTTCGCGCTGTACGTCATCCTTTATGCAAGAAACTTGATAGCAAACGTCGAAGCAGCTAGGCTTAGAATTGCTGCGGTGGTGGCTACGGCTGCCAGCGGCTCTGCATGCGAGAGCACCGTTCGAGACGGCGTCTACAACTTACTTATGGCCTATGAAAGTGTAGCCACACACTGTCTCGGCCAAACATGGAGGCCATGGCTGGTGGTGGTGTGAGCCGTCTCTAGCCAAAGCTGCAACACTGTCAAAATGCCAGCTCCCTGTGTCGCATCAGTGGGCGAAGGCTTAGAGAAGTATGAATACATGCCTCTATGCATAGATGGTGGAAGAGCAACGTACAAGTCCAGGTTGCCACCCAGGGGCCCCAAGATTCCCAAGCATTTACCAGTTCAGTGCTCGCACTAGGCAGAACCTCATCCCTGTAGGCTTGGAGAACTGAAGTGCATGTGTTGGCGTCGAGACCACAGATCAGTTTGATTTAGCTAGGGGGATTTAGTTTCAATGAGGGTTTCATGTAATCTCAAATCTGCAGGCTTACGAGCCAGACCACTTACGTTAACTTGTGACCTTCACAAGCTAATTTTGATTGGCAACAAGATGGCCCTACGGTGTCCGTGTGGGATGAGTCACAGCTGTTTCATGTTGGGGTTCCTCAGCTACAACTGTGGCTAATGTCCGTGGGACAAGACTAGTAATCTATAAATGTAAATCTAAAAATAAAACTCAGCACAGTGATGCCACAGTCTGCAGCGAGTGAAAAAGACAAGCAGTCTATGCTTAGAGGAAATTGCATGAGGTGCCAGTATGGTTTAGTGCTTCATTTTTATTGTGCCGTCAGAATACTCTTCTGGCTCAAGCCTTGCCAGTTTTTCAATCATTTCTCACATAAGGGTGTGCAAGACTTTCCGAGTGCTTAAGCGAAAGTTTGTTTTTCCAGCAATTTTGGCAGTACCTCCTCTTAAGGTGATTTGTGATGGCCACCCTAGACATTTTTTATTGTTAAAGATTTCCTCAGTGACAGCAGGCATAAAACAGCAGGCATAGTGGGTTAGAAGTGATGCCATTGTGGATTACACATAAGCATCACACATACTAGCCATGTCTATCAGTGACATTTTTATTTATTTATATATTGGTAATACCTACATCACCCAAAGGCACTGTTGTAAGAGAGTCCAAGAGAAGAAAGAGAGAGAAAACAAAGGGGGGCAGGCATAATCATCGGCAACCAGGGTCAACAGTACTGAAAACAATCTATATGAAAGTATCTTTGAAGAGGACAAACACCAAAAGCAAAGAGAAAAACATTGTCCCGATTCTATAACATCAAAGTGCAGTCAAACTGGACATGTGGCTTAACAGACCCAACTGCACTAATGAAGCAAGGCATCAAAAATATATCCACAGGGAGCTCATTCCAAACACTAATAGAATAAAGAATGAGAACTTGAAAACATCAAAGCGACATTTATACTCTTAATTTTTTTTTCTGTATGGTCACGCCTTGAGGATATATAAAGCGGTTGCTTAATATACCTATCTTTATCTATTGCTATTTGCTTATTATAAACGCTGAAGAGAAATTTAAGCCTCTGCAATCTTCGACTAGGTTGTAGTTGTTTCCAGCCCAATTGGTATGCAATGCAAAAAGATTCTTATGAGGAAGTCATAACTGCCAGTCACAAACCCCACAGCCTGTTTCTGCACCCTTTCTAATTTATCTTTGAATATGGCCGTAAAGGGGTCCCATTCAACACAAGCATGTTCTAAAATCAACCTAATGTTCATTAAATACAAGGTTTCCTTCAACTTTTTCGGTCTATGTTCCAAATTTCTACAGAAAAAGTGAAACAACATAGAAGTTTTGTCAGCAATTTTATCAATTTGACATGTCCAGTCTAACCTGGAAGTGAATGTAATACAGAGGTATTTGACATGATCAGTCGCTTTGAAGGGATGAGATTTAGGGACTTAAAAACTGTTTATCAGTTCTTTCTTATTGGTAAATCATGAAGACATTTAGCTACGTTTAGGTTCATGTGTCATATGTCGCACAAGGACATGTTGAAATGACATGTTGAATCAAAATTTGAAAAACATGCTATTTTCACTTTTCCTTCTTACAGTTACCTGGATGTTAATGACTGCTTCAACATCACTTCCTTTCTCCACTTCGCTAAAGAGTGGTTCAGCGCCCCTTTAATATAGAAATATGTAACAATTCTAACCACAAGCTATTTGATCCAAATACTGGATAAAAAGTTTTGAACATTCATGCATATGCGTAACAATCCAGAGGGTTACAGGAATCTACATTATGTACTTGTACGACAAATACCGTACATTCTAGTGTAAGGGCCACAGCCCTAAATTCAAGCCTAAATCGATAAAAAAATACTCCAAATGATATCCATGCACTAGCTGCATCTGTCATATCTAAATGTGCATATTTGGGCAGTGCATAGTGTGCAACATGTCAGGATCCTCTCCAGTCAGTTTGTTGCTTCTACAGTTGACGCTGTGTTATGCGAGTGCTTGTGTCAACTAAGCACTACAGCTATGCTTTCAGGCTTCTTGTAGGCAACACCTGCTGCAGTGTACCCCCAAGCCTGTGCGCATCTGACTGTGCATCGCACAAACGGTCTTCATGAACTCCACATGAAAGTTAATGCAGGAAGTGATGGATCGCTTCATGAAGTTAATAGTACGTCTCCTCAGACAGACCAGTGGCGACACCAAGGTGAGACACTTGGCGAAATAGTGTTGATGGATGGTACACTGCCACTGTCCCCAGCGATGGGGAAAGGAAGCTCCTGGAAGAGGGTGTTCTGCGCCATTTCCTCAACCCACTGCTACCTGCTAAGGCCGTTTGACAGACACTCCAGCTAATTGCTGGTCATCCCAGGAACTAAGAGACACCAGTTTGAGTCAAGCGTGACAAGCCCTGTCTACGAAACTGCCCTCCTTTCTTTGTGTTTAGTGAACAAAGGTGCCAGAGTGATTGTGGGCACCCTCGCCCTCAATGCAGATCCTTCGGCGACTTTGGACGCTCTGATTGGATGAAGGTGGGATGGCAGATTTTTCTGGCCTAGGCATCTAGGAAGGTCAGAAGGAATTCAAGCAGACTTTTTCGGCTCCTTAGTGTGCTTCAATTCATTCATACTAGACTGATGAGACGCAACGTTCTCCACTCCTCATGTAGATACCTTAAATTAAGCCAGGCGCCTCGTTCTCGATGAGAACATGTTCCTCCCTTCAACAACTTCCTTAGTGTGGATGAGTCGGACGACGGCATGGGCCAGCTACCCCTTTTGACATTCCTGACACCAACTCTTACAACTGGCTGGCAGCGGTGAATGCTTGGTTTTTGCTTTGACTATCTAGGCTTCATTTTGTGGTTGTTCACTCTAGAACAGTAGGGAAGCTCGATTGTTGATTGTGAGCTAGGTGATGTTTACATAGTTGTGTTTAGCAAGTGGGACCAAGGCAGCAAAACAACAATGGATTTCAGGAAACTGCTGAGACAAAATGTTGGTTGTCGGTGAAGAACTGGGCTTAGTGGTACACAAGGGAATGATTAAATCAGAAGCATTAAAGCTGATTTCCGAACAGGCAAGTGAGGAGGACATTGGAATTGGGTTAGAACTATTTAGGAAAAGAGAGGAACCAGAAAAAGAGAGAATGGGACAGAGAGAGAAAGAACGAAGAACAGGACAGAGAGGAACACGAGAAAGATTGTGAGTTAAGAAAAAAGCAACTTCACCATGAAAGTAAACATTTGGAGTTGTCTTGAGCGAGTGAAGGTGCTCTGGAACGATAGTCAGGCAGAATCGTACCACATGGACAGGCTGTTAAAGCCCTTTGAAGTCGGGAATGACATAAGGTTGTTCCTAGGAAATTTTGAAAGGACTTCTGAGAAGATGTTACTGTGTGAGAAGGGGCTGAAACTTACAGGCATTGACGCGATCCGAAGCTCATCAAATTCCGTCGCTTTCCTCTAAATGTGCAAAAGCCACTCCAGCAGAAGTAGAAAACAAGGTAGCCTCGGCAACAGAAACTGAGCTAGGCTCGAGGAATGAAAATGCGATTGAGGAAATCCTGCAAGCTCACCGGCTCAACGAGAGTGTATTGCAAGGCATGTGTGAAAGTTCACGCCTGCAGCTGAAGCACTCGTATGCAAGACAGGGTTGTTACTGTCACTGGCCTCAGTGAACTTTGATCAGCTCTTACATGTGGACCGAGAGTCACTGGCAGCCAAGCAAAAGAATGATGTCAGCCAAGCTAAATTACATGTAACAGCTAAAGAAGGCAGTGCTAGGGGCAATGTGACAATGCATGAGGAAGGAGGCTTGTAATATAGGTACTACAGAGACCAAAAGCACAGGTGTATCAGTTAGCCGCACCTCCCAAGTACAGGGAGTACCTTTTGGGTCTCTGTCATGGAAGTGGGTGGTCTGGCCACCTAGGCATAAACAAATCGAAAGAAAGATTGCTTATGGAATACTACTGGCCTGACTGTTTCAAAGACGTGGAAAACTTTGTGAGATCATGCAATGCCTGCCAGAAGTCGGGTAAACAAGGAGAAACATGGAAAGCTCCACTAAAGGTAGTGTCCTTAGTATCAGAACCTTTCAGACGACTTGTGATAGACACAGTAGAGCCTCTACCAAAGCCAATGTTGCGTTTCAGGTACCTGTTTACCATGCTGTGTCCGGCTACAAAGTTTCCAGAACCGATCCCTCTGAAAGAACTCAGCTCCACTGAGGTAGTAGACACGCTTTTGACAGTACTCGTCAGAGTCAGGATTCCAGCAGAAATTCACACACGTCAAGGGTCAGTATTTTCCAGCTCAGTGACTTCCACATTCTTACAAAAGTGCAAGGTAAAGTTAATACGCAGTTCCATATATCACCCTCAGTCAAATAGCTTAGAGAGGTGGCATTCAGTGCTCAGGCGAGTTTTGAAGGTACTCTGTTACAAACGCAAGGAGGACCGGGAGACCTGTCTACCGGCTACTCTGTTTCCTTTGCGAACGGTTCCTCACGAGGCTACAGGGTTCTCATCAGCAGAACTAGTGTATGGGAGGGCACTCCGTTCTTCACTGAGAATGTTGAGAGATGTATGAGGAAAGAGGAGAGTCAAACAGTGGTAGAGTACGTGCTAGAACTGCTAAGTACAACACAAGAACCAGTAGAAAAGAACATGGGCATGGCACAAAAGAATGACAAGCTCTACTATGTCAGGAATGCAAGCCTTCGAACCTTTAATGCTGGGGACAAGGTAACGATCCTCAGACCTTCAAGAAAGAACAAGCTTGAAGTTCACTGGGACGAACCAGTCAGTGTGGCACAAGCTTTCAGATACCAACTATGCTCTGAAAGCGCCCAGTCGTGGGAAGTAGGTGAATATATACCCCAGCAATTTGATGAAGCCATATATGCAGTGGAACGGAGTCATTAACTTTAAGAATAAATAGCCTCACAACATTTATACCAAATTTAATGAATGTAAGGCAACCTCCAACTCTGAACTCAGCCTTGAAGAAGTTGTAGAACCCTAGGTAATTGCGGAAGCTCTTAAACCAGAGCAGGTAGACGAGCTAAAGGGCCTGTTAAAGAAATATTTCAATAGATTCAGCAATCGACCAGGTAGAACCGAACTAATAACGCACGAAATAGAGTTAACATCGACCGAACCCACAATGTCAAAGCCTTACAGGGTGTCTCCATGACAGAGAGAAATTATGGAGGCAGAGATACCACTCATACTAGAGTTGGGAGTTATTGAGCCCGCTGAGAGTGACTGCGCATCACCACTAATACTTGTGGAAGCTCCTAATAAGGGCCCTCATCCGTGTGTTGACTACCGGAAGTTAAATGCCATCACCAGGGATCAGTTGTACCCGATGCCCAACACTGAGGAACGAATCGAAGAAGTCAGCACTGCTAAGTAAATTTCGACTATAGATCTTGTGCGGGGATACTGACAATTTCCCCTTTCAGAAAGTGCCAGCCACTATGCTGCGGTTACCTCACCCGTAGGTATTTTTCGCCTCTCGTTTTTAGCTTTGGGTTGAAGAACGTGCTGTTTAGATTCTCGAAGTTAATGGATATTGTACTAAAAGACTTGCAGGAGTTCACATGAAGTTCATAATACGTCCCCTCAGACAGACCAGCAGTGACACCAGGGTGAGACACGTTTGGCGAATAGTGTTGATAGATGGTACACTGCTGCTGTCCCCGACGATGGGAGCAAGGAACTCCTGGAAAAGGGCATTCTACGCCTTTCCGTAATGGCCATTGCTAGCTGCCAAGGCTGTTTAACAGATGCTTCAGCTAATTGCTAGGTTATCCCAGGAATCAAGACGTGCCACTTTGAGTCAAGCGTGACAATCCCAGTCTGTGAAACGCCCCTCCTTTCTGTGTGTTCAGTGAACAAAGGTGACGACGCGACTGAAAACCTCGCCCTCAACGCAGATCCTTCGGAGGCTTTGGGCGCTTCAAGTGGGGCTAAGGTGTGATGGCAGATTTCTCTGGCCTAGTGATCTAGGGAGGACACAGGTGATTTAAGCGGACTCTTTCAGCTCCACAGGTGTGCTTCAATTCAGTTATACTAGACTGTGGAGATGCAACGCTCCCTGCTCCTCACGTAGACATTATAAATTAACCCAGTACTCTTCGTTCTCGATGAAAACATGTTCCTCCTTCAACAATGCCCTTAGCGTGGATGAGCCGGGCGACAGCATGAGCCAGCTACCCCTCTTTAAATGCCCGACCCCAACTCTTACAGCATTCACAAAAGCTTTGTATTTGAAGCCCCAAAGTTTCCTGCCTCTTTCAACTTAAGTTTCAGTGCTACACATAAGTGAGAAACCACTAAATGGTGTGCCACCATAGCAGTGGTGCAACAGTTGAGCTTTTGGCACAGATCCTGAAGCAGGCAAAAAGCAGCTCTGGCACAGTGATAAGCACTTCTGACACTGTCAAATGTATGTCTGTACACCATATGGTCTCAATTTTAACTGAAACAGCCAATACTAAATATAGTGGAGCCATCTTTATCTGCATCAATGCAGCATTCGGGATAAAGATCATCAAAGTGGTATCATTATCTTTTAATAAAATGATTGCCCTGTGTGTATATTGCGGTACAAGGCCACTTCTACCATTTCGACTCGCAAATGGCATTTGTGCGTTCACTGTACTTAAAGGGCCCCTGAAACGGTTCGGACAAATTTTGTAGACGCGTAGGGTACAGCTTAAGTAGAACATTCACACCACAATTTAAGTGAAGCGTTACGTATTAATGGAGCTACAAGCGATTAGAAGTTACCCTCCTCCCTAGTCATGCTTTTCCTCCTCAACTCGTTTGCCGAGCGATCGGGGCTAAGCTCCGCCTTCACTGGTTTCGCGTCACGATGCGACGTCACATCGTCCACTTCCGGTTGTTTTGGAGCCCGCCCCCGCCCGCGTGCAACCTCTCCGCTAGCCGCTTGGCCGTCGACCCCAAGCGAGAGCTATCGAAGCAGCGTGCGTTGCGAGCGTTCTGTCGTAGCGCCGAACTTGTCTGGTATTCCGGTAACCACAGGCAAGCTGGTCATTTCGGCAAATGACTGGAAGCATAAACTCAAGCTGATGAAGGAACTTTAGCGTAGACGTACGTGCGGCCTGATCGGTCTGCACGGTCCAGCCACTTGTTGGCGCAGCGCTTAACCAGCCAAACAAAGCGCTAATATTGCTCCAACGAAGTGTAAAACATTTTAAACATTTATAAAAACAAAGTGTTGATGATTACACTCCTGCGAAAAATACACACCAGCAGCCAAAGAAGAATACACTTCGTTACTGCTACTTTGTATGGTTGAGCTCTGTGCCACTAGGTGGCTGCACCGTGCAGACCATTCGTATTTGCGATTCTGCTCATCCCATGGCTCATCCCGTTACAGCACAGTCAAGCGGCCAGACCCTGTCCCCTTGCGCTTGCATTTGCCCTAATACCGGACTCGCGAAACGCTATTGCGTTAGTAATCTTCCGGTGTAAAGTGACGGCCACAAACGCGCAAACCCTGGCGCCGATCGGATAGCGGCAGTCCGATGCGCAGCAGCCAGCTAGCTCGTATGCTGCCTTGCAGAGGGACACGATGTCGCAGCTTGACATATTGCCAGTCGCTACGTTTGCAGTCCACAAAGCAACAAAGTCGAATCATAGTGCTCGCGAAAAGACCGAGACTGACTCTGAC
Source organism: Dermacentor andersoni (assembly GCF_023375885.2). Classification (NCBI taxonomy): domain Eukaryota; kingdom Metazoa; phylum Arthropoda; class Arachnida; order Ixodida; family Ixodidae; genus Dermacentor; species Dermacentor andersoni. The sequence continues at coordinate 12,943,570 of NC_092819.1, read as the reverse complement.
GCGGAGCTCTCGTCAAAATGGAGTACGTTGTAACACAAGCAGACGACACTTGCTGTGTGCCGGAAGTGCTTAATTGTATTGAAAAATCGTTCTTGTGCATTCTCTTTATGATACTTTCTGTTTATAAAAACAAATGAACTAACATTCCAACTATTACGAAGATCATTTGTTTACCATAAAGTTGGAAAAATTATTGATCACGCGCCCTGGTCAGCCAATCGGATAGCTCGCCCCACTGACGTCATATGGGTGATTTTCGTCATATGGGTAGGGGCGGCTTAAAATTCCGCCGAGCAGCGTGCTCCGATCGGCAGCGATGTGCATTTTTAAAACCTTATAATAAATTACACGCTTTACGCGGAGCACTTAGATGTGTCAATTAATGATCAGAAGGACCTACTGACTCAGTACGTTTGTAGAAAATCGTCAAAATCGTTTCAGGGTCCCTTTAAAGCAAACCAGAAAAGAAAAGAAGAGCACACCTCGGAACAAGCATGCATACAAAAAAACCGGTTACAGTGAACACGTCTATAGGTTTCTTTACTTTCAACATGCTAAATCTCTCCTCATAACATTGCATGGGATCATATGAAAGATGTTTAAATTCCAAACATGGAATCTGATCGTGCAAGATTGCAAAGAAGGTACCCGCTAATAAAGCAAAGTGTATGTCAGCAGTCAAGTGCACATATTACAAAATGTTGCTAAAGTGACACTGTCAACAACTATGCTAAACAATGAGGCAGAAATTATCTGAAACTTCCTTTTCAACCAACAGCCTCCTTGAGCAAGCTCTGTGCTTCTAGTACAAGGAATACAGAACTTTAGCACAAACAACAAGGCCATCCAGCAGCAGTGCATTGGACCCTCCACTGAGGAGAAATGCAACAAAAGAGTGAAAACAGCAAATGAAAGACCAACAGCATGAGCCATATCCACGGCTATGACCTCCTTGTTGACTTCCTGGACGATGATGATGAGGGCTTTAGGTTTCAGTTTTACTAGCGAGGCAGCATGAACGGGACGAGGCTTTCTTTCTTGTGCTTCCTTGGTGTAGGCTCAGCCCAATCTGATGCTAATATGTCATTTTGGAGCAGGACGGCACAGAAGATTTCTCTCAGCACAATTGGTGCCTCTGTTCCACCGCTGCCATAGCTTTTATTCAGATGAACTTATGCACCAGGAGAACACCAAAAACCACATCGTGCCATTGTTGTGTGCCAACACGATGTGAGAATCCCTTAATATCAGGCGATATTGATTATAACAAATCCGTCTTTCTATGAATATATTACCTCACACTACTGCCCCAAACTACTTCCTTTGGCATTAAGACTTGTGCAGCTTAAATTTGCGCAAGCGTACGACCACAAAGAGACACACAGAACACGTTACAGGCACAGTGACATGTTCTGTGTGTCTTCCTTGCGGTGGTGCCTTTGCGCTTCATCACGTCTAAGGAAGCACTGACTAGCCCAGCAACATGTCGTTCTGCAGCTTAATTTTTTTTCTTGTAATATCCCTTGACAGCCTCCCTAAAGACAATAGATTTCTCTCCTTGTTCCTTCTCATGCAAACGCTGTTGATAAACCAAGGCTTCACTTTGCTTTGTCAATGCAAGTTACCCTAACCTCTGGAGGTTTGACAATTTGAACTTATGAAAATGCATTTTCTGTTGCTGCAATAATAAAGACACAACATAGTTCCTTTCTGCACTTAAAATGCAGTGAATAATTATACAATACCACTTCCAGTTTGCTTGCAAGCAACCCCAGTAATACCAGGATTTTTTCTGAACAGCCCACATTATTTACATACCTGCTAACCAGAGGAACTAAATTCGTTAAAATCCCAGGCACAAGGGGAGAGGGGGAATAGCATGCATTCTCAAAAATCTTGCCTTCAGTGCACACCTTTTGTCAGATACAAACACACTTTATTAACAATGGTTTAGACGCAGCACACACACACAGCAGCAAGCTTGGAACAGCAGACTGACAAGGCACAGCTTTTAGACCACAGTGACTTTTTCAACTACTTCGCTGTTGCCGATTTGGCCTGCTTCAGGATCTTGCCTGTATAAAATTGTTCAAAGGAGGCACCCCTCGGGCAAATGGCACTTTCGCTGTTGCAAAGCTGCCACGTGCAGGTACCACACATAATTTTGCCTTGCCCAATTTTTTTGACGTGCTTGAAATTTTAGTGACCAGAATTCATTTTTTTTTAAAGCTTGACCCAACATTAGTAAAACTGTAGATTGAGCCCACATTTACAACATCACAGAATATTTAGGAGAGCTTGCGGGTATGCATTTCTTGCCCTAAATGATACTTGGATGCTTAAACATCCAAAACAAAAGCTGTTCTCTTCTGCTCAAACTTTACCTTCTGGGAATTTCCTCGTTTTCTAACATTCAGTAAAAACAAAATTGTGCTTTCATCCACTGCAAGGACTTTACACTTCATCTTTCATGAATATGTGAAATGGGTCCAATGTTCTAATCCTTTGCACAGCAAACTGAAAATTTTGAGGAGTATTAACCCTTTGAAGGTTTTTGCCATACATGTACGGCGGCGGTTTTCTGTCCCGCAAGGTTTTTGCCGTACGGGTACAGTTTTGACCCTCCGTTTGAAATTTCGCGCCATAATGACGATGCGTGCTCACTGGGAGGTGCTGCCACCTCTTAGGACTTATAAGAAGCGTTTGAAATGTGTGCTACCTTCTTGGGGAGATAAACGGAACTGATTTCTCGCTTCAGCGCGTCGTGCAGACTGCGGCAACACCCCTTTTGCGGTTTCGGTTTCGCCGCGTGATCGCAACGAAGGCGCACAAAACGTCATTTTTCTTTTTGTCGGCACTCTCTTGCAGAGGCGGTGGAAGTTGATTTCTATCTTGATTGGCACTGCTCTTAGCTTGTTAATAACCGCCGCTCGCGAGGTATTCTCGCTCTCAGCGAAAACACGCTTTCGTGGTTTCGGTTCCCCCGCGTGATCGCAACAGAGCCGCGCGAAACGTGATTTTTCTCTTTGTCGTCACGCTATCGCAGGGGCAGCGGAAGTTGATTTCTATCTTGATTGGCGCTGCTCTTAGGTTGTTTATCACCGCTGCTCACGAGGTATTCTCGCTCTCTGCGGTAATGCGCATACGCGAGAGAGTGCCTCAGACCTCTGCCCAAGGCAGCCGCCCGCAGAGATGTCATGTGTGCGCCAACACAACTCGTCGCTCCAAGAGGGAACAGACACTCACTCATTTTAGGTGTGCAGACTGCGATAAGGCGCTGTGCGGAGACCCTTGTTTCAAGGAGTACCACACTCTGAAATACTATTGAACATTTTGCAGTTTTGAGTGATGCAGACACCAAAATACTGCTCCTAATTTTTGTTTACTATTTATTCCCGAATTTATACATCTTGTACATTCAAGATCCACAATAAAGTAATTTGACCACCTGGAAAAGTTTTTTCCGAAATAATTCGACCCTCAAAGGGTTAAGAAAATGCCATTGGATACTACCACTTTCCAAGTAGGTGCAATGCAGTTTTTGTTGCACAGTTGAGTTATTGTCAATTAATTTGGAGTAATGAAACCAAACAAACAATAAATGATTTACTTCTTTTGCAAAGTGGAAAAGTTCATTTTATTCCAGGTATTTCGTACAATTCTCATACTTCTAAATCATTTGTAAAGTTTAAAGTATTAAATGTTAACCTTCCGTTGACTACAGACTACTGCTACCATTTAGATCTGAAACCATGATAAGTGGTGCTTATACAGTCTGACACAAATATAAAGATCCCAGAGAAGGCAAATTATTCTCTACATTGAACGTGTGAAACTTAATCACAGATACTCATGTAAAATAGCTCTCTCATAATAAAGTGGACATTCGATACAACAATCTCGGGGTGTCTGCTGCCAGCACCATCAAGTCCTCAAATGTGAGAAGGCATCCAAAGGCCAAGCTCCATGAAGCGAACTTTGACAACGAATTCTGTGTGGCAGAAAATCCAGCACAAAGCACCTTCACATATTCTTCACCCCACACTCCATGCAAGCAACAGTGGGCTAACACCGCTGACAGTGCTGACGACGCAGCCTGCAAGGAGTCAGTGCCCAGACGAGCCAAACGTCGGGCGACCGACGGAAGCCAACAGCTGTACTACGGTCTTAATGGTGCAATTGCACTGTCGATTTTCGATTTTCGGAAAAGTGCATTTTCGCTACGTTTATACATTCAAGAATCCCTCCACGAAATCTAGAACCTAAATTTAATCGGAAAATAATAAAAAGAAAACGCACTTATACGGGCCAGGGTGGCCGCGGAATTAGCAAAAAATTGCCAAAAATGTTCAAACTTCGCGCTGTCGTCATTTGCGAACGAGTTGGCCGGCGGACGCCATCTTGAGCTTGTTTGAAAGCTGCTTTCTTTGTGCGTATTTTGCGCCAGTTCGAAATGGCGTAGGCGAGGAGGAACCGACGCTATCGCGTCATTTCTGAAGGACGCGCCCGTGCCGCTGATTGGCCAAAGCACGCACGCCACCCGCGCGCCTCGCTCCTATTGGTCTGGCACCGTTTGAGTGCCGATTCCTGCGTGCCCGACAGGCTGGTCGCTCTCGTGCACGCTGCGAGTTTCTCGCTCTGGATTTATCGCGCCGCTGTGAAAGTTTGTTCAGCCGCTCGCTTCTCGACAACGATCGATAAGGTGTCTTTTTCGCTGCCCGAATGGCTGGAGGAGATCGCCAGCTGAAGACTACAACGCGTCAAGCGTTCGGCAAGGCGCGAAGGCGGCCGTGGAATGCGTGACAGAAGATGGATAGCCTGTCATGCACCCGGAGTTGCCGGCTGCTCTGCTTGAAGATTCTGCCGGATCGAGTTCCGAGCTGCAACCCGGTACGTCTAACAGCAACACATCTAGCACCCATGCCTCGCATGTTGACGCAGACCGTGTAGACACTGTTTTCTTCACGACCGAAGAAAGAAGCAAGCGCGCAGCGATCGCCGACAAGGCGAAAATGCGCCTGGCGTCGCAGTCTGCAACGGAGCGCAAGTTTGAGTTGCTCGGTGTTGACACGAAAAAGGACGTCAACGACAGCGGAACGGAATTTGCGATTGTTGATTTATCCGTGGTACAAGACTTTTTTGGACTTATGCCGTGTCCCGTGTGCGGCAAGAAAACGCTGACGCTTTCAAAGGATTCCGCCAAGGTGTACAGGCTCTGTGCCAAGCTTGTGCTGGAGTGCTCCACGTGTGGCATGCGCGAAGAGCGATTTTGTTCCCCAAGAGTGGCTGGTGACGTAACAATAACGCCGTTCGAAGTAAACGTCTGAGCTATGAAGGCTATGCAGAGCATTGGTAAGGGAGCAACAGCCCTCTCCGACTTCTTTACCGCAATGAACATTTCTCATCGTGGCTTACACCACAAGACCTATCAGGGCCATATGAACATGATGGTTCAAGTGTGCAGCAGTGCTGCCACAGATTGTGAGGCTGCAAGTGTGGCCCAAATCAAAGAACTTTACAAGGACTTGGGAAACTCACCAGGGAACATAGATGTCATTTATGATGGAACCTGGCTGACACGCGGCCGCAGTTCGCACGTCGCTGTTGGGTGCATCATTGAGATGTACACCGGGCTCGTCGTTGACCACGTCGTGCTGTCAAACTTTTGCTTGGGCTGCTCACATGGTCCAAAACCCAATGAGCAAGGGTATGTGGCTTGGCACACAAAGCATCTTCCAGAGTGCCAGAAAAACATTGACTGTCATGCTGGGCAAATGGAGGTGCAAGCTGCACTGCTCATGTTTCAAAGATCCCTGGACAAGTACAAGCTGCGTTACACGACAATGCTCTCTGCTGGTGACAGCAGGACATTCCACGCCTTGACCGAGCAAGCTGTTTACGGCTTCATCAAGATAGACAAGAAAGACTGCATCAATCACGTGCACAAGCGCATGGGAGCAGCCTTGCGTGGGCTGGTTGACAAAAAGAAGGCTCAAGGTGAGACACTTGGAGGAAAGGGACGGCTCACCCAGGACAGGATCAAGAAGATCACAAATTACTATGGCTGGGCCCTGAGGAGCCACAAGAATGACGTGCCAGGCACAAAGAGGGCAGTTGAAGCTACCCTGCACCATATGTCGTCAACTGATGATGCCCCCAAGCATGACCTTTGTCCTCAAGGGTTAGAATCCTGGTGCAGCTACAACCGAGCTGTGGCAAAGGGCGAGCAACCTCCAGCACACAATAACAGCCTGCCCGCCTTCGTGTGCGAAGCTCTGGAGCCAATTTTCAAGCGGCTGGGTGAGGAAGCCCTCTTGGAGCGGTGCAGCGACGGCGTGACTCAGAATGCCAGTGAAAGCCTGCATTCCGTGATCTGGGATCAAGCCCCGAAGACTAAGCATGCCTCGCTGCACTGTGTCCAGAGGGCAGCAGCTGAAGCCATCAGCCGATTCAACCAGGGTGTGACAAGAAGCAACACTGCAATAGCCGACAAGCTGGGCTACAGTGCCAGTAGCTGTATGGTGCGCCGAAGCCTTGAAAAGGATTGTCGGAGGCTTCACATGTCCAACAAGGACCACACGAATAGAAATGCTTTGACAAACAAGCTTGCAAAGAGGCACAAGCCAGCAACAGACTCTGCCTACAGTCCTGGGCTTCTATAGGTCTTGGTGTGATCTGTGCTGAATGCAAAATTCTGTGAGTGTGCAAGAGATATATACATTTCTTTTAAATTTGAATTCTGGGATTTTACGTTCCAAAACCATGTTATGATTCTGGATTAATTTTCACCACTTGAGAAGCGCTGCAACACAAGCACGTGAATTTTTTGGGATTTCGGCTCCATTGAAATGTGGCGACCTCCACTGGGATGTGATCCCGATTTTTTGTTGTAGCCATAAACTTTGTGGAAAGGAGATATTTTGTTGTGGCCATGAAGTCTGTGCAACTTTATTTGCATAGGGATGCCATTTGTGTGCCTTCTGTTCAACAAGGAACTAAAATAGGAATGTGAAGCTCATGGTGCTAGCGTTCTGGCATTGCTTTCAATGACTATGCATGATGTTGCAACCAATATCTCAGTGTTATTTTTGCACAATGGCCATATATATGCCATGAACTTGTTGCTGAAAGACAGGGCTACATGGTGATGTAATTTATATTGCCATATTGTTAGACCATTCAAAGTTACAGTGAACTGTAAGTTCAAGCCCTTTTTTCTCAGCTTCATTTTTTTGGACACCGCACACTGCCTTACAGGGGATCTTCATATGTTCTTTCTAAGTACCAGCAAAATGTTTGGTATCAATATATTTGTGTCGAATGGATCTAGCCGGTGATGCTACTTACTTATTTCTAAAGTTGTCGGCTAAATTTTAATTGCCACTAAATACAAATGAAAATTAGCAAATATATTGCAATTATGTTTACATCTGGTCTTTTTACATTCTAAGTGCACTGAGAACAATAAAAATAGCATCACCGCTAGAGCTACTCTCTGGTGTTCTGGCCGTATACTTTGTTTTTGCTTTTGACAAAGTTAAGTTTTTGAAAAGTCCCGTAAGAAATTGACCAAATTTCTGTATTAAAAACTTTGCATCATTTGTTCTTATGAAGATATACAAAATCTAATCAGATATTTGCAATCAGCAGAAAAAACTGAACAATACTGTTAAATATCATCCAGTTCACACTAAAATTAACAAAATTGGTTTTGAGACCCACATCTCCCCTTAAGAACATGCCTGCTCTTCCGGTGAAATACCGAGCGAATAAAAAGGCCTGGATAATGTTGGAAATTTTTTGTGGCTGGATGCTAGACCGACAGTTTTCCGCAAAGAACCGCAAAGTGTTAATGGTGCTGGACAATTGTAGTGCGCATAACAGTGTCACCGGACTGGACAACATAGAAGTTGTTTTCTTGCCGCCGAACACATCGGCCCTCCAACGGATGGACCAAGGCATAATTCAGTATGTCAAGACCAAATACCGCAGGCGCGTGCTGGAACGGATGCTCCTGTGCCATGAAGTCGGCAAGCAGTAAGACGTGAATCTTCTGAGCGCGGTCAACATTCTTGCCTACGTTTGGCACAACACGCCCGCGCACGTCGTCGCCAACTGTTTTAGACACAGTGGCTTCGTTGTGCGTGAGCCTGGCGATGATGCAGTGGCCGAAGTGTCGCTAGATGACAATGGAGATGACTGCGAGGATTTTGGAGGAGTTCTGCCGGATGCGGTGACACTCGCTGATTACGTCGGGATTGATGACGGCGTTGTTACAGCCGAAGAAGAAATTGTCAGGGACGTGCTGCACGGCAAAGATTCTGAGGAGGAAGAGGAGCCGTGAGAGGAGCAGCCTCGGCCCCCTCGCACTGTGAAGGAAGCCGCGGAGGCCCTCGCTGTGTTGGAAGAATTTTGTTGGGACACTGCAGACAGCATGCGAGCTGCTAAGCACCCGGAAGGACTTCGTAAAATAGTATCCGCGCGGGTTTCTGCTCGAAAGCAGACGAGCATCCTCGATTACTTTGCGCAGTAAAGGTTTGTTGATGAAAGTTGTGCATTTATTGTTTTTGTTGTCCGCTCGATAATTCGGACAATTTACGTTCCCTAGAAGTCCGAATTAACGAGCTTTTACTGTATCAGACTTCTGTACAGGAGAGTTTGGGTATATCGAATTATCCAATATATTGAACCATGTTTTTGGGGCATTAGCCTATTCATTCAAACTGGGTTTGACTGTAAGCATAGTGTAGCCAATTTAAAATAACCATTATCCTTCTTGACCCTCGAGCTAGGTATTTCAAATGTTAACCTGTTATTTGAGGAAAATGCCCAATAAATCCAGGCTTAAAAATGAAAGCATATGCATGTTATCTAGCGACTATTTACTGAAAAATGCTGCACTGAATGTGCCACTTTTATCGCTTGATTCATTATTGGTTTACCTTGCCGAAAAAAGAATGCTATCCTGTAGTTCGGTAATTTTTGTATAGTGCACATTTTGCAAAATATGCATACTTCTGTCACTTTTACGCTGTCATTGTAAACCTCGAAGTGGAACTAGTCAAGCCGCTGTAATTGCAGCTTTTATCGTTCTGCTAACTCCTACATACAGCTGTGTGTATAAATGTGGTTAATAAATTAATCCTTTTATCTTAACACCAATTCACACTGCAACATTGCATCTAACTGCCAAAGTACAATGACACATAGAACTTGGCATTGTCATAGCAGCAATTTTTTTTCTTCAAAGTGTGACAACCGGATGTAGTAGCACAACACTTATAACATTGCTCTTCTTTCACCACTGTTGTTTTTCGATTAGTTACAAAGCACAACCACATGCACTAGTGTCTAAGTGGGCAAGCCAGCCATTGCTGGCAAAAGCCCATACCGGTGTTTGTACACATTTTGTTACAGGCTGTACCTACAGTATGGGCGTGTGAAAACACAGCTTGCCACGGTACGCAGTGCATTGTCTTTCTTTTCTTGGAACACACAAGACATTGCTAACAAACATGCTTATCCTAGTGGACGATACAATACAAACAGGAAAATGCAAACCAAAGGATTTTTTAATCAAGAGTTGAGACTCACATGCACTTTTAATTTGTGCCTCGTTCGTCTTAACAGACCCTTGGCCCACTGAAAATTATAAACAAGCAAAATCAGCAATAATAAAACAGCAAAAAAGCACAAGCATGTCTACCTAAGCAAGCAAAACTAATTTACAAAAAGAAAAGAAATGTAACAGCTGCTGCAAAATAGGCCACACTTTTCCAGTTACACAGGATTAGCCTGACCTAAAATGCCAGAATATGTTAACTTTTAGTAGGTAGCGTGCAACATAAAAACTTCCTTCAGGCTAAGCAAAATATCTTGCTGAATCCGTGCCATACCTGCAAAATTGATTGAACTAGAGTGTTGACATGGGATAGTTCATACATCCCAAAGTTTAAACAGCAGGAAGTACAGGACAAGTAATGCCCCTGTCAAGCGGGCAAGTTGAGTGCACTTATGGGGAGCACACTTCGGGCTACGCGGTGCTAACTGAGAAAACAGAGCGCACTTAAAGAAAAATTGGAGACAGACTAAGAGAGCTGTAGAGATGTAGATGAAAAAAAAAAAAAAAAAAAAAGTGATCTAAAAAGTGATTGTGTCACGTTGTGTTATATATAAAAACAAACTTAATCTATATTTTCTCAACAAAAAAAATTACAAGGGCGTTGCAAGTCAATGCAGGCCAAAACGAATGCCTAGCCAATCCAGAACATGGTGGTGTGCGACGAGGTGGCATTTGATCCTGCTAGAACAGAATACCAGAGAGTTCTGTTCCAACTATTTTCAGCTGTTCAACTACAATGAACATGTATCCTTTTTCTTTTTTTATGCACTACATGTTGTACCATTTGAATCGCTGGTGGCGATGCTACGCATTTGGCCAGCAAAGTGTGTTCAGTGAACGCTCTCCGATCAGAGTGTGCACTCTTCTGAAAGTGACACCTCACTGGCGACGTTTATATTTGGCAAAGTGCACATGTGCACTTAAACCGGGTGACACTCTCCATACTTGCACTTGACTTGCCCGTTCAACAGAGGTATAAGAACATCCTTCGCACTCTTCAGACTTTGAAATTCAGGAAGTGAAAAATTTAGGATTCCTCTATGTATATGCCATCTATGTTCAGCAGCCATCACCAAGTATGCTTCCCGGTATTAGCTCACCACCACCAAAGCGCGCTAAGATATTGTGTCAGTCACTCAAGCAAAGACCATGCAACTAAAGAAAGCACAAGCACTACATCACCAGGCCATGCAAATTGTAAAGCATAATGCTAGTCTAGACAAGTTTACTGAAAGTTATTGCACAGCTTCTAGAAACGTGTCCACAAAAGCAGAAATGTCTTCCAAGTGCTACATGCTGCATGAAAATGTCGAACTTATTCAAATGTTGCATTACCATATAGGCTAAGAAAACAAACAAGTGCTTACTACATCAGCATATGCTTACTTAGTGAATAAGAATGCTACCATTCTTTGTATTTTGTACTGTCAACAAAAATATTATGGACCATGAAATCTGAGAAAAGCTGAATATATCTACATCCTCACAAGGCAGCCTGGTATTTGCATTTCGGGCCTCGACTAGAATATGGTAACAACATTGCTATACAGTGAACTCTCACTTGAGTGAACACTTCAAGGGACCGAAGGAAATAGTTCACTTAACTGAAAGTTCACTAAACTGAATATTCACTAGACCAACATAAGACATGGCATACCAAGTCAAAAGTTTGAAGTGCAATTCATGGAGCAAAAGACATGGCATCCGTAGTGTTAGAAATGTGTGAAATGAAATTTGTACATATCAATGAAAAACACACCACGTAGGTCGTTTGTGTGCACACGCGGAACCAACGAGACTGGAAAGAAATAGACTACCATGCCATGACTAGCCAGTTGGAAAAAAACACGCACCACGTGGTTTGTGATGTAACAGATCGCCGTTTGCTCTGGCGACGTTGTAAGCACCAGCGATGTTACTTTGTTCATGGCCTCCGAGATTACATGCTTGCTCGTTTTGTGCAGGCGATCTCGGAGGCCATGCCTCGTTGCCGTTCATTTTCTGCGCCGGCGCTTTGCCCAAGGGGCGCTGTAGCGCCAGCGACGTTACATTGCCGCTGGAGCGGCGGTTTGATGAGGGCGCGCATCGGTTGTGCCTGCAGTGCAGTGCAGTGCAAGCCTTGGTCCTCTGAGCGAGTTCGTTAAACTGAAATATTGACTGTTCCGAGATTCGCGAAACATTTTTGCATGGAATCTATAAGAAAACTGCCGGGGATTTTTAAAAAGTTCGTTATTCTGAAATATTCGATAAACCGACATTTGTACAACTGAGAGTTTACTGTATACACTTTTATTGGTTACTGCTAAAGGCTGCTTGGGAATTGAACATTTTCTGAGACCCCATGGTCTGTAAACTTTTTTTGGTTGACAGTATACCTATGTAGAAACTGCAACTCTCATCATCTTGTACGATAAGTGTTCGGAACTTCTCAAATGGACCTGCACAAAAAATTTAGAAAATTGAGGCCTTGTTACTATATTTCTCACTGCAGTAGTTCTGCAGCCACGGCATACATCTGCCGGTTCATATGGATGTGCTGTTTAATACCTAACGCATGTCCTTTCTTGGAGCAAGCAATTGTTCAATGCAAGACAGTCAAGGTTGGCACAAACAAGAGTCAAAACACTCCTCATGGTATTTCCTAATGGCTTCCATGACATTTGTCACACCACACATCTTCCACTGAATCACAATAAAACAACTGATAGACCTAACTGCTACTGTGACAAAAAGATGCCAGAAAGCATTATGGAGCAGTAAAATGGACTTTCAGAGCTAGTTTATGAAACAAGTTGCAAACTATATTATATGGAACTTTTACAGTGGGCAAGCCATGTGAAAGCAGTAAATGGTCACTGGTTCCACTGACCCCCCTCCCTTCATTGCAGTCGTCAATACAGACTAGTACAACAAATGGCGGTGTCTTTAGATGTTTAAAAAGTAACATAAGTGGCTTAGAAAAGCAGAGAAGCACTTGGGCAGGTTACGTGAAGACTTGAAGGCATTCTGAAAACCTTCAATGTGATCTCTATGCTATAAATGCATCTTTTAAGACAAAGCACTTCGTGAAAAAAAAAAAAAAAGGTACGTTGATAATAGAGTACTGCCTACTGTAATAAGCCCACTCTCCTTCCTTACCTCCTTAAACAGAATAAGCAATTTTTTATTTTCAAATTGTCGTTGCAACATCAACAGAGTTTTAGAATAGGAGCCCCAATAGTTTGGAGCCCCGAAGAGCTTTGCAGGTGTTAGCGTTGGGGCACGCAGGAGTGAAGAGTTTTAGAATAGGGCTTTGCGATTGCAGATAGCGTCTTGCGCTGACAGCGCCACTACGGCGTCAAAAAAAGGCCATTAGAAATAATTAAATAAAGTATACCATTTTATGATAAAAATAGTAATCTTGACTTGTGTGTATTCACGTTTAATTACAATTTAGAGGTTATTCTGTAAGCAGCCAAGTTGTGCTTAGTTTTGAGCGAACCAACTTTATGTGCCTTCCCCAGCCAAGCTTAGCCGTGTTAGGCCTACGAGCTATAAAATCCACAATCGAATTCGGAATCAGCGGCGTCTAATGAATCAATCTTCATAACACACGCTAGTTGAGAGAAAGCGATAACCGCAGTCACTTCTCCTAGCTTGCGAACTTCATGCATTACCATGAATCGAACCCAGTTTTGTGCTAGCTTAGAGCCGTCGCTTCGATAGGTGCCGCCATGTTTGCTGACGCAAAGCTTTAGGGGCCGCTATTTGGGCTCCCGCTAAATCGGTGAAATAGCGTTCCCAACGCAAAACTTAAACGCAGTTTGCGTCTCGCGCATACGCAGTGGCTTCGACAGTATTTTTTTGGAGCCCTTATTCTAAAACTCTCTAATATATCCAGGTTACACAAATCCTCTGAAGTTAAAGTATCAGTAATTTTGATAAAACTAATGCTATCTATGCAAATAGGTGCAAGCATAGGTGGTTTATATGCTTTGGCAGACACTTTGTAAACATTCTCTTTTTTTTCTTGACGATTGTGGTACATATGTTTACACTCAAACCCACTTACAATATTCAAGTGCCGTGGAAATTCCATTGTTATAACTGGGTTGCATGAAAAAATCAAAATGGGGGACAGCAGAGCCGATGTGAGAAAAATATAACGGTGGGGAGGCCAGTGCCCCTCCCCACCATGTTCCTCCATCCAGCTGCTAATTGTGTTCACTTGTTTAACTGCTTCCTGGGCACTCCGATCCCGTGTAGCAAGCCGCGACTATGGGCGTTAAAGAATGGCGCTGCTATAACAAATGCAAAGAAGGGTCAGGGGTGGCAAGCATTATGCGAGCTTGGAAGGGGCCTGTTAAATAATATGAGAAGGTTGCTGTGGCAGCCTGTCAGCTTGAGAAATCCAGAAGAAATGCTGAGGTGGGATCGCCACAAGCATGTCGCCACGTGCTTCTCGCTGGCTTGCACGAGAAATTACAAAAATGCTGGGGTATCAGCAGGCCATCGTGCAGCGGCTCAAATTTTTGTTTTCTTTTCAAGGATTTCGCATTTTTACTACCTTAAAAGAAAGTTGTACAATCAGTGCATTCTACCAGTGCTGACATATGGAGCAGAGACTTGGAGAATGACAAAGAAGCCAGAGAACAAGTTAAAGGGCCCCTCATCAGGTATGGCAATTTTGATCTGACAAGGGCAGAGCATACAGAGAGATAATGATTGTGTCTGCAAAGTATTACGTCGCTACGCGCCGCGGAAAGATCTGAAATTTCAAACCGAACACCGTTTTGCCTTCTCCGCGCCGCTGCCGCATTCCATACCAGAGGATGACGTACTCGTGTCAGCAGTGTGACACCGCTCGTGGTGACACGCAACTTCAAGAATGATTCAACACAACATCTCTTATCTGTGCGATCTGTTGCTTGAATTGACGAATTGAAGTTCAGAGAAATAAAGTTCACAAACTGAATGTCTGCGTGTTTTTTTTGTTTTACTTCGCACCAAAGCAAGAGAGATGTACTTCCGCTTTGTCTGCTTGTTCCAGCAGTCGTGCAGTCACGTGCATACGTACTAAAACTATGCCATTTTCTACCCTGCTCCAGCGTGTAATCATGCTCTGCGATCCGCTTGTTCTGCCCCAGTATTTGTGTAGCACTGAATTATACCGCTAGTCATGTTTCCTTGTGCACAGCGCGCAAAATTGTGCGCTGCACTAACGAGACAACAGCAGAGTGTCTTTATGTTGAGACTTTTGCTTCTGAACATAGCGTGCAACCATGGCTTGGGTTTGATAGGACCACACAGTCGAGCACCAGTCCTGCGAAAAATTCTATTACAGCACTGACACCTATGTGGGATGTATGGCCATGTGTTAACCATGTCCCATCATAAACCACTGTTATGTTGTCATTAAAGGTAGAGTCCATCTCCCTGTAAACATTGCACACTGCCACCACAGCATCAGAAAAAATATTGGCAGCAGCTGTCACACTGGCAGGTCTGAACTCAGTCTTGAGATGTCTCTGAAATGTTTCAAGATGCAACCCTCTATATAATACATACATTATTGACCAGAAATTGGTCAAAGCTGTTGCCCCATTGCCAATACTTTCAACAGCCTGTACAGCTCATGTTCACATCAAAAATTTTGCGACCTTCCTTTCGCGGCGATGACCACCCCTTCGCAACAGCGCCACAAAACGTGCACATCAGTCTCATTTGTGCTGCTAATCCATGTCTTGTTCCCAGCTAAACTGCTGGCACTGCGATTTGCTGAGAAGCGCGTTCAGGGCAGTCAATTGAACGATGAGAAACTCTTCCACTTGTTCCGTACCACCAAGCACCTCGGATTTACCGAATAAGTTCCATTTTCCGTGCGGTCGCCGACATTGAACTTGGTTTTCCTTGCACTTTCGCGGCGACCTCTTGGGGTGCTTAGGCTGATACAAAACACGGCTCCAGGCGCACCAGTATGGTGCCGTCTGTACTTGTAGACGGCATAGCAACATCGTGCAAAGTGCCAAGACGATAATCAGACACATCCAAGGTGCGATCAATGGATGCGCCCAACGATGTGGAACGCGGCATGACAAGCTCAATGGTGCCACTGCTGCTCGCACGGGATGTTTTGCCCGTGTAAGAAGTGCCAGAGAGCGACTCCTCAACAACGTCGACACAAGTCGGCATTCTGCCCGCGTGTGAAGTGCTCGGCAGCGGCTCCTGAACGGCACCATCGGCACGCATACGCATCCTGCCCGCATGTGGAGTCCTCAGCTACGCGTCTGTGACTTCTGCCCTATGCTGCACAGTACTGCCATGCTACCTGTTTTTCACCGTTGGCGATTTTTGCTTACAAGTGCCGTAAGCATGAGCCATCTTGTACCGTATTTACACGACTGTAAGTCGACCCCTCTTTTTAAATTTGAAAGCCTGAAGTTGGGGGGTCGACTTACAATCGAAACCGAAACATGGCCCCGCCAAAAAAAGCGATACCAACGGGAGCTACAACGTAGTTAGAATTTTATGTTTGCTCTATGGCCCTACCCGTATCTTTTCACTATCCCGCATGTTTGTTCGCTTTCGGAAGGGTTTCTCAACATTTTTGAGAGTTTTACGGTGCATGCCACACTCATGGCTGGGGGGGGTGTTGATAGTTGATGGAAGCGCCGCTGTTCCCATTTGCGGCGGCACCCTCAGAACGGCGGCGCTTGCGGGGAGTATCGGTAGTTCATGGAAGAGCAGACACTGCTAGCTGGTTTCTCTTTCTCTGTTTGAAGGCATTGGTATTGGCATGGTATTGGTTTGACGCGTTCCACTTGACTGCCGGCTACGTGCTACTTCTATGCTTCCCCAGTCGTCATGAGTGCTCCAGGCCCACTAATCGTTCGGCACTCGTTCACAGCAGCGTTCAAGAGGGCTGCCATCCTTTACGCCGACGAAACAAATCACTGCACAGTGGGCCGCAATTTCGATGTTTCTAAACGGGTGGTGCGAGAGTGGCGACTGCAGCGAAGCGAAATTTTCACCTGTGACGACAAGTGAGAAATTTCCCACGTGCCAAAGTCTGGACACTTTCCGGAGCTGTAGGCTAAGCTTGCGGCGTACGTCGCTGAAATGCGTGATCGGTCCCTGCCAGTGAAGTGCGACGTGGTCATGAAACAAACCCGGACCTTCGCCTTAATTTTAAGATTCTGCTCCACCGTGAGTACAACGAGTGGCTGGCAGCAGAAGACTGCAAAATCACGCCAGCCGGACCTGTCAAAAGATCCTCCCTGACGGCTGCGTGTGGTTGGGTGCATTTGGCGTGGGCTGCTGTTCTGCAAGATGTCCTGGTGCGGTCGGTTGCCAAATTTGAAATTTCGCTGGACCACGACGCGCTGTGGGACCGCAGCAACGATGACGATGGCAGCACTAGTGAAGACGAGTAGTCCAGTGACCATGTCAGCTACTAATAAATTTTCGTTATCGAATGCGCCCTCGGGTATGCTCTTATAATTCTTTTTTTCAGTCACGCGATATGGGGGGGTCGACTTACATTCGAGTCGACTTACAATCGTGTAAATACGGTACTTCAGCGGTTGCAGACCCATGGTCACCAGTAAACTTCCGAAATTATGCCCCGCAAGCACTGATGAATGCGTCGAGCTGATATGTCCAGAGTAGCGTATCACAAAACAAACCAGCTTCCGAAACTATACTCCCCATGCACTGACAGCGAGCCAATATGTCCAGTGGCGCATATCACAACACAAGTCAGCTACGTTCTGCACGTACTGGCGATCCGAGATGCGAGGAGGCGCTGATCACCTGTGGAGTTCGCTGCCAAAACTACGCTCCGTATGTGCTCACGAACAATGCGAGGCGATTGTCAGACGTGCGAGTCATGGGCGATATCAGATGTAAGCTTCTGAAGCTATACACCACACATACAGACAAACATCACACGCCGCCGAGACAAATGGCGAAGCTCCAATTGGCCACGTGACGGGCGTGGCCAATCGGAGGCCTCAGAACGGCCTTGAATCATTTGCTTTCTGTGCGCTTGCTTCTGTATGGAGAAGGTGGTAGGCGTGGCAAATTTAAAGACGGAGAAATGCGCTTTCCAACACAGGCAAAATGGCTGCGCTTGGTTGCGCTATTTTGGAGATATCGTGGCTTGAAAAACGCAGTTATTTTTTTTAACACTTTTACGCGGCTTACAGCGTTCATATTTTGGAAGCAGATAAAAAAAAGAGTAATAGAAATGAAATATGTGGTCTTCAAAAAATACATTTTTTTGTCATTTTTTACGATAAGAAAGCCACGTCCCCCCTTAATGCAAGTGTCCTCCTAATGTCAGGATCTGCAGAAATAAAGGAAAAAAATGAATTACAGCCGTGCACATCCACGCCAACAATGATGCATTAAGCTATTAGCCCCACCAAAATTTCAAGTGAAAAGGTCGAGGACCGTCAAAAGAAACCTCAAATGATGTGGGTGACAAAGCTTTGGTAATGGCACTTTAGGTTTGCTCTGTCGCCATCACCAGTGTGAGGGCTTCTCCGTCTGCGTTGTCATCCGATTAATATCGTGACTAATTCGTCCGCGATAATGTCCAGCATGTGAAGCCACGACACTGTCGTCTAACCCACTGGTTTTCGCCATGCAGATGATCGCCGCTGCCCTTTCGCACGTGCTGCTGCCCGCACTGGCGGCTGCTTGTTCCCGGACCCCCTCGGAGCATGCGCCATTTTGTGACCGGTTTTTGGATCAGCGAGGCGCCGCACATGACTGCGCCTTTCCGGTTACCTACGTACTGCCAGCGCAGCAATGGATGCTCGATTCATCGTGGGTTCCTGCATCGACATCGACGCTCTCCAGCTCGTCTACTATAAAAGACAGCCTACCACTGCGGCCCCCCTGTGGGCTCGGTGGCTGCGCCACGACACTGTCGTCTAACCCACTGGTTTTCGCCATGCAGGTTGGTACAAGGCACAGCCTTTTTGCTAAGAGGTGTAGCGACTATTGTCTGGTGCAGCTTCCGAGCCCCCATTGCTGCCTTGCTCTTATGGGTGAATGTGTGGAAGGGATTCGCCGCTTACTAATACTCTCTGGCGACGTTGAAACTAACCCGGGACCCGACACGAACGTTGTGTTGAAAGAATTGCAGAAGATTTCAGCCAGTCAGAATACACTAATCAGTGAAGTTCAAGGCCTAAAAAGTCAGATTTTAAATACTGATAAGATTCTAATGGACTTGAACAAACGAATGACCGAACTGGAACATCATTACCAGGCCATGATACCACTTCAAAATGAATTAGAAGCTGTCAAATATGCCGCTGCTCAAACTGCCAGCGTGATATCCGGCCTCGTAAATCGCCTAGACGATGCAGACAACCGGTCCCGAAGGAATAATCTAATTTTCTATGGCCTTCCTGATACTAACCCCAAAGAAACCTTTGCAGAATCAGAAAAGCTGATCATTGATGAAATCACGGATATCATGAATGTAAACCTTGAGTCCAAAGATATTGAACGTGCTCATCGCCTTGGACGCTATTCACCTAACCGGCACCGTCCCATCATTATCAAATTCGCGTCATATAAAACGAAAGAATCTGTCCTGTCTAACGGCCGCAAACTGAAAGGCACAAATTATAGCGTGAGCGAAGATTTTTCACCCGCAGTTCGGAACGCCCGAAAACATCTTATCGCCTACGCCAAAAGTCAATCTCTGCCTTTTTCCATGCGTTTCAAAACGCTCGTTATAGGTTCCCAGCGCTATGAATATGACGATTCGACGAAATCAGTTAAAAACATTCAGTAGCAGTCATTGCACAAAATTCATGCAGTTAATAACCGCCCTTCCGCCGCTAAGAAAAACCTTTCCCTATCTATCGTTTACACTAATGCCCGCAGTTTCATTCCCAAACGTGACGCAATATCAAATCTCGTGACGTCATCTAACAGCAACTTGCTAGTTATAACAGAAACGTGGCTCACAAGTGAAATTAGGGACGATGAAGTAGTCCAAGACTTGCCAAACTTCGATGTTTATCGCTGCGACCGTCAAGAGGCACGCGGGGGGGGCGTTCTTATTGCTTGTAGTCGTGAATTATCCTGTACACCCATTATTATTTCTTCGAACTTAGAAATACTATGGCTTCTTATTCGCTCTTCCCCTCGATATGTCCTTCTAGGTGTGTGCTACAGGCCACCTACCAGTAATCCAAACTTCTCACCAGAACTTAACAGTACTTTATGCCAGATTACAGTAAGCCATCCTAACGCCCATATCCTTCTGTTCGGTGATTTCAATTTTCCCATTATTGATTGGAATAACCTAACTTCCACAATAAATAACACTGAGGCGAAGGATTTCATCGACATCTGTTTGAATTTCAACTTAACACAGCTTATCTCAGAGCCGACACGTGTAACGCGCGACTGCGCAAACATTTTGGACCTTATACTTACTGACCATCCAGAGACATTATCATCGGTTACCTACCTTCGCCCTATCAGCGACCACAGTGTAATTCATGCCACATTTGACTTTGCCCCAGCACCCCGTGTTCTTTCCAGCAAAACTATCAACCTGTATGAAAAAGCAAATTTTGAAGCTATAAATGAAGAATTATGCACTTTTTTTGCAGTCTTTGAAACCTCATTCAATGAACGGTCTGTTGAAGACAACTGGGAACTGTTTAGAAATAAAATGAATGAACTAGCAAACCAGTATATTCCGAAACTAACATTCCGTGCGAATCATCAGAATCCCTGGTTCAATAACAATTTAAAGAGGTTGGAAAATAAGAAAAAAAGACTTTTTCGTAGTGCCAAGTTGAAACCAAGCCCAACTTCATGGGATAAATATTACGCCGCTGAGAGTGAATACTTACGTGCTGTCCGCAATGCCAAATGGTCTTTTTTCAATAATGACTTACCTAAAATGTTAACAGACAACCCCAAGAAATTTTGGAAAGTTATCAACCCAAGTAACACACGCACTGTAACTCTTGTTGATGATATGGGTGAAATCGTGCCTGAAACTGAGTGCGCACTCATATTTAACAACGCATTTTCGTCAGTATTTTCTAATGATAATAACGTTCCATTGACTAATGTCCCCTGCAACATAGTTTCTAGCATGCCGAGCGTGGTGTTTTATCCTGATGGTGTTTTGCGCATAATTGAAAACCTTAAACTTTCATCCTCAGCAGGTATAGATGGTATAAACTCTAAACTGCTAAAAAATACAAAATATATTTCTTCATCATTTTTGTGTCTTATATTCTCGCAGTCACTTTCTACAGGTTCCATGCCTCACGACTGGAAGGTGGGGAAGGTCATTCCCATCTACAAGTCTGGTAATAAGAACACACCGCTAAATTATCGACCCATTTCTCTAACTAGTCTTCCTTGCAAAATCATGGAACACGTCATCTACTCCCTGATCATAAATCATTTGGACGCAAATCAATTTTTTCATTCGGCACAGCACGGGTTCCGCAAAGGTTTCTCTACCGAAACGCAACTAGCTCTGTTTCTACACGACTTACATGTAAACCTTGACTCTAACCAACAAACTGACGCTATTTTTCTGGACTATGAAAAGGCTTTTGACAAAGTTTCTCACCGCCACTTACTACTAAAGCTTTCTTCTTTGAACTTACACAGTGACGTACTCCAATGGCTCGAAGCATTCCTTACTGATCGCTACCAATTCGTTTCTGTAAATGACAAATCATCCACTCTTCTCCCTGTAACTTCTGGAGTCCCTCAGGGATCAGTTCTCGGTCCTCTTCTTTTTTTAATTTACATTAATGATTTACCCCAACACGTATCTTGTAAGATACGAATTTTCGCCGATGACTGCGTGATTTACCATCCAGTTTCTAATGCTACTGACGAAAACACCTTACAACAAAATCTTAACAACGTGCAGTCTTGGAGTGAAAATTGGCTGATGACTCTTAATCCCAACAAATGTAAACATATATCTTTTACCCGTCGCCGTAACCCTTTCCTGTCCTCTTATACTATAGTAAACGTTCCCTTAGAATCAGTAGAATCGTTTAAGTACTTGGGCGTCACACTTTCTCGTGATCTCAGTTGGAGTACGCATATTTCTAACATACTTTCATCAGCTAACCGAACTTTTGGCTTCATGAGACGGCACCTGCGTGACGCCCCGCAGAACGTAAAACTCCTAGCTTTCAAATCCCTTATCAGACCGAAAGTTGAATACGCATCACCCATCTGGAATCCATATCAAGTCTATCTAGTTAATGAGCTCGAGTCCTTTCAAAACCGCGTCGTCAGATACATCCATTCATCCTACTCATACGACGTAAGCGTATCATCCTTAAGAGCAAAATCTGATCTACAGCCCCTTGCACGTCGCCGCGCTACTGCTAGCCTTTGCCTCTTTCATAAGTTTTTTTACAGTTCCTTATTTCACGAGCCTTATATCACACCACCCGCACGCATATCGCTACGAACTAGGCACCCATTACAAGCCTTACGCCCACGCTCCCACACAACTACTTTTTCCTCGTCTTTTTTTTCCCGCACAGCATCAGATTGGAACGCCCTTCCCCACCACGTAGCTGCCATCACTTGCCCAACATCGTTTCTCGAAAATGTGTCCTTGTTGGCTAATCAATAACCTGCTTTTTTCACGTGTTATTTGTTTTTATGCACTTGCGAAAATGTAGCTTCCATGTACAATTTTTTCTGTATACCTGTGTTTATATTTGCATTATCAACTGTACCCACCCCTTATGTAATACCCCTAGCACAGGGGTCTTTAAGGAAATAAAACTGAACTGAACTGAACTGAACTGAACTGAACAGAGCCGCTGGCCGAAAATTCAACATAGATGAGTCATGCATCCGCGAATGGAGAGTGCTTTTGCCAAGATTTGAGCAGTATTCCATGCAGTTACTTTTGCGGATTATACGCGGGGATATATATACAGTGCAGTCCACTTATAACGATATCGAGAAAGACGAAAAATATGATCGTTATAACCGATGATCGCTATATCTGGACTGCAGTTATAAAAACGCGGAACATACCTTTGCAGCTCCGAACTCGAATTCGCTACTTGCTCTAAAGAATAGATGATGTAGAAAGTCGGCTGTGAAAAACAAACTTTATTTGTAGCGCCAATGACCGTGTCAAGGGTTAGGCGCGCCGAAATAGTCCGAAATCTGCACTTGCTTTTGCGGCAGCTTCAGCTTCACAACCGCGGTGTGCATGGATTCCAGCTGCTGCGCGAACACTGGCGGCAATCCTTTGGCATGCATAAAATCAATTAAGGAGTCGATCGACGACAGTGCACTTTGCGTGGACATCGTGGTCGGGGTCAAGGAGCCACTGCCAATCTCGTTGTCACTGTCGCTGCTGCCGTCGCCACCGTCGCACAACTTTGCCGTCTGTCGAGACAGCACTGTCTGCAGTCAAAAACTCCTCCATCGACGCACCACCTGTGTCACCAGTAGGAACGAGCTCCCAGAGCTCGGTTATGTCGGCGGCTTCCACAGTGTTGGTCTCAGTGGGTTGGGGAAGTTCGTCCTGACGCACAAAGCCCGCCTTTTTGAAGCAGTTGTATATGGTTGACTGCTTTACTTCATACCATGCACCGTAAACGAAGCGCACGGCTTTCAAAAGGCTGATCTTCAGGTCAGGGGGCCTGTCTGCATGACCCGACGTTCCAGGAGCTGCGCGGTCAATGGCTAAAATTAGCCACTCCAGCATGAGCCGCCGATACAGGACTTTAAAGTTGGCGATCACGCCGGCGTCCAACGGCTGAAGGCCTGCCGTAGTATTCGGAGGCAGAAACATCAATTCTACAGATGTTAGCTTCGGGTTAACGCTGTGTGTGCTACAGTTGTCAAGTAGCAACACTACTTTTCTTCCTTGGCCTTCAATTAAACTGTCGAACTCGAGCAGCCATTCTTCGAACAGGTCGCGGGTCATCCAAGCCTTCTTGTTGCTGCGATAGCGGACCGGGATGTGCTGATTCTTAAAGCACGTTGGCTTCTTTGATCGCCCGATCATGAAAGGCTTGAGACGATGGCTCCCGTCCATGCTAACGCACAGCAACACTGTCACCCTAAGTTTCGAGTGCTTCCCGCCGGGGCATCGATCTCCTTTAAGAGCGTGAGTCTTCGACGGCAACATTTGAAAAAACAAAGCAGTTTCATTGCAATTATATATGTCCTTCTCCGCGTAGCGCTCCAGCACGCTGGGCAGCTTTGTCTGCAGCCACTGCTGCTTTGCCTCTGTGTCCAAAGACGCCGCTTCCCCTACCACGTTTTTGTAAACGATTCCGTGCCGCTCTTTAAAGCGCTGAATCCAGCCTCCCCCAGGCTCAAAATTTGGCCGTCCCAGAAGAAAAGCGAAGTTTTTCGCTTTGGTGGCAAGTATTGGCCCACTAATAGGCACATTATGCGCGCGGGTTGTGATGAACCACTGGTAAAGCGCCTCTTCAACATCGGTGTACAAAGGGTCTCTAACCCTTTTCCGCTGATCGGCATGGCCGCCGATAGCTCCTGCCTTCACAATCGCGGTGCTCCCGGTTTTCAAGATGGTTGATATCGTCGACTGGGCGAGCTCATATTTCTTCACGAGGGCACTCACCTTGAAGCCGCGTCGAGAGTCCTGCAAAATATCCATCTTCGTGTCAAGCGACACAGCTTTACGCTTTGCCGGTGCCATCTTCGAACTGGGTTGTACCGTTGGTCACGTTGGTTGCACGCTGCTTCGGTGGCGTCAGTCTGCTATCACGAGAGAGAGAGACTGAGTGCGGGACGGGCGCTACCGCGCCGCTTTGCTTGTTGCTTTTTTTTTTCTCTCTCTCTTTCGGAAAGACTGTGGCCTACGCGCATAGCAGCTAGCGCCATCTTGTGGCGCGCTGCGCCAACGTTGGCTGCGCCTACTCGTGCGCGGCGGGGCGAGACGCGCTGCGCGGTAATGGCGGCAGATACGAACTTACGGAGGTAAACATCGCCTCGTCTCGACATCGTTCGTTTCAGGGAATTAAGCAACGCAAATGTTACGATTATTTTGCACGGGAAAAGCCATCTGGGCGGCAATATTTTGATCGTTATATCCGATATGCAGTGAATAACCTATCGTTATAAATGGTTTTTTTCCCCATAGACCTAATGCATAAAATGACACTCTCATGTCAACCCATCGTTATAACCGATATATCGTTATATGTGGTATCGCTATAAGTGGACTGCACTGTATACAGTAAAACCTCGTTAAACCGTACTCGCTTAAACAGTAGTTTGGTTTTAAGGGGGAACACGGGTCTTAAGGCGAAACATTGCAGAAAGAATTGATTTTTCGAAAATAAAATTTTCGATACCTACAGCTACTATTCCCTTAATTCCCCAAGTTTCACATCTTGCGGAAGAGTATTTTGCCCGCAATATCAATTTATAACATGTGAGCTGAGTTCCATACAAGAACAACCCTTTCTGTCGTGGCGCGTATCTCTTTTCCTACGCGCGTGATTGCAGCCATCTTGGTCTAGTTGGAAAGAGGAGCCTTTCCTCTCCAATTTCCCGCCAAGAGTGATTCCACTGGCTCGTATGTGACATTAAAATATGTGAAGGAAAAGTAGTTAGAATGCGCGATCCTATTCGTCGACTAGCGTTGCGTGATCAGAAACGCGTGCTGTGGTTGGCTGCGCGAGGGACCTATCGTCTGCTCCATTCCGCAGGTGACGCGACGGCGCGTCTCGTAGATTTGTGACGAATGTGCCACAATGACCGATCCACCGGAACAGTTCGCTAGGAGGCACAACTACCGCAAAAAGAAGAAGCAATCAGCTTATAACTTTCAAACGCGTTCCATTCCTTCGGAGAACATTGATAATCATCCGTATCGTCAGCTGCCAACCACAAGTGATGCCGAAACCGCCAACGATGCCAAAGTAGGCCTAGCCAGCTCGCCTACGAGTGAGTGTGTTCCAGACAGCGGCCACGTTCGGTGTGACACTGCAGTGTTGCAGCGTGCAGATTTGTTGCAGAGGGAGATGAATGCTCAAAAAAACTTCAAGTTCTTGCGTCAACACCAGCGACAAAGCGGAAGTTGGATTTGCTCACTCGCGCCGACGGCACTGCAACTGCACCAGTCGACGCTATCGTCAGTAGGACTCCGTGAACGCACTAATCGTTTCTCAAGCGCAAGGTGTGCGGCGGTAACGTCGCAGTAGGCAAAAGCGAACGGGAATACGGCATTGCCATGAAGATCGTTATCACGTGCGCGTGCTGCGGCGATGTCACGTTGGCATGGAGCTCGACCCGCATAAATGGCAACCTTGCCGCGCACGCGCAACGCAAGCCATCGGGAATTGGCGAAGGGCGCTAAACGATGTTTTTGGCACATTTGCGTGGCCGTGGTCAGAGCAACTACAGTCTTTGTGGCTTTTAGCCACTTTCACTGCAAAGTAGTGCAAAATTATTTCTGCACTTTTGGTTAAAAGTGAATGTATTTCTTTTTCTTCTCGTTTTCGCAAAACACCGATTTTTGACTTGCTGATTTGGGCTGATTTGCAGCAGCGATATCTGTGCCTTCAAGGCAGGTAGAGCCATAGTTTTTGTTGTGGCTTATTTGTAGCTGAGTGTGCAAAGTACACAATGGTAGCAACAGATATTGGAATTTATCCTTTAAAATTTTTCAGTTCTGCTTTAGACCAGCAGTAGGGAACTCACATTTGGAACAGTGGATATTGAATTGCTATAGAGTTACTAATATTAGTTATATCGAAAAGGTATTCCTACCGTTGTGTTCCCTATATTTTCTAGAACTAGGCATGTGCCAATATGAATTTTTGTAGCGCGGGTATTGTTCTCTTGTTTCTGCAAATGATGAACAATGAATCTCATTTATATTGAGAAGTAAATGGCCTATTGAAAAAATAATTACATATTTGAAATCATCACAAGAATCTTAATAAGGCTCCAAAGTTTCATTAATTTGATGAAAAAATGAATAGTACATCAATAGCAGTGTCCCCCCTGAAAAGGACTGTTGTCACGTTGTTAGTGTGGAGAGAAAGCGAATGTCCTCCGCAGCTTTTCAAGCAGCTGCAAAGCGGAGGCAGCGAGGAAATCCCCATCCAGATTATTCCCCTAGAGCCTTCTGAGCCATTGGCTATGACAATTTCATGCATCCAGGATAATAAAATGCTTTTTTCACATGGTGGCTAGTTTTTTCCACTTTTCTCAACACGCTCTTTTTTGTACTTAGCAATTTTCCGGGAGGCATAGTTACTTGCCTAATCATCCAATCTGAATAATTTTTGCTTTATCTGATAGCTAGGCTCCCAGGAAGTGCAGTAAGTCTATAATACCACATTTCTGCTCCTTGAAACATACTGAAATTTTGAGGAAGGTAAAAATGTATATATTGCATGTGAACTTACAATTTTTTACTTTTGTAACTTTGGATAGAACAGTGGTAGAAACGTGAGACAATGCTTACTGCACTCCTTGAACACTCAGGAATACTTTTACATTTCTTACTGCAAAAAAATTTCTGCCAGTCATCCCGAAACATGGGAACAGGAAAAATTGTATAAAATATTTTTCTCGTTATATATAGAAAAACTAATTACATATTTGCATCAAGCACATTAAATTACATATTACCCACAAATTTCATTCCTCCAGCAGCAATATCAATAACGGTATTGCTCAAGGCCCAGGTCCCCCCTTAAGATGCATGCGTTTGGGTTGGGACCAGAAGAAATTTTGAATAAAACGATATTTCGAGTAAAGCGATTTCGTTATAACGAGGGATTAGTGTACTTACGGTCACCTGCCTCAGTCAACGAATGGAATTGCACATTGGGACAACTCTTTGGCAGGATTTTTTGTGGCCATTCAGCAGACAAAGTAGTGGTGGAGCGAAAACTAAACGAGGAGACTGGCTTTTTCAAACAAGACCAAGATGGTTGGGGTCAGAAACTTAGAACGGCAACTGCGTGTCATGGAAAAAGGTCCCTTTTTGCGCATTCATCAGTAATAACACAGCCCGCCAACGTGATATAAAATGCTATTACGACTAAAATAATGGTCCAAGATGAGTGAAAGCTTGCGAGATCATTCATCAGACACTGTAGAAACCAAAAATAACATTATCAGAAAAAAAAAAAAAATAAGTTGTTTCCCCATATTTTTATGCAGCAATGTGCGGACGGCATGGCCAGCGATCTCAGCCGGTGATCTCAGCTGGCACCTTGGCGCCGACTGTGAAGGACGAGGAAAATAAAGTTGGGAGGCGTTGCGTGTCGTTCTAAAAGCCTGCCACAATGGTCGCCGCAGCCGCCGCACTGCTCACCCTCTTCACCTTCAACCGAAATACCGTATTTACACGATTGTAAGTCGACCCCCCATATCGCGTGACAGGGGGAAAAAAAAGAAAAAAGAAGTGCCTACCCGAGGGCGCATTCGATGACGAAAATTTATTAGTAGCTGACATGATCACTGGACTACTCGTCTTCGCTAGTGCTGCTATCGTCATCCCTGCTACGGTCCCACAGCGTGTCGTCGCCCAGCGAAATTCCACATTTGGCAAACGACCGCACCACGACATCTTGCGGAACATCAGCCCACGCCGAATGCACCCAACTACACGCAGCCATCAGGGAGGCTCTTTTGACAGGTCCAGTTGGCGTAATTTCACGGTCTTCTGCCGCCAGCCACTCGTACTCACAGCAGAGCAGGTCCTTAAAAGGCGAAGATCCAGGCTTGTTTCATGACCATGTCGCACTTCACTGGCAGGGACCGACCACACATTTCAGCGACGTACGCCGCAAGCTAGGCCTACAACTCCGGAAAGCGTGGAAAATTCCTCACTTGCCGTCACAGGTGAAAATTTCGCTTCGCTGCAGTCGCCACTCTTGCACCACGCGTTCAGAAACATCGAACTTGCAGCCCGCTGCGCAGTGATCTGTTTCTTCGGCATAAAGGATGGCATCACTCTTGAATGCTGCTGTGAACGAGTGCCGAATGATCAGTGGGCCTGGAGCACTCATGACAACTGAAGAAGCATGGAAGTAGCATGTAGCTGGCAGTCAAGCCGAACGGATCAAACCAAAAACCCGTGAGCAGTGTCTGCTCTTTCATGAGCTACCGATACTCGCAGCAAGCGCCGCCGTTCTGAGGGTGCCGGCGCGAATGGAACAGCGGCACTTCCATCAACTGTCGACACCCCCCCCCATGAGTGTTGTGTGCACTGTAAAACTCTCAAAAATGATGAAAAACCCTTCTGAAAAGCAAACAAACACACGGGATAGCGAAAAGCTACGGGTATGGTCATAGAGCAAGCATAAAATTGTAACTACAGTCGCCGACCGTTTATTCGGACCTCACGGGGACTGCGGAAATGTCCGAATAAACAGGTGTCCGAAAAAGCGGATTAAGAAAAAAAAAATGAAATCCTTTATTTCCACGCACTTATTCGGGCTCGGCAGTAGGCTTGAAGAAATCGTGAGTGCGCCGTTGCACGCTGTTCCGTTTACGCGCAATCAGATAAGCCTGAATTTCGGAGAGGGTCGTACGGTCGCTATAGGCGGCTGAAAGCACAGTCACTACTTGTGCACGCTCCACCTGCGACGGCAGCGTAGCAGATGGTGCGTCATCTTCCGACTCGGAGTCATCGTCCGGCGGTGCAGCAGAAACCTGACGAATGATCTCGCCGTCGTCGAGTTCTGCGCATGTCAGTACAGCAGTGTCAGCACCTTTGAAACTGTCAAATGAGACGGTGTCTGGAATCGCAATGCAACCACTGCGCAGGTTTCGGCAGAACATTTTCCGCGTCAGTAGGGAGCACATCGGAAGGCGACAAATCTTAGGCCTCAAGGCACCCGCTTGCCGGCATTCCCCAGCGCAGTCTGCGCGGGCTCTGTCGGCGCCATTAGACACTTGACGCGATGTTCCCGTACGCCGCGTTGTATCACCGAAACCTCGACACAGCACACAAAGCAAACACCACCGTGCCGACAACAGTTGCACAAACGAAAAACGTGGCCTGCTCGCAGCGTCGCGCGCGAAACAAACAAATCAGCTGCTGGATTGTCTTTACATGGCTTACTAAGCTGAAACCGGAACCGCTGTACGACCACGCTATCGAACCAGGCAGAAACGATGATGATGAGCGGGGATTTCCAGTAGCGCCACTTCGTGGTACAGCAAGGAGGCTCCGTTCAAAACAAAAATGGCGTTCAGCAAGTCTAACTATGCGCCGGTCAGAGTCGGTGCATGATGCCCTCGATCGAGTTGGCTCAAGGAGCGTCCGAAAAATCAGACGAGAGGTCGCAAGGTGTCCGAACTTTCGGCAGTTATACATTATGATCTATGGGGAGAATGGCGGTGCCGCGAAGCTGACCGAATAATCGGGCATGTCCGAATTTTTGGAGTCCGGAAAATCGGTCGGCGACTGTACACTGTAGCTCCCGTTGGTCTCGCTTTTTTGGCGGTGCCATGTTTTGGTTTCGATTGTAAGTCGACCCCCCCCCCCCCCCGCCACACACACTTCAGATTTTCAAATTTAAATATATGGGTAGACTTACAATCGTGTAAACATGGTAAGTGTAGAAGTGATGGCTTTTGGGTCGCCGTCACGTCCTCCTACAGGGTGTTACGTTTCGCCTACGACGCGCGATATAGCCGGCGCAGATGCAACGGACGCCGGGGCTTCGTTCAAAGCGGCGGACATTTTGGCCCGTTCGGAGCTTCCGAAAAGCCTCCCCACCAAGCGCGTCCAGGCGTGTTTCAGTGCCACGTGTCTTCTATGCGTGTGTGCCCACGCTTGTCATTGCGCGGCAGCCGGGGAGAGGAGCTCCCCAAGTGTGAAGCGAGGAGGTCTGACAGGCGCCGGCTTGGCGGATGCGTCACTACACTCGTCTCAACGTGTCTCTCAGCCTGTCCGTGCCCGCCGTCACGTGGTCTCGTCACGAGGCCTTCCTCTTGCCCTCAACTCCGAGAGTATAAGAGCAGCTGCCCCCGGACGCCAAGGGAGAGGCTCCGATTTCTTCTGTTGAGTAGCGTGCTCTCCCGTCTCTCCACTTCGGTCGACCTGACCGGCCGCTCTTTTGCGATGCTAGAATAAACAAGTTGTTCTGTTACCAGTCGACTCATGCTTTGCCGGGACCTTCGGATGCTTCCAGTTGTGCCCCAGGCCGCCAGGCCAACGCTACCCTTGGGGCTTGTGACCCATTTGCAATAACGGGCGTCAGCGCTGAGATTACAACAAGGGGTGACCTGATCAAATGTGCCTTTCACCGAGCGGCACACTACCATGGTTAACTGGCCGGAGCCACAGTTCAGTCCACCACTACCGCCATTCTGGTCCAGTCACGTCTGCGCATGGTTCGCCCAGTTTGAGGCGGCCTTGGAGCTGAACTTCATCGTGATCCAGGGGCTCATGACCCAGTTACTCCTAGACATCTTGCCACTGGATCTCCAACTCCATCTTCACCTGGCCTGCGCCCCTATGATCAGCTACAACAGGCTATGCTGCACTTGTATGGCACTAGGCACTGCCCGCTTCCTGACGTTGACTACATGGTACGCGACACTGCTCCGCAAACACAGAAACAGCAACGCCGGAACGTTTCATGCCTACCTGTGCCTTTAAAAGCCTTTATTCTTGCATTTACCATTGCGCGTAAGACTGTGTTTGCCACATGCCTTCATAAAAGCTGATTTTCCCTTTATTCATTACTTCTCTCCACCCTGCGGGTTTCCGCAGAACTACTATGTCAAACTCTTGCCTTTGCTTCGTCTTGTTTACAAATTCGACTTCGCCCTGCCATCTGCTAGCCGCCTGGTTAGCTCAGATGGTAGAGCGGCTGCCCTGGAAAGGCGGTGGTCCCGGGTTCGAGTCCCGGACCAGGACGAATTTTTCTTCAATTATGAGGCTTTTCTTTCCTGGAACCCGTATGGGTTTCCTTTGTAGCAATTGCTACGAACGGGTGGATGTCTGATTTTAACTGTAGTCGCCATACCTGACAGCGTCAGTAGTGATCGCGGTTTCATCGACAATGGTTGCAGCAAACAGTTGCATCAGTTAGAGTTGGTGCAATGCTAACACTGAGGATGAAGAGTCCCTGCTATATCGCGATGGACAGACAATCAATTGACGACCAGCTCATTGGTGAAAAATTAATAGGGATATGCACGCGGTAGTGAAAGGAGAGTCTCAGATTAAGGCGCACACCACGGCCGCGCTGCAAAGGAAGTTGTGAGGCCTTCGTTGCTGCAAGAGTCAATCAGTCACGAAGTGATGAGAATTGCAGCTTTCACACTGCTTTTATGCAAAACAGAAACAGCAATTGCTCATTCATTCAGCAAATAAAAGTATTATGAAAGCCGAATTATCGAATTTTACTGTATATAGAAATGCTCCCTTCAAATGACAGTAGCATCTACTCACTGCATTGCCACACACCCCAACTCGCACTACGCAGGAATTGCAGGAATACTTATGTGCTCAAAAACGCGACGCTCACCATTCACATATCCCCAGCAGCTGGCCAAAGATATGACACGGAAAATTCATGCATTCGCAAATGGGGACTTGTTTTTACAAAGGTACAGGCACTGTATGCTGCGGTTATATGCAAAAGTATGATCCCTTTCCAGTGTGTTGTAAGTAGAGAAATATGCAGAAAAATATGTATTTGGTTCCTTTTGAATATTGAAACTTCAGCCTAAGCGAATATCAATAGTATACTTGATTGGACATAAGAAAATTTCAGATATTTGCACAAGCCTAATAATATGCACTAGGTTTCTTTCTAACATGAAAAATGTAGCATAGCTCTAATTCTCGCAATCAGGAATGAATGAAACCAGCAGTATTTACATTTAAAATATTCTCCAGAATGCTCTGAACATGTGACCCAACTTGTTGCCACTAGCTTAACCCATACATAAGATTTTTTGAATCAGTTTTCATAATCAAAGACCAGAAGTATGGCTCTGACGGTGTGCTGCTGTGAATGCTGCAAACAAAATTTTGGTTTCGTATCGGATATCCCAGTACAGGCAATATTCAAATCAAATTTCTTTGAAAAGAAAATAAATAAATAAAAAATAAAGAAATAAAAAAGCCATGCACTGGAATCAGGTGATTACTGTAATCATTCTTTGTGTTCCCAGGGTAGACCGAAAATAAGCATTCGTCGGTGGTAGGTGATATGTGTGCTATGCATTCCCTGCGCCCCAGTGCCGTCAAGACAGACACACTGCAGCCACTGGGATCACAAATGGGGTAACCATTGCAGTTAGGCACGTTTGCACCTTCCAGTCAAGCTTTAATCAGGTGATGAGGGACAATTTTCGGATCAAACCCACAAACTTTTGGCCCACAGAAGTGTATGGAACCTTCAAGGGATCGAGCCAACCAAAAAAATATATTCAGCCAGAATTAAATTAATGAAAGTCTACTTTATATGCTGAGAACAAATACTGGATAAAAAGAAGCTATTTTCATGTGAGCCGTGATATCACTATTAGCCCCGAGAAGTTTTGATTGGGAGCGCTCCCGCTTGCACATGACGTCTGCTAGGGGATTATTCATCAATGTGACCGTTCATGTGCGGTTTCAATCATCTCGAACAAGTGAATGCAGCAAGGACAGCTCACCTGGTGGAAGTGGGATGCTGAACTGGGGTACGGGTGGGGGCACCATGGCGACAGCGGGGGAGGCCCCTGGCGCTGGTGGGAAAGCCACTGCCATCATGGCTTCTGCCGATGCTGCCTGCTGCTGTTGTACCAAGTCAAGCATCATGGGCGCAAGCGGCTCACCTGTGCCACGCTGCCGTTCCTGACCGGCATATTTCTCTGCAGGACAACCACGAGGAAATGCTGCATCAGCCACCCATCACAATCAGTCCTAAATCCTAAGAATGAACGTAGCACTGCAGACAATTTGGCTAGTTGGTGTTGCATATTGATCATTACACTGCGGGGAAAAAAAAAAAAAAAAAAAAAATAGTCGCTCACTACCACTCACTACCAATTGAGGATTTATTGAGACCTTGTGCACGTGCAAGCAATTCGGAGGAACCGGGCACTGGACAATTTCGAGTGTCGTCTTGTCAAGACAAAAGAATTTGTCAAACGCTGCCATGACTGGTATAGCATGCACTGCAGACTATTACCGTATTTACTCGAATCTAGACCGACCCCGATATTAAGCAGACCCCCTAAAGTCCAAAGAAAAAGAAAAAAATACCTCGAATGTAGGCCGAACAAAAAAACCGAGGACAGCGTTCACAAAATGCAAACAGCATTTATTGAATCTGAATGTGCAGAGCTCAATCAACGTCGTCGTTGCTGTGTTCCTTGTCACTGTCACCTTCAAACAGTGCACTATCTTCGGTACTGTCAAGCGCATTAGATATGCTGCACTTTTTAAAGGCGCACACAATCAAAGTACCTGGGATGTCGTCCCACGCTGCAGCTACCCAGCCCGCCAGCTGCGATAGCGATGCACATTTGATGTGGCCCGTTGCCTTTAGCATGTGGTCTTGGTCAGTCAACGAGTCCGTGTAATATTTCCGCAGACGATCCTTGAAAGGTTTGTTGATGCAGACATCAAGTGGCTGCAACTGGCCCGTCATACCGCCCGGTATGACAGCGAGGTCCGTGTTCGCTTGGGTGAGCACAGCCTTCACGTTGTCGGTCAAGTGCCCATGGTAAGAGTCGACAACAAGGAGCGAGTTCTTTGTCAAAAGGGCTCCTGGACGCCGCCGGTACACAATCTTAACCCACTCTTCCACCATCGCACACGTCATCCACCCGTTCTCATTTGCCCGCACAATGACATTTCTTGGGAAAGTTTCTCGAGCAAGCAGTGCCTTCCTTTTAAATATCATATAAGGAGGGAGTTTATGTCCATCAGCTGTACAGCACAGTATCACAGTAGTGCGCTGCTTTTTGTAGCCCGCAGAGCGCACGTTCACCTCCTTGGCATTCTTTTGATTCACGGTGTACGCCACTGGCATATCAAAATACACAGCTGTCTGGTCGGCGTTGCCGATTTGGCCAAGCTTGTAGCCTGCAGCTTCTCTCTTTCGCAGCACGTAGCGCTGAAAAGCTATCAGCTTTTCTTCGAAATCGCTTGGCAGCTTCTGGATGATTGAAGTGCGACGTCGGAGGCTGAAGCCGAAGCGCTTCATGAATTGAAGCCAGCCCCGGCTGGCTTTGAAATCCTTTGGCGTTAAGCCTCGCTTTCTTGGAAGTTCCCTAGCTTTCACTTGGAGCACTTCTGTTGTCACTGGAAGGGCAGCTGCTCTCTGCGTCCGAACAAAGTCGGCCAAAACTGTCTCCACTTCGTGGTGACGGCATTTCTTTGGTCCACTAAATGCCATCCTCGTTGCGGTGCACGCAAAAAGCTGCTCTCGTTGTGCCCTCCAACGACGGCCGTTTTTCTCGTCGACGCTGAAGTCTCGCCCGGCTTGAAGGTTCGACGATGCCTCTGCGTCTATCAGAACTTTTCGCCTGAAAGTGGCACGGTAGTGGCATCTCCTGCTTGGTGCCATCGTGATAACACCACGCTGCACACCGATACGGCCGACACGACACAGGTCAAAATGGCGACCTCGCTTGTGTACGGTTGGCTACTGGCACGGCTAGTAGCGGCTGCGATACTGACTTTTGTAGATGGCACTAGCTATGCACCATATTTAGCAGTTTCAATGAAAAACTGGCGTGTTTTTAAAAATCCTCGAATCTAAGCCCACCCTAGAGTTTGGAATATGATTATTTGAAAAGAACTATCGTCCTAGATTCGAATAAATAGGGTAAGTGATGCCCAAAATTTTTCTCTTTTACCACAGCACCTTTGTTCCTGCACAGCAGCTGTGATTTGGTATGCTGATATCATAATTGAAATTAGTTTTGTGCAATCTATCATAGTTTACACACCTTAATTACACACCTTCGCCAAGATTTTCACATCCGCATGTTTGCAAAGGCCCATTCTGTGCAGTAAAGAAATAAATGCCAAAATGAGCATAAAATATTTTTTGACTTTCTATGCATATTGTCTTACTAACGACTTTTGCAAAAATTTAATTATAATTTTTTTATGACGCACAGTTAAAAATGGACAGTTTTATAGCACTCATCAATGTTTCAGGATCTGAATGCGAAAGACATAATGACGTTGTCTTCGTTGTGTAATGGCACTGAGATGACTGAAAGCAACTTTCAGTCAAAGTTTCCGTAAGAAGGTGCTTTTTTCACGGCGCGTGACGGCCCCCGCAGTTGTTCGGTTGCGCCGACCAGTATGTCGTTTGAAAGAGCAGTCTCTCGTCTTCTTTTTCCCACCCCCACCGACTCCTTCTGCACATTGGCAGTGAAGAAATTCCGCCTCAAAAATAAGACTTAATGCGTGCTGTAATTGGTCGACACAGGTGCATGTGACCCTCAGCTAGCCACGCCATTGGCTAGACTGGCATCGTCTGCATCGCGCTGCGACCGCTCTGCACACGCCACGCGTGCCAACGAGTTTTCCCATTCTGACAGCGATGCTGACCTCAACTCCGAAGTTCGCTACGAAGTACAAATATATATTAATATTAAAAAAAAAGGAAGAGGAAGTAGGCGTACAACACAGAAACGATGCTCTGCCGCGCCGCTTCCCGATGACGTCGATAAGGCGCATTTATACACCAACCGCAGCGCCTATAGGAGTGCCACTGAAAGCAGCGTTGCGGCAGCCGTTGGAACTGCAGGTGCCGGAGACGCCTCCTTCCACTGCAGGCATGACCAAAGTGCGTGCGTGCGATTTGCCACTTGTGCACGTCCCAGATAGTTACTTTTGCAGGGAAATGCACAAGGAAATCGCACTGTACAATACTGGACATGTGTCTGACTTCACGGCTGTCTAGGACGACATTGTCTCCTTACGCGCCAAGTGTTTGCCGCAGATGAGCATCAACAAGCTTGCCTACGAAATGGAGCTCATTGCCAACATGCCACTTTCATTACAACGCCCCGGCATCTAATGGCTTCATTTGTTGGCCAGTTAACGAACGTTCTCTATGCACACACTTGCTTCGTTAACATACCGTGTATTTTTTTTGTAAGTTGACGAAGCGCTGTCGTGAGAAGCCAGCGACGGTAAAGGTTGCAAACCAGCACGATGAGCTCTTGAAAACTAGCACATAGAGTTCGGCAATAATTAAAGGTCGATTATTTTTATGCTTTCGTCTTATCAGTGTCTGCACAGCATGGATTTCACACGTTCCATTGTTAAAACAAGCAGAGTATTTCACGGGAGCACGCAATGAGATTAGATGGTGTTGTTCTCGACCGGGTCATTAGATGGCGCAGCTAGATAGATAGATAGAAGCACCGGAAAGTCTGTCTAGTACTAGAAAAAAGCAGCTGGCAGGCGTGGACTAGCAGCCCCTACTACAAGGAACTCGAACGACTCCGCGCAACCAATGCGACCCTGGTGGAAACCACGCGCCTGCATGTTGTATCGCCTGTAGTAGCGTGCCGAGTCTGAATAACCAATTCAGCGCTTTTTAATTAGTCAAAAGAGTACGCTGACACATAATTAACAGTGTGAAAGCAAATACAAAGCATGACATTAAGCAATTCTTGTAAACCACTTGCGACATTGAAATCATTTTCAAAGCAGAGACAATTACAGTGAAGCAACATGAACATATACCGTATTTACTCGCATAATGATCGCACCCCTGAATTTTGTCATCAAAATTCGATTTTCGTTCTTTCCCGTGTAATGATTGCACCTCGAACTTGTCGCAGCGATGTGTCGTGTGCCAATTCTATTTAATGATGATCGCGCTTACCATCTGTCAAACGCTCCGCGAACGACTACGCGAAAGACATACCAAGCGGTCTGCACACACCCAATATTCTTAAGCAGATGCCCCATTTATTCCTTCAATCACTTTTTGCACTTCCACGGAAAAAAAAAAAAAAAAACACACACACACCACCAAACTTGCCTTGGCTTTATTATTTGTAGGCTTCATAATGCTTTTGGTCAACAACAACAACAAAATGCACCTTTCGATTCTTCTCGTCTGCACTCGTGGGCATGCCACAAATAGCGAGCGGCAACGATAGTGGCCACGTTTACACTGATACGTTAGAAGTGTACCCTATTCATACGCCTACGCTCGTAACGGAGCTCAGATATTCGCCCACCGTTAGCGGAAACGTGCCGTATTAGGATAACAGTGAAGACAAATGCCACAGTTTCAGCAGCATGCCCACCATGTGTTTCTATGTCACTGGTAGCTAAGCGCGCCAATCTCTGTTTCCGTCTGCTCAAAGTGGACATGGCTACGTTATTGTCGCAAACTTGCCGATATTTACGATATTATTCATTACTGATATAGAAAAAAGTGTTTCAATGCACGTAATGTACTCACGAGAAGAAAAATAATTGCATTCGGCACATTCGGCTTGCTCCGCCGGCCGCCATTTTTGTTTTGGTGTCCCACACTGACGGCAGCAGCTGCCTGCTTGTTGAGTCGTGATCTTGCAGCAAACGCGAAATGAAAAAAGAAAATGTTTCTTTTCGCGGGAAATTTAACCCGCGTAATGATCGCATCCCTGAATTTTTGTCAATTTTTTTTTACAAAAAAGTGTGATCATTATGCGAGCAAATACGGTATTGACCCATTTCATGTAAAATAAGATAAAGAGAACAAGCACTCACTAGCACTAGCAAGTAAAGAAAGAAACATGAAGCTTTCAGAATTGACCACAATGCATAACACAGCTGGGGTAAAGTGTATGTGCATTAGTTGCAGACATCAGGGCTTCGAAGTGCAGGCGTTTCCCATTACCGTGAAGCGATATTAAGAGGCATTCAAAACGAGGTTGAATGCCCTGTCAAAAGCCTTTAATGCTCACAGATGCCAGGTTGCACAGTCAATATGCAGACAGCTGAGGCGCGCGTACACTGAACATTCTATGCTGCAAGTCGCATTTCAATGCCATGGATAGATAGAGCAACAGCAGATTCCCTCCAACGCATGGGAGATTGGGTGTCCCTTTTTTGAAGGCACCGTCACCCGTCACCTGCTTTTTAATACGGAACCCTTTGCTCAAAACGTCTAAGCACAATGAGCGCTTCGCAGCTTTGCCTGTTCTATGCCAGTGTCCGCAGTACAGTGTGCAGAAACAAAAGCTTTCCATTGTGCTGTACCAGTTCGATGACCAGCCACTGTCGGAAGAAAGAATTTTACAACATCTAGGCGACTTGACATCGCATTAAAAGGTCGTGCAAGCGCTACTGCGCTTCTAGAGATCGACCAGCTTGTGTGAACGCCTGTTATTGGAACGCCTTCTTTCTGTTACCTGTTTTCTATTTTTCTTCATTCTTTTTTCTTCTCTCGCTCTTTGTCGTCTTTACAAATTCTATATGCCCCACCTCAGTACAGGGTAGAAAACCGGAAACTCGCCTCTGGTTAACCTCCCTGCCTTTCCTTTCTCTCTCTCTCTCTCCACAGCTTCGCTTCGCATTCTCTAACTTAGCTTTTCACGTCTTTTTTTCTCTTTTTTTCCAAAGGGGGAATCTCGTCCGCAACAACAACTTTATCTTTATTGCATCTTCTGGATTGTAAACAAGGCGACCCAGTTTAAATGATCCACCATAGTTGCTTAGTGGCTACAGTGTTGGCCTGCTAAGCACGAGGTCGCGGGATCAAATCTTGGCCATGGTGGCCACATTTCGGTGGGTGCGAAATGCGAAAACACCCGTGTGTTTAGATTTGGTGCACCTTAAACATCCCAGGTGGTCCAAATTTTCGGAGTCCCCCACTATGGCGTGCCTCATAATCAGATCGTGGTTTTGGCACGTAAAACCCCCCATAATCTAATAACCTAATCTAAGTTTAAACGTGGAAGCGTTCATTAAAAGCGCAACGTCATCAAGCAAAAAATAAAAAACATAGTAATCACTGTAAAACTGCACTAAACAAAGCGCCAGTGCTTATCTTCTCCGTCGAACAGCTGTGATCAACAGCCGGAGCCGCTCTTGCTCGTGAAGCAGCACTGGCAACTAAGTGGGTGCCTGGTGAT
The DNA here is from genome assembly GCF_023375885.2 of Dermacentor andersoni. Taxonomy (NCBI): domain Eukaryota; kingdom Metazoa; phylum Arthropoda; class Arachnida; order Ixodida; family Ixodidae; genus Dermacentor; species Dermacentor andersoni. The sequence continues at coordinate 12,903,870 of NC_092819.1, read as the reverse complement.
CTTTGTACGTTTTAAAGCACCCAACTATGCAAAGTTTTCCCAAGACACCGTTAAAGCTGATGGAAGCATTAAATCCCGATCAAGAATGCAAACACGACAGCATGCGCATAGGCACAGACGGGAACAGTGCTCGTCCAAGCCCGACAACGCTTTGCAGCCTTGGCGACAGGCGGCGTTGTCAGCGTTTTGCGCATGGCGTATAGTCTGACGTTATTGGCGCACGGGCGAGCGTCACTCGAAGCGGGGCGCATCAGAGTCTGTTGGTCGCATCCAGTTACACTGGCTGTGCCAGTGTGTTGAACCTTCGGTCCAACTATAGACGCTGTTGTTCTCACCAAGGTGATGTAATGTGTACGTGTGTTTGCACTACGTCAGACCATATTTAGCCCGCTCGCTCCCGCAGTCGAGCGACGCCAGAGGTCCCAATGGCGTGTTAGGCCTAGTCCCCCGAAGCGCTCCTGATAACAGCCGCAATTCATCAATGTTTCGGCACGACGCTACCATTCTACAGCCAGAATTCTTGCGGCGTATTGACAGTGAAGCTCAAGGAAAACTTCCAAGCATTAGCGTCAACTCCTGCTACGGACCAAAATCAGAATTACTAGATCGCATTGACGACATCGCTGTCGGGGCAAACGAGCTGGCTACGTCTGCTGAGGATGCGTCAGCTGAAAACTTGCAGTGAGTGCTTAGAAAGCATCACTGTAGTGACACTAGCCAGACACACTATATTCCTGGAGGCTACTAATGAAATAGGACGATTTTTGTGCTGCTCCATTATAAAAGTAAGCTCATTGTTTTTTCAAGTTTTCTCAGAATCTCATTATCAGTGTTTTTTATAAGCTTGCCGAAGCACTATCTTGGTTTTCAGGGCATATAGAACCATAATTTTAACAGTGGCATGTAGCTACATGTGTGTACTACACTATGCTAGGTGCGGATTCTTTAATTTCGCTTTTGCAAATTTTAAAATCTGCCTACTATTTGGACCACATGATGCCATGTCTGGAGATCGAAAGTTGCTGTAAAATTCGCAAAACCTACAATAAAAATAAAGTAATCCTACAGTTGTGTTGCTTAATTTATTTCATTTATTTCATATTGCAGACATAGTTCAGGTCCAAGCAGGGTGTAGTATCTGTAGTACACTTTGTAGTATCCAGCCATATGTCTTTATAAACATTCTGGCTGATACTCTTTTTACAATTGTTCGGATAAACAATAGGTGATTCATTTTAATTATATCTAGAACCACTCAGTCAATTTAAGAAGTAATTATATTTTTGAAATCACCATGAGAAACTCTGTCTGGGTGACAATTTAATTAAAAACTGCTCACACGCGGCGAACTCCGCGCTGACGCGGCATCACCGCTAATTGCAGATGAGCTGACTATCTCTACAGCGAGACTGCAGTCACGTTCACGTTCGCCCACTGCTGCATCGCAAGTCCCGTTTTACACAAGATGGCAGAGCATTTATAGAATTGCAGCTTACGATAACGAAGCATGTCTACATCGCATCCGAGCCAGCCGCGGCCGCATCAATGTGAGCAAAAAAATATGATTTTCGCTTAGTAGCCGGCTTTGAAGCAAAGTCTTGTCGTTTCTCTTGTGCCTTCATTTTCTCCATATCATCGGGTTGCATTAGTAGCGCTGGAATGCGGCATGAAAACTGGCCGCTGCCAAAAGTGCTTTCATCTGCTAAGCCTACTCCACAGTCACAAGGGGAGACTCCGGCGGGGCTTGGCACGGGTAGCAAACTATTGCTGGCATCTTCCAAAGCTACTGCTCACTTTCTAAAGTTCAAAAATCCTCTTTTCTTTGTCTTTTTGCCGAATTTATGGCTTGTGGCAAACTGAATTTGACATTTCATGCCGAGTTTAGCACGCCCAAGCAGACGACGGCGAAAATCCACCAATGGCATGGCATTATTACGGTCATGTGCCTCAGTTGACAAATGGAATTGCGCATGGGGACAACTTTTTCACTGGCTTTTTCTTCATAGCCGCTCACCGCACAGAGTAGCAGTGGCGCAAAAACTAAACAATAAGAGCTGCTGTCTCAAACAAGACCAAAATGGCTGCAATCGGAAACTTAGATCGGCAACTGCGCATCAAGGAAAAAAGCCCTTTTTTACGGCTTCGTCAGTAAAGATAAAGCTCGCCGATGCGATATAAAACATTAACCAAAATATTGATCCAAGATGTGTGAAAAGTTATGGGATAATGCATCAGACACTCTAGAATTTAAAAAATGTTTTAAAAAAAGTGATTTTTCTGTGATTTTTTGGTCTCTAAGACCCATGTCCGCCGGGCTTAGAGGGACACTAAAGGCTGATACTAAGTCGACGTTGACTGCTTAAATACCATTCCAGAAACCTCGCAACCCTTGTTTCGTGCCAAGATTTAGTTTACGATAAAATTGCATCTGAAGGATCTGAATACCTTTATCGCAATTCAAATCTCCCGTCACCCAACCGGAGGATTGGTGACATTGCATATGCCATACACCATCACCCCCCTTTGCTGCCGTCAGTACCGACGGCAGTACCAAGTCAAGACAGAGCCGTGGATTCGCTGCTGCAGCTGCTTTTTGGTTAAGTGGCGTATACCAATCGGGCATCCCGCGACATGACATGGAAGTTGCACAAACTGCAAGTAGCAAAGAATTCGAGTTTCATGAGCCAGCAAAACAAGTGCAGCACTATGTGGTAACGAAACCACTGAAATGCAAAAGCATGGGTGGTGTGGAGCTAAGCGAAAACAAGACCTCGGAAAACAACTGCACGCAATGTTGTCAAGGGTAATTTCAATGAATTTTTTTTCTAAAAAGGAAATAGAACCGGACAAGTAGCATTGATAACACAATACAAGCATGTTTTTTGCGACGAGTGGTTGAGTATTAGTCACAGAATTTAACTGAGGACTGCTTTTGTCATCGGGCAAGTACTTGAATGTCCCGGAGGAGTCTCTAATCACGTCCTGCATTTAGCTCAATTTCTTCATTATTAAGGCTCTGTTCGCAATAACATTGATGCCCGAGAGATCCTCAATCATTAAGCTATCACTTTAGCTTGGCTTAATGTTTGCATTTAGTGTGTCTTTAAGCTGATCTAAGCCTAATAAATACTTTTTTTTTTCTTAAAAGTTTTTCGGATTTCGATTTTTCAGACTATTTTCTGGTCCCCACTAAGTCTAGAAAATCGGTCGGCGACTGTACTTAGAACCTAAACATAACGAAGTGTGTTTATACACAATTTCAATATAATGAAATATCACTGCCTTCATGAAGAAACACTGAGACAATAAATGAGAACTTCCATGGACGCAGATGGTCAAATGCTTTAATTACAAGCGGCTGCTTGTGAATGCACCTCTCAAATTGTGTGCCCATAAGACAGAGTGACACCCAAAGTGAAGCAGTGTCATGTGACGTATGAAGTCCACGTGCATTAAGGGGAGACGCTCCTCAGAAACCTTTTTTCTTTAATATTAATGCTAGACAAATGAAAATTGTACCACTTATATAGCTTGATATCCTCATTCCAAATCTGTTTTTAGTTTTAGGATAGCTTGATGCTTTCATGTCCTAAGTGCCATGCATAAGTGAAAAACAGTGCATGTTTGTGCAGCTACTGGACCTAGCAGTTGGCATGATATAGCAGTGCAAAATGGCTTTTCTTGTCCCTAACACTCCACTGATTGCTAATAACGAAGATAATGCAATTCGCTTGACAGGCAACATTTTGAGAGAATTTTATATCTGGTGCTTCGTTTTCAGTGACTGGTACCCAAGGGTATTGAACATTTCCATTCTTAAAAATAAACTGGTTGCACTAAAATCTAGATCAGTGCATTCTACACATCTTAAAGATGATGCCCACCAAATTTGGTCTTGATTGGACCACAATAAGTACATCAAATGTCGTGCATAAAAGCCATGTTTGGTCAAAAATATGAAGCTGAGAAAAACACGATCGAAAGTTATAAAAGTTCTTTATTTGTGTTGTAGCGCTGAAATCTATATAAAGATTGCACATAATGCAGGCCAGGGTATTTAGATCCAGTGCACTACTTTAGAATTCACCTGCGCCATATGTTGTTCTCTCATAGAGTCTTCGTGAGCACCATGTTGACCCACTTCCTGCGCTGTTACTTTCCGAGCCAACTCCAAGTTCAGCCACTGCTCTTGTAGCAGCGAGGTGCACTTTCTTTGTTATGGCGGTGAACGATTTATGGTGCATCGGTTTTGGTAAACCAAGAACAGCACAAAATCGGACGAGTTGATTGTGTACAGCTCTAAATGCGCGCGCCGCAACCACTGCCTTGATATTCACGGCAAAACTCTCTCTTGGGCTGGCCGAAGGGCGCGCTCCACCGTTAGCGTCGTCTACCGGAGATGCACGCCGCGATGAATACGTTGACGAGATAACGGACGTGGTACACGCTGCATTGTTGCAACACAACCCCAAAAACTACGAGAGTCGTTTCCGTTTTTTGGCCAACTCACGGGGATAAAAAGGTCGCGCCGTCCGCACGCCGGACATGCCGTGGCGCTCGCGTTCCCGACGCCGATCTCGCAGATAAAGGTGCTGGCCGTCTCCTCGCCGCTCCTATCTTGATTGTCGAAGATTATCTACTTTTTCTCCGATGCACTGACGAATTCGTCTGCGCTGTCAACGAAACTTGAGCAGCCGGCCGGCTCTGAACCGTCTAAAGCGTCGCCGTCACCTAGGTTAGGCTTAGCTGCCGTGGACGTCTCTATTGCACGCCGCTTGACTTTGCGGCGAGTCCCCTTGAACTTGTGCTTCGACCGATACTTCCGAGGTCGAAAATCGCGTTTCTTCACGGGATCCATCGAAACAAGGAGCAGAAAAATGCCTGAAAGCCTGGGAACACGTCAAGAGAGTGGCGCGTCGCAGAAAGAGCAGACAACCTGCGGCCGCGTCGCGCGCTAGCAGCCAATGGCGTGGCCGGAATCGCACCACGTGATTTAGAAATCCAGCGAAAGCGCTTGGTTTTAGCGGTGAAATGTTGTTTTTATTATTACTTCTCGGGGAGATTGTGACGCGGCAAAGCCGACCTCGGAGAGAAAAAAGCCTACTGCCTTGCACAAGCCCAATAGCTTGTGACGCCGCGATTTGACGCATCACGCGCTGGAAAATGGGCCAGATTTGCACCTTTTCTCGCCACCTCGGGTGCTTTCACCGAGTTTATTTATAATTTCCCAATCATTTACGGCTCTGATTTCTTTATATGTGAAAGAGAAGGGATCAATCTTGCTGAAACAGTCACAAACAAAAAACTGACTTTTCTAATGAAAATCGCCGTTTTTCGACCCGCGTCTCCCCTTAAGGGGGGAGGAGGGGATCAGAATTAACTTTTTTGTTTCTTGACAGAAAGGGCTGAAATTTGGCACACACACTGCACATTGCAATATAGAGACAATTCTAAAATTTCATTAGGATATCTTAATTAGTTTTTGTTTTATAAGAATTTATAAGTTCCTTGCTTGTGGAAAGCCTGGCACAGTAACGAAACATGATAGGGAGCTGGAAATACTTTGCATGTTTGCCCAGATGTCTAATCTACATCAAGACAGTGTTCGATTTTTTTTTAGAGCGCTAATAATTTTTTGCTCAACATAACATGCACATGACTGTGCTTCACTGCATGGAGCCATGTAGTAATTGTGAAATAATTAAATAATGGAAAGATAAAGAAACATTTCAAGACTGTCTTTAAGTACAGCACAGCTTGTGGATCACAGCAAAACAAACTGGACCAAAATCAGTCAAGCCATTGTTGTGCTACGCTTTCCACGAGCGAGGTGATTGACAAAAGAAATGCAATTGAGAAAACTGGCTGCAAAGTTTGCAAAGTTTTAAAAGCACTGCAAATTTATTAAAAAGCACCAGGGCTATAATATTTTGAATCATTGCTGTCAGGCATCTTCTTACACCTTTGCCTCTTTATTTGGTGGGCTTTGGATGCCTTCTTCAGGCGTTCTTTATCCTTTTCTTGCGCCGTTTGGAGTAGTGCATGACCACCATTTTCACTGCCAGGCCGAGCCTGGTATCGCAGTGTACACCCACAGAACGCTGTTGGCATCTTGGGCACAGAGCTTTAGCGATCAAAGACTTCATCGCGGAAACAGGCATAATAATGAACTCGCAGTCACAAGGGGCCTAAATATGTCCTTGGCATTGCTGCTTCCGCTCAGTCGCTGACACTGCGCGAAGGGAGTCGCGAACGCTGCATGCCTGCGCTTCTGCAGTCACCGCTGACACAAAACGCGGCTCGAGGTGCGTCTGGTGAGCCTTGAGTCACCATACAGTATGTAGCTCGTCGACGGTTGGGGCTCACTCGCAGGCTGCGTGTCCCTGTCGCACGATGCATCGGAAACGCACACCGTCTTTGCCGGCGATGGAGACCTTCGACCCGCGTCGCCTCCAACAACGCGATCTCGGTTGCTGACTCGCGCGGCCGTACGCACAGGTGCGAGAGCCTCCATTGGCACGTCTTCCGGTGGCTTAATTATCAGTATCGATGTCACAGGGCGATTGTCGGCTTCGCTGCTGGAATAGCACGGTGCAAGATAACGCGGCACGTTATCCGCGTGTTCAGTCGGGTTCTCCGCTTCTCCCGCTGGCCGCCGTCTTTTTCTCGCCGTAGGAGGCTTGCGCTTCCGTTTTCCGAAGGCATGCTTCATTTAAAAGTTCTTTTCGAACGAGCGACGATCCATCACTGACCTGGGAGCTTTCATAAATCCGAATTCTGCGAGTGTCAAGCGAAGAACGACGCCGGCGTGGTTTTCAAAGCAGACAACTGCCGTCCGCTGTGGTTGCCAGCTTGCCCGCTGCTGCAGCAGCAACCAATGGCGAGACGCCTTTCAGTACGGCAACCAATCGGAGGCCCGCTTTCATCGCAGGGCCCGTGTGACCGCCTTTAGCAGACCCGCGCTTCTTTTGTGTTTGTGCGTTTGTTACAAGATGGCGACGACCGAAGAATTCAGAAACGGAATGGCGAAACTTCGAGCGTTCGAACGATACCAAGATGGCGGCGTTCGGTGGCGGGAAAGACGAGTTAGGGCTCCGCGAACTGCGGTGATTTTACGCGATTTAAAGCTGTTTTCTCGCCCTACGCACTGATAAATTAATTTTTTTCGGGCACTTTTAGTGCGTTTTCAGTCAAACCATATTGATACAATGTAGATTAGGCATTGCAGATACCGAAACGCGTCGTTGCCAAAAATCGATCTTTTTTGCGATTTTCGCGATCTGATCCCCACGTCCCCCCTTAAGATCCTATTGCGACCCATGCACTGTATGCTTTATGCAAGTTAAAGTGTGCGCGCATAGGCCAAGAAAGATGGTGTTGATGAGTGCCATGTTCCTACGCAAGCAAGGGGAAAGGGAGCAAGCCACATGGCTGAACGCATATCATATATTTACACGCATAACCTGCTATCATGTATAACCGGCACCCCCAATTACAACAGCCTGGAAAGAAGAAAAAAAAAAAAAAAATCTGCGCAAATAATGTGTGGAAATAACTGCACACAACAACGCCAAATTGGCTAAATATGCAGATTTCAACGACTTCATTACATCAAGGTTTAAATGTGCAATGACGGTATTTTCATGGCCGATGCAACTTTACAATGAGGTTCTACTGTACTAAGGGTATACATGTGCTGTTCTGTTTCATGATGCCCTGCTAGCAAATAAAAATTCAAAGAAAAAGTCACCACCACCTTTCAGGTTGTCAGACAGAGAATCCTTGTCGATCACACCCCCTTCTTCCAAAGCCAGCAAGTTCACATCTGCAGGTAGCTTGTCGAGTGGAATGTAGCTCACACCCAGGTCCACCTCCCAAAAGTCTTTCAGTTCTTTGCCCTTCACACCTTTGCCTGGTGCCCACGCCATCTGCATAAAAAAGTGCCAGCTTTAGACACTTCTCCTTGAATATCAGTTTGCCTTATTCACTTGAGTACTTGTTTGATGGCCATTGACACATTACAGAATTTGAATACTTCAGCATTGCAAAACCATGTTTAGTTCTCCACAGCACTGACAAGAAAGCAGCTGAGATTCTATTCAAATAAGCTGTTCCTCTAGGTACAAGCACTACAAAATTTGACAAGGATCCTTTTAGCAAATGACTCATCTATAAAAAAGTTTCGTTTTAGGCAGCACATTAAACTGTTTTTAGCCCTTCAACTCGCAAGAAAGACAAGGCCTAGAAAGTATTTATTTCTTTACTTCTTCTTTATAATGCTGAAATACACACCAGTTGAAATTTTAAAAAAGAGTTTCTCTAAAAGCTGAGCGAGATATAGTAGGTCAAAAATATTGTTGACCAGCTGCTTGAAGGTCAATGTACGGTAAAAAAATGGTGTTTGGTACTTGATTTGGCAAGGGCAATGCATGTTCTTGAGATGCACCTCTATTGATTAAATTATGGGGTTTTATGAGCCAAAACCACTTTCTGATTATGAGCATTATTATGAGCAGAATATGAGATTTGATTATGAGATTATGGGCATTCCGCCCCCATCGAAATGTGGCCGCCGTGGCCTGGATTAGATCCCGCGACCTCATGCTCAGCAACCCAACACCATAACCACTGAGCAACCACGGCGGGTAAAAGTGTTATTCTCAACGCCATCAAGAATGTAACCTTGGAGTTATTTCTTGTTTCCAAAGATATGGGAATACGAAATAAGAACTTGCTTAAACAAAGGAGAAAAATCGCATCAGCGAGAATACGACCACCACGTGTGCTAAGAAGTGAATAAACAAAGTCTTCCAGTTTTTTCATCACATTTGCTTCTTCTCACGATCGAAATTTTTGTGAATGCCACTGTTCAGCAGGCACATTACCAGATGTAAATCGAGAGGCACAGACTAATATTTAGATTTGTCTAGTTTTTGCAGATGTTTTTGGTAGGTCTACAATATTGTTGAGCTGCCAGTTAAAGGGCTAAAGCGTGAGATGTGATCTATGCTTAAGTACACTGGCACTATGGAGCATATACTGTCGCTATAGAGCATGTGGAAGCGTTGTGGCAACGTCCACAGGCAAACCACCCTATACAGAAGCTGGCTCAACATTTTGGATAGTACTTCATTTATTTATTTATTTAGAGTACATGACAGTGCCAAAAGGAGTACTGAGTAAGATGGACCCAAATCACAAAAGGAAAAGCATGTAAGCAGACAATGTGACCAAAGCACAACAATCTCATCAATATATACAGTGCAGTCCACTTATAACGATGTCAAAAAGAAAGAAAAATTCTATCATTATAACCGATCGCTATATTTGGACTGTCGTAAAAAAAAGCTGCTGAACATACGTCTGTAGCTTCGAAACCAAATCTGCCACTTGCGCTAAAAAAATACACATTGTATGAAGTCTAAAGACTGAAGAAAGCCAATGCCAGGCCGGGGTACACTTGTGCCCATTTGAGGACCAGTGGGTGCCCGGCGGCGGTGGGAATCTCTCGCAGTCGAGGCGGGTGCTGTACAACCATGCAGTGATGGTTTGCCCATTACAAAGGGTGATTGCGCAGTGTCCAGACCAAAAATGCAATACAGTAAAACCTTGTTAAACTATACCTGCTTAAACAGTAGTTTCAAGTCAAATTCCCAAATCAGAGGTCATTGAACATAATACGTTTTGCATCCGCATAAACCATACGAGCTTATCGCATACATATCGGTTAACACGTAGTGTTTCCACTTTTCGTTGCACAATCACAGCGGTAGGTCAGCCTGGCAGAATGAGGAGCCTCAGAGATCAGAATGGCCTCCAATCTCAAAAGCAGAGGGTGCCTGGAAGAGTTAAGCCCTATCAACATAATTTCAGCACTGTGCCAGAGAGCGTTGTGGCATCGTGCAAGCTAGGACTCGCGTGACGCCGAAGCTAGGACAAAAACCAGGTGCTCAGCATAGAAGAAAAATTGGACATCGTTTGTGCTATCGAAAGTGGCATGAAGAAGTCAGTGCTGGCATGCAAGAGGTGGTCACACGGGAGCTGCGACAAAAGCGGGCCTCAGATTGGTTGCCGTGCTGAAAGGTGTCTCGCCATTGGGTGCTGCTGCGGCAGCTGGCAAGCTGGCAACCGCAGCGGACCGTAGTTGTCTGCTTTTCAAACCACGTCGGCGTCTTTCTTGATTTGACACTCGCAAATTCGGATTTCTGAAAGCTCCCAGGTCAGTGATGGATCGTCGCTCATTCGAAAATAAATTTTCAAAGAAGCATGCCTTCGGAAAACGGAAGCGCAAGCCTCCTACGGCGAGAAAAAGATGGCAACCAGTGGGAGAAGCGGAGCACCCGACTGAACACGCGGATAACATGCCGAGTTATCTTGCACCGTGCGATTCCAGATGGTCGAAAGTCACCATCGCGTCAGAGACGGTGCATCGTTTCCGACGCATCGTGTGACAGGGACACGCAGCCTGCGAGTGAGCCGAACCGTCGCCTGAGTTGATAAAAGGTTTTTTCGGTTTCACTGAAACAGCAACTGAAAACGATGGGAATTAGCCTGATAACGAATATCAAGAAGAAAACAGTGCACAGTATGCTTATATTGTTTGTGGGTATGTGTGCACAGTCTCCCCCTTTTTAATTCTCTCACTTAACATTTAGTTTCTTTGATTTACGGGATGACAATATCGTGTTGTTTTATTGGATTAAATAAGGTAAAAATATTATTTTTATCGACTCCAATAGTAATTAACTGTTTCGCTATACCTGAGCTGATCGCGTAATAGTAATCAACTTTTAAAATATATATTTTTTTATAGCTTCCGCTAATGGCTGGCAAATAGGTAGTTGTTAATTTTCAGTTATGGTAGCAACAAATTCGGTTATGCCTGCCTTGCTTGAGAAACCAAGCAAGTTAATTTAGAAACTGATTTAATGAGAAAAACAAATTTTATTTATTTCATTTTTTGCTCCATTTCTGAGACTTCTTTATTTAATTCTTCAATTTTAGCTTTTAATAAATCATGGCAATACTCAGCCAATTCACGCTCATTCTCCCGATTATACTTTTTGGTGTCAATAGGCGGTAGCAGCTAATACTAAACGTCCTGTAAAATAAAAAATAACTATTGATTAAATCGATAAAGTATGAACTAATGATACTAGTTCTCTAGCAGCCATTCTAAGCGTTTAGCTATTAAAGTGGAAACATTAAAGGAACTTTGTGGCAAGGCTCACCAGACGAATCCTCGCCCGAATGTCGCACGATTAAGAAGCGCCTCGAGCTACGTTTTGTGTCAGTAGTGACTGCAGAAGCGCAGGCATGCAGCGTTCGCGACTCCCTTCGCGCAGTGTCCGCAACTGAGCGGAAGTTCAGTTTGATGGACCAGCAAGGCCAAGAAGATGCCAACAGCGTTCTGTGGGTGTACACTGCAATACTAGGCTCAGTCTGGCAGTGAAAATGGTGGTCATGCACTATTCCAGAGGGCTCAAGGAAAGGATAAAGAACGCCTGAAGAAGGCCTCCAAAGCCCACCAAACAAAGACGCAAAGGTGTAAGAAGATGCCTCACAGCAATGATTCAAAACATTACAGCCCTGGCGCTTTTTAATAAATTTGCAGTGCTTTTAAAAATTTGCAGTCAGTTTTCTCAATTGCATTTTTTTTTGTCAATCACCTTGCTCGTGGAAAGCGTAGCACAACAATGGCTGGACCGATTTTGGTCCAGTTTGTTTTGCTGCGATCCACAAGCTGTGCTGTACTTAAAGACAGTCTTGAAATATTTTTTCATCTTTTCATTATTTATTTATTTCACAATAGCTACATGGCTCCATGCAGTGAAGCCCAGTCATGTGCATGTTATGTTGAGCAAAAAATTACTAGCGCGCTAAAAAAGAAAGAAAAGAAAAAAAACAAACAAACACGAACACTGTCTTTGTGTAGGTGTCAAGAAACAAAAAAGTTATTTCTGATACCCTCCTCCTCCCTTAAGCGACGACTGCGACGTGGGATGCCATGGACTTGACAAGAGTGAGCTAGGCCTAATGACGTCGTCAGCCAATAGTGATTGCAGGAGCAGCATTCAGCACGACGCAATGAAGTGCAGCCAGTGGAATTGCTCCAACGGCAGAAGCAAGCAGGGGAAAACCCCAACAACTGGCGGGAACTGTGGCAACGGAGCGGAAATTGGACATGTGTACGAGCGTCAACAACTGTGTGGACGGGCAGGCGGAGATGGAGTCATGCTTTAATGTTATCAGTGTGGAAGCGATAAGCGCTTTGGTCTCGCGTCAGAAGTACAGTCTCTGTGGTGGCTCCGTGACTTTTGACTCAGAGGAGCGAAAATACCGCCTTGCCGTCAAGTTTGTCGCCATTTGTGAAAACTGCGGCAATGTTGTTTCAGAGTGGAGCTCGCCGCACGTGATAAACAGCAAAACAGTCAACCCCTTCGTGAACATTGCCACTCGTGCGATGATTAGCACTGGAAATCGACAAACAGAAATGAACGACGTTTTTGCTGCAATGAATATCTCGCACCATGGCCTTCATAACAAAACACAGCAAGGTTATCTCAAGCAGAAGCTGGCGCTGGCGTCGTCGTCTGCTGCCCAAAAGCTGATGGGCGCGTGTGCCCTATCAGTGAAGCCATTGTATAATGACTTGAAACTTGCGAACTCCGGGAATATAGCGGTATGCTACGATGGCTCATGGATGACGCGCAGCCATTTGTCACACATCGGAGTCGGCACGATCATCGAACTTCTGGACTAGTGCTCGACTGCGTTGTGCTGAGCAACTTCTGTGCTGGGTGGATGCGCGGCCCAAAACCTGGTGACCCGCACTACCAAGATTGAAAGGCAAGCCATATGTGCCAATACAGAAAAAAAAAAAAAAAGCAGGGGAGATGGAAGTTAAGACGGCACTTATGCGGTTCCAGAGGTCACTTCAGCTGCACAAACTGAGGTACACCACAGTCCTCTCAGATGGTGATAGTCGCGCATTTCTTGCTCTCAGACAAGCTGAAGTGTATGGCTTTGTGCCAGTCGAGAAGGAAGATTGCGTGAATCCCGTCTAAAAAAGGATGGGGACTGCTTTGTGCACTCTCATTGCCAAACACAAGTGCTCTGCTTCTGAAACACTTGGTGGCAAAGGAAAATTGACAGGTGACCTGATCATCAAACTCAGTGCCTACTAAGGAAGGGCATTAAAATCCAACAAGAAGGATAAATTATGGGGTTTTACGTGCCAAAACCACTTCCTGATTATGAGGCACGCCACAGTGCAGGACTCCGGGAATTTGGACCACCTGGGGTTCTTTAACGTGCACCTAAATCTAGTACATGGGTGTTTTCGCATTTCGCCCCCATCGAAATGCGGCCGCCGTGGCCAAGATTCGATCCCGCGACCTCGTGCTCAGCAGCCTAACACCATAGCCACTGAGCAACCATGGCGGGTAACAAAAAGGATGTGAAGGCTATGCAGAAGACTGTGATGGCAACATACCACCACATCACGTCAAATGACAAGGTTTCAAACCACAGTCTTTGCCCATCTGGTCCAGACTCCTGGTGCTGTCAGAATGCTGTGCAAGCAAAAAATGAGTGGATCCCAAAGCATCCATATAATGTGCCTGTCCATGTTTGCCAAGCCCTTCTACCAGTGTATGAGCGCCTCTCAGAAGAAAAATTGCTTCAAAGGTGTCAGCGTAGCATGACCCAAAACAATAATGAATGCTTGCATTCCATGATTTTGGCATTGGCACCTAAGGAACAGCATGCCTCGCTTTTTACTGTTAAAGCTGCTGTGGCTGAGGCAGTAATGAAATTTATTTTGGGAAACAAGAGAGCTTCATCTGCCATACTCCAGGAGTTTCATTTGAACCCAGGACTACCAAACAGCATGAGAATGGCCGAGAAAGATAACCGGCGAGCAGCATCAGCCCGCAAGCGTGCACCTGTAGACAATCTGCGACAAGCCCTCAAAAAACGCCATTTGGGTAGCTGTAGGCAGATAGATTACATCCCTGGTGGTTATTGACCATTTAGATATGTGGATATATCAATACTTTTTGTTATATTTGAATAAAAAATGAACTTGTCTGTTTTCTTTTGTGTTTTCTTAACACATGAATTTTTGAATATTTACATCCTTCTGGGAGCTATTTAGCAGTAATCGGAGCATTTAGAATTGTAATTTTTGTTGCAGTACTGAGCTACCTGAATAATGCACACAATGGTAGGACTAGATTTTTTGTATCTCTGTTTTAATATTTTTTTTATTGTCCATACATTAAACAGCCACTTTGAACGCATTTTAACAGAAAGCTTTGATGTGCTGTTATATTAATATTAATAAATGTTATACCAAAAAACTATTCCTACCATTATGAAACTTATGGCTCCTAGTATCCAGCTATGTGCCTAAAGCAAGATTTTGATGAGTACAGTGAAAACCTCGTTAAACCGTAGTTGGCCAGAGCTCGTAAAAAGTATGTACTAAACGGTCGTACTGTTTAACCGAATTAGCATGAAATCGCCCACTTACCTGTCGAAAACAGAACTCAGGGAGAGTGCGATGAAAGGGGAAAAAACATGCAGTATTTATTCACTTTGTGCAACAGAAGTGTTATTTTCGTTTGATGCGGCAGTGGCCTAGCTGAGATGACGGCGGCCTCAAACTAACTGAAGCTGCGAGCCACCTTTTCAGCCAGCCCCCTCTTCTCAGCAAACACTCACATGGCAGATTCCTCGTTGGCATTATGTATTCTCCGTGCAAGCGAGCAGTAGTGCTGCAGAAGTCCCGGGGCGCCTTTTTCATTGCCGGGTGTGCCGGAGTTCCGAATACTTTTTGTTTGGAATAGTTACCTTATCGCGCCCTGTTCTCGTCGTGACGCTTGCATTCATGAGGCTGATGTAACGCGCAGCTTCTGCCACTGTCGGGCCTGAATCTCCTGTGCTGTCGCTTTCTGTGTCGTCGTCATCACTGTCGCTAAGTCGACGCTTCGGCAACAACAGAGGCAACGATAGCGAAAAGTCGAACCTCGTAGCCGACATCTCTTTGCCGTCGCAGCAGCACTGCCGATCAACTCCTTCGCATTCCAAATGCCACACGCTGTAGTCAACAGCAGATCCCTGTCGCGTGCCAGCGCCGACTTCTTCATGTCACGTTCGATAGCACGAACAATGTCTAATTTTTCTTCTATGCTGAGCACCCGACGTCTTTTTTGTGAGAGCTTCGGCATGACGCGAGTCCTCGCTTGCACGATGCCACAATGCACTCTGGCACGGCGTCGAAATGATGTTGATATGGCTTCACGCGCAAATGTACAGGGCGCTTGGAGGCCGTTGTTCCGATCTTTGAGGCTTGTTATTTTTGCTGGGCCGCCCGATGGAGACGACGCACCGCCGTGTTTGCGCGATGAAAAGTGGAAACACTACGTTTTAACCGATGCGTACGCAATAAGCTGGTACGGTTTACGCGGATACAAAGCACATTATGTTCAATGGCCGCCGAGTCGGGGATCTGACTTTACTACTTTTAACATGAAACTACTGTTTAAGCGGGTACTGTTTAACGAGGTTTTACTGTAGTTCTTGCTCCATTGTTCCCAGAAACAATGCTAATTAATTTGAGTTAGCTTTAGAACTAATTGGCACATTTGGAATCAGCATAAAAACTGAACAAGACTGTGCAGTTTCACTAAATTTGGTAAAGGGGGTCTTAATGAAGTCATGACATACCAACTTGCCCAAACTGCCACGCTATTGGTCAAAATACCCCTTCCCCCCTTAAAAGTGTTTCCGCGGTCACTGAGTTAGACATGTTCATGCTTTTGTGTGCATGACACCATGCTTGTTAAATTAGTTAGTAAGCAAATGTGTTAAAGTTTATACGGGCGATAAGACTACTATCTTTACTTTTCATATAGCTCTCTACTAATTTGCTATCGTAATCGATAATTCGCCTTTCACACGAAACTATGACTTTTTGTATTTATCGTAACTTTAGTGCATTGCGAGTAAATCTTTGTTTTTTCCAAATAAGAGAAAGTTGTATTTCTCTATGAAAGAATGAGTTGTGCGGTACTGTAAAGGGCTTTTTTTAGGCTTTAGGTCACAGCAAACGGGTACGCGTTACAATTGGGTGTGCATTAGAACCGAGTAAATTCGGTGAGCATGTGTTAGATACTACAGTCGAACCCGACTATATCGAACCCGTTTACATCGAATTATTCTATATATCGAACAATTTCTGGTCACGGTATAGTTACAATGAGTATATATAGCAAAAATTACGCTTACATCGAACAAATATTGCAGTGACTTCCAATATATCGAACGTCAAGCGGCGGAAAAGTGCCCCCAGAAGTTGGCTTTTCCTCGCGGTAGCGGAAAAACCCGGCGGCGCGGCTTCATCCAACCGCTCTCCCTACCGTGACCGCGCTGCCACGGGCTGTTCGGGCGAGCCGTCGACACTTCCCCTGTCGCGCATAATGGGTCCTCCCTCTTTCTCTATCATCTTTCACTTGCCACCCCCCTCTCCCCTGACGACGCTTTGCCGTGCTCCCTCACGGGTTGCAGAATCAAGCGTCCTTCCTTTCTTTAGATCACTATCTAGCGACACTCCCCAGCAAAAAATGATCCTGGCCCGCCTACAGCGCTTGCTCAGACAGCCAATCAGAGGCTCTTGTGCTCTCTTCGTGCAAGATTGCGGAAGTGCGAGTTGTCTGGCTGCTTCTCTGGTTTATCGTGTTTGCGCCTTGAGGGCCTTCTCCCGCAGTGTTGCCGTGATGAAGCGGCAGAATTCGCCTTTCGTCGTGAAGCTCGAAATCATAAATCGCGTCGAACGCGATGAGAAGTTGGATGTCCCCGCAGCGTGCAAGATTCCGAGGAGCACTCTCGGCACGATTAGGGCTAAAGTGGCCAGACTCGCAACCCGGTGCCCATGGCGCCCGACCCGTACGCACGGCCGTGTACGAGGGGTTCTTCATACGTGCCGGTTTCCGCGTGCTCAGTGAGGACTGTAAATTCTGATGAATGCGACGAAGCTGTTGCCGGTGTTGCTGAAGTTTGGAGCGAGCTGTCAAAATTTTCGGGACATTCGAATCAACGGTGGACGAGTTTGTGAGTGCAGATGATGCTGTCGCGACCACGGTAGAGGCCGGAAACGAAGACTACATCGCCGACATCGTACCGAGCACAAACATCGTACCGAGCACAAATGAAAGTAGGCACATTGAGGAAAGCAACTACGGTCCTTTGCCCACATCCTCCGAAGTGATTGGTGCACTCGCATTAGTCCGGCGCTTCTGCGCGAATGCGGAAGGTTGCGGCCTCAGCTGCTCCGACTCCTTAGACAACGTGGGGAAGTGCGTGCGTCGCAGGCAGCGAAATTGCCCAAGCAGAAGAAAATGCAGGACTAATTTATGCCAAACTAAGCTAGTTTCGTTAATAAAGTGATTTTATAAATGGTATGTGCTTTTATGACATCCAATTATTTAGCAGGCGTATATCGAATTATGCTCTATATCGAACTGGTAGGCGTTTTTTTGAGAGTTCGATATAGCCGGGTTTGACTGTATAATGAGACATCATGAGCTATGGTTATTGCTTTAAAATCTTCTAAGAACTGACCAAAAATTGATGTTTTCGATTGGAGATGACGTGTGCTCGACACATTCGCTGTCCCCTAAGCACCGCCAAGACAGACGCTGTCACTAAAGGGGTCGCTATATTAGGGTCCCGATAGAGGTCAAGTGTGTGCGTGCTAACTGGTTCATTTCAAATTATCTGGTCAAGGCCAATTTAGAACCGAAAATAACAAAAGTTTGAGCCCATAGAAATGCACAGGCACTGGCAGGGACCTTTGGTATGGATCTAATGAATTGAAAAATCAAATTTATTAAAGCCGAATTAACAGAAGTAGACTGTACAGCCTCTGTCTAACTGAATTTACTTTCATTATTAAAAAAAAATTAATTATGCTCAGAGTCCATTTTTCTAAGGTGAATTATAAGTATCATACACATTTGCGAAAGAGCAAGGAGAAACGCACCTTGATGAGGCTTCCCTGCAACTTTAGATTTTTCAGTTTTTGCAATGCCCGAAAAGCATCTTGCCTGCGGTCCATACACACATAGGCACAGCCACGAGGAGGAATCATCTGAAAAAAAAAAGAGAGAGAGAGAGAGAGAAAGAGAGAGAAATGTTCACACCAAGATGCAAGGTGAGATCAAGTGTTTTCATATTAGGTTAAAATGCTTTATTATTTATGGTTCACAAATTCACTGTACAATGCATTCTACTAGTACTAACCTATTGGGCTTGAACATTGAGAATAAAGAAACCTGAGAAGAAAGATGGTATGGGTGCATGTAGTGCTTTAATTTTTTCACAGCTCGAACTTTGTGTGTTGCATAAGTAGGAGTGCCAGGTACACATGAATCTTCAAGTTAAACTATTGGCTCATTCTCTTCAAGTCTCACTCAAGCATATCATCTTGCAGTGGGTTCAGTTAACTACTATGTTTGTAAGCATACCGTACTTACTCGAATCTAACGTGCACTTTTTCCCCCGATAAAACGGGTCCAAAAACTGCGTGCGCATTAAATCGAGTAGGTCCCTAATTCTGCATTACCATATCGCCATCGGCATTTCAAAATGGCTTTCTCGCACTGTAGCTTCCTCGATGTGCTGTAATAGGTGTGCTTTTAGTCCACCGTCTCTCTTCCTGGTCTTCCTGTTCTCTGTGTTTGCTCTATCAGCATAAAAGTGCGGACTGCAAAGACACGCCGAGTTTATAATGATGCTGCAATTAAAAGGAAAGTGGTCATTGGTGCGGAGACGGACGGAAATCGGGTAGCATCACGGGCATTCGGAGTTCCCGAAACTTGTGTGCGGCACTGATGCAAACAGGAGAGCACGGCACGGCCGTGCGGACCCTACACATCTAAGTGCACCGTGTTATGTTCTCGTCGCTGAGTTCGTGCTGAAGCGAGAGGCCGCACAAAGGTCAATTCGCTCGCTCCTGCTACCACATTTTCTACTCCAGAGTTTTGATAAAAAGAGTTTCCCGGGTCATTGAGATGTGTTCATGTTTGCTTGTGTGCGCGTGACACCATCCATGCCTGTTAATTTAGTTAGTAAGCGAATGTTTAAAAGTTTATATGGCCAATAAAACTACTACCATATCTTTTCGTATAGCAGTCTACTAATTTGCTATCGCAACCGATGCTTCGTCTTTAGGGGCGAAACCGACTTTTTTTTTATTTATCACAACGTTAGTATATTGGGAGTAAATCTTTGTTTTTCTAAATGAGAGAAAGTTGTTTTTCAATATGAAAGAATGAGGTACGTAGTACTGTAAAGGACTTTTCTTTTTTAGGTCACGGCAAACGGGTGCGCATTACAATAGAGGGTGTTTTTTTTTTTTTTTTTTGGTCACGAAAGAACGGTGAGCGTTACAATTGAAGCCACGTTAGAATCAAGTACTTAAGGTAACTTGCCAGTTTTCTACCCAATGAAGTCTATGTGCGCATTTTTACAGTCAAGCTGTCCATGGCTAGGATCCCAGAATTTCGTCATGGTGTAACTTCGACAGAAAACTATCACCTATGGCTCACACACCCGTAAGGCAGAGGCTACAAGCACTCAGCAAAGTGAAGTAAACAGTGCATACATTCTTTGGAATCATGCATGCAACATACAGAACAGCATAAGTTTGAATAAAGAACAAGCTCAATACAAGCATCTGAACCACAAATGATGATAAGGCACTCCTGCGCTTACCTGCAATGCAAAGTACATAGCCCTCCCCGCATACATTTCCCAGTAAAGATTACCGTTGTAACTACACTTTCGTATGTAAGAGGACCTGCATAGCAACTGATTTGTGTTGCGAGAGTGCCATGGGAAGGCCACATAGAGTGAGGACTGCTTAAGAGCAGCGGGCACACGAGGCATGGCGAATTTCACTTCTCTTTGGCCCACTCTCCGTAGGTGCATGAAGTAGCGGTGCAAGCCAAGCGGCAGACCGTCAAAACATCTTATGCTAATACCGTATTTACTCGCATAATAGTCGCACTCGCGCAATGATCGCACCCCTGAATTTTGTCATCAAAATTCAATTTTTTTTATTTCCCGGGTAATGATTGCACCCCGAACTTGCTGCAGTGATATGTCGTGTGCCAAGTCTAGCTAATAATGATCGCGCTTACCATGTGTCGAATGCTATGCGAACGACTCTTCAAGACAAGCCAAGCGGTCTGCATGCACAAACATTCTTAAGTAGATGCCACATTTCATTATTTCTATCACTTTCCGCACTTCCATGACAAAAATAGGTACAACCACACTTGCCTTTATTATGGGTAGGCTTTATAATGGTTGTGGTCAACAAAAACAAAAAAGGCGCCTTTCGTTTCTTTTCATCTGCACTCGTGGGCACTCAACAAATCGCGAGTTAGTAGCCACGTTTACAATGATACATTAAAAGTGTACCCTATTCATACGCCGACGCTTATAACACAGCTATTCGCCCACCCTTAGCGGAAACGTGCCGTATTAGGATAGTAGTGAAGACAGATGCCGCAGTTTCCTCAGCACCCCGGCCATGCGTTTCTATGTCATGGGCAGCTAAGCGCACCCATCTGTTTCTGTCCCCTCAAAGTGGACATGTCTACGTTATTGCCCCAAACTTGCCGATGCTAATGATATCACTCATAACCGATACGGAAGAAACTGTTTCAATGCACGTAATGTACTCACGAGAAGAAAAAAAAAATCGCGTTTGACTTGCTTCGCCGGCCGACATTTTTGTTTTGGTGTCCCGCACCCGCAGCAAACGCGGGATGCGAAAATGTTTTTTTCTTTTCACAGGAAATTTAACCCGCGTAATGATCGCACCCCTGAATTTGCGTAAATTTTTCTGACAAAAAAGTGCGATAATTATGCAAGTAAATACAGTAACTAGGTAAAGTGCAAATGAATGTTGCCAGGTGAATAATTTCAATCTACATCACAATGGGTAATTGTCCTAGTTGTCATTTACGTCTCTGTCCAACCACCTTCACAGCGTGGACTAGAGACCATCTTTTGCAAAAATGGCATTAAATAAATGACGATTCTGGTGGCACCATTTGTCACCACTACAGTACAACGCCCATTCCACCATAGCGGTGACAGATGGTGCTTCTCAGTTAAACTAAATCAACGTTTTTTGTAGTGCCGTCATCTAGTTAGCAGTTACAGAAAAATAAATTCCTGTCTTTGAAAAAAGCAGCTGAAGTATTACCAGACAGAAGCAAACCATAGTGAACATTTGTCTATCTCGCTAGATTTCTCCATATATCTCTTGGAAGTTCTCGATAAGGTTAGTAGAATCCTGCCAAACTCTCACTTAAGAGGTTTGGGAAGGGTCACATGATGCAGGTAGCAATTTACTCTCTTTAAAAGACATTTTCAGAACACCCATTTTTCCAAAAGTCAAAATGAGAAGTAATCAAGGCACTAACTTGATACTCACATCAATCCTGACTATGGCGCCAAATTCACCAAAGGTGTCGTGTAAGTCCATTTCCGATACCGATTTCGGAACATGTCCAAGCCATAGCGTAGCACTGCAAACTTTACAAAAACAAGCAAAATAACATTTAGCATACAGACAAATAGTAGCCAGGTGTGCATGCGGGCAGATCCAGGGTACTGTCCAGGAAGGAAGGGGGGAGGTCCCCAGGGGAGGGGGGGACCTTCAGGGGGGGGGGGGGGTATTCTGCAAGAATACCCCACCTAGTGGACTGTCCATTTCGGCTGCTGCTGATTGGATGCAGCTGTACGAGTGAGGAGGAGATGAGCAGCCCCAGCCAATCAACAGCAGCCGAAGTGGACAGCCCACTAGGTGGACTCCTACAGAATACCTGCCCTGGATTCACCAGTGTATGAGCGAGACACAGTTGAACCCACTTATAAAGTAAAATCTCGATATAACGAACTTTTGGGGACTGTGCCAAATTGTTTATTGTTCTGAATGGTCATTATAGTCAAAGCCCCAAAATTTAACATTTCGCCCATCAACCTATCATTTAATTAATTGGCGCCATATAAGCTATCCACAAAAACACCTCTCTTGGCTCTGGGCCCATGCTATTGCTATTTCCCATAGATTCCGCCACCACGCACCACTCCAGCACTGCATATAGGGTGGCACATGCAAAAGAGATGTTGATGCTGCGAAAATACCCAACAAAAAAGAAGCTCCATGTCGCCTATAAAGTGTAATGTTTAGTTTTTTGTTTATTTTTCACATTTCTTGCCATGGACACCGCAACTATCTCGCTCTAGGCAGACACCTGAACTATTCCAAAATGCAAGCACCTGTGAACAACACCGTCCGGAAAGTATGACCGTGTGGCATCGCCGTTAGAACAAAGGTACATTTCTCCGCACGTGTAGTTTGTACGGCTGCAGAAAGAAGCGCAAAAGAAAGAAGAGACACGCCTCTGTTGCTAGGTGACACTTGTTCGGGCGGAGCACGCACTCCCAAAACCTGATGCGTCGTCGGTTCAATAGGAAGGGAAAAAAGAAAAATCCCCTTCTGGAATATTCCCCCCCCCCCCCCCCCCCCCCCCCGGCCCCGTCTCGGGTTTCCCAAACGCATGGACTCTGGCATCCACTTTCTGCACCTTGTCATCTGCTAGCCCACTGTTCCGGATGCTGTAAAGGATACAGGAAATCTAAGAATCCCCAG
Source organism: Dermacentor andersoni (assembly GCF_023375885.2). Classification (NCBI taxonomy): domain Eukaryota; kingdom Metazoa; phylum Arthropoda; class Arachnida; order Ixodida; family Ixodidae; genus Dermacentor; species Dermacentor andersoni. The sequence goes on along the minus strand of NC_092819.1, from coordinate 12,881,135 downwards.
ATTTCGAAATACCATATTTACATGATTGTAAGTAAACATATTTTTTTAAAACTTGAAAAACTGAAGTTAGGGGGTCAACTTACAATCGAAACCAAAACATGGCACCGCTAAAAAAGCTAGACCAACGAGATATGAAGGGAGCTACAATGTAGTTGCAACTTTGTTTGCTCTACGGCCCTACCCGTAGCTTTCCACTATCCCCTGCATTTGTTCGCTTTTCGGAAGGGTTTCTTTACATTTTTGAGTTTTGCAGTGCACACAACACTCATGAGCAGGTGTCGATAGTTGATGGAAGCGCCGCTGTTCCATTCGCGGCGGCACCCTCAGAACGGCGGCACTTGCGGCGAGTATCGGTAGTTCATGGAAGAGCAGACACCACTCACGGGTTTCTCCTTGCCTGTTGCGCTTAGCTTTCTCTATAGTTTTACGAAAGGCATTGGTTTGACGCGTTCCACTTGACTGCCGGCTACGTGCTACTTCTATGCTTCCTCAGTCGTCATGAATGCTCCAGGCCCACTAATCATTCGGCACTCGTTCACAGCAGCGTTCAAGAGGGCTGCCATCCTTTATGTCGAAGAAACAAATCACTGCGCAGCGGGCCGCAAGTTCGATGTTTCTGAATGGGTGGTGCGAGAGTGGCGACTACAGCGAAGCGAAATTTTCACCTGTGACGGCAAGTGCGGAATTTCTCACGTGCCAAAGTCTGGACGCTTTCCGGAGCTGTAGGCTAAGCTTGCAGCATACGTCGCTGAAATGTGCGATCGGTCCCTGCCAGTAAAGTGCGACATGAACATAAAACAAACCCGGATCTTCGCCTTTTAAGGACCTACTCCGCTGTGAGTACGAGTGGCTGGCGGCAGAAGACCGTGAAATTACGCCAACCAGACCTGTCAAAAGAGCCTCCCTGACGCCTGCGTGTGGTTGGGTGCATTCGGCGTGGGCCGCTGTTCCACAAGATGTCGTGGTGCGGTCGTTTGCCAAATGTGAAATTTCGCTGGACGACGATGCGCTGTGGGACCGTAGCAGTGCTGATGATGGCAGCACCAGTTAAGAGTCCAGTAACCATGTCAGCTACTAAAAAATTTTCGTTCTCGAATGCGCCCTCAGCTATGCTCTCCTTTTTCTTTTTTTCCTGCCACGCAATATGGGGGGTTGACTTACAATCGTGCAAATACGGCAAGTGCTTCTAACCGATGACGTGATCGTTGGGACTGTGCTTGCATCAGATAGCGATGGCAGTGACGACACGGTAGGGCAGACTGCCTCAACGTTGTCCTCACAAGAGGCCCAGAAGATGATTCTGCCCCTCCGGAGCTTTGTTTTCGTGAGGAGCCTTCCGCTGCACTACATGAAGCACCTGGAGAAGGGTGTCGGCAAGCTTCGCACAAAGCGGCAAGGCTGACGGACATAGTGTTTTCTCGTGCAGGCCAGTGAGAAGTACGTGGTGAGATGCTTGTGGTGATATCGTCTCAGCGTTTAGTCTTCTAAATTTCTCAAGCTGATAGGCTGCTGCAACAGCCTTGTCGCAATTTTTCACCAAAGCGATGCCTCAGCAGTGCTTGCATATCACTTGCCACTCGTGACCCCTGTTAAGAACGGCCAGCTGCAGTGCAAGTTTGCTAGCCAGTTACGCCAGCGATGGCAACCTCATCTTGGAATGCCGCCGCCAACTTCTAGCCACGGCGTGGCTAAGTCGACTTAGTGTCAGGAACAATACGCGCATCCTCCACTCTCCGTCGCTTCAGCTAGGATGCGTTCGACAAAGTAGGCTTTGTGCTGAAACCGTCACCGTTGCGCTCTAGCCTCATCGCCGTTGTGACTGAAGGAGTTCGACGAAGCAGGCTTTGTGCGCAACACCACAACGCCGATGCAGGCTCCTTCCCACGCACCGACCAGGACGCAAGACAACGCGCTACCCGGAACGGCTCCGAGTTCTACGAAGCCCCTCTGACGTCGGCTCCGGACCATCGTACCGGTGTGTATGCGTGTGTGTGTAATCCGTCCCGGAGAGAGGCGGCCTGTTTAAAATGACTGAACGAACGTTCGCGTCACCTTGCATCGGGAGAGGACCGAGTGTTTAAAAACCGCTGTTGTGTGGCTGCTCAGGCCACTCTCTCTCAAGCAGTCATGTTAGACTGATGTACTTTCTCAAACAGTCATGTTAGACTGATATAAATACTGTAAATAAACCCTTATTCCTCGTTCTCGATGAGAAGCAGTCCTTCCCTTCATCAACGTCCTCAGCGTGGATAAGTTGGACGACGGCATGGGCCAGCTACCTTCTAATTCATGCCCGACTCCAATCTTGACAACGGATCACAAGCGATGGGATTGAGCCCCCAATCCTGACATCCCTCTTTGCAGTTGTTACAGAAGTGCCATTCTTTAATGCCAACAGCCGCGGCTTGTTAAACGCAATCGGAGTGCCCAGGAAGCAGTAAAACGAGTGAACACAATCACCAGCCAGATAGAGGAAGGTGGTGGGGAGGGGCACTGGTTTCCCCACCACTACAGTTTTCTCACAACAGCTATGCCATCGCCCAATTTTAATTTTTTTCATGCCACCCGGTTATAACAATGGAATTTTCGTGGCACCTGAATATTGTTATAAGTGCGTTCGACTGTATACGCCCAATTTTGGCAAAGATTCCCTCTAATTTCATCCACTGTAGCCAATAGTCTATTGTAGCATGGTCCGTTAAATCCGAAAGTCTGTTGTACGTGGGTCCGTTGTAACGAGCGTACACTGTAAAACATTTCTACAGTGCAGTCCACTTATAACGATACCACATATAATGATATATCGGTTATAACGATGGGTCGACATGAGAGTGTCATTTTATGCATTAGGTCTATGGGGAAAAAAACCATTTATAACGATAGGTTATTCACCGCATATCGGATATAACAATCAAAATTTTGCACTCTGGACGGCGTTTTCCGTGCCAAATAATCGTAACGTTTGCGTTGCTTAGTTCCCTGAAACGAACGATGTCGAGACGAGGCGATGTTTACCTCCGTAAGTTCGTATCTGCCGCCATTACCGCGCAGCGCGTCTCGCCCCGCCTGCGCACGAGTAGGCGCAGCCAACATTGGCGCAGCGCGCCACAAGATGGCGCTAGCTGCTTCATGCGCATCAGCCACAGTTGCTCCGATAGAGAGAGAAAGAAAAAAAGCGACAAGCAAAGCGGCGCGGTGGCGCCCGTCCCGCGTCTCTCTCGCGATAGCAGGCTGACGCCACCGAAGCAGCGTGCAACAAACGGTTCAGCCCAGTTCGAAGATGGCGCCGACAAAGCGCAAAGCTGTGTCGCTTGACACGAAGATTGATATTTTGCAGGACTCTCGATGCAGCTTCAAGGTGAGCGCCCTCGTGAAGAAGTATGAGCTCGTTCAGTTAACGATATCAACCATCTTGAAAACCGGGAGCACCGCGATTGTGAAGGCAGGAGCTATCAGCGGCCATTCTGATCAGCGGAAAAGGGGTTAGAGACCCTTTGTACGCCGATGTTGAAGAGGCGCTTTACCAGTGGTTCATCACCAATTGCTTCAAGAAGGCGGGCTTTGTGCGTAAGGACGAACTTCCCCAACCCGCTGAGACCGACCCGGTGGAATTCGCTGACATAACCGAGCTCTGGGAGCTCGTTCCTACTGGTGTCACAGGTGGTGTGTCGAAGGAGGAGTTTTTGACTGCAGACAGTGCTGCCTCGTTCTGCGATGAGGTCACCGACGAGGAGATCGCCGAAGATGTGCTGTCTCGACAGACGGAAAGTTGTGCGACGGTGGCGACGGCATCAGCGACAGTGACAACGAGATCGACAGTGGCTCCTTGACCCCGACCACGATGTCCACGCAAAGTGCACTGTCGTCGATCGACTCCTTAATTGATTTTATGCATGCTAAAGGATTGCCGCCAGTGTTCGCGCAGAAGCTGGAATCCATGCACACCGCGGTTGTGAAGCTGAAGCTGCCGCAAAAGCAAGTGCAGATTTCAGACTATTTCGGCGCGCCTAATCCTTGACACGGTCATTGGCGCTAGAAATAAAGTTTGTTTTTCACGGCCTACTGTATACATCATCTATTCTTTAGAGCAAGTAGTGAATTCGAGTTCAGAGCTGCAAGGGTAAAGAGCGCAAACGCGTTAAAAAATTTTTTTTTTTTTTGGTAACTGCAGTCCAGATATAGCGATCATCGGTTATAACGATCATATTTTTCGTCTCTCTCGATATCGTTATAAGTGGACTGCACTGTATAGGAAATGGTTCGGTGCCACGAAAAATTTCGACTTAGCCAATTTTTTGAGATATGCGAGTTCAAGTTAACGTGGTATTACTGTACAATCGAACCTCTATATATCGAACAGCACGGTGATCGCGAAATAGTTCGATATAGCCAGAATTCGATATATAAAATCATGTAAGAAACGCATTGAGAACTTCTGCAAATCAATCAATGAACCAAGAGTGCGATCGGGGATCGTTGTTCAGAGCGCGCTTCATTGGTGCCGCGCACAATTGGCCTAGGCTGTGCCGACTTAGTAAGCCATGAGCGGGCGGTCGACTGTGCCGCACGCAATTAGCCTACGCAGCACTGTCTTTGTCAGCCACGCGAAGTCGTCACGCCTAGGCCAATCGCGTGCGGCACAACTGAATGCGCGCTACCAACAACAATCGCCGATCATGCCCCAAGCGTGGTGCAGTCAATACTCACTTGAAGCTTCACACAAAGTATTTATTTATTTGGCTGAAAGTACTGCAGCAATGTAGCCTGCTTCTTATTGGCAGCCGCGTGCTTAAACATAAGAGTCCTCAACATTGTCTAAATAATCCAGAAGCGATAGGCCAGTGCCCTTTATTGTGCCACAGTAGCGGTGAAGAAGGGCCAAAGCAGCAACAGCCCCAGTTGAAATCGGGAGCAGGGCAACATCGGCACTTGCGAGATTAACCTCAACAGCGTCTACGTTTGGACGCTACTCCTGCTGCGATCTCCACGTCCATCAAAGCATTTTGAAACACTGTCAATAACAAAGTATTAGGTGGCATCTGCCAAGGCATCTATGAGTGAGCCCAGTGAGCGTGCGCTGTCGTGCGTCTCTGCGGATGTAAACTACCAGTCCTCGCGAGGCGCGGCACCGAGGAGGCGTCAGTGCGGCGAATGCAATGCGTCGTTGACGTTGTCGCACTAGCCAAGCCGCTGCGTGCATAAGCCGCTACGTTCAAATGGCTCCCTCGGTGCAATCGATTGTGTGCAGCTATAGTGCGCAGTAGTCAGGAACGCCCATCGCGCCACCGCTACTTTCGAGGGTGTGACGGGAAAGCTCACCGCCTGTCAACAGAGCGCACGTGGTCTGGGGTGGTGGAGTTCGATATATCCATCTTACGTCCGACCCCGCTCGAAATAAAAAATTAATGCGTGCGATATTCCAGGTGATATAGAAAGTGTTCAATATACGCAATAATTCGATATATCCGTGTTTGATATATCTAAGTTTGCCTGTATTTATATTTTCGTGATGCCTGACTAGCACTGAGCATGTCGACTAGCAGCAGCATTTTTGCACTATGATAACATAGCATACTTGGCACCAAGCCAGAAATGCTGTCGCTCCTAAATGCCGATGTGTCTTGCACTGGTCACATGGCAATTAAGGGGGGGCGCTGCTTTCGCATAGCGAAAAATTGCCAAAACATCGTTTTTTGAAAATCACATTTTCAGTTTCTATAACCCTTTTTCTATCTGATACCCAAATATCATCACTTTAAACCACTTAGAAGCGCTCTAAAAAATTCGTTTTATTAGGCAAGGTGGCGAAAAATCTCGCGGAAATCAAGAAAGAACAGCGTTTTTCAAACCACAATATCTCCGGAACGGCACGAGCGAGCGCCGCCATCTTGGTCTCGTTGGAAAGCGCATTTCTCTGTCTTCAAATTTGCTGCTTCAGCTATCTACTCCATACAGAAACAAGCGCACAAAAAGCAAATTATTGAAGGTCAAGCCGGAGTCTGCGATTGGCCGCGCCTGCCACGTGACTCTAGTGCAGTTCGCCATTGGTCCTGCGCTCGCGTCGTCTCCTCTGCTCTTTGCGCCTCACGAGTCTGGACGTCTCCAGTCTCCACTCGCCGTAATTTCAACGTGTCGAAACGGGCACCATGCGGACATCGCATTAGCATGGCCCATCCCTATGCTTGTGGACATTTCACACTCGCGGTTAAGCATTCAGAACATCGGCGACGCGGATTTTGTGAACAATATCCACGCGTGGAATCCTCGGACATGCGGCTAAGCCTTTCAGCACTCGGTGTTTCAGAATTCGTGATGAAGCACATCGCGCACGCAATCCTTGGACACATGGCTAAGCATTTCGCGCCTAGGAAGCCTCCGACTCGGCGATAAAGCACATCATGCGCGGACTTCTCGAACCCTCGCCTAAGCATTTTGTGCATTCGCACCTGACACTGTGCAAATAAACGCATCGAGTGTCGACTCCCCGAGCCCACGACTAGGCATTTCGCGCGTCGGCACCTCAGACTGCGCGAATAAGCGCATCGGCACTTCGAAGTGCGCAACTAAGCACATCGCGCATCGGCTCCTTGTACCTGCGGCTAGGCATTTCGCATATTGGCACCTCGAACCCGCAACTAAGCATAGCGCGCGTTCACTCTATTATCATATTGTCACGATAGCTCGTAACAATATCTATCATACAACTCCACAAAGAGAACCTCATCATGAGCTCTGTTCACTAGGCCCCTTGGGCTGGCACAGACACCTGGCTGCAGAAGTGATTGAGGCATCATGTAAAAGTACAATTCTGGAAAGCACCTAGCTGCTGCAAATTTATCACTGGCTTTCTGATCCTAAGTTCTACAGCCATTGTCAAGTAAAGATGACTTGGGAAGCTGCTGACACTCAGAGCCTTCATTCACTAACATGGTCAACTCTACCAAAAAAAAAAAAAAAAAAAAGAAAGCCTCACTGATTGTACTGGAGATTGCTATCAATCGGGCAGCCTGCGGGTACAGGCTGCCTGAATGTACACTGGAACTATATTCATGCCCACACAGAGTTCTGCACGTCACTTGGTTTGAAACCCAGGCACCATGCTCTTTGTAGAGCAGCAACAAAGAATGCCCTATAAACAGAAAAAAAAAAGGGGGGGGGGGGGGGAAGCACACCAGACCAGAGGCCACACGTACAAGAAGCCCCACATCACAACACACCCCAAAGACTACAAATTTGGTGCCTTTTAGAGAAGTGCGGAGAAGGTGAAACTGCCATTTTTCAAAACTGTTTTTCTGCCTTTCTTCTCAGTTTCTGGAACTTTTCTTTGTTACCGTTTAACATATTTTGACTCCGGTTTTGTTGCCACGTTCCTTGGGCTACAGTGCAGGTCGTGACATTTTCGCCTTCTTATCTTGACCCTTTGTAAGTTTACAATATAGCTATTTGTCTACCCCGAAAGTGCGCTTGATGCGAAAGTAACATAATATATGGCACTCAAAAACGTTTGTGTTCCGAAAAAAAAAAAAAAAAAAAAAAGGGAATAAATAAATATATATATATATATAAAAAAAAGCAAGAATGTCACGACCTTCAGCACGCATTTAGCTACGCAGTCAATACTTAACAAGCCTTCTATCACATTTTTTAAGTTCCGCAGGCTCTCCAGAAAGTTAGAGGGAGAAAAATTCTGCTCAATTAAATTGAATAAGATGTTCTCAAGATATCACTGAAACTTTCAGGGAAGCAGGGAGACATTCTACACATTTGTGCCAATTTTCATCAAAATCCATGTAGATATAAGGAAGTTGATTTTCAAAGCCACAACCTCTTTTATGGTATCACTGAATATGGCAGTCCGAGAATACAGCACACCTTTTGGGGTAACTTGAGAAATAAGGTCACTTATTTTGGAATGAATCTCATATTTCAGACTCCCGAGTATTCTGACTTTTTGGCAGTACCTGTACAGTCAGAATTATCAGTCAGCAACTTTGTAAGTGTTTTCGACTGTGAGGTTAAAACCATTCATTATTGTTACAAGTGGGTTTGACTGGATGTAGGTTTGACTTTATCTCGTTTGTTTTGCAAATAAGTAAATAAATCAATAAGCAGTACACCCTCACCGCTAAGGCAATTCTTCTTCACAGGTGGGAAGCCTTTCCGACGTCGCTCTCTCTCACGTTCCCGCTCCTTCTCTCGAACACTTTCTCTGGTCTCGCGCTCCCTCGAACGATCCCCCTTGGTTGTGCTGCTATACCGATTACCAGAAGCACGAGATGGTGATCGGGAACGAGAGCGGCCTCGCCGCCTCGGAGAGCGTGATCGACTGTGCCTTCGCCTGTCCCTGCAGTAGCAAGCACAAGATGAGGAGCCACAAAACTTTCTCTCAACATAGTAAACAGACCCAGCCACATGCCATACATGCCGTGGTTGGGTCCACACCACCAGAGATATCAGATGCAGCATCATAGCCATCCCAAAATGGGGACAGATCACCTTTTCATTAATCTTGCTGTTACTTCATTTTGTGCTCTACTATGACCTAGAGCAGTATTCTCGGCTAATAACTTTCAGAGGTACTATCGCTTTCGCAAGATTTCGCGCGACACAGCACTGAATGCATCGGCATAATCGGCCACCAGTGTTTCTGGGGCTGTGCCAAGCTCGCTATCTGCGCACAGTGCCAGGAACGTTGTTGGCCACATACTTCAAGAAGTCCGTTGCGAGTCTTGTGAAAGTGACAGCAGTATCTAAAGTGATTGCTCAATAATACCGTGTCTGTGTGCTGGATATAAGAGGACAATGACTCACAAATGGTGAAGACAACATGCCGCTTTTACTATGAATGCTCAATAAAAGATATTCTCACCTGTCAAGGTAAACTCTTTACGTCACATCTTTTTTTATTGCTAAAGTGGGGGCATGCTATATATTTTTTAAAAAGATTTACAGCATATTATATGGGAGTCGCACGGTGCATTTTTGACCGCGATTGACTCCTTTACTCAAGATATGGGCCAGTTGCGGTCAAGTTTCAATCTGGATCAGGTTTAACCACAGTTGAAGTAGCAGTGCGACCCTGGTATCACATTCAGAAGCACTTTGATTTTCTTAATAGAAGCTCCAGGTAAGTTACTTAAAGCCTAATCAGGTAAATACGGAAATGAAAATAGTTTTGTATTTTAGAAGCCAAGCTACTATCTTCAGTCTTCAATCGTTTTTAATTACAAGAGCATACTGTCTCCAAATTTTCGGAGTTTGTAAAAAGTAAATCAAAATTGAAATCTGCACAAGAACAATCTTTACAGAAGTCCCCAGTCTCCTTTTCAGCCGTAGTAAAAGCATTATTTCACAACAGGCAGGCGTCCCATGGTAGCAACAACCAACTTTGGTACACCAGGCATCTTAGGGAGGATGCGGCTTTCGCATCGCGAAAAATGGTCAGAAAATAGATTTCTTGAAAATCAAATTTTCAGTTTCTATAACTCTCTTTCTATCAGATTCCGAAATATCATTTGTATAGACCACATAGAAGTGCTCTAAAAAATTTTGTTTCATCAGCCAAGGTGGCAAAAAATTTCGCGGAAATCACGGAAGAACGGCCTTTTTCAAGCTGGAACGGCGCAACCAAGCGCCGCCATCTTGGTCTCGTTTGTGGGGGTTCTCACCAGTGCTCTTGGGACAAAGGAACGACAACACAGTAGTGCAAACAATCACAAGGGCATTTATTGCACCTTTCATAGATCAGATTGCCTGCTAGCCGAGTTGCTATCCACAAGACATGCCGATGGGCGCATGACAAATTGCGGAAGTCTGACTCACCGCGACCAGATAACGAGTGAATATGTTCACCCCGTGCTGGACACCAACGCCTGATCGTTCGCGCGTTCGAACGAGGCCTCGCGAGACGGTCTCGCAGAAGCATGGATTGGCGCACGCGAGGGACGTCCGCGCCACTTGCCGACCCGGAGCCAAAGAGGAAAAGCCTTCTCCTTTCCGCGCCCAAGTAACCCCGCTGTTAGGTGGCGTTAGCAGAGCCGCACTTGCGCCATCTCTCGCGATGCGCTTCAACCACACCGATTGCCGCCGGCATCAAGCCACGCAGCGAAGCCGGATTACAGGAGACGGGAGCTATGTGGGAAGACAACATATCAGGGGACGCGTGAGAGTCACGCATCCCCACCTGTTGGCGTTGGAAAGCGCATTTCTCCGCCTTCAAATTTGCCGCTTCAGCTATCTCCTCCGTACAGAAACGAGCACACAAAAGCAAATGATTGAAGGTAGTGCCGGAGTCTGCGATTGGCCGCACCCGCCATGCGAGTCCAGCGAGGTTTGCCATTGGTCCAGCGCTTGCGTTGTCTGCTCGGCTCTTCGCACCTCGCAAGCCTGGAAGTCTCCACTCGCTGTAATCTCAACATGTCAAAACGGGCGCCACGCGGACATCGCAATAGCATGGCCAATCCCTACGTTTGTGGACGTCTCAGACCCGAAGCTAGGCATTCTGAGCATCGACGATGCGGACTTCGCGACCAAGATTCGCATGTGGAATCTTTGGACATATGGCTAGGCCTTTCAGCACACGGTGTTTCGGAATTCGTGACCAAGCACATCGCACACACAATCCTCATACCGCGGCTAAGCATTTTCGTGCACAGAAGTCTCAAAAAAGAAAAAGAGGGGGGGGGGGGGGGTTAACGTGCCAAAACCACTTTCTGATTATGAGGCATGCCGTAGTGGAGGACTCCGGAAATTTCGACCACCTGGGGTTCTTTAACGTGCACCTAAATCTAAGTAAACAGGTGTTTTTGCATTTCGCCCCCATCGAAATGCAGCCGCTACGGTCGGGATTCGATCCCCCGACCTCGTGCTCAGCAGCCCAACACCATAGCCACTGAGCAACCACGGAGGGTGCATAGGGGTCTCCGACTCGTCGATCAAGCACATCGTGTGTGGACATCTCGGACCCTCGTCTAAGCATTTTGTGCATCGGCGCCTTCAACTGCACGAATAAGCGCATCGAGTGTCAACTTCTCGAGCCCACGTCAAGGCATTTCGCACATAGGCACCTAGCTCGGACTGCGCGAATAAGCGCATCGATCGTCCCCTCCTCGAGTCTGCGACTAGGCATTTCGCATGTCGGCACCTCGGACTGCATGAATAAGCGCATCGAGTGTCGACTCCTTGTATCTGCGGCTAGGCATTTCGTGCGTCGGCACCTCAGACTCGCAACCAAGCGTATTGCGCGTTCGCTCTATTATCATACTGCCACGATATCTCGTAACAATATCAATCATACCACCCTTTCATAAAGAGAACCTCATCATGAGCTCTGTTCACTAAGCCCCTTGAGCTGGCACAAGCACCTGGCTGCAGAAGTGATCGAGGCATCATACAAAAGTACAATTCTGGAAAGTACCTAGCAGCTGCATATCTAACACTGGCTCTCTGATCCTAAGTTCCACAGCCATTGTCAGGTGAAAATGACTTGGAAGGCTACTGACACTCAGAGCCTTCATTCAGTAACATGGTCAATTTTACCAAAAAAAAAAAAAGAAATGCCTCACTGATTGTACTGGAGACTGCTATCGATGAGGCAGCCTGCGGGTACAGGCTGCCTGAATGTACACTGGAACTATATTCATGCCCACACAGAGTTCTGCAGGTCACTTGGTTTGAAACCTAAGCACCGTGCTCTTTGTATAGCAGTAGCAAAGAATGCCCTATAAAAAGAAAAGGGGGTGGGGGGGGGGGGGGGGGGAGCACACTAGACCAGAGGCCACATGTACAAGCCCCACATCACAAAACACCGCAAAGACTTGCCAAAAACTTGCCGCGGGAGCTCAGAAGGCATCAATAAGCTCATTTTGTTTTTTTTCAAGTTTTCTCAGAATCTAATTTTTGGTGTTTCTTGAACTTACCGAAACGCTATCTCAGTCTTCAGTGCACATAGAACCATAATTTTAACAGCAGCATGTAGCTACATGTGTGTACTATACAATGCTAGAAGCAGATTTTTTAATTTCACTTTTGTAAATTTTAAGATCTGCCTACTAATTGGAACACATGATTGCCATGCCTGAAAATCGAACTCCAAATTGATGTAAAATTTGTAATACCTGCAATATAAAAAAAGTAGTCCTACAGTTGTGTTTCTTACACTTTGTAGTATTCAGCCGTATGTCTTTATAAACATTCTGGCTTATACTCTTCTTACATTTGTTCTGATAAACAATAGGTGATTAAATTTAATTATATCTGGAACCACTCAGCATGAAAAACTCTGTCTGGGTGACAATTTGTATTAAATTTAGTCAAAAGAAAAAAAAAGTTTCTAAATAGCTCTTCCCCCCTTAAAGAAGCAACTAAGCACCATTTAACTTTCCTTTGAAAGCAATACATTTAAGGGGGGAAGCGGCAATTGAAGTGGTCAAATTCTTAAAATTTGCTATTGTCTGATTTACCATATTTACTCGCACAATGATCGCACACCTGAATTTTGTCGTCAAAATTCTATTTTTTTTTAATTTCTTGTGTAATGATCGCAACCCGAACTTGCCGCAGCGATATGTCTTGTGCCAAGTCTAGCTCATAATGATCGCGCTTACCATCTGTCGAATGCTACGCGAACGACTCTTCCAAGACAAACCAAGCGGTCTGCACGCACCAAACATTCTTAAGTAGACGCCTCATTTCATTACTTTCATCACTTTCCACACTTCCAAGACAAAAAGAGGTACAACCAAACTTGCCTTTATTATGTGTAGGAATTATAATGGTTGTGGTCAACAACAAAAAAGGCGCCTTTTGATTCTTTTCATCTACACTCGTGGGCCCATAACAAATCTCGAGCGGCAACGATAGTAGCCACGTTTACACTGATACGTTAGATGTGTACCCTATTCATACGCTGAAGCTTGTAACACCGCCAAGATATTCGCCCACACTTAGCGGAAACGTGCCGTATTAGGATAGTAGTGAAGGCAGATGCCGCAGTTTCCGCAGCATGCCGGCCATGTGTTCTTATGTCACTGGCACCTAAGCGTGCCCATCTGTTTCTGTCCTCTTAAAGCGGACATGGCTACGTTATTACCGTAAACTTGCAAACATTAACGATATTATTCATTACTGATATGGAAGAAACTATTTCAATGCACGTAATGTACTCACGAGAAGAAAAATAAAATCTCGTTCGGCTTGCTCCGCCGACCGCCATTTTTGTTCTGGTGTCCCAGACTACATACAGCGGCAGCCGCCCATTTGTTGACCTGTTGTCATCCCGCAGCAAACACGGGATGAGAATTTGTTTTCTTTTTGCGGGAAATTTAACCCGCGTAATGATCGCACCTCTGAATTTGCGTCAATTTTTTTTACAAAAAAGTGCAATTATTACGTGAGTAAATACGGCATTTATTTTTTCGCGATCCACAGCCTTTATTTGCCTCATGGTGAAATATTATAACAAAATACGTGGCAGACATTGAGAAAAAAAGCACTTTCCTAAATAGCGAAAAAATCGGACTTCAGAAGGCCCCGTCGCACCGCGGATCGCCCGGCTATGCGTTGACACAGCACCGCCATCTTGGTATCATCGTAAAGAGGAGAGATCGGAGCTAAAGATAGCCGGAGCGATGCATTTCCTCACAGAAAAATAAAGCAGCAAACACAAGCAAAAAGAAAGGCAACTGTGGCATTGCAAATGGGCGCAGCAGTCACTTGGGGCACAGGGTATGCTCCTATTGGCTGTTGTAGATTTGAATTGCTGACGAACCTCTCTGGTGCACATTTGCGCAGCAGCGAGCTGTGCGTTCCGATCAACGTGATCAACGATCGTGGCAGCTTACGTGCCTTTCTGTGATGAGCCCCAAAGGAATCAAGTTCTGAATGGCCCATGTGTACGGAAAGGCGTGGAAAGGCGTGGAAAAGAGGGAGAAGACTACTCATAGAAGCGTGCGCTGCCGAGCTTCTTAACGAGGCACGACTTGCACACGTGGGTGAGTGGGAAAGCATGCGCGCATGCAGTGCTGATGACGTAACCACATAACACTTACGCGACCGTGGGCTATGGTGAAGGTGCGCCTGTGTGATCATGACGGCAACGCGACAACGGCGGAGCAGAAGTTTTCACATCAAATATTCAACAGCGGATTTCAGCTCCAACTCTCAGTAATGAAGACGTTGCGCAACGAGAGACAAGAGTGGACACTTTGAATGCACTGTCATCTGCTTCTGCACAACGGATGGATGCACGATGATCAAAAAGGCAACTAAGGTGCACGAAACTGCTGCAAGAATGCAAAAAAACTACGTCAAAACGTAAAGAAAATGTGTCTTTACAGGCAAAGGACTACATCCCAGGAGGGTTTAGGTGCTCAAAGTAAAGATTTAAATGTTTACAACAAATGAAACTTTGAGCTCCGTTTTCTCAGCAACATTTTTTGCGCAGTTGCTTTCAGTCATCTCAGTGCCATTTCATAACGAAGACAAAATCATTATGTCTTTTGCATTTAGATCCTGAAACATTTCCGACTGCAATAAAACTTCATTTTTAACTGTGTGTCATAAAAAAATTATAATAGTTTTTTTTTGCAAAAGTCGTTAGTAAGACAATATGCATAAAATCAAAAAAAATATTTGTATGCTAATTCTGGCATTTATTTGTTTACTGCACAGAATGGGCCTTTGCAAGCATGCGGATGTGAAAATCTTGGCGAATATGTGTAATTAATTATACTGGGGATGACCATTAGAGGCTGCCAATTGTTGTAACTCAAAAACTATGATAGATTGCACAAAACTAATTTCAGTTATGATATCAGCATGCCTAATCACACCTGCTGTGCAGGAAAAAAAGGTGCTGTGGTAAAAGAGAAAAATTTTGGACATCACTTAAGGGGGGACGTGGCTTTGAAAATCAACTTCCTTATTTCTTCATGGATTTTGATGAAAATTGCACAAATGTTTAGAATGTCTCCCTGATGCTTCCATAAAAGTTTCAGAATGATACCTTGAGAACATTTTATTAAATTTGGTTCAGCAGAATGTTTCAACCTCGAACTTTGTGAAGAGCCTGGGGAACTTAAAGATGTGGTACAAGGCTTGTTAAGCACCGACTGCATAGCTAAATGCACGCTGAAGGTCGTGACATTCTTGCTTTTTCTTTTTTCAGCACAAATATTTTGGAGTGTCATTTTTTATGTTACCTTCGAATCAAGCACACTTTCGGGGTGAACGAATAGCCACATCACAAATTTATAAAACGTCCAGGCCTAAAAGCAAGAATGTCACGACCTGCACTGTAGCCCAAGGAACAATAAAAAAAAAAAAGTCAGAATATGCCAAACGGTAACAAAGGAATCAGCTCCGCAAACTGAGCAGAAAGGCAAAAACACAGTTTTGAGAAAAAGGCCTTCAAAGTTTTGCCTTGCCTCCACTCTTCTAAAGTGCACCAGGATTGTATTCCTTGGTGTCCTTGCACAGCGGGGCTTCATGGGCATGTGGCCTTTCATCTGATGTTTTTTAGATGCCTTTTTTTTCGTAGGGCATCCTTTTCTGCAGCTCTTTGAAGGGAATGGTTTCCTGGCTTCAAGCCAAGTGAGGCACAAAACTGTCTGTATGCACAAAGCGTTCCGGCGTTGTACTTGCAGACTGCCTCATTGACAGCTGTCTCTGCTGCGATCAATGAAGCATTTTGCTCTTTTGGTAGAATTGACCAAATGACAGAGTGGAGACTCTCGGCTGCATTCTGAGTCTTCTTGCCTTGGCAATGGGTGAGTAGCTGAGGATCCGAGAAGCGTTGATACACAGGCAGCAACGCAGCTGAAACACGTGTTGCCAATTTGTACTTGTGTTCTGGCGGAGCTTTACCTTCAGCTTCTGCAGCCCGGTGTCTGCACCAGCTCAGGGGTCATGGAGGGCACAGCTCATGATAAGGGTCTTTATCTGTTGAAGTGATATGATAGAAGGTTGCCATTATGGCCCTTTGCACATCATCTACTTCAATATTGTTACGTATGGCCATGCCATAATAATTGGTAAGCTTTTTGATAAGGTCTTGGGTCAGGCCACCCTTCCCTCCAATTGGTTTACTTCTGCTTTTTGAGAGAAGTGTTCGCAGGGCTGTACCCATCCTCTTTCTCACGCGATTGATACAGTCCTCTTTGTTGAATGTAATGAAGCCATAAGCCTTGTCTTCACAAAGGGCCTGGAAAGTACGGCTATCCCCATCACAAACAATAGATGTGTAGCAGAGGTCATTCCTTTCCAGTGACCTTCTGAACAAGATCAACGCTGCCTCGACCTCCATTCAGCTCGCGTTTGCATCAGTGTTCTTTTGGCACACGCGATTCTCTTTCCATTCACTGTAGCCTTCATCGTTTCCTTTCGGACCAAACGTGCATCCATGGCATCTGTTCAAGAGCACAACACAGTCAAGCACCAGACCAGTGTAAAATTCAATTATTGTGCCCACACCAATATGGGATGCATGACCACGTGTCATCCATGTCCCGTCGTAGACTACAGTCACATTTTTTGTGAATGCCAGGTCCATTTCGCTGTACTTTCTGCACGGCTGCCACAGCATCAGAAAAGAGACTTGCCACAGCCATCTCACCAGCAGGCCTGAATTTTGATTTCAGATGTCTTTGGAATGTCTTATGGTGCAAGCCTCTGTATGAAACGTTCATTACTGACCAAAAGTCAGTCAGTGCAGTTGCCCCTCTGCCGGTGGTTTTAATTGCTTGCATTGCACGCATATTCACGTCAAAAGCCTTACCACCCTCTACTCGCGGCGATGACCATTCACTTGCAACAATGCCCCAGGCATTGTAGGTCAGTAGCATTCGTGCAGCCAATCCATACCTTGTTCCCAAATGAACAGTCAGTCCCGGCTGAGAGCATTCTTGGCACAAGGCATTCTTGTACAAAGCATTCAATGCTGTGACCTGCACAACCAAAAACTCATCCGCCAGCTCCACATCGGGACAACTTCCACTCTCACCTGTGAGCTTCATTTTTCTCTCGGTCGCCGAAACAGAACTGAGTGATGCTTGCATTGTCTCGGCACGCCCATGAGAAACTTCTATCGATATGTAGTGCGGTTCCAAGTGAGCCTGAAGTGTACTGCCGAATCTCGACTGCGTTTCATCCACGCGCGAGGTGCTTGGTCGCGGGTCTGAGTCGTCGGCGCGCGAGGAGCGTCGTCGCGAAACCGTGACGTCGGGCGCGCAAGATACGTCGTCGTGGATCCGAGTCGGTGGCGCGCGAGGTGCTTGGTTGCTGGTCCGAGGCAACCATACATTGAGGGAGCTGCTGCTGTGCGTCCACGATGTCCGCGCCGCACTGAACATCAGCAGAATCAGCACTAGAAGCTGTTGACAACGCTTTACTTTTGGGTATCGGAGACTTGCGCTTACGGCTGCCAAATTGATGCTAAGTTTTGTATTTCTTCTTGCATTGTTGCCGATCCGTGATCACAGCCGAGATCCAATGCGAAACTACGCCACGGCGCTTCGGAGCAGCTACCGAAACTATGGAGAGGCTCATGATACGGGCGATGGAGAACGTAGCTGCGGGAAGAGCAGACGACGCGCGACACTTTGCCCGCCCTTGCTAGGAGCAACCGCTCCGGAGACCAACGGGGCCGTGCGCCGCTGTCACTTGGCGCACGCCACCAATCAGGAACCTCTGCGAGACCTCGAAACATTTGCCTTTTCTGCATTTGTTTTCGCTCGGAGAAGGCCGGGAAGGCGGCCGATTTAAATTTGAAGCAATGCTCTTTCTGTTGCGACCACGATGGCAGCGCTCGGTTGCGCCGTTACGGAGATATCGTGGCTTGAAAAACACCGTCTTTTTGCGATTTCCGCAAAACTTCTCGTCGCCGTGGCTGATACAACAATGTTTTTAAAGCACTTCTAAGCAGTTTTCAGGGAAGATATTTTGGAATCAGGTAGAGAAAGGGTTAGAAAAACTGAAAATGTGATTTTTGAAAAATCGGTTTTTCGGTCATATTGCGCGATGCGAAAGCCGCGTCCCCCCTTAACATATTTATTCGAATCTAGGCCGATAGTTCTTTTCAAATAATCATATTCCAAACTCTAGGGTCGGCTTAGATTCGAGTATCTTAAAAAACGCGCCAGTTTTTCATTGAAACTGCTAAATATGGTGCATAGCTAGTGCCATCTACAAAAGTCAGTATCGCAGCCGCTACTAGCTGTGCCAGTAGCCAACCGTACACAAGCGAGGTCGCCATTTTGACCTGTGTCGTGTCGGCCGTATCGGTGTGCAGCGTGGTGTTATCGCGATGGCACCAAGCAGGAGATGTCAGTACAGCGCCACTTTCAAGCGAAAAGTTGTGATAGCCGCAGAGGCATCGTCGAACCTTCAAGCCGGGCGAGACTTCGGCGTCGACGAGAAAAACGGCCATCGTTGGAGGGCACAACGAGAGCAGCTTTTTGCGTGCGCCGCAACAAGGATGGCATTTAGCGGACCAAAGAAAGGCCGTCACCATGAAGTGGAGACAGTTTTGGCCAACTTTGTTCAGACGAAGGGAGCAGCTGCCCTTCCAGTGACAACAGAAGTGCTCCAAGCGAAAGCTAGGGAACTTCCGAGAAATCGAGGCTTAACGCCAAAGGATTTCAAAGCCAGCCGGGGCTGGCTTCAATTCATGAAGCGCTTCGGCTTCAGCCTCCGACGTCGCACTTCAATCACCCAGAAGCTTGTGGGGTTCTCC
This sequence comes from Dermacentor andersoni, assembly GCF_023375885.2. Taxonomy (NCBI): domain Eukaryota; kingdom Metazoa; phylum Arthropoda; class Arachnida; order Ixodida; family Ixodidae; genus Dermacentor; species Dermacentor andersoni. Next base: position 12,862,405 of record NC_092819.1, on the reverse strand, counting down.
TCCGTGCTCTTGGGACAAAGGAACGACAACACAGTAGTGTAAACAATCACAAGGGCATTTATTGCACCTTTCATAGATCAATGCCTGCTAGCAGAGTTGCTATCCACAAAACATGCCGATGGGCGCGCGACAAATCTAGGAAGTCCGACTCACCGCGACCGGATAGCGAGCGAATATGTTCGCCCCATGCTGGATCCCAACGCCTGGTCAATCGCGTGTACGGTCACGCCAACGGTGGCGCGTTCGAAGGCGGCCACGCGAGACGGTCTCGCAGAAGCATGGACCGGCACGGCATGGCACGTCCGTACTGCTTGCTGACCCGACCCCCAAAGAGGAAGCGCCTTGTCTTTCGACGCCCAAGTAACCCCCACCTGTTGGCGGCGTTAGCAGCGCAACACTCGCGCCATCTCTCGTACTGCGTCTCAACCACTCCGACCGCCGCGGGCGCCAGGCCACACGAGCCGTGCGGGAAAACCAACATATCAGGGGACGCCTGAGAGTCGCGCATCCCCATATCCCCCCAACCTTAAATCACTACATATTCCGGCGAGACATGTGACACGGCCTAATATCAACCCGTGCTTCGCGAACAAGATAGTACATGCAACAGTGGCCGCGCTCAGGAAATGTCCACACGCTGTCCATAGCATGCGAGCCGACATTATCCCTGGGTACACCGCTGGCGTCCACCGGTCACAGCAGCAGCTTTGCAGACTCGACGGCACGAGCAAGCGTCGCTCGTGCCGACGCGCCCCGCTGGCGAGAGCCGCAGTAGCTGTCGGTGACCGCCGGCTCTTTTCTCCACCGCCGAGGATTGCGAGCTGGATACAGGCGGCCGCCGAAGTCGCTGCGCCGAACCGGCCACAGCATCACCATCGCCCGGTGGCTCGATCGTAGTCCGGGGCAGCAGCGCAGACGATGTGCAGGTGACAGCAAACCAGGGGTGACTCCAATCACGCTGCGTACACTCAACACACTCGGCAAACACTAAAGTAGTGCAAGGGAGAGGAATTCTGCATGCGCATCGCCCACGTGGTACGATGTTTGACTCAGCTAGCAAAAGATCGGGCGGCTACTCAGATGCTAAGTTCACGTGAACGAAGCTCGCTTCCTTGAGTCGAACGAGTAATTTCAATTCGTGCGAGGCTAACTAGAATGAGGGAAGCAAAGTGCAACACCTCAACGCCACAGTCCACCAGGTTGTGTCCCTCCACGTGCGACAGGCAGCTCCGTAAAGCCGTAGGCCTAAAGCGTCGCTACCCTGACAACAACCGGCATCCAAAAAACAACACCCAAAATGAGCGCAGAACAGGCAGCCGCGAGGAAGACGTCAGCTCTGTTAGGTGGTCCTACCCCGCTCGGCGCACACAGCATCCGAGTTGACGGCGCCCACCGTCCCAGACGGTGCCGGAGCGCCCGGTGCCAGGCCGCAATACCAGTCAGCCCGTAGTGGCACCCATGGCCGGCAGCCACCCGGCTCCCAGAGCCGCGACTTCATCAGAGTCAAAGAGATAGAAGAAGCTATTTACATATGAAATTCGGACCACCCACGAGGCTTCCGTACTCACTCGCTTCAGCCTTGCCAATGCTCTGCGGGCGTTAAGCGTCGCTCTCCCAGGATGCAGACCACGTGGCTCTCGTACTGACGAATGTCATTAAAAAAAAAATAACGCTTGCGAAAAGGCTTAGCATGTTGACAAGTTCAAACACACTACAGCCACCGTCGCCTCGCTCAAGAAAGCACGCCGCCGACGCTAGCGATCAAAATCCACGCTAGGCCCATGCTTCGGTTCAAACAAAGGTCTCGAACGTAGCAAAACTGTTAAAACTATCGTCGATCCACGATAGGCAGCCAGGTGTGGGGTCTCTCCTCCCATGCTCTTGGGACAAAGGAACGACAACACAGTAGTGCAAACAATCACAAGGGCATTTATTGCACCTTTCATAGACTAATGCCTGCTAGCCGAGTTGCTATCCACAAAACATGCCGATGGGCGCGCGACAAATCTAGGAAGTCCGACTCACCGCGACCGGATAGCGAGCGAATATGTTCGCCCCATGCTGGATCCCAACGTCTGGTCGTTCGCGTGTACGGTCACGCCAACGGTGGCGCGTTCGAAGGCGGCCACGCGAGACGGTCTCGCAGAAGCATGGGCCGGCGCACGCGTGGCACGGCACGTCCATAATGCTTGCTGACCCGACCCCCAAAGAGGAAACGCCTTGTCTTTCGACGCCCAAGTAACCCCCGCCTGTTGGCGGCGTTAGCAGCGCAACACTCGCGCCATCTCTCGTACTGCGTCTCAACTACTCCGACCGCCGCGGGCGCCAGCCCACGCGAGCCGTGCGGGAAAACATATCAGGGGACGCCTGAGAGTCGCGCATCCCCACAAGCTGCCAAGCGATTTCGAAGAAAAGCTGATAGCTTTTCAGTGCTACGTGTTGCGAAAGAGAGAAGCGGCAGGCTACAACCTTGGCCAAATCAGCAACGCCGACCAGATGGCTGTGTATTTTGATATGCCAGGGGTGTACACCGTGAATGAAAAGAATGCCAAGGAGGTGAAGGTGTGCTCTGCGGGCTACGAGAAGAAGCACGCAACTGTGATACTGTGCTGCACAGCTGATGGACATAACTCCCTCCTTATATGATATTCAAAAGGAAGACACTGCCTGCTCGAGAAACTTTCCCAAGAAATGTCACTGTGCGGGCAAATGAGAACGGGTGGATGACAGGTGCGATGGTGGAAGAGTGGGTTAAGATTGTGTACTGACGGCGTCCAGGAACCCTTTTGACAAAGAACTCGCTCCTTGTCGTAGACTCTTACAGACTCTTACTCGCCCAAGCGAACACGGACCACGCTGTCATACACGGGCGGTATGACGGGCCAGTTGCAGCAACTTGATGTCTGCATCAACAAACCTTTCAAGGATCGTCTGCGGAAATATCACAGGGACTGGTTGACTGACAAATACCACATGCTAACGGCAACGGGCCCATCAAACGTGCATTGCTATCGCAGCTGGTGGGCTGGGTAGCTGCAGCGTGGGACGACATCCCAGGTACTTTGATCAAGAATGTTAAAATGTTAAAGAATGTTAATGTCCTGTACAGGCGGCACCTCCTCGAGCGCATGATTTTGTGTAGAGATAACTCCGCAAAATACGAGGTGAGCCTGCTCAGTGCCATCCACATGTTAGTGCGAGCATGGGATCGTGTGAAACAAGAAACAATCGCAAACTGCTTCAGGGCTTGCGGTTTTGTGGCAGCTTCTTCGGAGGATGCCTCTGAAATTTCTGCGGAGGAAGCGTCAACAAGTGAGCTTGACGGCACTGATTTTGGTGATGCTCTCGGGGACGTCAATTTTGAAGATTACGTCGCCGTAGACAAAGCGGTCGAAACGTGCAGTGCGCTGATGGATAGTGAAACTGTAGAGATTATTCGGCCCCAGGAAGCGACCCAGGAAAGCGACGATGACCTTGAAGGCGAGCCGCAACCTAAGGCTGCCGTTGTAGCTGCGGGCCTAGCTCTTGCGGAGTGCTTCTTTGCCACTGAAGGTAAAGCGGAAGAAGCGTTCCGCCAACTCTACAGCCTGCAGAACTTGCTTTCAGCAGCGTGATTCGGCAAGCAGAAGCAGAGCAAGATGACCGACTATTTTTCTTCGAGAAAATACTAAATTTCGCCACAAATAAAGTGCTGTTTTTGTGTTTTGTGCTTAATTGAAAGTTCGTTTAATTCGAAGTTTTTTGCGGTCCCCGTGAACTTCGTTTTAACGGGAGTCGACTGTATATGTATAAAAATGCATCAAATTTTTAATTCTAATAAGTTTATTTCCTTTTTTATTGTCGTTATTCTTGTATGAAGAGTACATATATACCAAAGCAAAATATTTTTTTCTCCCTTTACGGTCGCCCTAGAAAAATTGAGGTAAATTTTTTTTGAGATAAGTCCCTAAGAAGAATTGAAATCTGCAATAAAAAAAAATCGACCCTCATGGGTTAAGGGGAGACGCTCCATGAATCTTTTTTTTATTACTTGTACAGTCGAACCCGGCTATATCGAACTCGCAAAAAAACGCTTATCAGTTCGATATAGAGCATAATTCGATATAAGCTTGCTAAATAATTGGATGTCATAAAAGCACATACCATTTATAAAATCACATTATTGATAGAATTAGCTTAGTTTCGCATGAAATAGTCCTGCATTTTCTTCTGCTTGGGCAATTTCGCTGCCTGTGACGCACGCACTTCTGCCCATTGTCTAAGGCGTTGGAGCAGCTGAGGCCGCAACCTTCCGCATTCGCGCAAAAGCACCGGACTAGTGCGAGCGCACCAATCACTTCGGAGGACGTGGGCAAGGGACCGTCGTTGCTTTGCTCATTGTGCCCAATTTCACTTGTGCTCAGTACGATGTCAGCAATGTAGTCTTCGTTTTCGGGTTCTCCCGTGGTCACGACACCATCATTTGCACTCACGAACTCGTCCACCGTTGATTCGTCAACAGCTTCCAGGAATTCTGACAGCCCGCTCCAAACATCGGCAACACCGGCAATGACTTTGTTGCATTCATCAGTCAACACCGAGCACGCGGAAGCCGGCACGGCTGGAGCAATTTCGGATGAACCACTCGTACACGGCCGTGCGTACACGTCGGGCGCCGGGTCGCGAGTTTGGCCGCTTTAGCACTAATCTCCCCTTATTCTTCAAGATCGTGCTGAGAGTGCTCTTCGGAATCTTGCACGCTGAGGGGATATCCGAATTGTCACCGCGATCGACCCGATTTATGATTTCGAACTTCACGATGAAAGGCGAATTCTGCCGCTTCATCACGGTAACAGTGCGGGAGAAAGCCCACACGACGCACACACAATGAACCAGAAAAGCAGCGCGACAACTCGCGCTTTCGCCATTTTGCACGACGAGGGCACAAGAGCCTCTCATTGGCTGTCTGAACAAGCGACGCGGGTGGGCCAGTGCAATGGCCAGGATCATTTTTTGAAGGGGTGTGTCGGCGGCTCGCTCAACACAGCGCAGTCACTCAGCGAGGGCCAATACACGCCCCTCCATACACGTTTCCGCCGACCAGGTTAAGTGCCGCCAACCTACCCTCCTCCTCCACGCTCCTCTCCCACTCACCCCCTTAGCTTCCGGCGTCAAGCGGAGCTTATGTAGCTACAGCTTCCTGTTCCGAGTGGAAGTGATGCTATGTTTCTTTAGCGTCGTTTACTTTCGCGTCGATGGAGAGGCTTTAATTGCACCAGCTGCGGTTTAAACTGTGACTATTCTATCCAAAAACCACCGCCTATTGTAATCAGCGATCCGATCGTGTTCGCTGCTTCACGTCAACCTGCGACGGGTTGTGCCACGAGAGCCAACATACAGTGGAATGTAGTGCCTGGGCGCTTGGAGACCACTGCCGTTTTTCGTGCATTTTGAAAACAGCGACCGCGAACTACTACTTCAGCGGAGTACAACAGCTTGTCCCCTTTGCATTCTTCTTATGGTGACTGTCACAGCTCTGCTAAGCACGCACGGGCGTCTCACCATCATCTAACAGCAGTCAAAGCGGAAATTCCCGCAGCGCAACATCAGGAAGCGGAAACGCCGGAAGCGGAAATGCAGGAAGCGGAAATGCCGGAACCGGATTTGGTGTGAGGGGAAAAGGCGGCGCACAACAAAGGTTGGCGCTATTTAAGAAAGCAGCGGTGGTGCATGGATGGAGGGGCTTTAGTCACGGTAGGGAGAGCGGTTGGATGGAGCCGCGCCGCCGGGTTTCCCTGCAACCGCGAGGGAAAGCCAACCTCTGGCGGCATTTTTCCGCAGCTTGACGTTCGATATATCGGGAGTCGCTGCTATTTTTGTTCGATGTAAGCGGAATTTTTGCTATATATACTCATTGTCACTATACAGTGTCCAGAAATTGTTCGATATATAGAATAATTCGATGTAAACGGGTTCGATATAGTCGGGTTCCACTATCAAATTCAGTCGTCAAGCTTTCTATGCAGACTTCCAATATGGCACTACTTTTTCTGTAGCTGTTATAGTTTTAAGTTATCGGATGCACAATGGCAAAATATAGTAATCCTTATGGGCAGTTTTATATCTAATAAATTTTCACAAAAAGCATCACGATGTAGCTTGTTTAGCTCTTTGCAGATCGCAAAGTGCTGACATCTAGCCAAACAGTGTGTACAATTACTGAAACTATGCAAATTTTTTTTCTCAATTCTCTGAAATATAACCATGTACTTTCGCAACTTACTGCTTTGACATATTGCCATTTCAAGTAGATATTAGCACTATACATATCTTCAAGAGTATGTATGCCAAATTTCGTTAATATAAGACAATTGTACGTGTACAAGGTTATTTTCATGTGATTGTGAAAAAAAATTAGTTGAAGTGTCCTAATTTTTTTTAATAGTTCCAGTAACTGTACACGCTGTTTGAATAGATATCGGCACTTTGCAGTCTAGAAAGAGCTAAATAAGCAATAGCACCAAGCGTTTTGCGAAAATTTATTACACAATAATGTGCCCACAAAATCCCTCTATGTTGCCATTGTGTAGGACTTCAGAACTGTAGCAGCTACACAGAAACCAATGACATATTTGAAATCTGCTTGAAATGCTCTATATGTGGGTGGATTTTCAAATCTCTAGTACAAATATTGAAGAAATGTCCTTTCGAGGAGAGTCTCCTCTTGACCAGCAAGTCAACGCACCTCTCATGCCCTGGAGAGGGCAGGCCTCCTGCTGCTGTACGGAGATCCATGTCACGGCCGCCAGGGCCCAAGACGGCTCCACAGCGTTCATCCAAGTCCCCACCGCTCATGTAGGAAGGTAATGTAGCAGCCCCACCGCTTTCCAAGGGTGCCGATATTGGGGCCTCATCAGCAGAGGTGGGGCCAGCAGCTAGGGGCACAAATCCACCAGGTGGCTCACCACCACCAACAAAGCCAATGCCACCCATGGGTGCCACTGGAGGGTACAGGGCCGCCTGGGCACACAATATAAAAAACAAATAATTTGTTTCATTTATTCCAAAAGGCTGCAATTTTACAATGTTTGCATGCAGGCTTTTTTTCCAAGACGACCAATGCATAAAGGGGCGTGACACTAAATTTTTGAGCATGAATTATGCCTTCCATACTCAACTATGTGTCCCACAGTAAGCTGGCAAAATTTGAGCATATTCAGTGCGGCAGAAATATTGTATTTGATTTTTTTTTATTTATTGCAGTTGAATCGCGCTTCGAAGCCCCTGTCAGGAATGACAAAGGCGGAGTCGGGGCCATTGCTGATAATAGCAAATCCTTTCAATGAAAATCTCTACGAGGCTCTTACACAGCACAAATGTGATACCAGCAGAAAGCTTGAATAAGGCAGCCAGCATTGTTAGGATGTGCACCCTGTCGCTTCTGGCATGTGAGTGTAGCTGGAATCAGGCTTTGGTTATGTGCTGCATGCTTGAGGGCACCACTGTCATGGCGCATGTGCAGCTAGTCAAGTGGCATATCTTTTTCAAATTTTGCGGGCTTTCTTTCAGGCTTCGAAAAAACACTTAAGCAGCATTTACCGTTGAATCGCCCAGAAAATTTTCCCGTGGAAGATGAACATTTGTAACTATTTGCACTTTTGTTTTTAATTAGTGGGTGCCATCTGGCAACGGCTGCAGGCACGAAGGGCAGTCAGCCATGGCGCCCCAAGATTTACAATGCCACGGAATACAATGCATGCAAATCTTGGGACACCTTGACCCACGCGGATACAGTGCTTTAGACATGATCTGCACTGCACACACCGGCGCCCTTAATCACACTATTGTGATTTGACCTTTTTGGGATTTGTTTGTAAGTGCTCTCTGATAAGATACCATCCACCAGGAATATCCTGGGAATTTGTTACGTCACCTTTATTTTACATCATGCTTTTTGCTACTGAAACCTTAAAGGCTCGTATTAATGCAATTTACGATTTAGGGAAGCACTGAAAAACTTCCCTAAATCGCGAGTACCATTGGTGTGCCAGTTTTGCAATGTGTTATTTGGCTCTTTTCTGCTCTTAGATTTGGAAGGTGTGTAGTTTGTGTTCACCTTATTAAACCTTATTTTGTTTCTTGCACCGCCCTTTCCTGGCGCCCAATGTACAAGGCTAGTATGTCCATCACCAGTGGGAACAACTTCAGAAGGACTGCAGTCACAAGCATCGGGTGCATGAGTGACGCAAAATGGCACTGGAAGTGGGACTTAAAAAGTTGGTTGGTTCGCTAGAGCATCTGCTGGAAGTACAGGATAGATATCTTGAATACCACAGAATGGAGCAGGAGTCAAAGGAACACATACCCGAGCAATATGACTCGCACAGAGATAACCAAGAACCCAGAACACGTCTCGGAAGCAGTGAAGGAGCATGCATTTCATATTGAAGAAGCGTCAATGCGTAGTTGCCAGCATTTGTGCACTTTTAAAAAGGAGGGCCCTTCGAAACCTGTTACTTCGAATGAAAGAAGTGGCAAGGCACACGTCCAGAGCACCGATACAGTCTACGAGCACAGAGGACCAGAAACTCAAGACGACGGCATCCTGGAAAAAGTGACACAAGGAGTGCTGTCTTTCCTGCACTGCAACTTTGTGGCTAGAGATTGCTTCCACCAGACCACTGTTTCTGCAGAAAACGCTGACAGTATGAACGACCTTGGCGACAGACACGGTATCAAGTATGAAGGGCATGGTACAGTGTCAGAAAACGGATGACTGTAGGCCAAAAAATTTTGAATTAAGGTTTGCCTTTAAGGGGGGACATGGGTTGTGGAGATTATTTCCTGCATCTTATGGCCAAATCTGATGAAAATAAACAAGTTTACTTAGTTTCTTGTGCTGATTTCAGATACGAAATCATTTTTCTTGCAGGTCCATTATTTCAGGAGATTGAGAGTGCTGCCACTCCACTGTTTCCGGAGATTATGGAAAAAAAAAAAAAAAAAAAAGAAGATCTGCTCAGCAGAAAGTGAATATTAGTGCATAGCTAGATACTGTATGTGCAATAATTGCAATGCTGCAAAAAGTTTTCAAATGAAATTCTAATTAGCCATTCTGCAGGTGACCAAAATTCTTTCCTTGACCTAAGGCTACCACATCAAAAGAAAATTAATAAAATGCACATATACATGTGCAGAAATTTGAAATTCTGCTCTCAGCACTTTGTAATATGCAGATTAGGCTTTCTGCTAAAGAAATAATTAGTGCTCTAGCTGTTCTAGATCATGAGATATCACTCCGACAGTCTAGTGAAGTGACCCGAAAACATGTTTTAAGAGAACTGAGAAAATGTGCAAAACCCTATTTTATTTACAAATTTACAGCTGGAACAGCTCAGCAGGCACCAGGCATGTGGTCCTGCTGACTCCCAGCCCGTGTGCCGCTTTTTGAGGGACTGGCGCAAATCTTCTGATGCTTTGCGCTTCTTGGCTGATGCTGCCATTCGACGCCTATCTTTCTCGGCCATGCGGGTGCGACTTTGCTCGCTTGGATTTAGACATAGTTCTTTCATTATGTCATTTGAGGCCCTTGCATTGCCTGCATTGAACTTTAATACTGCCTCTGCCACAGCAGCCTCCACCATGAATAAAGAAGCGTGCCTGTCTTGTCGATGATCTGGGCGCCATTGCTCAGATCATCGAATGCAGGCTTTCATTCTTATTTTGCATTTTACCACGCTGGCAACGTTGCAGCAGTTTCTTGTCTGAAAGACGTTCATATAGGGACGTAAGGCCTGACACACGAGGAGGAAGCTTTCGAGGGTGTTTTGGAACCAGCTCACCCTTGGCCGCTGCAGCATTTTGCTTGCACCAGGAGTTTTGGCCTGATGGACAAAAAGTGTGATTAGCCACATCATCGTTTCATGTGATGATATGTGGCCATCACTGCATTTTGAGTGGCATCTACGTCTCCTTTGCGGGTCTTCAGAGCCCATCCATAGTATGAGGTTAACTTGGAGATCAAGTCTGCTGTCAAGCGGCCCTTTCCACCAAGACTCTCATGTCCAGGGCCTCTGTGTTTTGCCACCAAGTTGCGGAAAGCCGTCCCCATGCGCTCTTGCACGTGATTCACGCAGTCCTTTTTCAAATGGGATATACCCATACACTTCATTATTTTTGTAAAGCAAGATAACTGCGGCTGTCACCATCACAAAGCACCGTTGTATACCGCAGATTGTGCCGCCCCAATGATCGCCTGAGAAGGATGAGGGCAGCTTCCACCTCGATCTCCCCAGCTTTCTTATTAGTGTTCTTCTGACACTTGTGGCCATTCTTCCAGGCTCCATGGGAAGGGTCACTCTCCTTAGGCCCCGACTCGCACCCAGCAGAGAAATTGCTCAATACAACGAAGTTGAGCACAAGTCCGCTGAACAACTCGATCACGGTGGCGATGCCGATATGGGACGTATGACCGCGGGTCATCCATAACCCGTCGTACGACACCGCGATGTTCCCAGTATGACCTACGTTCAGCTCGGCATAAAGTTCGCGAACCGACCGCGCACAATCGCTCGTCAGATTAGCCGCCGCGCGATCGGCCGCTGGCGTCAACTTCATCTTCACGTAGCTCTGCCACGTTTTCGTGTGAAGAGCCCGACGGCTGATGCCCATCAACGAGAAAACGTCATTGAACGTGGTCTGTCGGTTCCTCATTGCCTGCATGGCATGCGTAGCCAAAACGTTCACAACGAAGGGTTTAATTTGTTCAGCACTGTGAACGCGCGGCGAGCTCCACACCGACGCAATCTCTCCACAGTTCGCGCACATAAAACGCAGCTTCACAGCGAGTCCGTATTCCCGCTCGTCTCGGACGATTTCTAAGGCACTATTGCAGATGTTGCAGTTCGCAAACGTTAATAAAGTGTTCACGACACTCAAATCCACAATCATAAACGTAGTCCCATCAGGCGGGCGAAGTGCATCGTCGGTACTGTCACCCCCGAACTTGCGTTTCCTCTCCGTTGCTGGAGCGGAAGACAACTCCGATAGCTTTGCTTTGGCTTTGGCTCCCTCCTCCTCTAGCTCGGAGGGTTGCCGGTAGATCGTATCTTGCCGTACGCGAGCGCTGGTCGAAGGGTCCGCGACACACGGACTTGTCACAGTATCAGCAGCAGCCGATGCGGCCGTTAGGCCTGTCGTTGCTACATCGACGATTTCGGCATCGGACGCTGAGGTTGTGGTGTCTTGGGCATTTTGCAGTGTTGAGCAACGTTTTTTGAAGTTTTCGATGAGCGTCCGTCGCACTTTTTTTGCACCACACTTGTGCCGCGTTCGAAATTTGCGCTCCGTTTCAGACATCGCGTTGACACTGGGGCAAGATGGCGCACCTCAACGCGTGGCTCCAAGCGCAGAGCAGACGATGGCCATGCAGTTCCGCCAATCGGGAGGCAAGCTCAAGTCACGTGCACCGAGTGACGAATAGGAGGGCGTTCTAGTACCCTTTTTTGCCGCGCATTTTTTAAGTGCCCAATGGCTGAATGGGGCCCGTTCTGGCGGGAATTTGAAAGGAAAAGTCGCCTCTTTCAGATGAGACCAAGATGTCCGCGCTAGCACACGTGGAAGAGCAGGCGCGCGTTTAGGAAAATGTGCCATTGCAGCGGAAGTTCCGCTTGAAATTCAGCTAGTAAATGTCGTATAAGGCACCACTGCAGATAAAATACTGATGTTATCGGTATGAAATTAACAATGTAGATGCAATAACAGCTGTACACTCCAAAAATGCAATAAAAAAATATCGAGTTTTTTCGCGATTTTTGGTCACCACAACCCGTGGAAGGCAGTAGGATTCAAAGATGCCCTACTGCTTTTCACACTTCCCAACAATACCAGCTTATGTAAATATTTACCAGGAAACGCTGGGGTGAGCTTTTTGGTAGAAACTCAGCCTCTTGCGTGGGAGAGGCCGCGGCATCTCCTGTTATTGTTTCGCACTTTTAATGTTTCTGTCTGAGAAGATCCAACATAAAAGGTATGCACTGTCGGTGTTTCTTTTCATATTTGTTTGTGCGCTGTAATTCTCAAAATTCCGAGGAATAACTTTGTAAAGAATCACAGACAAAGTACAAGCAAATTTAGTGATAGAAGAGTGGCTGGGTATGTGTGGTTTGGAATGACTTTTGCCAAAACGATAGTTGATGCCGACGCCAGATTTCCTGCGACACGAGGCCCTTAATGCTATGGCGTTAAATTGGCACCAAGTGCCATTTCTTCAGAGGAGGGGGAAGTGTTGTGATCGCCGGCATCACAGTATGGCAGTATGCCTGATATGCCTACAAGCATGTGCTATCCAACAGCTGTATGTTTAGTGAACTATCAGTTATGTGAAATTACGGACACTGCAATGAAGGCACTTTGCAGATGCTCCTCGAAAAATCTTCTTTAGTATTTGTACTAGAGATGTGAAAGTTCACCCACTTATGGAGCTTTTCAAGAAGATTCCAAATATGTCATTAGTTTGTGTAGCTGCTACAGTAACACCTTGTTAACTTGACTCTCATTAATTCGGACTCAGCCTCTGATCCCGGCAGGCGTATACATTATTTAATGCAATCAAACTCTCGTTAATTCGGACGTATTTGACTGCACATCGGTTTATTTGTACAACTGTCGGAGCTCGGCCATCACGGAGCGCCGGAAATGAGCGATGCAAATAACCAAAAACGGCGCTAGTGTTCAACCGAAACGAAGCAGCGAAGTCCGCATTGCCATAGTCATTAGCGGAAATCATGCGTGAATAACAGCAACGCCGGAACACTTTGTTCCTTTTTGTGCCAAGCCATAGAGTTTTTTACAACATACCATAGGAACCCTGGCGCTGCAATCGTTGACCCAGCATGGGAATTATTGGAAGTACATGAATTTGTCTGATCTTCGTGCTTGTGGATTCAGACGTTTTTGTGGCTTCATTTATTACGCTTTGTTAAGCCTTCACTGTCGTAAATTTCAGATCAATCTATACTTTTCGAAGTGCAGAAGGTGCTGCGAACACACACAATCACTACTAATTGCAATGATTCAGCTTGTCGAGGTGGTAAAAACTAAATGTGCCAACCGTCTCAAAGCACTGGCTTGCTCTCAATAAATTCATAAGGACATTTTCCGTTGCCTGTCGATACATGTGTTCCTGGTGTAATGGTCTCAGTATCGGGTGTCTGAGCTAGAGGTCCTGTGTTCGAATCCTGCCGTCAGACAACTTTTATAATTCTTATTTAATTGTTTGTTAGGCAGTACTTTGTTGAAAATGACAAGGTTACAAAGTCAGAAAGCCGTTTGAAGCCAGAAGGACATAGTTAAGGCAAATCCATGTACTTCCCATAAATCCCATGCTGGTTCAACCGCCCTTATTGCAGCTCCCATAGATACTAGCGCCGGAGTTCAATCTAGTAATTATCGAATGAAGCTTTAAGGTTGAAGCCCATATATGCCTTTATTCTTGTGTTTACCGCCGCTCATGACACCGCGTCGGCCACATGCTTTCACAACAGCGTAGTCTCCATCCAAGATTACGCCGATAATGACCGCTGTTTTGTCCGCAGTTATCACAACCGGAAGTTTTGTTTTGACTCGGTAACGCCGGCCACACACCTTCAAGGCCGCCGTCCAGGATCGCGTCACAGCGGCCGCGGTTTTGTCCGCAGCGTTTGCGGCAAACAGTTGTTTCGTTTTGACTCGGTGCAAACCTGTCGAGAATGAAGAGCACCAGCTACGTCGTGATGGACAGACAACCTGTTGGCGACTAGCTCACTGGCAGAAAAATAATCGTGATGTGCGCGCGGCAGTGAAAAAGCGTGTCTGAAAGAATGAGCACGCTGCGAAGAAAGCCTCGTGGAAGCGCTTCCTTCATGCGACCGACGAAAAAATGCATTTGCAGGTTTTACCAAAAATAAATTGTACAAAGCCCAAGGAGCAAGTCGGTGAAATGGCAACTATGAACGAGCGCGCTCCAAACCATTGAAATATTGCGCCAGAAGTCACGCCCCCTGGTATTTAAATATGGCAGGCGTGCACTGAGTTTACGTGCCATATTATTTGCTTTGGATGCAGCATTTTTGAGTTTTATTGCATAACTGTACTTGTTAGGAAAACTAGGCAATTCATCACTAGTTTGTCAGCTGACACTGCAAATTTTGCCATAGGGGTGGGAAAGAGGGTCATTACTGCACTGTACTGCATGATCGCTGCTGCTTCTTTAGTGTTTTGTGCAATTTTGCCTACATGTTGCGCTTTTTATGGATTATTTTAGTACATTGTGGTGCCACAACATGCCAAGAAGTATTGCTAAGTGGACGTGGAAGAGAAAGTCTCAACGTGATCAGTATTTGGAGAAAAATACCAGTAACAACAGCAGCAACAACGATGTACATCATAGCACGGCTTTTTAAATATAGGTGACAGTTCTCCAAATGGTCGACATGCAACATGACACTGCCAAGAAAAACCAAGGTTTGCACATAAATGCAATGAAAGCAACGAAGGCTTTACAAAAAAAAAAAACAAAGCAAAGAGATTTACTTTCTTTTTTTCTGGGGGGGGGGTCAAGGCAGTCACATAGGTCGCCCGGCAACAGGAATGCGACCAGCACAAAGGCACGGCAAAACCAACGAAACGATGGCCATTCGGAGTTGTGAGGCGACACCACATAGCAATCGCAATTATTTATAGATGAAGCGCCCTATCCGTAGTACTGCTAGCACAAAAATCAGTCCACGGTGCGCCCCTCCGAAATGCACGCCTGCAGAGGTGAAGACGAACTTCACTGCAACGCAGCGGGCATACCAGTTTTTGTCACGTGCTCTCGTCCCCTGCTCCACACGCTCCTCTCAGTCGCAGCGTCAGCGCATGTTCCGTGCCGCTGCCACTCACTGCCGTTCACCCATTCTCTCTCCATATCTGCGGCGACGTGTGTGCGTGCAACGCCGGTCTGCGCCGTTTCTTTGTGTGCAGTGGTTAGAGTTGTTGCAGCTAGCGTGGTGGTCTTTTTTTTTTTTCTGAACTGTGCAGGAATGCCAGTGAGCGAAGACGCCAAGATATAAGACTTTAACAGCAGAAGTTCTGCTTGATCCAAGAAGTGGGTAAGAACACGTGTTCCAAGACAGAGTTGGCTGAAAGGCACAGCGTGCCGCTCTCGACGTTGTCCACAATATTGAAGAACAAGTTGAAGGTACTGGAGGCCTACAGCAAGACATATTCTTCGAAGCGGTCGCGAGTACCAAGGTTACCAAGGCACCAATACCAGGAGTACCAATACCAAGGGGCCCATGTACCAAGATGTGGAATCAACTTTACTTCGCTGGCTGCAGAAAGCAAACGCAGCCCACCTTCCCGGCAATGGAATGATGCTGTGGGAGAAGGCCAACAACTTGGCTCTAAAACTTGGGCATGAAGAGTTCCAAGTATAGCAACGGATCATTCAGCCGTTTTAAAGTGCAATAATTTGACCTTCGTAGCCGTCTGTGGCAAGAGCGGCAGCACAAACGAGAGCGTCATCGATGGCTGGAAGAAACAGACGTTGGCTCCCTTGCTTAGCGAGTACGGTGCAGACAATGTGTACAGTTGCCAACCTTTATGCGGACCTCACGGGGACTGCGGAAATGTCTGAATAAACAGGTGTCCGAAAAAGTAGATTAAGAAAAAAGAAAGAAATCCTTTATTTCCACGCACTTATTTGGGCTCGGCCGTAGGCTTGAAGAAATTGTGAATACGCCGTTGCAAGCTGTTACGTTTAGGTGCAATCAGATAAGCCTGAATCTCGGAGAGCGTCGTACGGTCACTATAGGCATCTGAAAGCACAGCCACTGCTTGTACACGCTCCGCATGCAACGGCAGCATAGCACACGGTGCGTCATCTTCTGACTTGGAGTCATCATCCGGCGGTGCAGCAGAAACCTGATGAATGATCTCGCCATCGTCGAGCTCTGCGCATGTCAGTACAGCAGTGTCAGCACTTGTGAAAATGTCAAATGAGACGGTGTCCGGAATCGCAATGCAACCACTGCGCAGGTCTCGGCAGAACATTTTCTCCATCAGTAGGGAGCACATCGGAAGGTGACAAATCCTAGGCCTCCCGACACCCGCTTGCCGGCATTCCCCAGCGCAGTCTGCGCGGGCACTATTGGCGCCATTAGACACTTGACACGATGTTTCCGTATGCCGCGTTGCATCACCGCAACCTCGACACAGCACACAAAGCAAACATTACCACGCCGACACCAGTCGCACAAACGCAAAATGTGGTGGCCTACTCACAACGTCGTGCACGGAGAAAGAAAAATCAGCTGCTGGATTGTCTTGACATGGCTTACTAAGCTGAGACCGGAACTGCTGTAGCCACGAAACAGGCAGAAACGATGATGATGAGCGGGGATTTTCAGTAGCGCCACTTCGTTCAAAACAAAAATGGGGTTCAGCAAGTTGAACCATGCACTGGTCAGAGTCGGTGCACGGTGCTCTGGATCGAGTTGGCTCAAGGAGTGTCCGAAAAATCAGACGAGAGGTTGCAAGATCTAGAAACTTTCGGCAGTTGTTATACATTATGGTCTATGGGGAGAATGGCGGTGCCGCGAAGCAGACCGAACAATCAAGCATGTCCGAATTTTTGTAGTCTGAAAAATCAGTCGGCGACTGCACAATCTTGATGAGGCAGCCCTTTTTTACAAGATGCTGCCCACAAAAACGTTCCCAGCGAAGGATACCGCGGTGAAGGGTCGAAAGCAGGGCAAGGAAAGAATTCCCATTCTGTTTGGCACGAACATGTGCGGTAAACACAAGCTGCTGCTACTCGTAGTTGAAAAGGGTGGGATGTCTAGCTGCTTTAAAAATGCACAGCTGTCTCCAAGGGATGAGCTTATCTAGCGGCACAACAAGAAAGCCTGGGTCACAGGCACAATATTTGAAGATTACGTTCGGCAGCTTGACCGCAAGTTTGTGGCCAGGAATGCAGGAATGTACTCTTCGTTGCTGATACAGTGAAACCTCGTTAAACCGTAGTCGGCCGGAGCTCGAAAAAAGTACATACTAAACGGTAGTACTGTTTAACCGACATAGCATGAGATCGCCCACTTACCTGTAGAAAACGGAACTCTAAGAGAGTGCGATGAAAGGGGAAAAAACATGCAGTATTTATTCACTTCGCGCGACATAAGTGTTATTTTCGTTTGATGCCGTGGCGGCCTAGCACGATGACAGCGGCCTCAAACTTACTGAAGCTGTGTGCCAGCTTCTCAGCCAGCCCCCTCCTCTCGGCAAACTCTCGCACTGCACTGCATATGCAGCACTGCATATGCAGTGCTGCATAAGTCCCAGGGCGCCTTTTTCATTGCCGGGTGCCGGAGTTCGGAAAACTTTTGGTTTGGAATCGTTACGTTATCGCGCCCCTGTTCTCGTTGCGACGATTGCATTCATGAGGCTAACGTAGCGCGCAGCTTATGCCACTGACGGGCCTGACTCGCCCGTGCTGTCGCTTTCCGTGTCGTCCTCATCACTGTCGCTAGTCGACACTTCGGCAACAACAGAGGCAACGATGGCGAAAAGTCGAACCTCGTAGCCGACATCTCTTCGCGGTCGCAGCAGCGCTGCCGAGCAACTTCGCATTCCAAATGCCACACACTGTAGTCAAAAGCAGATCCATGTCGCGGGCCAGCGCCGACTTCTTCGTGTCACATTCAATAGCACGGACGATGTCTAATTTTTCTTCTATGCTGAGCACCCGGCGCCTTTTTATTTCCGAGCTTCGGCATGACGAGAGTCCTCGCTTGCACGACGCCACAACGCTCTCTGGCACAGCGTCGAAATGATGTTGATGTTGATGCGGCTTCACGTGCAAACGCACAGGGCGCTTGGAGGCCGTTGTACCGATCTCTGAGGCTCGTTGTTCTGCTGGGCCACCCGATGGAGACGACGCACCGCCGTGTTTGCGTGACGAAAAGTGGAAACGCTACATTTTAACCGATGCGTACGCAATAAGCTGGTACGGTTTATGAAAATACATTATGTTCAATAGCCGCTGAGTCGGGGAATTGACTTTACTACTTTTAAACCGAAACTACTGTTTAAGCGGGTACGGTTTAACGAGGTTTTACTGTAATTGCCTAATGCATGGTGACATCCCACACCTGAAAGCTATCAGGATGGTATTTCTTCCTCCGAACACCATGTCGATCTCGCAGCCAATGGACCAAGGCATCATTCCCCACACGAGGAAGATTTACCGCCACCACCTGCTCAAGCACATCCTCCTTTGCTACAACGGCAAGGAGTACTCCATCGACATCCTCGGGGCCATATGCTTTATTGTGTATGCATGCATGGATGTAAGTGGAACCCACTTTGATCATGCGGTGTTTTGAACACGCTGGCTTCTCGAAGGAAAGCACCGTCGATGCTGATGCTGACTATTCATGTGCACTTGATGAAGGAGCCGTGTATTACAACCGCATCAATGCACTCTGCGCATAGGATAGCGAATCAGGTGTAGTCGGCTTCGCCGAGTATCTGAACTTTGAAAATTATCAACAAGCGTGCTACTCAGACTTGGAGAGTGAAGCTACCGCTGATGCGACCATGTGCGATGACAGCGATGATGAAGACCAGCTAACGAGCCCTTCCGAGCACCCGCTCTCAGGGGAGTTATCGGATCGCTGAACGTTATCCGCAGTTTTGTTGAGTGCCACGGTGGAAATTCTCAAATGCTGCACATAGTTGGCCAAGTATAAAACATGACCCTTGGAGCCTCGAACTACAGGACGCGGCAAACCAGCATCTCTGATTACCTTAAGTAATCCAAAGATCGCCGAATAAAGGTAGCACATTCCTGCAAATTTTTTTGCCTGGCTCGCATTTTTTTTTTTGTGTGTTCGGTTAATTAGAAAACCCGCTTAAGGGGGGACAACAAACACTGACACCAAGGACAACATAGGGGAAATTACTTGTGCTTAATAAATGAAATAAGGAAATGATAAATTAATGGAAATTAAAGTGGATGAAAAAACAACTTTCCGCAGGTGGGAAACGAACCCACAGCCTTCGCATTTTGCAAGCGATGCTCTACCAATTGAGCTACAACGGCGCCGTTTCCCCATCCACTTTCTTGGATATTTATGTGCCCTAGTAGAACCCTGGGAGTGTTAGCCATCGCCACCAGTCACAGACCCTGGCAGCGGACTTGGAACGTCCTTTTTGCCGCAGGCATCACAAGAATGTCAACTCGCCTTCAGTTCAATTCAGTTGCTTCACAAAAAATTCAGAAAATAAATAAATAGCATCACCGGCTAGATCCATTCGACCCAAACAGATTGATACCAAACATTTTGCTGGTACTTAGAAAGAACATATGAAGATCCCCCGTAAGGCAGTATGTGGTGTCCAAAAAAATGAAGCTGAGAAAAACGAATTTGAACTTTCAGTTCACTGTAACTTTGAATGGCCGAACAATATGGCAATATGAATTGCATCACTTTGTAGCCCTGACTTTCAGCGACAAGTTCATGACATATATATGGCCATTGTGCAAAAATAACACATAGATATTGGTTGCAACATCATGCATAGTCATTGAAAGCAATGCCAGAAAGCTATCACCACGAGCTTCACATTTCTATTTTTAGTTCCTTGTTGAACAGAAGGCACACAAATGGCATCCCTATGCAAATAAAGTTGCACAGAGTTCATGGCCGCTACAAAATATGTCCTTTCCACAAAGTTTATGGCTACAACAAAAAATCTGGGTCAAATCCCAGTGGTGGTCGCCACATTTCAATGTAGCCGAAATGCAAAAAAGTTCATGTGCTTGTGTTGTAGTGCTTCCCAAGTGGTCAAAATTAATCCAGAATCATATCATGGTTTTGGAACGTAAAATCCCAGAATTTAAATTAAAGAAAAAAACGTATATCGCTTGCACACTCACACAATGGTGCATTCAGCACAGGTCACATCTACAGTGAAATCTCGGTATAACGAACTTCAGGGGACCGCGGGAAAATGTTCGTTATTCTGAAAGATCGCTATAGTGAAAGCCCAAAAATTAGCCATAACAATAGCATTTCAGTAACGTAAACGTCCTACCTTTGAAACGGTACCTCCTTGAACTCGTTTCTCACACAATGCACACGTGATCGTCAGACAAGGCACATTTATTTGAAATAGTCCGTGATCGTCTTCTGACGGGCGCAGCACAGACTCTGCAGCACGAACGATTCCCGACCGTCTGCATTCTTATGCACGCCTTCGGTCGCTGTGCCGCTTTTGGCTATAAATATGCGGAGTTTTCGCAAGTAGTCCAACGCATCTGTGGCAGACACAGACTCGTCGCGGTCTTCGGGTGCTGCCGCAACGTCATTGTCCATGTCGTCGCTGCATTCCTCATCTTGAGTCACCGTGCCCTGGACACTCTGCAGTATGCAGTATGTCATCAGTGGTAAGCTCCGCTGAGGTCCACGTCGCGTCGTCACACTGGACATAGTCATCAAATGTGACTGAAGGATCGACGGCAAGCTGCTGGGCCACCTCGCTCCAAAGCTCGCTCGAACTGTCCTCCGCTGCCGGTTCATCGGTTTGTGGTTGGCCATCTGTGATAGTCAGGCCGGCCTTCTTCCAGCAGTTTTGGATGGTGGTGGACGTGACGCTCCACCATGCGCCTGTCAGCATTTCCGCAGCCTGTCGGACGTTGATGGCTGTCGAGTGCTGCAGGCGCAGGTTGATGGGCAGCCGCTGAACAAGGCACTTCCGGAAGTGCGACTTCACGCTCCTTATTATTCCTTGGTCCAGTGGCTGAAGTACTGATGTGCAGTTCGGCGGCAGATACTCGAGCCGCACATTCGTGAGCCGTATGTTGACAATATGCGCCGAGCTATTGTCCACAATCATCAAAATGTGCCGCCCCTCCTTCCTCATCTTCTCGTTTACAGCCAGCAGCCACTCGGAAAAGAGCTCGCGGGTCATCCAGGCACGCTGATTCGCCCTATACTGGCACGGCAGCGACACTACATTTTTCATGCAGCGGGGCTTCGAAAGCCTCCCGATCACCAGAAGCTTCAACTTTTCAGTGCCATCTGCATTGCAGCAATACAGCACGATAACGCGAAGCTTCGACTTTTTGCCGCCTCTGCATTGTTCTCCTTTAAAATGCATTGTCTTGTCCGGGAGCAGCTGATAAAAGCAGGCCGTCTCGTCTGCATTAAAAACATCAGCTGCTGCGTAAGACTTGACCATTTCGTGGAAGCTTTCCTCCCTCCACGTGGCTGCTGCTGCTTCATCTGCTGCCTTCTCCTCGCCAGACACAAACTGCCAGGTTACGCCGTTTCGTTGGCGAAAACGGTGGAGCCAGCCAGAAGACGCTTCGAAGCCAGTGACCTCAAGAATTGCAGCTAACTGCCGCGCCTTCTCCTGCAGCATTGGGCCTGACACGGGCACATTCTGTGCTCTCACGTCTTTAAACCAAGTCAGCACTGCTGCGTCAATATTCTGGAAATCGCCGAGCCGCAGTCGCTTCCTTGATGGGGCAAGCTGAGATTCTTGCTGGTGCTTAAAGATTTTCTCTTTGTCTTTGAGAATCGTGGCGATCGTCGACCGCGCCACTCCGCATTCTTTAGCCACGACGGATTGTTTCTTCCCGTCTTCTATCTCGCGAAGAATGTTTACTTTCTCGCTCAAAGAAAACTGCTTTCGCTTCTTCGCCGTGGTTAGAGTTGTTGAGCTCATGGCAATGCGAACGCCGGCACGCACTTCTAACACAACGGAAGAAAAACAAGACGGACAGACCTGATACAGGTGACAGCGCGCGAACAACTGAGAAAACAAGCAAGAAAAACGTGATGCGGCGTTGGCTCCGCAACAGGAAAAAAAGAAAAGGCCCACTTCAGCGTTAATTACAACTTTTTTTTTTTCCTTCTGCCGCACCGTCTCAGGTTTTATGAGCCCATGCTCCCGCCTCTCCACTCACAAAACTTGGTGTGTCGTTGCCTCCGCAACGGCGAAGGAATAATAAAAAAAAGGTCCCCGCCCGCATCTTTCTCCTCCCGCGCCATCTCAGGTTCTTGCGGGAAGCAAGTTGCAAAGCGCCCGCTCTTCGCGCTGCGTCGTCTGCTAGCTTAGAGCTCCGACTGCCATGACGGATACACTGAAATCTAAGAATCCTCGCATTTCGAGATATGAGTTCGTAGTACTGAGGTGGTGTTAAGGGGGGAGGAGGGGATCAGAATTAACTTTTTTGTTTCTTGACAGAAAGGGCTGAAATTTGGCACACACACTGCACATTGCAATAAAGAGACAAATCTAACATTTCATTAGGATATCTTAATTACTTTTTGTTTTATAAGAATTTATGAGTTCCTTGCTTGTGGAAAGCCTGGCACAGTAACGAAACATGATAGGGAGCTGGGAATACTTTGCATGTTTGCCCAGATGTCTAATCTACATCAAGACAGTGTTCGATTTTTTTTTAGTGCGCTAATAATTTTTTGCTCAACATAACATGCACATGACTGTGCTTCACTGCATGGAGCCATGTAGTAATTGTGAAATAATTAAATAATGGAAAGATAAAGAAACATTTCAGGACTGTCTTTAAGTGCAGCACAGCTTGTGGATCACAGCAAAACAAACTGGGCCAAAATCGGTCCAGCCATTGTTGTGCTACGCTTTCCACGAGCGAGGTGATTGACAAAAAAATGCAATTGAGAAAACTGGCTGCAAAGTTTTAAAAGCACTGCAAATTTATTAAAAAGCACCAGGGCTGTAATATTTTGAATCATTGCTGTCAGGCATCTTCTTACACCTTTGCCTCATTGTTTGGTGGGGTTTGGATGCCTTCTTCAGGCGTTCTTTATCCTTTTTCTTGCGCCGTCTGGAGTAGTGCATGACCACCATTTTCACTGCCAGACCGAGCCTGGTATCGCACTGCACACCCACAGAACGCTGTTGGCATCTTGGGCACAGAGCTTTAGCGATCAAAGACTTCATCGCGGAAACAGGCATAATAATGAACTCGCAGTCACAAGGGGCCGAAATTTGTTCTTGGCATTGCTGCTTCCGCTCAGTCGCGGACACTGCGCGAAGGGAGTCGCGAACACTGCATGCCTGCGCTTCTGCAGTCACCGCTGACACAAAACGCGGCTCGAGGCGCGTCTGAATCGTGCGACGATTCGTCTGGTGAGCCTTGAGTCACCATACAGTATGTAGCTCGTCGACGGTTGAAGCTTACTCGCAGGCTGCGTGTCCCTGTCGCACGATGCATCGGAAACGCACACCGTCTCTGCCGGCGATGGAGACCTTCGACCCGCGTCGCCTCCAACAACGCGATCTCGGTTGCCGACTCGCGAGGCCGTACGCACAGGTGCGAGAGCCTCCGTTGGCACGTCTTCCGGTGGCTTGGTTATCAGTGTCGATGTCACAGGGCGATTGTCGGTATCGCTGCTGGAATCGCACGGTGCAAGATAACGCGGCACGTTATTCGCGTGTTCAGTCGGGTTCTCCGCTTCCCCCGCTGGCCGCCGCCTTTTTCTCGCCGTAGGAGGCTTGCGCTTCTGTTTTCCGAAGGCATGCTTCATTTAAAAGTTCTTTTCGAATGAGCGACGATCCATCACTGACCTGGGAGCTTTCATAAATTCGAATTCTGCGAGTGTCAAACGAAGAACGACGCCGGCGTGGTTTTCAAAGCAGACAACTGCGGTCCGCTGTGGTTGCCAGCTTGCCCGCTGCTGCAGCAGCAACCAATGGCGAGACACCTTTCAGTACGGCAACCAATCGGAGGCCCGCTTTCATCGCAGGGCCCGTGTGACCGCCTCTAGCAGACCCGCGCTTCTTTTGTGTTTGTGCGTTTGTTACAAGATGGCGACGACCGAAGAATTCAGAAACGGAATGGCGAAACTTCGAGCTTTCGAACGATACCAAGATGGCGGCGTTCGGTGGCGGGAAAGACGAGTTAGGGCTCCACGAACTGCAGTGATTTTACGCGATTTAAAGCTGTTTTCTCGCCCTACGCACTGATAAATTAATTTTTTTCGGGCACTTCTAGCGCGTTTTCAGTCAAACCATTTTGATACAATGTAGATTAGGCATTGCAGATACCGAAACGCGTCGTTGCAAAAAATCGATCTTTTTTGCGATTTTCGCGATCTGATCCCCGCGTCCCCCCTAATGGCTGAGCTTCAAGACATGTCTAGCTACACAAACACGGTGCAGCCCAATGCTTGACAATACTGAGAGGTCCAAGAACCCTACCACCACACAGAAAGCGAAGCTTGGTTCACTCACAGAGTCCTGGAAAACCTGAGGAAGCACAGGAGCCGCTGGTGTACCCGCATAACCAGGCGTGACAAGGGCGGGTGCATTGGCCAGCTGGGTGGTCTGCTGCAAAGCAGCGTGGCTGTCATTGGGCGTCTGTGGCTGGGGTGTTTGGGGCAGTGGCGGCAAGTCAGGTGACAGCCGCTGGCTGCTGGTCCCATCGGGGTTAGTAAAGGGACCAGAAGACAGGGAGTGCACAGGAGCAGCAGCACCACCAGCAGCCGGGGCTGAAGCCGAAGCCGTTGGTGCTGATGAATCGGCCTCCTGTGCCCGCAACGCCTCGGATGACTGCTGCTGCAATGTCTGCTGCATCTGCTGTAGCTGCTTCAGCAGCTCAGGGTTGTTGAGCAGATTCTGTGCCATGCTGCAACCCCCCAAAACAAAGTTCAGCAGAATTAATAAATGTTCTAGGCTAATCTAAGCAAGAGTTAGAGCTCATTAAAGTTGTGAGAAAAAAATGCGATCTTGACATGTCAAGCATGTGACCCATTTCAAAAACCTTTTGAAAAGAGTACTGCTTTGAAGAGGTGCATATTGTTTACTGCATACATTTCTCTTTCTGGCAAGAAAAATTATACTGATAGCTGAAATAGGACAGAAGCTATTTTGCCTGCAAAATTGGAAGTCTGTCAGAATTGTTGCTTCGAGAAATCAAGGAAAAACATTCTGTAACACCTTTATTGGGAATATACCAATAAAATCTCAGAAAATTCACCAGGGGCATAATCTGGATGCATCCTATCTTTAAGGGGGGACACGGGTTGTGGCGACCAAAAATCGTGAATTGCATTTTTAGAATGTACAGTCGAACCTCGATATATCGAACAGCGCGGTGATTGCAAAATAGTTCGATATAGCCAGAATTCGATATATAAAATCACGTAGAAAACGCGTCAAAAACTAGCACAAATCAATCAATGAACCAATCGTGGCGCAATAGATACTCACATGAAGCTTCAAACAAAGTATTTATTTTGTTCGCTGAAAGTACTGAAGCAGCGTAGCCTAAAGCCCCTCCATCCACGCGCCACCGCCGCTTTCTTAAGTAGCGACAACCGCCTTTTCCCCTCACACCAAATCCGGTTCCGGCATTTCCGCTTCCGGCATTTCCGGTTCCGGCATGTCCGGTTTTAAGATTTCCGGTTCCGGCGTTTACGCTTCCTGGAGTTGCGCTGCGAGAATTTCCACTGTGATTGCAGACGATGGTGAGACGCCCGTGCTTAGCAACCGGTGCTAATTTGAGTAGCTCGCTCTAGCCATTCCACCAAGCGTCATTCGTGTGCATCTATTGCGTACGCTGCGCCTGCACGCTTTGCCTGTCGTCCCCTTTCTCTGACAAAGTGCGGAGAGCCATGGACTGGGGCACAACACACGAACACAATTCGCCGTACACATCTGCTCGCGTCACAACACTAACACAATTCGCCGTACACCTTTGCACGCGTTACAACACGCGCGCACGCACCAATTCACTGCACACCTCCACTCATATCGCACAAGAAAAGCACACTTGTTTTCACCATGTCACTGAATGCCCTCCACGCAAATTTGAACTTGTTATATTTCATAGCTTCACGTCATTGCAGTTCTTCACGCAGTGCACGCACTTGGGACGTTCGTTACCTTCGATCTGCCGTACGAGACAAGTTCAACCTCAGAATCAACAGCATAAACTCTATGCGTCTGCCGTACAAATTGGCGTAGCGAACTCCTTCACTAAAGTCCCTCCATACGTGCTGGCTGGAGGGGATGTATGCTTCAAAACAAGAATAATTCAAAGGGGACAAGCTGTTGTATTCCGCTGAAGTAGTAGTTTGAGGTCGCTGTTTTCCAGATGCACGAAAAACGGGAGCGGTCTCCAAGCACCCAGGCACTACATTCCACTGTACGTTGTCTCTCGTGGCACAACTTGTCGCAGGTTGACGCGAAGCAGCGAACACGACCAGATCGCCGATTACAGTAGGCGGTGGTTCTTGGATGGAATCGCATTAACAGTTTCAACCGCAGCTGGTGCAATTAAAGCCTCTCCGTAGACGCGAAAGTAAACAACGCTAAAAAAACATAGGGTCACTTCCACTCGGAACAGGAAGCTGAAGCTACGTAAGTTCCGCTTGACGCCGGAAGCTGAGGGGGCGAGTGGGAGAGGAGCGTGGAGGAGGAGGGCAGGTTGGCGGTACTTAACCTGGTCGGCGGTGACGCGTGGATGTAGGGGCTTTAGCGTAGCCTACTTCATATTGGCAACCGCGTGCTTGACCACGGCGTGCTCAACATAGTCCAAACGGTCCAGAAGAGACAGTCCAGTGCCTTCTATTGCGCCGCAGTAGCGGCGTACAACGGCCAAAGCAGCTACAGCCTCAGTTGCAGTCGGGAGCGGGGCAACATCAGCTCTTGCTGGATCAGCCTCGGCAGCGTCTTCGTTTGGCCGCTCAGCAGTCACTTCTGCCGCGATCTCACGTCTGTTAGGGCCGATTTACGCTCGAGCCGCCTATCGCCGCAAGCCGTATCCAGCACTTGTGCACAAATTACCGTTTACACTGTGTGCACAGTGTATACCTTACACATCGTAAACCGAAATTTGTGCACAAGTGTTTGATACGTGCAATATTTCGCGCGACCGTACGCGTGCGGTGCGGCTTGCGGCGATGGGCGGCTCGAGCAAACTCCGCCACTGTTCCGGTGCTATTGTCACCGCCAACGAAGTCCTCAATGCACATGCTGTGTGGCTCAGCACCGACAAAGCGCTCCAACTGGCTCCACGGCCGCCTCGATCACGCGCGCACGGCGGGGCTTGCCCCCGCCGTGCGCGCGTGATCGAGGCGGCTTGCCCCGCCGTGCGCGCGTGATCGAGGCGGCTTGCCCCGCCGTGCGCGCGTGATCGAGGCGGCTTGCCCCGCCGTGCGCGCGTGATCGAGGCGGCTTGCCCCGCCGTGCGCGCGTGATCGAGGCGGCTGTGCTGGCTCCAAGCCGCCGCGTGTGTACGCCGCTACGTCCAAATGGCGCCCTCGGCGCAACCGATGTGGGCAGCTGTCGTACGCAGCCGTCCGGAATATGGTGCCTCGATGTCCGCCTCGCCCGCCGCTCCGGGCAAGGAGGACATCGAGGCACCCTAGTCCGGAAAGTCCAGAACGCCCATCGCGCCGCCGCTATCGTGTTGCGGGAAAGCTCGCCTCCTGTCAACAGAGCGCACTTGGTCTGGGGCGGCGGAGTTTGATATATCCATTTTACATCCGGCCCCGTTCGAAATAAAAAATTAAAAATGCATGCGATTTTCCATGGGATATAGAAAGTGTTCGATATACGCAATAATTCGATATATCCGTGTTCGATATATCGAGGTTTGACTGTACAGCTATTATTGCATCTATATTGTTAATTTCATACCGATAACATCAGTATTTTAGCCGCAGTGACGCCTTATACGACATGTACTAGCTGAATTTCAGGCGGAACTTGCGCTGAAACGGCATATTTTCCGAAACGCGCGCCTTCCAGGTGTGCTAGCTCTTCCACGTGTGCTAGCGCAGACATCTTGGTCTCATTTGAAAGAGGCGACTTTTCCCTTCAAATGCCCGCCAGAACGGGCCCCATTCAGCCATTGGCCACTTAGAAAATGCGCGGCAAAAAAAGGTACTAGAACGCCCTCCTATTCGTCCCTCAATGCACGTGACTTGAGCTTGTCTCCCGATTGGCGGAACTGCATGGCCATCGTCTGCTCCGCGCTTGGAGCCGCGCACTGAGGTGCGCCATCTTGCTCCAGTGTCAACGCGATGTCTGAAACGGAGCGCAAATTTCGAACGCGGCACAAGTTTGGTGTGCAAAAAGTGCGACAGACGCTCATCGAAAACTTCAAAAAACGCTGCTCAACACTGCAAAACGCTCAGGACGCCACAACCTCAGCGACCGATGCCGAAATCGTCGATGCAGCAATGGCAGGCCTAACGACCGCATCGGCTGCTGCGGATACTGTGACAAGTCCACCTGCCGTGGACCCTTCGACCAGCGCTCGCGTACGGCAAGATACGATCTACCGGCAACCCTCCAAGCGGGAGGAGGAGGAAGCGAAAGCCAAAGCAAAGCTATCGGAGTTGTCTTCCGCTCCAGCGACGGAGAGGAAACGCGAGTTTGTGGGCGACGGTACCGACGATGCACTTCGCCCGCCTGATTGGACTACGTTTACGATTGTAGATTTGAGTGCCGTGAAAACTTCATTAACATTTGCGAACTGCAACATCTGCAGTGGTGCCTTAGAAGTCGTCCGAGACGAGCGGGAATACGGACTCGCTGTGAAGCTGCGTTTTATGTGCGCAAACTGTGGAGAGATTGCGTCGGTGTGGAGCTCGCTGCGCGTTCACAGTGCTGAACGAATGAAACCCTTTGTTGTGAACGTTTTGGCTACGCGTGCCATGCAGGCAACGGGGAACTGACAGACCGTGTTCAATGACGTTTGTCTCGTTGATAGGCATCGGCCGTCGGGCTTTTCACACAAAAACGTGCCAGAGCTACATGAAGACGAAGTTGACGCCAGCGGCCAATCGCGCGGCACGTAATCTGACGAGCGACTGCGCGCAGTCGGTTCGCAAACTTTACGCCGAACTGAACGTGGGTCATACTGGGAACATCGCTGTGTGCAAGGCCAAGGGCCTCAAAGGCCATAATGAAAGAACTATGTCTAAATCCGAGCGAGCAAAGTCTCACCCTCATGGCCGAGAAAGATAGGCGTCGAATGGCAGCATCAGCCAAGAAGTGCTAAGCACGAGAAAATTTGCACCAGTCCCTCAAAAAGCGGCACACAGGGGCTGGGAGTCAGCAGGACTACATGCCTGGTGCCTACTGAGCTGTTCCAGCTGTAAATTTGTAAATAAAGTAGGGTTTTACAAGTTTTCTCACTTTTCTCAAAACATGTTTTTGGGTCACTTCACTAGACTGTCGGAGTGATATCTTATGATCTAGAACAGCTAGAGCACTAATTCTTTCTTTAGCAGAAAGTCTAATCTACATATTACAAAGTGCTGAGAGCAGAATTTCAAATTTGTGCGTATGTATATTTCCATTTTATGAATTTTCTTTTGGTGTGGTAGCCTTAGGTCAAGGAAAGAATTTTGATCACCTGCAGAATGGCTAATTAAAATTTCATTTGAAAACTTTTTGCAGCATTGAAGTTATTGCACATTATAGTATCTAGCTATGCAATAATATTCACTTTCTGCTGAGCAGTTTTTTTTCCATTGTCTCTGGAAACAATAGAGTGGCAGCACTGTCAATCTCTTGAACTAATGAACCTACAAGAAAAATTATTGCATATTTGAAATCAGCACGAAAAACTAAGTAAACGTGTATTTTCATCAGATTTGGCCATAAGATGCAGGAAATAATCTCCACAACCCATGTCCCCCCTCCTTAAGGGGGGATGAGGGTCTTGAAAACTTTTTTTTTATTTCTTAACATATCTTCCTGAAAATTGGCATGCAGATATATCTTTGAATGCTGATCCCAAATATATATTCAGATTTGATATATCTCATCTAGAAATGAAGTTATTGCAAAATAATTTATCCCACATAGGTCTTTTCTTACGGGCCATTATGATAATTTCTTAATTAAAAAAACTAGTTTTAAAGAATAGCTGTCATTTCCAAGGACCCACTGCACATCCTAAAGCTAAAGAAATGTTTAAAAAGCCATTATATAGTTCATGAATGAATAACAAAGTACGAAGAAAAAAACAATGCAGGAGCAATTAGCTTACATCTGACCTAATTGCTAGTCTATTGGGTTTAATGAAAAATGGAAAGCTTTAGGATGTAGCTGAGGTTTTACTGAAAAAAATGATACCTAGTTCAATAAAATCAGTTGATGCAAACATTATGAAAAGTTCCGTAAGGCAAAGGCATTTGATCGAAAAAGCAAAGCTGAGAAAATTGCATTCAAAGTTTTGCTTACTCTGCCACTTTTGTTTGCCTATCACATCGAAAAATTTAATGCTTTAGCATGCAGCCCAGTCATTACTGAACACAATAACACCAAACTCACAGAAATCTGTTCATGTAAAGATTGTGAAAACTTCTGTATTGCATTGGCACTTGACAAAAAAAAAAAAAAAAGCTCGGAAAGTCACTTGCTATTTTCTGTGAATCTGCCACACATTCACAAAAGTCCTGGGCAGTAGTCCTGGGTTCTGTCAGGCTTGTGTTTCTTGGCCATCCTCTTCTTCACCTTTTCAGCATTGGTGTGACTTTTATCAGACCTGCACAGCCTCTGTTTATCCTTTTCAAGGCTCCTACGAATGAGGCAGCTCCCAGGACTGTAACCAAGCTGTGCTGCAACAGCTCTGCTGGTTGCTGCCATTCCTTGGTTGAAGCGAGAAACTGCTTCTGCAACAGCTCTTTCAACAGCCAGCAAAGAGTCATGCGTGTTCTTGGAGCTTTGGCTCCAAATGACAGAGTGTAGGCACTCGATGGCGTTCTGTGTCATGCCATCTTTGCAGCGCTCCAAGAGGGCCTCGTCGCCCAGCCTTGCAAAGATTGGCTCAAGAGCAGTGCGAACGTGGCCTGGCAGAGGGTTTTTGTGTGGTGGCTGCTCCACTTGGTTCGCCAAAGCACGATTGAAGGCACACCATGAATCAACCCCTTGAGGACAGCAACTGTGGTCAGGGGCTTCATCTGTCGAGGTCATGTGCAACAGCGTGGCATGCACTGCCTTTTTCATGCCTGCAACGTCGTGGCTGTGGCTCCGCAAGGCATACCCATAGTAGTTAGTAATTTTCTTTATCTTATCTTGGGTGAGGTTGCCCTTTCCGCCAAGAGATTCTCCTTGTGCCTTCTTCTTCTCAACCAAGTTGCGAAGAGCCGTCCCCATCCGCTTGTGAACATGGTTCAAGCAGTCTTTCTTTTCAATGGATATATATCCATACACTCCTTTAGAGGTCAATGCATGAAAGGTGCGGCTATCACCATCGGAAAGTATAGTTGTGTACCGCAACCCATTTTTTTCCAGAGACCTGTTGAACAAAATGATAGCTGCTTCAGCCTCCATCCGGCCAGCATTGCAGTCGATGTTTTTCATGCACTTGTGGTTCACAGCCCAGTCACCGTACCCATCATCACTGGGATCAGGTGCCCCTTGGCACCCACGACAGTACCTCGAGAGCACAACGTGGTCCAGTACTAGGCCAGTGTATAGCTCTATGATGCAGCCAACTGCAATATTTGAATTGTGACCACGTGTTTTCCATGTGCCATCAAATATAACATCTACATTTCCTGGTGGATTCAGGAAGTTCTTGTACGTGTCCTTCACCACTTTGACACTTGCTGCTTCTGTAGCAGTAGCTACTGCCTGGCAAGCTTTCACCATGGTGTCCATATGCCCCCTGAAAGTCTTGTGGTGAAGTCCTCGGTGAGAGAGGTTCATGGTGGCACAAAAATCCGCTAGGGCAGTCGCTCCCTTGCCTATACTTTGAATTCCCTTCATTGCCCGCAAATTGACCTCAAAGGGCGTGATGTTGGATTTCCCGGGCACTCGTGGCGACGAGAAGTGCCGCTCGGCGAAATCGCAATTTGAGCATGTGAGCTCCAACTTCACTGCTAGGCCGTATTCTCTCTCACTGCACTTTGCGAGTTGGAGAGTGGTCATCCCACACTTGCTGCAGCTTGTGGACACAAACAGCTTCTTTAGCACTGAGAGATCAACGATGATGTACTCTGTGCCGCGATCGTCGTCTTCACTTGCTGTGCCGACGTTCATCAGCTCGAACTTGCGGGAAGTCGCGGACTTCTTCGCCAATGAAGTTTTAATGTTGTCTGCGTATTCTTCGCGCCCCGCGCACTCCGCCTCCGTGAAAAACACCGTGTCGAAGCGTTGAGCACGCGAGCTCGGTTCAGCCGCGTCCGTCGGCACCGAAGCGGCGTGCGGAAACGCCGAAGTCGACGTTAGGCTTAGGTCAGCCGGCTCGGCCGCTTCCGACGACACGGAATCCGAAGCGACTTGCAGCGTCTCAAAAGTTGGTATTTTCGACGGGCTTAGTCCAGGCGCATCCACCGGCACTGCAGAGACTTGCGGTAACACCGATCGGCACTGTCCAGCCGCGTCCACAGGCGAAGCTAGCGTCGACGGGGTTTGTTCAGCCGCGTCCACCGGCGAAGCTGTTGTTGGCGAGCTCAGTCCGGCCGCATCCACCAAGGGCACAGCAGCTTGCGGCATCACCGAAGCTGTAGTTCTCGACGATGTAGCGCTCTTATTCCATGCGCGTCTCTTTTTGCTGACTGCTTTTCGCGTGCTTGCTTTCAAGCGCGCGTCTCGCGCCATCGTGACACGCGGAACAAAGACACGAGGCACGCAAAAGCAAGAAATTCGTGGTTAAAAGAAGCGACTCAATAGCCAAAATATCTAGAAGAACGACAAAGAAAAAGGCAGAACGAAAAATACTAGGAAACAAAGAGGAGCGCGAAAAATGACGTGCGTGCAGGCGAAAGCAGACGACGTGAAGGAGTCGAACAACGCGGCCGCGGAAGGCGAAGCATGCGTCACGGCCAATCAGAGGGCTGCGCTCGAGGAGGCGCCCGGTTCACCCAATCAGCGGCTGTCTCGCGACGATTTCCCGCTTGAGAACAGGTGCCGATAGCTCCGCTGCACGAGGGTCTACAGCGTGCCGAGGGGCGCCAGAATGGAGAGCGGGAAACCAGCTTTCAAACGAGACCAAGATGGCGCCGATCGCTTCGCGTCGCGCGGAGCTACGGCAGCGTGAAAATGAGGCAAATCTTCGCGCTTGGCGTTCAATTTCGGCTCACCGACGTTTCTAAATTGCCGTTTTTTTTATACTTCGAGTAGGAATTGAGCCATAATATTTTGTAGAGGCATAGTTGGGACATTAAAGACTTCAAAAACGCAATTTTTGAAAATTGCCATTTTTGACGATTTTTCGCGATTTCAAGACCCGCGTCCCCCCTTAAGCCGCTTTTTGGCCAGCTTCCTTGCGCTCAAAGAGGCTTCTCGCTTCTTGTTGGAGTTAGCACTTCAATGGCCGTCTTTCTCCTTTGCTCGCTGAGATGCAGTGCCAGGAATATTCATGTGTAGCTGCTGTAGAATTGCAGTGGACGCAAGCAGGTTCCCAGTGTTGAAGCGTTGGACAGGTTCCCCAACAGCAGCTTGCACGCCAAAGAAAGATGCATGCTGTTCCTTTGAGACCCTCCAAATCACTGAGTGAAGGCTCGCATTCGAATTCTGTGTCTTGCCTCGCTGGCATCTCTGGAGCAGGGTTCTTTTAGATAGCCGCGTATATACAGGCAGCATTGCTTCTGTCACATGTTCTGGCAAGTTGTAGTGGTGCCTAGGTTCAGGCTCTCTCTTTGCTCTCGCAGCATTGTGATGACAGAACATTGTCAGAACATTGCTGAGATCCCGTACTCCTTGGCGGGGTCCTTGAAAGCATCACCACTTTCTAGCCGCACCCGGGACACAGCACGAGTCCAAGGAATTCTTGTACGACGGATAAATCCACGATTGCAAATTCAGTTCCGCTGTCGTTGACGTCCTGTCTCGTGTCGACACCCAGCAGCTTGAACTTATGTTCCATTGCAGGCTGCGACGCCAGGCATGTTTTCCGGCGACCGCTGCGCGCTCGCTACTTCTTCAGTCGTGAAGGAAACGGTGCCTGCATGATCTGTGCCAACACGTGTGGCGTGGGCGGACCAAGTGTTGACGCTAGAGGTGCCAGTTTGCAGCTCGGAACTCGATCCGGTAGAATGTCCAGGCAGACCAGCAATCAGAAACTCCGTGAGTATGACAGGCCTAGCCGCCTTCCTTCCTGAATTCCCCAGCCGCTTGACTCCGAGCTTTTCCAGCCATCCAGGCAGCGAAATGAACACCTTATCAAATGTCATCGCGAAGCAAGCGGCTGAACAAACGTAGACAACATAGACAGCGGTGCCTTGAAACCAGAGATAAACAAACGTAGCAAAACGCGAGAGCGGTAGAGCCAAAGAGCGCCAGACCAATAGGAGCGAGGCGCGCTGGGTGTGTGCGCGCTTTGGCCAATCGATGGCACGGACGCATCCTTCAGAAATGACACGATAGCATCTGTTTCCCTTTACCGACACCATCTTGAACTGGCGCAAAATGTGCACAAAGAAAACAGCTTCAAAACAAGCACAAGATGGCGGCCACCGGCCGCCGCATTCGCAAATGGTGACGGCGCGAAGTTCGAACATTTTTTACCAAATTTTGCCGATTTTGTGTTCAGCCTGGCCCCTTTAGGCGCTATTGTTTAATTTCCGATTAAATTTAGCTTCTAGATTTCGTCGACGGATTCTTGAATTTATAACCGTAGCGAAAATACACTTTTCCGAAAATCGACCTTTCTTTAATTTTTTGCCGTTTCAAGATTCGCGTCACCCCTTAAACACCAAAATGAGCATAAAAATATTTTTTCAGCTTTCCTATGCATATTGTCTTACTAACGACTTTCACAAAAAACCCATTATAAATTTTTTTTTATGGTGCAGTAAAACATGGACAGCTTTATTTCACTCGCCAATGTTTCACGATCTAAGTGCAAAAGACAGAATGATTCTGTCTTCATTCCAGCTCAAAGTTTTATTTGCTGGAAATATCAAAATATTTACTTTGAGTACCTAAAACCTGCCTGGAATGTAGTCCTTTACCTGTGAGGACACATTTTCTTTACATATTGAGGTAATTTTTCGCTTCTTTACAGGAGTTTCGTGTGCCTTCGTCGCCTTTTTGGTCATTGTGCATCTATCCGTCGTGCAGAGGCAGGTGACAGCGCACTCACTACGTCCGCTCTTGTGTCTCGTTGCACAACTTCAATCCTCAATCCAAATATTCAACTGCGCAATCCGCAGTTGAATATTTGACGTGAAAACTTCTCCGCCGATGTCGCGTTGCTGTAACGACCACACGCGGACATAACTCACCATCGCTTGTGGTCGCGCCTTCATCATCGCTCGCGGTCGCGTAAGTGTTCTGTGGTCGCGTCGTCAGCAGCACACACGGGCGCGCTTTCCCAGTCACCGACGTGCGCCGGTCGTGCCTCGTCAACAAGCTCGGCGGCATCTGCTTCTACGAGTAGTTTTCCCCCTCTTTTCTATGCCTTTCGTGGTCTTCCGTACACGTGGGCCATTCGGAACTTCATTCCTTTGGGGCTCATTGCAGAAAATGTGCGTAAGCTGCCATGATCGTCAATCACGGTGATAGGAACGTGCAGCTCGCTGCTGTGCAAATGCATGCGAGAGGGGTTCGTCAGCAATTCAAATCTATAACTGCCAATAGGAGCGCACCCTGTGCCCCATGTGACTGCTACGCCAAATCACAATGCCGCATTTGCCTTTTTTTTCCGCTTGCGTTTGCTAGTTTATTTTTCAGTGGAGAATTGCGTCGCTCCGATTATCTTTAGCTCCGATCTCTCCTCCTTACGATGATACAAAGATGGCGGCGCTGCGTCAACAGACAGCCAGGCGATCTGCGGTGCGACGGGGCCTTCCGAAGCCCGATTTTTTTCACAATTTTTGATGACAGCACTGTGTGAAAGTGTTTTCTCGATTTCTACCGTGTATTTTGTTATAATATTTCACTACAAGGTAAATAAAGGTCCGTGGATCGCGAAAAATAAATAAATCAGAAAATCGAAAATTTAGGCAATTTGACCACTTCAATTGCCGCGTCCCCCCTTAAAGGCAAGCATTCATTTTTTCAGACTGCCCAACTTTTTTGACATTCTTGCAGTCCCTAGGCAGCCTGAAAAATCAAACATTGACTGTACTAGACCTAGGCTCGGGAGTGTTAGCAAGCACCACAACCCATGACCATGATGGGGGATATAGAATGTCATTTTTTGAGGGTGCTGCCATGCAATGCAAAAACTTGGTAGGATTTTGCCATTTGCACATACCTGTTGCATGCACGCAACTAAATGCTCTGTCCTAGCACTGACCTTAGTGCAATAGCGTTGGGCTCAGATGACTGCCCTCCAGAGTCTTCCAAAGGTGGCTCAACGAAATCAGCAGGCTTGGTTTCTTCAAATGATTCTTCTTCTTCCTCCTCTTCTTCATCACCATAGTCAAAGTCTAGCAGTTTCTGCAAGTGGGAAAACATGGCTATAATAAACGCCCATTATAATTAAATTACTTTAGCCCAAGTCTTTTCTTGTTCCAATTGCAGTACACCCATATTAGACACGATTATTTGAAGTAATTGGCATAGCTGCATGAGGCCACTTGGTGCAGTGCACATTTTTGTCCTCTGCTAGCCCTTTAAACTGCAAAGCTGCAACAAACACTCTTGCACGTGACAATACAGCAGAACCTCATTTATAGTTTTAGAAAAAAAAAAAAAAGCCGAGAAAAAATAGTATGCTAACCGGCAAAATGCACGATCCGAAGCAACAACAAAAAAAGAAATTTGACAGAATCAACTGCTGTTGACATCTACGTAGAGCGAATCGTCACTTGAATAGTTAGTTGCAGGCTCGAGACACCAACACACGTCAAGCTGACGGGATACCAGCGGCCCGAGACGTGTTTTGGTGTTTTACGATTGCATAGTGTTGACAGTGACGAGAAACCAAAAAGAAATCAAGCTGGTGGCCGATGCTGGATGCCACCAGAGTGTAACATGCCATTCACATTGTGTCGCCTGCAGCTGGGAACGGCGACGCATTTGGATTATTGCATACTAGAAGTGTGCAGTACGCTCCTGACGGCAGTATGCCCCATGCGCATGTAAAACAGATAGGTGAAGATGTTTATCACAATAGAGTTGGTGTCAATAGCTGTGAATGTGGCGTGTGACGACTCGGGAGGAGATTTTCTGGTACCGGAATAAGAAATTGAGTGTGCACCGGTGTTTTCACATGAGACAGGCAGGCGAGTATTGCGGGGAAGCTGATGCGGCGGGTGGCACGCCTCTTCTTGTTAACATGGGATCTAGTGACCTGAAAACGTATTGTATGATCGTAGTCTGCAGCAGGAAATGGCGGTACATTTGAGTTATCGCCTATTAAAAGCATGGAGTACCCTTCCAACGGCACCGCGTACATGTTGTGAACCAGATAGGTGAAGATGCGTATTGCAATAGGGTTGGTGGCGATAGCTGGTGTACAACAACCCTGGAGATTTGCTGGTACCAAAATAGGAAACTGGCATAGAAAACGTGCTGGCATTTTCACGTGACACAGGCAGGCGAGTACACACTGCGGTCAAGCTTCAGCAACAGATGGCTATTGTTCTCAATTGCACGCACCTCACACATTTTCTTGTTTACACAGGATCTAGCGGCCAGAAACCATATTTTTACAGATGATCCATGTTTATTAACAGATGAAGACCGGGATGGATGAGAGGTCGCCACAATGTTGTCACCGAAATGTTGCCTTGTCTGCTTCTCAGCTCGTCGTCCTCCTCCTCTTCTATCTACTCCTCTTTGCCATGTTACAATCCCCCTTTCGCAGACGAAGCCAGCTGGTAGAGTCACTGTTCTGTGGCAGGGAAGTAGCGCTTGAGGCGAGCAACATGAGCAAGCTGGGTGTTCTTGGAACGCCTATCAGTAGACAAAACTCGTGCAACCACGTAAGTTAGGTCGCTCAAGCGATCTAAAACAATGAAGAGGCCCACATAATGTGACAAGAGCTTGCTGCACAAGCCACGCTTGCGTTGTGAGGTCCATAGCAGCACTACGTCACCTTTTTCAATATAAATGGCTTGATGGGAAATATTGTACCAATCCTTCGAGTGGTTTTATGATGCCAATGTGCGAACGCATACAATTCAGCGGGCTTCCTCATCGAGGCAACATGTCTTGGCAACGAAATCCTCAGCGTCCAGAGAAAACGGCAGAATCGTTTTGAGGAAGCTCCGCGGCAATCGAGCATAAACCAGATAGAAAGGGCTGTAATTTGTTGTCTCATGCTTCACAGTGCTGTAGGCGTATGTTATGAATGGCAACACATTCCACTTCTTCTGGTTAGAGGACACGTACATGGATAGCATGCTCGTCAAGGTTCGATTCGTGCGTTCGACAAGATTGTTGGTTTGCGGACGGCACGGCGTTGAGTGACGAAATTGTGTTCCACATAGCTGAACCAGCTCTTCAACAGCGTCGGCCACGAATTGACGACCAATTGACACGCAATTGAGCCGTGGCGTAGGACTACATAATGCAACAAGAAAGCTGCGACGCAAACAGCGGTAGATGACGGTACTGCCGCGGTCTCTGTGTAGCGTGTAAGGTGGTCTACACAAACGATGATCCATCGATTGTAATTTGATGACCGTGAAATGGGCCCAGGAGGTCCACGCCGCCTTGCTCAAAGGTGCGCGAGGGGGAATCCATGGCTGCAGAAGACACGGTGGATGGTTGAAGGTTGTTCCGCCATTGGCATTCGTCACAACTAGCCACATATTTTTGTTGTTTGACACATGGGAGGCCAGTAGAAGCGCTTTTGCACACGTTGCAGCGTACGGGTGAATCCAAGATGATCTGATGTAGGATCATCATGCATGGCGTGTAGCACAGCACTACAGAGACTCTTCGGGCCGACAAGAAAACGGGCGTCACTAGCAGAGTGGTTGGTTTTATGCAACAAGTTGTCAAATATAGAAAAACCACCACTGGCTTTCAGATTCAGGGCCATGACGAATAGAGGTACCAGACTGACGTCGTTGCGTTGATCCTCCTGGAAGACGGTCGCGTCCGGAAATTCAGGTGCGATAGCAGCCAGACAGTCATCGAAAGTGTCTTCTTCAGAATTTGCCGTTGGTAGTGGTAAGTGGGAAAGACAATCGGCGTCAGCATCACGGCGGCCACTTCTGTATTTCACTACAAAGTCATACTCTTGCAGTCGTAAGGCCCACCGCGCTAGACAACCAGACGAATCCCAACGGCTGACCAGCCAGCATAATGAATGGTGATCAGTGACTATGCTGAATGGGCGACCATAAATGTAACAACGAAATTTCTGAACAGCAAAAACAGCTGCTATAGTTTCGCTCAGCATTGCTTAAGCAACGACTGGCATAGGCCACAACATGTTCGGCGTCGTTTCGCCATTGAACAAGCACTGCTCTGATGCCTATTCCACTGGCGTCAGTATAAATTTCGGTAGGCGAACACAGATCAAAGTGACGAAACATGGGGTCTAACGCTAGTAAGAACTTAAGGGGGGAGGCTACCCTGGAGACCGAACTTTTTTATTTTTTAAGATATCCAGATGAAACTTTCAGGGTATGTTCACACCACCGAACTATGAGGAACTGCGAAGTTTCATGAAGATAGGTTTATTAGTTCCAGAGTTATTGAGGTCTAACTAGGTGATTCATGTATATGCCTGAGGAAGAGCCTTGAGAAATGCCAGGACATCGTAGGAAGCTGAAATTCACTGTGATGATCCCTTGATAGATATCCCAGGGGGCTAAAGAGCCCTTTTCTTTAATTTCCGCTCCAAAAAATTTTAAGACAACTTTGAATTTGATGTAGCCAGTAATGACCACATTCATCAAAAATTAATTGCTTATTATAAATTAACTGCGCCAACTTTCAAAAAAAGGAGCCTGTTACCCCCTGGCAAAGTCATTAAGGAACAGAATAAAAAAAAACGGCATACAAATCTGAAGAGCGGTTCTTGAGATATCGCCTTCCCCAGCACCACTACTAGCGAAAAAATACATTCCGAGAAAACAGGCCTTAAAGTTGAACACATGTGTTTTTTTATTAGAAAGCTCCTGCGGAGCTTCTAATTAGCTCTTGGGGCTCCAGGCACACTCAGTGTGTCGGATTTTCGACTGGCGACAGCCGATAGCACAGTTTCGCCGCTGAAAAGCGTCTACGCAATCGGCACTCGCTGCGGAAGATCGGAAGTTCGATGCTCGTACAAGACGCATATCGCGCTCCCGCGCACCGAACATCTGCACTGTCTTGGGCTTTGCCGGCATCGCGTGCAGCGAAGAAATAGAGAAAAAAAAAAAGGCTGAGCAAATAATCTAAAAGATAGCGCTAGGCGGTGAACAGCTCGAAAGCAGGCGAGCAAGGGACGCGAGCGCGGCGGGCGCGGCATCAAAAGGAGCAGCCGCCGCCGCCCGCGCAGCAGCCAATGGCAGGCGAGCTTTAGCCCGCGGGATTTGAGCAGCCGCTGCCGCCCGCGCAGCAGCCAATGGTAGGCGCGCTTTACCCCGCGGGATTTGAACGCGCTGCTCCGGCCAATCAGCGCTCCGCATCACATCGCGGGAAAACGCCAATAGCGCCTCAACCGCGCTGACGATGCCACTTTGTAAGGCGGCAAAATAGAGACAAAGAATCCACGGTCAAAACGACACCAAGATGGCGAGGGCAGGCCGCATGGTCCGGGAATGGCGCGCGCGCGAAGTTTGACTTCATTTCGGCATTTGCGCGTGTTTTGTGGGCCGCGGTGGCCTCAAAAGTAGCGTTTTTTTTTGTACTTTACGGTTGAATTAGGTGCTGGTAATTACAGAACAGGTAGTTTATGAGACGTACAACCCAAAAATATGGTTTTTCAAAAAAAGACTTTTTCGCGATTTTTCGGTTTTCAAGGGCCGCGTCCCCCCTTAAGTTGACGGAACGATGACTCACATACTGCTGTCCTGTCAAACGATACATCCTTTTGCAACAGAGGCATCAACAGGTGCCCAATGTGAGCGAATTTCGGGACAAAATGGCAAAAATAAGAACAGAGTCACAGGAAAGTGCTCGGTTCCCGCGCTGACTGCAGAGGCTATACGGCACTGACCACTTCAATCTTGCGGGGGTCAGGTCTGACTCCGTCTTTGTCGATTAGATGACCAAGGACCAATGTCTGTCGCTCCCCAAACCTACACTTACCAGAGTTTAGAATCAAATCTGCTTTCTCCATGCATTTCAGAACCAGGCTAAGGCGCTCGTTATGCTCTTCAAAAGTGGGGCCAAAAATAGCAACATCATCCAGGTGGCAAAGACATATTTCTCACTTTAATCCGTGGGGAACTGTGTCCATGAATCGCTTGAATGTGGCGGGCGCATTACAGAGCCCGAACGGCATAACGGTAAATTCAAATAAATTGTCTGGTGTAACAAAGGCAGTCTTCTCTTTATTGATGTGATCCACAGGTATCTGCCAATAGGCTGAACGTAGATCGAGGGACGAAAAGTAGGAGGCAGAATATAGGCAGTCTATACGTCGTCGATTCGCGGGAGTGGGTACACATCCTTCTTGGTAATCGCATTTAGTCGCCTATAATCAACACAAAATATCCATGAGCCACCCTTTTTCACCAGGATGAGAGGTGTGGCCCACGGGCTTTATGATTCTTAAATGACATTTTTCCTCAGCATCTTTTGTACCTGGTCCACAATAATCTTGTGCTCTGATGAAGACACTCGGTAAGGCTTCTGCTGAAGAGGATGTGCCGAACCTGTGTCAATGCGATGACGAGCACGCGAGGATGGAATAGTTGTACGGTGCTCATCTTGAGAGAAGTCGAACACAGAAGCATACTGGGAAAGCAGTTGCACTAAGGTGTCCCGTTCACGTGAAGACAAAGACCATGCGTAGAATTTTCTGCTTGTAAGGGCAGGCAGCTCGTCCTTCAGTGGAATCCTCGTCCCCGACGACCATTGATGAACTGCATGTGACGTCGTCGAAGACAGCAATCTTCATGTGTTCGGGAGCACGCACCGGGACGGCAGAACAATTTACCACCCACAAAAACGTGCTACCATAGTTCACAGATATGATACTATTAGGTACCAGTAGGTTTTTCTTCACACAAGAATCGCGAAAGTGTTGCACCGCAACGTCAAATGAAGCGTCTGTACAAGTTGCGATGACAGATACCGGTGCTAAAAACCACAGAGGCAGTGTCACTCCCTCAGCAACAGCAAGTGCCTTTTGCCCAGCGGGTTGTTGATCCA
Organism: Dermacentor andersoni; assembly: GCF_023375885.2. Taxonomy (NCBI): domain Eukaryota; kingdom Metazoa; phylum Arthropoda; class Arachnida; order Ixodida; family Ixodidae; genus Dermacentor; species Dermacentor andersoni. The sequence goes on along the minus strand of NC_092819.1, from coordinate 12,820,177 downwards.
CGAGTTCTGATAATAAGGGATCCTGACGGGCATCGACTCCAAATTTTCCGCTATTTATCGAAAGCTCGCCGGCACCACAAATGAATGAAACCCCGCAGTTTTGCAGAAAGTCTATCCCTAACATACCAACGTGAGTGCAGAGTTTTAACATCGCAAACTCGGTTAAATAACACTTGTCCGCCAATAACACATTCCCAACACAAACATCAAGGGGACGCAATATTTGACCACTTACTCCACGAAATTTAGCATGCGTGTCGAGGGAAAACATCCCTTTGCGTTGAAGACGGTTCTTGAAAGAAAGGCTCATAACTGATCTCATAGCCCCAGTGTCCACTAAGGCCATTGTGCATATACAGTCGACTCCCAATAATTCGAAGCCGCTTAATTGGAATTTTCGGTTAATTAGAAGTGAAGTGCTGGTCCCGTCAGTTTTGCATGTAATCCTATGCAAGGAATCGCTCAATAATTCGAAGTCCTTATCCAGTAATATTGTTTAATTGGAAGTTAATTTTCAGCCGGGATCCTCGAGGTGACCGTCATTCTTTGGTAGAATGTGTAATTTTTTCAAGTGCTGCAACAGCTCCATTTTCCGCGTTGGTGTCATCGCCACCGCAGCCGTCCGCAACGCCGCCCTTCTTGGAGCGGCGCCATGGAGGAAGGAAACTGAGGAGAGGCCCTACCCCTTCCGCGCGCTAGGAGAAAAGTGTGGAGGAAGTGACGTAGTAGGTTCTTCTCTTTTTTGCTCATTTTTTATTTCTTTGCCGCGGCGTCTTTCGGGCCACAATGGCGGCTTCAATGACGACATCTTCTCTGCGTGCAGCTGCCTTGGGCAGAGGTCTGAGGCACCCTCTAGCTTAAGCGCGTTGCCGCAGAGAGCAGCGCCAATCAAGATAGAAATCAACTTCCACCGCCCCTGCGAGAGTGTGCTGACAACGAGAAAAATCACGTTTCGCGCGCTTCCGTTGTGGTCACGTGGCGGAACCGAAACCGCGTTGCCGCTGAGAGCGAGAATACCTCGCGAGCGGCGGTGATAAACAAGCTAAGAGCAGTGCCAATCAAGATAGAAATCAACTTCCACCGCTCTGCAAGAGAGTGCCGACAAAGACAAAAATGAAGTTTCACGCGCCTCCGTTGCGATCACGCAGCGAAACCGCAACCGCAAAAGGGGTGTTGCCACAGTCTGTGCGACGCGCTGAAGCTAGAAATCAGTTCTATTTATCTCCCCAAGAAGGTAGCACAAATTTCAAATGCCTCTTGTAAGTCCTGAAAGGTAGCAGCCCCTCCCAGTGACCACGCATCGTCATTATGGCGCGACATTTCAAACGGAGGGTCGAAACCGTACCCGTACGGCAAAAACCTTTAAAGGGTTCTTGCCGCCCTAAGTTACGAACAATTAGATATACTACATGGTCCATATTCACCAACAATTTCAAACTGCAGCATCAAATGAGGCAATTCTAGGAATATCGCATTTCTCCCCAATTAATTTTCTTAGTTATTAGTTCCATAGGCATTACGAAAGCCTTCCAAGCAGTGAGTAATTAACAATGAAGTAGGTGCTGCTAAATGGGCAGCTTCAATGGCCATCAGGTCAATAGTCTATTGAGTTGACGAAGCTGCATGTAACTCTTATCGAGATCTCAAAGACCTTCAACCGACAGATGTGGGCACCCTTATCAATAGTTTGCTTTCATTGCAAAGCAGTAAACACATCCCAAGAAAAAGAATACCAAGAAACAAGCACAACTCCCCCTCGTGACAAAGGCACTGCAAACGACAGCTGCAATATCACCAGAGTGCTCAAACAAAATTGACAACAATATGTACAAAATGTGCAAATGCAACGAGTACATGGCTAAAAATAGAGTATTTCGCTAGGACATTAAAAACCCTCCAGCAATGAAAATGTACACTTCAGGTATTTATAATTGTTACAGCTAATTACTTTCAGGGATGCAGAACTGCCACTTGTGTGACAGTAATGGCACAAGCACTTGGTGTCAGACTATGGAAACAGTTTTCTATACTCAATCATGTAGCAGTACATACTACGATTCCTTCAAATCAATACAGAATTTTGAAGGTCATCAATTATACAATAGTGCCAGTGTGACATTAATATTATAGCTGTAGCAGAGGGTTTCAATTTAACATGCACTAAACTTTTAACTCTGCCCATGTTAGTATGACTGCTACGACAGGAAGTCAAACACATGGCCTTGCACCCTGCAGCAAAATCCCATAGCAGCCAGCTCATTTGCATGCATGCCAAATTTACCGTACGTGATGTCGACATGACAATGCACAAGTTAGTATCATAGCTACCACAACTGCAAAATAAATTACATCAAAGATAAAGGTTCTGCTGTCCACCAACTTGCCTTGTTGAACTTCACAGTAGGAGCTGCTGGCTGGTGACTTGGTGGCTTGTCTTCAGCAGCTGACGAACTCCCAGGCCTGTTGGTCAGCAGCTGAGATGCGAGGCTCTGAAGCTTTACTAAAAGTTCTGGATCCGGAGGGGCTGCGTTTTCTGCCTCAGCTGCCATGGCCAAGTTCAAATTCTCCTGCAAAAAGGGCACCACCAACACAGAAACTGTGTAAAACGATACATACAGCAAACAAGCGTCCCTGATGACAAGGGGAAAGTATCTGAGGTTTCTTACACATTGGTCAACCTGTTATGAGGGACAGAAGGAAAGAGAAGATGTCAAGACTGTGTCACATAATGCTAAACACAGCAGCATGTGTGTACCATATGCTGCCTGTGGCTTCACTGTTCTGTGCCATGGTCAAGTTCCCTCCCACTGACAATCAAAGTAGGTTTGTTCAACTAAGTGCGCATGCAGTCACACCAGGTAAACATCCAAGTGAAGTGATAATTTGCTCCAAGTTCTTATATGTGCACATCCTTCCATGTGTGTCTCTTTGCCATAACAAAGTGCAGAAGCAGCCAGGGAAGAGTGGTCGTAACAGGCCCAGCATCAAATTGGACCTGGATTACCTGGACAGCTTACAAAACCAATTGGCATGCAGCTGAATGCATGCACATCATGCATTGCTGAATTAGTTTGTTGCAGTTTCAATAAATGTTGTCACCAATACAAGGCACACAGGCTCGCATGAATAACTTTGTTACACTTAAGCATGGCTTTTGCATACAGAAAGATTATTTGTGTGCAAGTCAAAGGATGCGTGTCCATACCACGCAAGTTGCATTTTATGCTTTTCTGACAAGGATGTTGCAAACAGAATCAAGGTTGTTCAATTTTTCTCTTTTCTGGCCCTGAAAATCAGGTGCGCATTGCATTTACAAGCATGTCAGGACTGAGCAGTTACAGTATGTCAGATCCCTATAATACAGAGCACACCCTCCCACCCCCCCTTTTGTTTTTGCCATATAGCACATCAACTCTCCAAACCACCAGAGTTCAGGCACCAGCTTAGTGTTGAAGCTAATGGCAGAGCACTGAGAAGGATGATTCAATGCCTCGAGACATCAGCTCTAGCAGTAAACCAACAGACTTGGCCAAAAGTTGGCCACAGCTGCCTTGAGAGAAAATGCAGGTGGAATACTCAACAACTGCGCTTGTTTGAAGTTTTCTCCTAAGCACAGCGTTTACCCCCAATTTCTGACAAAAGGTAGAAACAAAGACAGCGCGCTCACTTCTGATGCCTTGCTGGGCACAGGCATTTCGCTCTGGTTGAGCCACTGAAAAGCGTGCGAAAAAGAGCACCTCTGTGGCAGGTAACCCAATGAGCAAAATGTGGCATTTCCACTTTCAGAAAGTGCTGGCAAGCCAAAGCGCACCTGAGTGAGGGCATAAGTCTTGGTCTCTTGAACAGTTCCAGACATTGAATCCTGGATGTTGTTGCCATGATTCCAGCTCTTCCAATTTTCTGTAGAATTCTTGTTCACCTTGGTATCAGCCACCACATCTGAGCTCTGAGCAGAGTCCCCTACAAACAAAAACAGGAGGCAAAATGTGATTGTGTAGTAACATGGAGGCTGGATGTTTGAGCATGGGAGGTGGGTCAGGCTGATGAGGTCTGGACCACCAACATACTGTAGCAGATGAAAGTAAGAAGACCAAGGGGCACCACACTATGGCATACTTCGTTTAAGCTAAATTTGAAAGGTGTGCCTATTTATACATATAAACTATAATGAAGTGGGGCTAATAAAGAGACCGTACTTTGGGCTCACCAACAGGAGTAACAAAAGGGGTGTAACTTTTCTCAGCCTTATGAGAAACGTGAATAAGCAATATTTTGCTATAGCAGCAATCGTTATGTATTCGTAAGAGTGACTCAGGTGCACATGATGAGCATTGCATCTAAATGTTACCTGAGCACATCTTGCCACGAAGTAGAGTCGCCGATTGAAATTTGGACATGCTCAAACAGCTTCGTGGCACTGCCACCATACACTGAAAGGATGACTGAAATTTTACACTTTTCAGCATGCCGTTAGATTTTGACTTCACTTGCATGACTGAGTGATAATTAAGCCACTAATTGCAGCAGAAAGAGTGATATCTTTGTTTTAATTTGTTGCCAGCACGATCACCAGCCATGCCTCCTGCATCTGCTCGAACCAAAATTAATGAAGCCTAGTCAATCCAGTAGTTGTTGACTGTAGCCAAACTATCATAGCCATGTTTGTCATTTGTTCCTTTATACAGTTAAATTTCGATATAACGAAGTGCTTTATATGGAAATTTCACTGCATTGAAATTTAATCTTTTATGCAACTACATAGAGTCGCCGATCGATTTTTCTTACACAGAAAGGGGCCACAGGATTTTCCAAATTCTCAGCCAATTGAAGAAAGTAAATTTGAATGAGAAAACAAATTTATTTGCATGAATTTGGGAGTCGGCAACGAATAATACGGTTTCATGACACATTGACAATATCTTCACATCAGCGGTACAAATTAGGCGAAGTGAGACAAGCTCTCCTGCACTCCGCCCCCACAGCTGATATCGTCGCCTGCACTGGGACGACGCCATCGTGGAAAGCGGCGGCAGCGGGGAGCAAATGCTTGATCTGCCTCTGCCGCCGCTTTCTACGATGGAAACTCGAGATTCAAACCTCCAATACTAAACGCAAGGGAAGACGGCTAACATGATGCCACGCTGTCTCGGCTTGCCCACTCTTTTCACACGCAGCAGATTACCTCTAAAGCAGGGTGCGCGGCTGCGTATGCACTAAGCCACGCTAACAGCCATGCACAGCCACAGCCAAGACGCACGCTAGAAATTGCAAAACGCCAAGAAACGCCAACTTACCCCGCCGCCCTTCACGCGCGCTTGATCACATTACCGTGAGCAAGCGCCTCTGCCCCTCTTTCCCTTTGCTTGTGCAGGAAAGCGGCACTCGTGAAGCCGTCACTATGAAGGTGAAGCCACCTCGCACACTTTCACTCACACCTAAAGCACAAAGTGTGCAGGCCGCGATAGGATTTTATCGCACTTGGATTTTACAAAGAACATGATGCGTCTCCCCTTCGGCAGTTGCTCTTGTCATACTTCACATGATTATAGAGGTGCGTTTGCAAGCAGCCACTTGTAATTCAATCATTTGACCATCTGCACCTGTGGAAGCTTCCATTTATTGTCTCAGCATTCCTTTACAGTGGACACGAAATTCCATTACATTTAAACCGCATACAAACACACTTTGTTATATTGAGGTTCTAAATACATGGTGCTCTGTGGACAAGAGGTTATGAAAATGATATGTGGTGTTTTATGGCAAGAGGTTATGAGAAGTTAAATACTTCGTTATACCGAGAATTTCGTTATATTGCGGTTAAAGTGTATTTTAAATTGCAGAATGGTCCCAGATGACTTCTCCGCTACAGTCAAACCCGGCTATATCGAACTCGCAAAAAAACGCCTATCAGTTCGATATAGAGCATAATTCGATATAGCCTGCTAAATAATTGGATGTCATAAAAGCACATACCATTTATAAAATCACTTTATTGAAGAAACTAGCGTAGTTTCGCATAAATTAGTCCTGCATTTTCTTCTGCTTGGGCAATTTCGCTGCCTGCGACGCACGCACTTCCCCACGTTGTCTAAGGAGTCGGAGCAGCTGAGGCCGCAACCTTCCGCACTCGCGCAGAAGCACCGAACTAATGCGAGTGCACCAATCACTTCGGAGGATGTGGGCAAAGGACCGTAGTTGCTTTCCTCAATGTGCCTACTTTCATTTGTGCCCGGTACGATGTCGGCGATGTAGTCTTCGTTTCCGGGCTCTCCCGTGGTCGCGACACCATCATCTGCACTCACAAACTCGTCCACCGTTGATTCGAATGTCCCGGAAATTTTGACAGCTTGCTCCAAACTTCGGCAACACCGGCAACGGCTTTGACGCATTCATTAAAATTTACAGTCATCACCGAGCACGCGGAAACCGGAAAGTATGAAGAACCCCTCGTACGCGGCCGTGCGTACGCGTCGGGCGCCATGGGCACCGGGTTGAGAGTCTGGCCACTTTAGCCCTAATCGTGCCGAGAGTGCTCCGCGGAATCTTGCACGCTGCGGGAACATCCAACTTCTCATCGCGTTCGACGCAATTTATGATTTCGAGCTTCACAACGAAAGGCGAATTCTGCCGCTTCATCACGGCAACACTGCGGGAGACGGCCCACAAGGCGCAAACACGATAAACCAGAAAAGCAGCCAGACAACTCGCACTTTCGCCATCTTGCACGAAGACAGCACAAGAGCCTCTGATTGGCTGTCTGAGCGAGCGCTGAGGCGGGCCAGGATCATTTTTTGCTGGGGAGTGTCGATAGATAGTGATCTAAAAAAAGGAAAGACCCTTGATTCTGCAACCCGTGATGGAGCACGGCGAAGCGTCGTCAGGGGAGAGGGAATGGGAAGTGAAAGATGATAGAGAAAGAGGGAGGATGTGGCCTAATAGACTCCACTATGCGCGACAGGGGGAGTGTCGACGGCTCGCCTGAACAGCCCGAGGCAGCGCGGTCACGGTAGGGAGAGCGGTTCGATGGAGCCGCGCCGCCGGGTTTCCCCGCTACCGCGTGGGAAAGCCAACTTCTGGGGGCACTTTTCCGCCGCTTGACGTTCGATATATCGGGAGTCACTGCAATATTTGTTCGATGTAAGCGTAATTTTTGCTATATATACTCATTGTAACTATACCGTGACCAGAAATTGTTCGATATATAGAATAATTCGATGTAAACGGGTTCGATATAGTCGGGTTCGACTGTATTATGAATTTTCGTCGTACAGAATCATCAGGCCTTGTGGTCAAATCAATACACAAGACTAGATAGAATAGATAGAATGATGCAAAAGCATTTGCTGCAAACACAACAGAAAGTGAGATAAACCAAATGCAACAAAACTGTGTCCATACACCCTAAAACGCAGCGTATAGAACAGAACTCACCTCCTGGCACAGCTGCTGGACTGGCCATATCCAAGAGCGGCTGGATGACATCGGGCGGGAACACTTGGTTCTTCTGCCACAAGTTAAGTACCCGAACAATCTTCGGCTGCATACAAGCAAGATAAACTGGGATCAAACGAACTATGCAACTGTGAACACTAACGAAAATTGCAGAAATTAAAGCCTTCTGGCTACAAATGAAAAATAATATTGCTGTGTGTTCAGGGTGTTTACCAAGTTGACATTTCCAAATTCCCTGAGAGAGAGAGTTTCATGTCAAGATGGGCTGACACCATGTCGCCCAATGCTGTCTCTCACTAGTAAGCATGTTAAAAAATAAATAAAAGACACTTAATACAGTTTGAATAGTAAGAAAATGAACAGCGAATAAAATATCTTCGAAAGAAATGATAAAGCCCCTTTGCAAATCGAGTCAAATATTTTAAATACAAATAAAAAGATGCATACAGAAGCAAATATTTTCGAAAATGAGCTACTTCTAGCAAGTGATGGCAAGCTCATTGGTATGAGGCCCAAACTTTGTGACAAGTGCGATTCTTTCACTTGTGAAAGTCAACCAACTGTCCTGACATACTCTCAGCCTGCACACAACGCCTCAGAGTAATGCGTTTCACTGCTTTAAAGAGTTTATTTTGGTTTGGATGAGGGACACCTGCATCTCTGCGTCAGCCAACACTTTGCTTTTGGAGCTCAAGCTCCTTCAAAGAAGCAGCGGCACACTTATTCCTTCCCCGTTCTTTCCTCACTGCATCGGTCTTTTCTGTTCTCATCCTCATTCCGACGTGCATTCGCTTCACGGACCATTTGAAGCATCCTCTTGGCCAGTTGTACAGTCAACGTCTGGTTTTTGCAGACTTGCTAGGGGCCATGAAAATGTCCGAAAATTGAGGCAGTCCGGAAAGAAATAAAGAATGCATGTCCTTTACTGCCCTTAAGGGCTCGAAGTGCCACAGGCACGTCCTGCCAGTACACTTATTAAGCATGCCGGTACTCGTACTGTGACAGGAGGTGGCGGGTGCACATGTATAATTAAGGAATACATACTGTGTCCCGTGACAACTGCCCTCTTCCCACGCTTAAGCTTCACTGCAATACTCTGCATATGCTTAACCATGTAAGACTGCTGTGTGGAGGCGAAGGTGACTTTCGGGAACCGGCATATACCAATGCGCCGTGTTTTCCGAGCTTCGAAGTCAATCGCGAAGATTACAAAGGCAGAGTCGGTGTGATTGCTGACAGCGGCGAATTCTTTCAATGAAAAAAAAGAACATGGCACCGAACAGCAAGAAGCTTCATAGCGAACGTCAAAGCAGCTTGGCCTAGCTTTGCCGCGGTGGTGGCTACGGATGCCAGTGGATCTACATGCAAGAGCGCCGGCTCGAGGCGGTGAGATAATCAAAATGGCGGCAGTGGTGGCTTTGATTAATACCGTTTCAGACTTGCAGCCACGGCAAAACGAACGGCAAAGGGTTCTTGCGTCCGTTTCAGACATTACATTGACTTTAAGGGGCGGTGTCACGAAGCCATCTGAATTAACCGGCATGTCTCAAAAATCGGGCGTTCGGAAAATTGGTCGTTGACTACACTGGCAACACCTGCAGACAACAACACAGCATCAGACGATTCATTATGATTCCTCTGTTACTTGAGCCAGCATTAGCGTGACTTTAGTTCCCTTTCAATAAAGTTGGAGCTAATTTTCCCTGATAGCAGTACAAGTTCCCAGAGTTTTCCCTGAGTATTTCCAAGCTACTCAAAATCCCTGAGAATTCCCAGTTTTCCCATTGGTAGACACCCTGTGTTCTAAACAAAACTATTCCCTTCAAGCTGTAATTAATAAAATTATGCACTTATTCATGCGTGTATTCAGTGGCAGTGTGCACAAATGCAGATGTATATGTATACATTTCATTCTGTACATTTATTTTTCAGCCACTTGATACAATGAGTGATAATTTAAGAATGGGAAAATTAAATTATTTTTATAAAATACAGCCTGTGAAATATAGATTGCTGAATGAGCAGAATATGACATCAACCTATTTGTCATCTCTTCTGTCAATATATTTATTTTTTCAAATTCCCTCACGAAGCAGTTAAGAAGAGTGACATTGCTATGCCAAGCAATGCTTACCCTGTCCTCAACTGGACACTTGAAAAGGTGTTGAAATGTGTTGTGGATGTTCTTGGTGAACCGCGGTGCAAATACATCCTTCTCCTGCCCAAACTGATGCCGTGATTGGCGCACAATCGAGTCCACAACATACAGACCTGGCACCTTGTACTCTGGCCGACACTACAATGGCAATGGAAACAGTACAAATCAGCATAAGAAATGAGCAGTCAAAAAAAAAAAGGCTTATTGTCTGCATCCACATTGCTCCATAAATTGTTTGCCTTAACATCTGCGAAATCATGATTATAAAGCAAAGGTACATGCAACGAAGAGCTAGATAATGTTAAGGCTGGGAAAATGCACATATACATTCAACTTCCTGCATCTCACAACAAAATTTATCAAGACCCTAAGTGGCTGCCAGAACGCAGGTACACAGAAACATACCATTGAACAATGGCAACATTTGTTGCTTTATTTAAAAATGACAACACTGCCAAAAAACTTGATTTGGTTATTCATATATGTTTACATCAAAGTGAAACTCTCCACACAGTTTTTTGATAGGTGGTCTGTGGTGCCTTTGCACAAACTAAACTGAGTCATTTAGGGTTGTTCAGGAATTATAGGTTTCTTGTATCATTTACGCTATTGCATGATCATCAAATATGGCAACACCACTTGGCTCCCTATGAAGTACAATGACAAAAGTGCCAGTGAAAACAAGGTACTGTGAGACACCTGTAAAATGGGTGTCCAAGAATTTGCCTCATTATTGTAACACTCAATGCAACTTGTACGAATGTGTACGGCACTGTCAACTAAGTTTAGAGGACTCCTCATAGCAATGTTTAAAGCATGCGAAAAGTATTGGTTAGACCAATATTGGTATTGTTTAGCTTGGTGGCAGCATCAAATGAGCATGCAGAAGAGAACAAAAGAGAACCAGTACAGACCTTTTGAACGAACTTCTCGACACTCTGCACAATGTGCTTGTAGAATTTTATTGCTTTGATTGCCGATTTTGTGATCGCTGTCATCTTGGCTTTAGAGATCGGAGGTTTGCCTTCATACAGCGAGGTGAGCTACTCACGAAAAATAAAAACAACAACAAATAATTCAGACGTCAAAACATACTCGACATAAACATTACAACACATATTTACAGAGTCCCACATATTAAAATTCCAATCAGTCATATTTATTTCATTACACATGGAGGCGTTACACTTCTACTAGGCATGCGTACTAAAAACACATCATTGCAAGCTGCACAATAACCCGTAATTCGACGTCGGGAACCACGGATGTTGCTACAGAAAAGGAGACCGACTCGTTATTTTCCGGCATATTTAACACATGTAAAGCTGGCGGTTACAATCAAGTCATAGAAACTTTTCGGAAGAGCACTACGTTTTTTGATTCCCTTAGCAAACAAGTTAAGTCATAAGACCGCTGTAAGAAGCTGCCACTCGTTTGAACAAAGAAAAAAGAACCAAACAGTGCATGCAAAGGCTGAAATGCGCGATCGCAGTTAAAATAAACCGAAATCCTTCAAGAACCGCACATGCACAGGCTGCATCCTCGTGAAACTTGAGTAGCGAGAAAACCGCGCAGTGCTCGGCACGACGCTCTAACCACGGGGAGTGCGATACGCAGTTAACATAACCGACCGATCGCAAAGGAGTTTGCGCCAAATCTCAACAAATGTCGCATGTTCGGCGCGATTTTTGTTAGCAGACATTGCAAAAGAAGTCGGGACAAGATTAAAAGGGGCCGTCAATATCCCAGCGCACGAACATACACGCGCGCGCACACACTCAAATGTACTGAAGCACAGCGACCACGGCAATCATTATCCGCGTGATCGACGTTTCTTTATACACCGGGCATGCACATAAATCTGAGGCTGCACTCAAAATGTGAGAGCCGTCAATTAAGCATGTCTCCGCAAAGCGATAACGTTTATTCCCCTCTAAATCCTTATAAAAGTGGTAGAAACATGCCGGTTAGGCCTCATACGCGATACATCAAGAGTAAGACAAAATAGGCGCTTGAGGAACACTAAAAATATATAAATAAGTTGCCTACCTCGCTGTTGAAGGCTTTGACGACCTCCATGTCGGAAATCGCGTGAAACTGTCTATCTTGATTAGTATTTTTCACACTCGCTACCTTTTAAACACCTCGCCAGCATCCAAGATGGCGAGCGACATTCAGAATCGTGTCTTTCGCAGCAAAGCCTAACGCACCGCCTCATTGGTCAATATCTAAAAAAATAACCAATCGAAAGACAGAATAATTCTACGTCATACAAACGATTTATTGCCGCGTCGTGGTGATTTTGTGCACTTGTTAGTTCAGTTTGTAATTGAAGGTAAGCGACAATTCTTTCACCACCAGTTACAATTGCAACATTACAGAAAGAAAAATTTTAAAGGCTTTGGTTGTATTTGTTGAGACCATTGAGAGTTTCTTGCCTTATGTTCACGCCACAAAGAGTCATTGTCCGGTTCCGGTAGATGGGCCAACAGAAAAGGCGCGAAATTGAAGATGCGTGTCCCGGGATGAGTTTGCTTATTGTGTAATGTCGTTCGCTGGAGAGTGCATTACGAAGTTCGATAACGCTGGAAAAACAAACACCGAATTTCGCATTGTCAATCAACGCATATATACCGCGTTGAAATGTAGTCAGCGTTGTTACTACGCGAGTGAAACTAACTGGCAGTTCTTTAGCTCGTGTCTGCGCGCTTTAAGTTTAAAACTGCGTTAAGAGCAATAACCCAGTTGACATATCCTTACAATACTTTTTTAAGCGTCTTTAATCATTCGCTAACTTGCAGCAAGCAGATCGATTTAGCTGGTGTCTGGCGCGCTTTACAACTAACAAATGAGTTTAACCCAATAATATAGTCGACATCTCTTTACAATGCTCTCTTAAACATCTCCCTTATCTAAATGCGAGTACGTGCTAGGCAAGTGAAAATTTTCTCACATTTCTGTTATGTTCTCAACACTCGGCTTTGTCAGACTAAACGAGATCTCGCTCTGTTTTCATCGTTTTGCATGGCATATGGTATGACAAGAACTTTATTTTGGTCCAGAGAAACTAGGGCCCGAGGGCAAAAGCCCCCAGGGTAAGTCGGTGGCTCCGCCCACGTAGGCACCGGTAGGCCAAGGGCTTTCCCGATGTCGTGAGCTCTCCGGACGGCCAGGAGTTGATCTTGGAGGACTTCGCTGGATATGCGCCGACTCCAGTCCTCCTCACTGTTGAGATCCGAAGCCCTTTGGTTGGGGCACAGCCAGAACATACGATCAAACAGACACGGAGTGTGTCCACAACTTTTACATCCCGCGGGAAAATCCTGGTCGATTTTTTTAAGCACAAAAGCTGTGGGATAATATTTAGTTTGTCATTCTTAATGTGACTGCCTGAGCTCAGTTGAGCTTCTGATGGGAGGGGGGAAATACCTCCTGCCGTCCCTATAGTGCGAGGTGATCTCGTGTAAAGTATTAAGTGGGTCTTTGTCGGAGCCGCACTCATCCTGGAGCAGTTCCTGATCTGATGCGTGGCATGTGAGATCTCGCACAGCAGAGTGAGCTTGCTCGTTAGGATTGCAGCCATTGGGGCTGACCGAGTGGCCCTGATGAGCCGGAAACCAGACTAGGTGTGAGCTATCCAGTTGCTCGTAATTATGAGTATTAAGACAGTGTGTAAGTAACTTGTGTGCTTCCATTGAGACGAAGCCGGCTGAGTAGTTCCTAATAGCTGTACGGGAATCAGAGAAAATCGTGGAGCCTGTCCTCATTGTAATTGCAAGTGCTATGCTTGCTTCGGCGGCATGAATTGAGCGCATTCTTAGTGACGCCGTGCTTATTAATTTACCGCTCTCATCGACCACGGCAATAGCGTAGCGGTTGCCCGATCCATAACTAGTTGCATCGACAAAAAGAGCTGAGCTTTGTTGTTGGTGCAGTTTGCAATCTGTGACATCGAATGCGCCTCAATGAGCTAGCTCATCTATAGTGTTATGACGTCCTAACTTGTTGAGGAGTTCTGTACTCGTTCCGTGCGGGAGTGCCAGAGCCCTTTTGAGTCCGGAGCGTATAAGTGTGTTTAGCTTAGCCTTCTCTCCTTTCCCTCAGTTCAGGTATGATGCAATGTACGTCACATGATTGATGAAGAATGCCTGATATGCTCTGATGAGATTGTCCTCCTTGAGGCCTGCATTTTGATTTGAGACCCTGCCCAGGAGCCTTGTTGGCCTGACCTGTGAGACGGTTTAGGGCCGTTTCATTATAGCTCCTTGCGTCAATGAGAAGACCCAGAATTTTAATTGTGTCTACTCTGGGCATGACCCGTCCTGTGTTGTCTGTGATTTTAATTGGTAGAGTTTCTAAAGGCGCAAGGTTTCTAACACCTTGTCTCACCTGTCTAAAGAGCAGCAGCTCAGATTTACTAGGTGATAGCCTGAGTCCGGTGCCCTTAAGGAAGGATTCTGTGGTGTCTACGGCTGCCTGTAGTGTCTGCTCTAGTGCTGCGAGTAACCCCCTGGGGACCCACACTGTGATATCGTCAGCGTATATGACGTGCCCCAAGCTCGAGAGTTTGGATAATTCCTCCAAGAGCCTGTGCATGGCAATGTTAAAGAGGAGTGGGGACAATACTGAACCTTGTGGTGTGCCGCTGTTGCCTAAATTGTATGGACCGCCTCTGACTATCCAGAGTTTGACCCGAGCTGTCCGATTAGCTAGAAAGGACCTCAAATAATTGTAAAAATTGCTTCCCAGGTTCAAGGTTGAGATTTCATGTAGGATATGTTTATGTGCCACCGTATCAAATGCTTTGATAAGATCCAGACCCAGGAGGCCCTTTACGTCCCTGCTAGGGTCATCAGTAATAGCATGTTTCATCATGAGCATGGCGTCCTGTGTGGATAATGCTTTCCGATAGCCTATGATGTTGTGCCTGAAAAGCTCCTGGTTTTCTATGTGTTCTATTATCCTGTTATGAATAGCATGTTCGGCTACCTTGCCAATACAGGATGCAAGTGATAGGGCCTGAGGTTCTCCTTTGTTAGTGGTTTGCCGGGTTTCGGTATAAATGTCACCTTGGCCTCCCTCCATTCCGGTGGGACGATGTCGGATCTCCAGTGACTATTAATTTTGACCGTGATTATGTCTATGGCATCATTGTCCAGGTTTCACAAAAGTTTATTTGTGACGTCATCCGGACCCGGGGCAGATCTCCCATTTAATTTAAAGAGTACATGCCTTATCTCAGCTGCAGTGAAGTCACTGTCCAAGTCCGGTTGTGATATTCCAGAGTTAGGTTAGCTTATTTCTTCTTCGTTCTCATATTCATTTTTAAGTGGCAGGTACATGTGCGCGAGGTTGTTTGCGACCTCTCTTGCTGCCCGCCCTATAGTTATCTGTTTATTGACGAGTCTGTTTATGGCGAGGTTTGTAGTACCCCTGGGGAGCTTGTCATTAAGTAGGCTTTTCAATATATTCCATTTGCCTCCTCTGCGCAATCTGCCGTCTGTTTCTGAGCAAGCTTCGTCCCATTGTTGACGTGAGAGTTGAGCCATGTAGGTTTCGATATCACGATTAACTTGGGCGATCTTGGCTCTAAGTCTTCTATTAAGTCTGTGACTCTTCCATCTCGTTAGAAGGGAAGTCTTCGCTTCCAGCATGTGAGCTCGCTTGGAGTCCATTTTTGGGACTTCAATTTCTGTTGAGACTGCTTTAGTAGCTTTCTTAATCGTTGCCTTTACTTGATCTAAAAGCTCCTCATAAGATTCGCCATCTATGCTGGTTTCCTTACGCAACTTACGAAAGAGATCCCAGTCCACGTACTCATATTTCCTTAGAGGTGGTGGTTGCGTCTGTAAGATGTCCTCAATTATGTAATGATCACTTCCTAAATTCTCCTGCATATTGTCCCACGAGCCTTCAATTCCCCTAAGAAATGTTAGATCCAGGGTTGTATCTCTGGTAGTGGAGGTACCAGTTCTCGTGGGGAAGTTAGCATCTGTAAAAAGAGCAAATTTTAACTCACTGGCCGTGGTTGCTAAATTAGTACCCTTGACGCTCTGATGACCATAGCCCCATTATTTGTTGGGAGCATTGAAGTTCCCAGCCACTACAAGTGGGGCTGTATCTGCCTTATTGGAAATGCGGCCCAAGAGGGTCTTAAAATCCCTTTTCCTATCTGTCGGAGAGCTATAAACAGCTATATACATGTTAGCTGCTTTTCTGTTCTTCAGGATGAGTTCGATCATTTGTGCTTCTAGACCAACCTTGTACTTTGGAAGCTCGTGAGTTTCATAGGAGGTACCCTTTCGAACCAAAATCGCTATTCCCCGACCCCGTGGAATGATCAAGGTTTCGGAGTTGTAACCTGGTAGAGAGATATCCCCCTTAGCTAGTGTTTCCTGTAAAAGAATAACGTGCGGCTTAACTTTGGCCGATCTAATGAGCTACTGCAGGGGAGCCTTGAGCCTTCGGAAACTCACACAATTCCACTGCCATATTTTAATGTTGTTGCTGTCGTTTGCAGCCATTATGATCCGATTGGTTGACCACCCGAACCCATAGATTCCATGCTCGGGCGGACTCTAGGGACTCGTGGTTTCTGCCTCCGTGGACTGCCGATGCAGCCGCTGCGCTTGCCTTTGCCTTAACTTTGGGCCTTTCTAGTTGACCCACTCGAGCATCTAGATTAGTGATGAGCTCCATGATTTTCGCCAGAGTCCTGTCTATTGTTGCTAACCTAGCGACTATTCTGACTTTTTTGGGTTTGGGGGGGTGCCTCACTCTCTCCCATCTCCTCTGCCTCAGTGGTTTCTAAATCTTCCTCCTCCGTTTCGCTAATGGGAACAGGGTGGGAGGCTTTACGTTTGGGTTTGCCGGCCAAGGGTTTTGGAGCCGTTGTCTCCATCTGACTACGGGGCGTTTCGGACCCTTCTTTAAAAGATTTAAAAGCCTCTCTGAGCTCAGACAGTTCTTGCCTTAATTTCCAATTTTCTGATTGTAATTCCAATATTCGGGGATTTGACTCACGTTCCGGCTGTGCCCTACTGTTAGTACTCCTAATACTTTGCCCTTGTTGGTTGTCCTGGGGTTGTCCTGGTTTCCCAGGGCCTCCGTTCTTGACTCGGTCGGCCCAGGTTGCTCTTGGGGTCGACTGTGAACGGGACCTCGATCTTGCCCCAGGTCCTCGGGGTTGCAAGTCAACACCAGAAGATTCTCCGGAGCTGGGTTGTCCTCTGGATCGAGAACGCCTCCTGGAGCGGGAGTGCCCTCGTGAGCTGGAGCATCCTCTCATGCAAGAGCGCAAGTTGGCGTCATTTTCTTGCATCACCCCTTTGCGCTGGGAATCGTCGCTGTCGTCAATGTCGTCGGCCACCTGTGTATAGCGTTCTTGCTGTCATTGGCGCCTTCGACACCTTTGTCTCACAATATAAGGCATCTGGAACCTTCGACTGCATTTTCGGTCCCCAGTTGGGTGTGCACCACCGCAAATAGCACACTTGGGATCACATTGATGATCTTCAGGTGGGGAAGTGATTCCACAGCCCCTACACTTTCTAACACTTGCCGGATTGGGACACACGTCGGATCTATGTCCGATTTCACCACAGCCGTGGCACACATCTATCTGTCATCGGTAGAGATTACAGGGCATGAGTACCTTACCACAAATAAAGTGGTTTGGCACTCTTTGTCCTTCAAAAAGTACCACCACCATTGTAGTTTGCTTGATCCAACGTACCTCGACGAGGCCCGGATTTAGATGATTGACGAAAAGGGTTTTCAGTTCCGCGTCGCTAATGTCCAGGTCGATACCGCGAACAACACCCTTGCATGTATCTTCTCCTGCTGCGGTGTAGGCCGCCACTTCGAAGGGTCCATCCCTCGTATGGATCTTACGTACCTTGGCATAAGCTCTCGCGTTTTCTTCCAGCGGAGTCGATACCACCAAAAGGTTTTGACAGCTGTTCGGACAGTACGTGTCCTCCGTTGTGTCTTCCGGCGCTAAGGCTGCCGCCATGGCCAGTACTCTGGAGAGATGTACCAGCCTAAACTTTTTAACGTCAAGGCTGCCGCGTGGGTGGACAATTATCTTGATGTGATCCCTCGGTAGCATCGGGATGCTAGAGGCGGTAGCGACGCGCTTAAGCACGTTCTGCGAGGTGGCCGTGCTGCAACTACCTTTCCCGCCATGGTTGCTATCCTTTATAGCCACGGGTTTTCCGCCAGCGGCTAATGCACGTCTCCTTCGGCGAGTGATGGCTGTCATCCATCCGATATCTTCCTCCGAGGTGATCCCCAACGCCTTCAACAGCTAAGCCGGAGGCCATGCCTACATTCCGTCGTGCCCGTGAGGCCTAGGCCTACAGCACGAGTTAGGGGCTGGCACCTTTTCTACGTGGCACGCAGAAAACAGTTCACAAAGAGGCGAAAAATGGACCCACTGGCAAAAAATGGGCATCCACGTAATCCTTGTGATAAGACGCGTTGATTGACACCACATTCTCAGGGGTGGCACAAAAATTCGGAGCAATGACATTGATCGAAGCGGGAGCCGATGTTTGCATGACCTCGTTTTGCATGGTTCAGTTAACTGCCGCCTCTGCACCGCGCGCAAACACTCCATTTCTAAGCTCTAAACCATACCTGCCTCTATATCTTCGACATCGTTTTTGTTATTGTTGTTAATCACGCTCCATGTTGAAACTTTTGGACTATCGTGATAAGGTGAAGATCTTCAAATGCTGCTCAAAACTAAAAAATTCAGGATATTCTATCAGCGAAGACTTTTCACGTCCTCTCAGCGAAATCAGAAAGAAACTATGGGACACAACTAAAATAAACCGTGACAGAAAGGAGAAGGTCTTCTTAATGCACGACAAAGTAAGCATCAATGGCCAGCTTTTCAAATGGGTTGAGGAAATAAATGACTTGGTCAAAATAAAAAAAAGTGAGAAGAAAATAGAAAAAAAAACGGAAATGCGAGCAATCCATCAAAAAGAACACTCAGCTGCCGATAACCCTATTAAATATAAACGCGCGCAGCCTTCTAAATAAGACTGACCACTTGGAAGCTACCCTTCTCGCCTTTAATCCAGATTTTGTTGTGATCACTGAGACTTGGCTGCACTCTGGCGTTCAAGATCATGAAATCGTTCCCCCGGGCTATGTCATCATTCGCAAAAACAGGGAATCTAGGGGTGGGGGAGTGGCCTTGGTCTTAAAACGTGATCTACCCTTTACGCAAATGCCTGACATTCCTGGTGTAGAAGCCGTTTAGTGCAAAGTTCACTTGAAATGTCAATCTGCTAATGTGGGCGCAGTCTACAGGCCACCAAATGCTGAAACTGTGTATTTGGATCTTCTGTTTGATTACATGTATAAATATGTCTATGGCTCTATGATCATATTAGCTGGCGACTTTAATTGTCCGCTAGTTAACTGGAATACTTTAAGCTCAACTGATGCAACAAGTAATGCCATGTATCGTATCCTATTCACTTTAGAACTTGTACAAATTGTTAGAGAGCCTACTCGTGCGCAAGGATCATCCAATTCTATGCTAGACTTGGTGTTTGTTAGTAACTACTTCAGAATAGATGATTGTAAAGTTGAAGTGTCAAAAGGAATTTCTGACCATGAAACGGTACTGTGTACGCTGTGCTTGCCAAACTTGGGTCGCCAGCGCGGTCCGACGAAATATGTGCGCGCATTTAACAGAGCGAACGACGCAGCTGTTATGACGTATCTTATTCATGAATTTAATGATTTTTATGATTTGTATGTTCAGAGTATCATAACTGTTGACACCTTGTGGGTACAATTTAAAGAGCACGTGATGCATTGCATCACAAATTTTATCCCTTTGAAAAAGAAGCCAACATGCAAGCACAATCCGTGGATTACTCGAGAAATAATCCACATGAAACGAAAAATTAATAGGTTAAGGCAACGAAATAGGCAACGACCAAACTTAGAACTAAAGGTAAACATAATTTCGCTAACAAAACAATTAAAGAATAAAGTACTCGAAGCCAGGAAACAATTTTGTAGCACTACACTTAACAACTTCATTAAAAATTCGCCGGCCAAGTTCTGTAGGTATTTAAACAGAAAGAATGTTACTGCTAGTTCGCCTACACATGGAAAGCAGCAAGCTGACTCATTTAACAATTACTTCCAGTCGATATTCACCGCCGATAATGGTGTTTTAGGAACATTAGCGTGCTATAGTAATGAGTCTACACAACTTTCTGGCGCTCCGGTCAAAAGTGTACCTGGGATTCTTTCTCTGTTGTTGAACCTTGATGAAAGAAAGAGTTGTGGTCCTGACGGAATTCCAAACTGCTTTCTTAGGCGCTATGCCGAACCAATCAGTGAATATCTCTACCTCATATTTTCTAAGTCACTTCAGGACAGCTGTCTGCCCGCTGAATGGAAGGTAGCAAAAATTGTGCCCATTCACGAATCAGGTGACGTAACATCCCCGTCCAATTACCGGCCTATATCCCTCACATGTACCTGTTGTAAAATTCTTGAGCACATCTTAAAATTTCTTAAAGAGCATACTGAGACCATCATTCACCAAAACCAGCATGGCTTCAGAGCAGGGTAGAAATCTTTCATGACCTCGCAGAGGGAATCAATCATCAAAGTAAAACTGATATAATTTTCCTTGATTACTCAAAGGCTTTTGATCGCGTGGCACATGCTAAACCGAATTTCAAACTAAACAAAATACTTGGCGATGGTCCCGTTACGAGGTGGATAGCCAGCTACTTATCGGAACGCCGACAATATGTGCAATACAATGACCATGCTTCTGATATCGTTCCGGTCATTTCTGGCGTGCCGCAGGGCTCTGTGCTAGCGCCATTTTTGTTCATTTTATACATAAACGACATAACATACCACGTTGATGTGAAGGTGCGTCTCTTTGCGGATGACTGCGTGCTATACCAAAAAATAAACACTCATGCAGACCAAATAAGGTTAAACACAGCTTTGGGCAACGTTATAAAGTGGTGCAATACATGGCAAATGGCAATCAATATGGAAAAACTGTAGTGATGTCTGTCACAAATAAGAAAACAAAACTTAATTTCCCTTACGGTACTGGCAACGGCGCTCTCAGAACAGTAACTGAAAAGAAATACCTTGGTGTGATTATCTCTGATAATCTCAGCTCTAAAACCCAAGTACAAAACATTACCAAAAAAGCAATGAACAGTTTATACTTCCTTAAGCGCACCTTGCGCTTTGCGACTTCAGATACCAAGTCCTTATCTGTCCAATCTTAGAATATGCAAACATCGTCTGGTTTCCATATATGCAAAAAGATGTACACATGCTCGAATCAGTTCAACGAAAAGCTGTTCGCTTTATCTACCATAGATACCGGCGCACTGATTCTCCCACAGAGCTGCTTTCCTACGCAAGCCTAGCCACCTTATCAAGCCGCGTCACGCTCCATAGACTCAAGTTTCTTTATCAATTAATTCATAATGCATTTAACATGGATCCTGCTACTTACATCAGTTTTAATCGTTCTAGAGAAACACGTCACAAGCATGACTTTACGATTAATGAATACTCTTGTGCTAACAACACATATTACTTTTCCTTCTTCCCTCGAGCCATAAGAGAATGGAACGGCCTAGATAAATCTATAACTGCGCAGGATTCCTTGAAAAAGTTCGCTGAGCTCGCAGCCTCGTCAGTCTTGTCAACAATCCAGACCTGATGATCATGTTCAGACTGTATTGATTTGGTGTTGTTGCCCACTCGGTGTGTAACTGGCGTATTACTGTACTGTACTGTATACTGTTTGTATTGTTGCCCGCTTGATGTGTAACTGGCGTATTACTGTACTATACTGTATACTGTATTCCTGTATCTTGCTGATAAATCCACTCCTGTAACAGTCCCAGTGGGACTAACAGTATATTAAATAAAAAAAAAATAATGTAAAAGTGAAACTAAGCCATGCATATGTTCTGTGCCACTGCGAAGGATGACACGGAGTGTCAAAGGGAAACATAAATCTTAAGCTTCTAAGCTTCTAAAAGCCACAACATTGAACAGCCATATGTGTAACTCGGATAAGTTGTCTTATGACAAAATTAGTCATTAAGGAGTTTCAAGGGAACTTGTTTTGAACGTTACTTTTCACACCCACAAATTATAGTGGCAATATTTATAGTTGAATTAACTCAGCTATGTTGGCGGACTGTGTTTGCGATAGTCCCAATTTTAACATTAAAATTTGTGTGCTCCGATATGTTGGCAGCTACATATGCACACACTCAGTGTGTATGTGCCTAGAGCACATTAGTGAGTATGCATAATAAGGAACCATGTTCCAAAGTGAACGACTATAGTGCTCCTCTTGCCTTCTGTGCAGCTCCAACATTAAAATATCATGCTCAAACATACCTTATTCCCACCAATTCCTGCTGTTCAATAACATAGCCATACACATAAAGGAACAATATGGCGCCCTTCCCCAAACAGAGTTTGGAGGAAAGCAGATTTGCCTCTTGATGCATTTCACCTGGTCTCGCATGGGGCATACAGCTGACAGGTGAAAAAGATTTGGGATGTGCTAATGTTAGTGAACTTGGGGATGTCATTCAGCGAGTGGCCCATGCCTGCACTATATTACCCATATGCACATTGCTTTGGCTTGAGTGATGCGTAGAGTGGCTCTGTTAAAGAGACTTGGCAGCTTTATAGGCAGACACTTGTAGTGAAAGTAATTCTCACAATCTCAGAAAAGGCAGTGTGCTACAGCCAAGGCCTCTGCACTGCTCCTGAATCATGTTAACAGGTTGCGCAGTTCAAACACTGCAGCGAGTTCCAATCCTCCTACAGCCATTGTAGGAGGCAGAAGAGCATACAGTCAAGCATACACGAATTAAGCATTTATTTTTGCTTTATATTTCTTTTCTTTTTGCTTTATATATATATTTTTTTTTGGCCAGTAAACTGATTGAAAGAGTTTTCGCTCCGTGAAAAACACAGTGCTTTTCACAAGTGAAGTTCTGGTATAAACTCCCCGTCATAAGACATACACAAAAGTACATGTTCTGTTGCAACCAGTTTTATTGAAATGCAGTTTTAGCACACCTGTTAATCCACATGGTGTAACAGTGGCACCTCTTGCTTTCATGTTTTTTGGAAGATTCAAAGCCCAATCAAGCACTGAACTGCTTGTGCAGATCAGTGCGACTCCAGTGGACGGAAATGAACCACTGTACCACAGTGCCTATACTGTC
This sequence comes from Dermacentor andersoni, assembly GCF_023375885.2. Taxonomy (NCBI): domain Eukaryota; kingdom Metazoa; phylum Arthropoda; class Arachnida; order Ixodida; family Ixodidae; genus Dermacentor; species Dermacentor andersoni. The sequence goes on along the minus strand of NC_092819.1, from coordinate 12,797,296 downwards.
ACCTTTCGTTCAATTCACCACAAGTTTCGTAAGGTCAAAATCGAACATCCTTAGGTCAGAATTCACCGTTCTCACAAGGACTTTATAAAAAACTACAGTTCATGCCAAGAGCCATGATCAAGAGGTTTTCTTCAAAGGAAAGTTGGCACAGATCTCTCTCAATGCTTGGATGCAGTTGTAGACATCTTCATAAGTGTTGTACATAGGCATGGGAGCGAGCCGGACAACTGAGGGCATTCTCAGATCGCACTGAAATAAACAAAGCACATAAGTTCCTATAGAAACATCACTGAATAAGGGACAGAGCGCTGTACTTACTCTTTTTTTTTAAAGGGGTAATAACAGCACTAATTAAAACCGCAGAAACTATTATGTGCAATGTCAGTTCTGTTGAAACCTCAATAGGCTCCTGACTAGGTTTGGGCATTGTAAAGAAATAAGCTTGGTGTATAGACCATGTGGTGACATGTCTGCACTATATTACCCATATGCACATTGCAAAAACAGCTCATAATTCAAATGAAAGCCCATGCACCCTTATTCTGAAAGCAGTCTCTCCCCAAAAGCAAAGATGATGCTTCAGCGTTCACATCTACATTGCATGTATCATTTGCAGCACACAAATAGCCAGAAGCAATACGAATGACCCAGGGATTCCCACGATATGCAGGGTGCAATAAGCGTCGACGATAATGAACCACACATTTTTTCATAAGATTTTTTGTTTTTGTTTAATCAGTGTCGAAATAAAGCTATTTATTCTGTTACACAGCAAAAAAGCATGGGAGGGAGGGATCACAAAGGAAGAAGGAGGTAGGACTCGTGACGTAAATGTGATGTGGGTCCTTTGGTTCGATATCAGAGTAGGCAATGGAGGCATGTTTTACACAGCTCAAAGTGATTGGCAAGAGCCTCTGGCCATGTGGAGAGTAGGTTGTTTCCTCACATCATGCGACATGCCATTTGTTTTTATGTGCACTATTATTTTTTAAATGTTTATTATTATTTTCTTTTCATTTTATTGCAGTAGAATGCTCTTTTCAATGGCAATTAACAACTCCCATTGTATAACAACATAGAAAAAATATCCACTGGGACCTGGTGAAGGGTCCTTTAAAACCACGTGTCCAGAGGCAATAAGTAAAGATCCACTCACATTAAAAACAATAAAGGCAAACATTAGTTTAAGTTAGCATGATAGCCCAAGACAGATTTCCACAAGGCTTCCAAGTAAATGCACCTATCATGTAGTGGCTTGCCAGCACTGCATTTAACCTCCACCTCAGAAAGGAGGTGGCAGTGCATAAAAACACGATACAAAGGAAAAAGTGGAGACCACAAATGCTGTGGCATTTGCAGCATTTATGTCTACCACATTTTGTTCGTTGTGTTTTTCAGGGTGTCTACCAAGTTGACATTTCCAAATTCCCTGAGTTTTCAAGGTTCTCCCCGAGTGCATTTGCGAAATTCTCTGAGTAATGCAGAACTATGTTTTATATCAAGGCGGGCTGAAACCATATCGTCCGATACTGTCACTCTCTAGTAAGCATATGAAAAAAATTTAAGAAAAAAACGACTTAATCCAATTTGAATGCTAAGGAGTAGTGTTTATGTTATTCAAAAAGAGAATAGAAGGGAGGGGGTTAGTAAAATGCACAGCAAATAAGATGTCTTCGAAAAAATTGCAAATCGCGCCGGACATTTTCAAATACGAATAAAAGGGAGATGCATACAGAAGCAAATATTTTTGAATATGAGCTATTTCTATCAATTCATAGCAAGCTCAGTGGTATAAGGCCCGAACTTTGTCACAATTGACATTATCTGTCAACAGCTCGTAAATCAGTCTCGACTGTCCTGACTTACTCTCAGCCCATGCACAACACCTCACTGTGTTTCACTGCGTTAAAGAGTTTATTTTGGTTTGGATGAGGGACACTTGCATCTTGGCATCAGCCAACACTTTGTTTTTTGAGCTCAAGCTTCTTCAAAAGGGCGTCAGCACGTTTCCTTTCCCGTCCTTTCCTCAATGTGTAGGTTCTTTCTGTTCTCGTCCTCCTTCCGCCGCTCGTTCGCCCCACGGACCATTTGAAGCATCTTCTTGGTCAGTTGTACAAAGTTTGATTTTTCTAATTGCCTAGGGGCAGTGAAAACGTCAGAAAAATCAGCCAGCTGGAAAAGTGAATGCATGTCTTTTACTGCTCTTCAGGGCTAAGACTGCCACAGGCACATTCAAAAAAGCTCTGAAGGCTTGTCGGTACACGTATTAGGCATATCGGTGCTCGTACTGTGACAGGAGATACCGGGTGCACGCGTGTATAATTAAGGAATACATGCTGTGTCCCGTGGCAATAGCCCCTTCCCACACTTGTAATGCTTCACTGCAGTACTTTTGTGTATGCTTCACCAAGTAACATTTCTGTACAGAGGCAAAGCTGACTTTTGGAAACTGGCATTATGCAATGCACCCTGCTTTCCAAGCTTCTAAGCCAATCGCGAGGACCACAAAGACGAAGTTGCGGAGTCGGTGCCATTGGTGACAGCAGCGAATTCTTTCAATTACAACATTGCACCCAACGACAAGAAGCTTAATAGCAAACGTCAAAGCAGCTAGGTGTAGCATTGCTGTAGTGGTGGCTATGGCTGCCAGCGGATCTGCGTGCGAGAGCGCCGGTTCGAGGCGGCGAGGTAATCAAAATGGTAGCGGTGGTGGCTTTGATTAATGCCCTTTTGGACCTGGAGTCATGGCAAAAAGTCCGGAAAATTGGATGGCAAAGGGTTCTTGCGTCCGAAATTTCAGACGTTCTGATACATTGACTCTATGGGGTACGGGGTGGTGCCGCGAAGCCATCAAAATTATCGGGCATCCGGAAAGTCGGTTGTTGACTGTGCACTGGTAACTCCTCCAACTGACGACAGGGCATCAAAGACGATTCATTACGATTCCTGTCTGTTACTCGAGCCAGCATTACTGCGACTTTCGACCCTTTCGATAAAATTACAGCTAATTTTCCTTGATAGAGGCACTAATTCCCCAATTTTTCCAGACTACTCAAAATCCCTGAGAATTCCCGGTTTTTCCAGTTGGTAGACACCCTATTTTTGTATGCTGCCCCCCCACCTCCTTTACAATGTGCCAACTTGCCCAATTATTCATATCACTGGATCTCCACCTCATGGGTGCTGGCAAGCAACCACAAGACTTACGACACAGGTAGGTGTGTGTGCGAGATGTGATGAAGTGCCAGAAGCTGATCTGTCAAAGAACAGTGTGCAGAAGATCTGCAACAGAGACACTCACAAGAATTCCTCTGCGCTGTAGCTCTTGGTGTGTGAACTTGGGCTCTTCAGCAAGATGTATGCTGAGCTGGGAACCCCTTTTTGTTGTGTCAGATGGTGTGAGAATGTGAAACGGTTGTGTTCTGTCTGTAATGTCGTGGCTGGCACCCAGGTCATCAATCATGAGAAGCTCAAAGTAACCAGTGAGCAGAAATTGCTTGTGCAGGCGGTCAGATTCCTTGACTTCTGCAAACATCTGTTGAACATTAAAAAAATAATAATAATAAAAGGGGGGGGGGAGCCAGAGACACAGGGATTACCCATCAAGTTCATAATTACACCAGTTAATTATGCCAGCCATTTTCTTAAATTCTGTCGCAGTACAATTTCCTTGTGCTCCTCTTCGTGAACTTACTGTGAAAAACAACTATGTTTTGCATAAAAGTCCACAACCTCTAGAGTATACAATCACCTCGCTAATGCTTTCTTACTACCCTACAATAAAAGGAATCAGCTGTTAAGTTTCTTGTGCACTTTTATCACTCGAGGCAGCTACTAGGACATGTCTAGCAGGACATTGCCAAACCAGCCAACCTGCTGGTTTGGCTGTGTCCACTCCCTAGCAAAGGGCATGTGCACGCCTAAAGCGACAAAAAGGACTGCACAACTTTTGGTCACATTGCTCTGGTGTCACGAGTTGTCAGTGATATGACAACTGCATGTCAAAATTCACCATACTTAGCAGCCATCAGCAAACCAGGTTAACTGTTCATCTATTTGGCTCATTTCAGCATCAGCTTGCTTTCATGCATTCAGCATTATGTTCAGAAAGAGAACCAGATAAGTAGTCAACTAATCCAAAGTAATTATGCTGCAGTTTTTATACGAGCTCAAAGTGAAGCATGCTCACGTATAATATTAATCAGGTTACCAACATCAGGAACAGATGCTATTTTAAAATGAATCCTTTTGAACGTGTGAAATAGAATGTGCTTTAATGTACCTCATCCAAAAATTGAGTATTTGTTTCTTCAAGCATACATAGATGGCAAAGAGCTTTACAAATTGCATGCAGTGTTTGTAGGCAATGCAGAATGTAATGGCATCCAACAAAATCATTATTTTGCCAATATTTATCAACAATTCTGTTATTTATGTGTGTAGTATTACACTGCATTTGCTGTAAATGCAGTGTGTACAGTCATAAGTGTTTACAGAATGATTTCCTGATTACACACAAATCAAAGAATTACTGATAAAGGACTGCAAAATAATAATTTTGTTGGATCCCATTATATGTTACCTACAGGATTTTCAGATATAAGCTAGGTATATGAATTATATATATATATATATATATATATATATATAGGAACAAACAAAAAGTTTTCAAATCTATCTTTCCTCTGCTATAATCACTAGATAAAACATTTATGCTGCTTCTTTCATTTCCAGGTTACCTCCAGGCTTGCCATTACTGTTGCAATTAGAAGAGGTGGTCCATTGGAGAGCTTGAAGACATCTGCTGACAGACATGGATCAAATTCTGGAACGAAACCACAATGATGATTAGAGAGAGAGAATAGAAAAATTTATTTACAGAAAGACAGAGACATCTACTTGAGCTATAGCTTGACCTGGCCGGCTACTCTGCCACAATGATCACGTATTAGCACACAGGTGCATACCTAAAGGTGTTAGGTGTTACCTTAAGTAAGCCCCATGCTTGATCCAAGCTGCAAGGCAAGAATGAAATTCTTGGTGCTTAGTGTGAGACCACAGATGTAAGTCAACATGTGGATCCAATGCTGAGTGAGTGAGCCCCAGCAAGTCCAGATGGGTGCAAATGTGAGTTCAAGTGATCCAGAACTAATGCTAGAGATATGAATTTTCTTCCTGGTTGTTTGCTGCAATGCCCATGACCTTGAATCATCTGTGGATGTAGGCACTTACGAACTATATAGTGTCTTGTCACTTAACACAGCCATCTCTGCTGCTTCATTATGTCGCTTTTTGAATGTTTGGCCTCCTCAGTGCAATGATTTTGGGCTTTTTGGCTCCACACAGCATTTAGATTGCATGACTTCAGCTTGTGGATACTTTTTCTGTTTAACATACACATTGGGTAATTTAACGAAACTTGTAAATTGTTGCAATGCATAGACTACTACATATAACAGTTTTAAGCAAAAAACCAACATATACTACCATATACTACTACATATACTATACTATATCATTGCCTATATCGAACAGTTGAAAATCCCCTTGGGAATCCCATGCAAAAGTATAGCGCTATTGTTCGCGTATATAGAACTCCCGTGCACCGGCATATCGATGTATCGAACTCGGTGCTGAGTTGCGCACCGGCAAGTGCGCTTCTCCCACCATACCCCACCCCAGCAAGTGCGCTTCTCCCATCGCATCCCACCCCCGCAAGTGCGCTTCTCCTCACGAAGCTCTCGCGATGTTCCCGAGGTCTCACGCGCGCCGCCCCGCACTCTGAGAAAGGGGCGTGTGGGTAAAAGGGACGTGAGGAGGACCACTTGGAGTGTGATTGGGTGTGAAAGGGAAGCGGGAGGGAGAAACCACGCTGACCGCAGGCGCCTGTTTCCTGTGTTTTGGTTGGTGACACCGCTGGCACAGCGAGACGAACGAGGTCAGTGCAGCTTGGGCTTGTGGTAGTGCGGAGACATGGAGTGGTGCGTCTTTCGATTCACTTTGTTCCTTTTATTCATGAGGCCAACGCGAAGGCTTGAGACTCGTGTGGTGCAGTGAGTTTTTCTTTCCACTTTTGGCACGTGTTCCGGAGCCATGGCCACGAAAAAACACAAGAATTTGGATTTTTCAACAACGGCGGACATCATTCGACGGGTGGAGGCTGGCAAGAAAAAGTCGTCGGTCGCCGCGGCGTTTGGAATTCCTCGCAACACCCTGAGTACGATCCTCAAGAACAAAGCCGATGTTAAGCTGAAGGCAGTGCAGTCCAGTTGCCTTGGAGCGTGTCGTGTGCGCGTCCCAACCTTTGACAAGGTCGAGAGGGCATTGTACGCCTGGTTTTTGGAGACACGTGCCAAGAACATACCTGTTGACGGCTCAATGCTCGTGGAGAAGGCGAAATGGTTTGGAGAACAAAGCTTCACTGGTGGCACTGGTTGGCATGCTGGTGCAAGCTGTAGTGGATCGCGCTGATGCGGAGATTGTGGCTGACATCATGGTGACGAGGACGCTGACTCGAGCAGCGGCGAAGCTTCCGACGAAGAGGACCAACCACCATGCACTGCAGCTGAACTTGCATCAGCTTTCAGCGCCATTCGCCGCTCTTGTGGCACAATGGAAGGAGCTGGCCTTTCTCATTTGGACACTGTCAAAAGCTTGAGGACAGCTTAATGAACTTGATGGTGCAGAAGAAAAGTAAGCAAAGGTCACAGATTTTTTTTCTTCCGAAATAAAGTGCTCTGGTCATCGTGCTGTGTTTTTGTTTTCTTATGCACCTTGGAGGCACAGATCGGTAAGTTCTCGCTAGTCACGACATCGGGAAACTGCCTTGAGATGTGTGGAGTTAGAGAAGCTTTTGACATGCATATTTTATATTTCGAATTATCGATATATCGAACTATTTCGCGATCCCCTTCAAGTTCGATATATCCGGGATCAACTGTATATCACTGTTTTTTATCTGATCTTATAACATCTCTTAGTCAGGCTAGATAATTAAGGTTAATAGTTTATATTAAACCATGACCTCTTCTATAAATGTTTGACCTGCTCATGCCGGCACTCCCCCTGACGGCAGATTTGCTTTTGCTCGCCTAGTTTCTTTTAGTTCACCAAACTGCCGCCGCATGCTGTGGCACTGCAACTTACCCCAATCGCTTTGCTCTCAGTCGCTGTCTCTGCATGGTCTGCTTGTTGGGTGTGTGCTGTAGGCACTTTGTAACATTCAGAGGTGATCGTATGTCAGTTAGCGACTGCACAGTCAATGACAGCATTAGGCAGGGTGTCTACCAACCGGGAAAACTGAAGGAAAACTCAGGGAATTTGTGGTTCTATCAGGGAAAATTAGCTGTAATATTATTGAAAGGGTCCAAAGTCGAGGTAATGCTGGCTTGAGTAACAGACAGGAATCGTACTGAATCGTTTTTGACACCCTGTCGTCGGCTGGAGGAGTTGCTAGTGTACAGTCATCGACCGACTTTCCGGAGTCCCGATAATTTGGACGGCTTCGCGGCACCACCACGTACCCCATAGAGTCAATGTATCGGAACGTCAGAAATTTCGGACGTAAAAACTCTTCGCCGTCCGATCTTTCCGGAGGTTTTGCCATGACCGCAGGTCCTAAATGACATTAATCAAAGCCACCACCACTGCCATTTTGATTACCTTGCCGCCTCGAACCGGCACTATCGCACACAGACCAGCTGGCAGACGTACCCACCACTGCGACAATGCTAGACCTAGCTGCTTCGACATTCGCTATTAAGCTTCTTGCCGTTGGGTGCAGTGTTTTCATTGAAAGAATTCGCTGCTGTCAGCAATGGCACCGACTCTGCCTTTGTGGTCCTTGCGATTGGCTTAGAAGCTTGGAAAGCATGGTGCGTTGCATAAAGCCGGTTTCTGAAAGTCAGCTTTGCCTCTGTACAGAAATGTTACTTGGTGAAGCATACGCAAAAGTATTCGCATACGCAAAAGTATTCGCATACGCAAAAAAACCGGGGAATTTGGAAATGCCAACTTGGTAGACACCCTGTTAGGGTACGGCAGCAGTAACACCATTTCCTGCAGTAGTGCACTCGTGCATTCCTTTCTGCAAGTCAAGCAGGCGGCAATCAAGGATCACGACTGGATATTCTCAGCTTTTCTCCCAGCCCATCTTCATGATGAAAAATTAAATTAAATGATGGAGTTTTACGTGCCAAAACCACTTTCTGATTATGAGGCACGCCATAGTGGAGGACTCCGGAAATTTCGACCACCTGGGGTTCTTTAACGTGCGCCTAAATCTAAGTACACGGGTGTTTTCGCATTTCGCCCCCATAGAAATGCGGCCGCCGTGGCCGGGATTCGATCCTGCGACCTCGTGCTCAGCAGCCCAACACCATAGCCACTGAGCAACCACGGCGGGTCTGATGAAAAATAAAGGAACTGATGTTATTATTATTCTGTGCAGTTCCATTTGCGAATTTATCGGCTCCTAGGGCAACTTTTTGTTGCACTTGGAGCCCAGCTGATTGTAATTCTGCCAGAGTAATTGATGCCTGTGTACTTTCTTCAGATGTGATGTTGATGGGCTGTCGGTAAATTTCTGGGTGCTAGGTAGTTGGAGCTTGGATATACTTGATTAGGTTCTTAGTTGTACAGCCCACTTTTAACTGGTCGTATTGCAGACTGCATTGTTAGTGTTTGTGGGTTGCACACTAACATAACGTGTTCTGCTGGTATAACACTTTAGTTGCAGATTACTGGTTTTCCTACATTTATGAGGCTTCAAAAGTGATGTTTGCAAATGTGAACAGGAACCTTCACTACAAGTACTGGCGCTGCAATGTACCATATGTTCAGTGAATAAAACTTTGTTTGAACTGTGAGCTTGCTTCTTATTTCTATTTCTTGCAGTGCAAAATTGTTACATACACCTGCCTGCAAAAGCTTTCGAGCATGGAACTTAGAAGGAAATTAAAATTTTCATGCATCTTCAGCACTGAGCATGGAAATTATGAAAATGTGTAGCGGTCATAAGGGGACATGTCCACTGAGATTTTGACTTTGAGGGTGAATGCATTGGCTGCAGTGCAGTAAAATTTTGTTCTTTAATCTCATGCTACAGAGGCTTTTGAGGTGTCAGTACATTGCATCATACATCACCTGCACTATGTCAACCAAGAATTTAGAAAATACAGCCTTTGAACAGACATATAGTGCATTAGTAGTGGGCTCTATCATGCAGGTTAATCTAGTTTTGTGAACAGGCTGTAACATCTAAAAATGTCCAACCAGAATACGTGCCCTTTTCAATATGGAAATCTTACAAAAAGAAAAAGTTTCTCTGCGCAAGATTTTCATATGTAGAGTATAAACATTAGTCAGACTAAAATGAAGCTTGGCTGTTTCTACACATTTCCATGGATCAGTAATGCTCACAAAAATTGGTGAATTGAGTTCAGTATGTCTTCTAACGGTTTTATCTGAAGCATTCTTATGATGATGCAGGCGCAGTGATGAAAGTGCGGGAGCATCGCTGATGGGAGATATATGGCAATGACAGAAAAGCTCCATCAGTGCTCAAACGGTGGCCATTACCACAAGAACTAACAGTGTTAGGGTGTTAGGGGTCATATTGAAAACATTGTAGGCGCAAATACTCACTGTAGCACGTATTGGTACACCGACGGTTGTGTTGCATACTTTCGTCCTTAGAAAGTCACTATTACTAGGCCCTGATGCGTAAAACATGACCGTTCCGTCCTCTCGCTTTTGTCTTCCCTTGTGGACAGGATGATAAAGGTAATCTTGAAACTTGGGTTTATGCAGTAGGAATGAACAGGTCATAAAGGTAAATGACTTAGACGGACGGCTATGTATGTTGTTTGTACATGTTCTGTTTATTCATGCTGCAGAAAATCGGGTTTCAAGATCAGCGTAGTAACTATCCCATGAACGAATTATTTTTACAACAGACAGCAAGGTGCCGCTGCACAAAATGAAGCAAGGAAAGGAATATATAAGGGTTACATTTTCCAGGCCATCAATTGTACATTATTTTTGTTTGTTTTTGATACCTACGCATTCCCACTGAGAAATCGATCGTGCAACTTGGTCAGGTAGTCAACATTATTTTGGAGCCCTCCACTACGGTGCTTCTCATGGCCAGAGCATTGCTTTGAGACGTTAAACTGCGAGAATCAGTCAATTTACATGTTAGAAACCCGAAAAATAAACACAAGAAGTGCACAGCAGTGCCAGGACTGCGGTGCGCTCAATAAGTGCGACATCACATTGTCTGCTATGGGTAGTTAGTTCAGGCGGCACCTGCCAGCACCTTCGGTCTCTACACAACAGTTTTTAGGTCTGTGCGCCGCTGTATGGGTGGTGTCAGTAAGCAGGTCGGAAGTCTATAGAGGAGGTCGTGTATAAAAAAAATGATCTATTGCTATTGGGCATCACTAGGTGCATCACCTTGCAAGTGGTGATGTGAACAATTGATCTTGAATATCTTGTGACTGGTTAGCTCTAAAAAGTAAAACGTAGCTGCCCCAACTACACTTTGCAGCGTCCAAAACGTGATGCTGCACATGTCTCTGTGACGTCTTTCATAGATGCACGTAGGAGATACAAAAACCCACATGTTTTAGTAAGTGCACAAATGTACCATTAAGTGTGTGGGTACCCATGCAACACCAGCAGCGCTGCTGGAGATATTGCACGACCACTTGTTTTTAAAGCGAAGCTTTCTTTGCCTCTTCCTTCAACTTTCCTACTGCTGCTGTTGTTGCTGCTGTCGGGGGGAAGCAGAGCATGTGCATACATTACAGGAGCAAAGCAGTGAGGAAAAACTATGCGAGAAGCTCGTTTGGACTCCACCGCGTTGAATGGGCACAATGCCTTCTGGAGCTCCCTGGGCATCGCCACATTAGCCTCTTGACAGCTGTAACTATCCGTGACCCACATCAAAGCATTGCAGAAACTGCAGTGCTTCCCTTTCTACTAACATACGAGTCCAGAGGGGACGTAGACAAAGGAGGGAGAAGAAGAGGCAGTTCCGATACAAGGGAGGGGAGGTGACGTGAAAAGGCAAGGAAACCCTACTACTATACGACAGCAGTTGTGGGGAAACTGGATAAGCTTAAGTTCAAGGTACGCTACAGTACATCCCTGCTATTTCTGAAAAATAAACACTGTGCAAATATGTCAGGTGGACAACATGCACAGGGTCCAGGCGACACTACGGAAGCGGTCACATGTCAAATCAACACTTCTGCACCTGCTGCGGTAGCTTTGCGGCTATGGCATTGCTCAAAGTCGTGGATTTAATACAGACTGCAGCAGCTGCATTTTGACGGGGGATAAAATAGAACATGCATGTGCGCTTAAATTTTGGCACACGTTAAAGAAGATCACTGTGTCAAAATTAATCCGGAGTCCACCACTACGGCGTGCCTCATAATCCGATTGTGGTTTTGGCATGTAGAGCCCCATAATCCCATTCAAGTTTAAACCTTCTGCCACGATGCGATGTGCCATGTAAGGCAATGGCAATGCTCAACCCTCTCAGAGGTTATGAAATATTGCTACGGCACAATATGCGCGATCACGAAAGGCCAGCAGTGTGAAGACGACGACGACGATTAGAAGCTAGCGCGGGCTGTTGCCTCTTGGCCAAGCGCAGCGTATTTTCCTTGTAAATATATTTGTACATAGCTTTTCGTCTGCGTCTTCCTACGTAACATATCTGGTGGAGGTGGACGTTCCCTGTACCTCGTCACGGAGCTTCGCAGTGGACGGTACGTCGAGCCTTCCTTCATGGCTCCCGGCGACGACAACCCGACTCCGCCGGCTCCGACACCTGCTGCCACTTCGACGACCTACATCACTCTCCCCGCTCCCCGTGATCCTGGCGTATTCTCGGGCCAAGATGGGGAAGACGTCGATGACTGGATCAGCCTGTATGAACACGTCAGCCGCAATAACCGGTGGGACCCTACTATTATGCTCGCCAACGTAGTCTTTTACCTCGGTGGCACACCTCGAGTTTGGTATCGCACGCACGAAGATGAGCTCACCAGTTGGGATTCACTTAAGACACAGCTTCGAGACTTGTTCGGCAACCCCTACGGTCAACAACTTGCCGCGCAGAAGGCGCTTTCCGGCCGTGTGCAGACGTCAACAGAGCCCTATGTCACGTACATTCAGGACGTCTTGGCTCTGTGCCGCAAAGTTGACACCCACATGACTGAGTCAGACAAGGTTTCCCACATCCTCAAGGGCATTGCCGATGACGCCTTCAACTTGCTCGTTTGCAACAACGTAGCGACGGTGGATGCTGTTATAAGAGAGTGCCGCCGCCTGGAACTCGCCAAAAGCCGACGTATTGACCAGCAGTTTGCCCGTCTGCCCAACACCCCAGCGACATCTTCCTGTGCCGACGCTCCTCGTCCCAACAACACTGCCGATGTTACCAGGATCGTCCGGCGTGAGATCGAGGCCGCCTATCCGGCTGCCTTCGACTCCAGTCCCACCAACACATCTGCAGTCACGGTCTCACTGATCCAGGCAGTTGTCCGCCAGGAGTTTGAAAACATGGGTCTTCACACCATCTGCTCGGCCCATCGCCCTAATACCCGCCCGGCTTCTTCGATTTCGCCCCGTCCCGCATCTTCTTACCCACCACGTTTCCGCAACCCATCTGAATGGCGCACTGCTGACGACAAGCCTATTTGTTTCCACTGCCATCGAATCGGGCACATTTCTCGGCACTGTCGTAGTCGCTGGAGTTCCCCGAGCCGGCCTACTTATACTGCCTACTCTCGCCCCTCAGGTGGCCCTTCTCGTCCCTATGCCGCACGCTCCGATAATGCCGCCACTGATTCTCCTGCAACGAACCGCCCCTATTCTCGTTCGCCTTCGCCCCAACGACGACAATCTCGCTCTCCCCAGCCCCGTCGCTCCTATTCGCCGACTCCCTTCGGACGCCGCTCCCAGCCGGAAAACTAGACGATGCAGCGCCTCGAGGTGACGCTGCATTGCTCCCTACGCCGCCAAATCCTCTACTGACTTTGCCCACTCATCTGAACCTTCTTGACGTGCAAGTCGACGGTGTTTCTGTGTCTGCTCTCATAGACACTGGGGCGCATTTGTCCGTAATGAGCGCTGACCTTCGTAACCGGCTCAAGAAAATTATCACGCCCGCCACGACGCCTGTTGTCCGTGTCGCCGATGGCGGAACAGCCCCCGTAATTGGTATGTGTACCGCCCGCGTCTCCTTCGCCGATCGCTCAACAATCGTGCTATTCACAGTCATCGCCCACTGTCCCCACGACATCATCCTCGGCTTAGACTTCCTTTCCGCACATTCTGCTCTCATCGATTGTTCCGCCAGTACTCTCCGCCTTGACCTGCCTGTTCTGGATCCTGCTGAACCACACCCCAGTCGCCTCAGTTCCGCCGACTTCGTTCGCTTGCCACCTTCGGCACTGACCTACGTTGACCTAGTGTCATCCCCACCAGTCCCCGACGGTCACTACATCGCGGCTCCTATGCAAGACGTCCTCCTTACACATGGGATCACAGTACCCCATACAGTTTTATCTATTACGGCGAATTGCGTCTGCCTGCCAGTGGTCAACTTTGGCTTGACGACACAAGTGCTGCCACGTGGGATGTCTTTGGCCCAGCTTTGTTCATTCGAGGATCACTCAGTAGCATCCATTGCAGTAGACGACACTTCATCCGATACTCCTCTACCATCGCAGTCGGCAAATTGTACCATCGCTGACTTACGGAAAATGATTGCCCCCGACTTGCCCTCCGAGCACGCTCGTGAACTCTACCGCGTTCTGTTTTCCTACCACGATATTTTTGACTTTAACGATCGTCCTTTAGCCCAAACTACAGCTGTCAAACATCGCATTAATACCGGCGATGCCCCTCCTATTCATCGCCGCCCGTATCGAGTGTCACCAGCTGAGCGTCAAGTTATTCACGCAGAAGTTCGCAAAATGCTTGCCAAGAACATTATTGAACCATCATATAGTCCATGGGCGTCACCTGTAGTACTGGTCAAAAAGAAGGATGGCTCATGGCGCTTTTGCGTGGATTATCGGCACCTTAACAGGGTTACCAAAAAGGACGTGTATCCCCTACCTCGGATTGATGACGCCCTTGACTGCCTCCACGGTGCTCGCTATTTCTCTTCTATTGACCTTCGCTCCGGCTACTGGCAGATTGCCGTGGACGATCTCGACCGCGAGAAGACTGCTTTTGTCACACCCGACGGTCTTTATCAATTCAAAGTGATGCCGTTTGGTCTATGTAACGCCCCTGCCACTTTTGAACGCATGATGGACTCCCTTCTTCACGGTTTCAAATGGTCCACGTGCCTGTGCTACTTGGACGACGTTATCGTATTCTCCCCAACGTTCGCTACGCACCTCGAGCGCCTCTCAGCAGTCCTGGACGTTTTTCGGCGAGCCGGTCTGCAACTCAACGCATCGAAGTGCCAATTCGGCCGTCGCCAGATTACCGTCCTTGGACATCTCGTTGACGCGAACGGAGTGCAACCGGACCCAGGCAAGATCCATGCTGTTACGCACTTCCCTGTTCCGAAGTGTGTCAAGGATGTGCGCAGCTTCATCGGCCTTTGTTCGTACTTCCGCCGTTTCGTGAGAAATTTCGCCGCCATAGCACGACCACTAACCGACCTTTTGAAAAAAGACGCTCCTTTCCAGTGGGGCGATAACGAGGCCTCTGCATTCTCTCATCTAATCGACATTCTCACAACGCCTCCCGTTTTGGCCCATTTCGATCCTTCTGCGCCTACCGAAGTCCGTACTGATGCCAGCGGTCACGGAATTGGAGCAGTACTGGCACAACGCCAGCGTGGCCACGACCGTGTTATCGCTTACGCCAGCAGGCTCCTCTCACCCGCGGAGCGCAACTATTCCATCACTGAGCGTGAGTGTCTGGCCCTAGTTTGGGCGGTTGCGAAATTCCGCCCATACTTATATGGCCGATCCTTTTCCGTTGTCACAGACCATCACGCGCTTTGCTGGTTATGCTCACTGAAAGATCCTACAGGAAGACTTGGTCGCTGGGCCTTACGCCTCCAAGAATATTCGTATACTGTCACCTATAAATCTGGCCGACTGCACAAGGACGCTGACTGCCTGTCTCGCTACCCGGTCGACGAGCCTGACGACGCCGACAGTAGTAGCGCCAACGGCATTTTCTCTGTCTCTGCCTTCGGTAACATCGCCGATGAGCAGTACCGAGACCTATCGCTGCGAGCACTTATCGAGCGTCTGCGCTCTACACCTACCGACGCATCCGTTCGCCGATATGTCCTCCAGGGTGGCATTCTGTATCGAAGGAACTTCCTCCCTGACGGCTCTGACCTTCTTCTTGTCGTGCCAAAACAGCTACGACAGACTGTGCTCTTTGAGATGCATGACGCACCCACTTCAGGACATCTTGGGGTAACCCGCACGTACGACCGCGTCCGCCGCCGCTTCTATTGGCCTGGTCTCGCTCGCTCCGTTCGACGCTATGTTGCTGCCTGTGATCCCTGCCAGCGTCGGAAGACACCTCAGGTGCTACCTGCCGGTCATCTCCAGCCGATCACCGTCCCTGTGGAACCGTTCTTTCGTGTTGGATTAGACCTGCTCGGTCCCTTTCCCACGTCATCTTCTGGGAACAAATGGGTAGCCGTCGCGACTGATTACGCCACCCGATACGCTATCACTCGGGCTCTCCCTACCAGCTGCGCCACTGACGTCGCGGACTTTCTCTTGCGTGACATTATCTTGCTTCATGGCGCCCCGCGACAGCTGCTTACTGACCGTGGTCGAAACTTCCTCTCGAAAGTTATCGCTGACATTGTGCGTTCCTGCTCCATTCAACACAAACTGACTACTTCATACCATCCTCAAACCAATGGCCTGACAGAGCGGTTAAACCGTACTCTTACCGATATGCTGGCCAAGTACGTTTCCAAGGACCACCACGACTGGGACATTGCCCTTCCTTACGTAACATTTGCGTACAATTCTTCCCGGCACGACACCGCCGGATTTTCTCCCTTTTATCTACTGTACGGTCGCGAACCTACCTTGCCCCTAGACACGGCACTTCCTCCTGCTGCGGTCTCAACAAGCGAGTATGCGCGCGACGCCATCGCCCTCGCTGACCATGCACGCCAGCTTGCCCGTGCTCGACTGACGGCCTCACAGACCACTCAGCAGTGTCAGTACAACGCCCGCCATCGTGACGTACAGTTTTCACCTGGTGCGCTCGTGCTCCTGTGGTCGCCCTCTCGTCACGTCGGACTTTCAGAGAAGCTCCTTTCGCGATACACAGGGCCCTACCGCGTGCTGCGCCAGGTGACGCCTGTGACTTACGAAATTGCTCCTGTGGCCTCAACCTCGTCCTCTCCTGTGGCATCTAGTGATGTCGTACACGTCAGTAGGCTCAAGGCCTACTACACTGCTTCCGAGTCCGATCTTTAGTCGCTCCGGGACGGCGCTTTTGCAGCCGGGGGTAGTGCTACGGCACAATATGCGCGATCACGAAAGGCCAGCAGTGTGAAGACGACGACGACGATTAGAAGCTAGCGCGGGCTGTTGCCTCTTGGCCAAGCGCAGCGTATTTTCCTTGTAAATATATTTGTACATAGCTTTTCGTCTGCGTCTTCCTACGTAACAATATTGTGCACAATGATGCCTCAAGCCAACGTCTTCCCTTGTGTGTTCTGTGTACTACGCAGACAAACAGCAGTGGTGCATGCAAGGTAACGTTTAACATGAACTCACCACTCTCATGTTAGACCAAAGGTTGAAGGAATTAAGCTTTTGCCGTCAACATCACTGCTAATTTTTGTCAATCAAAGCAACCAGCACAGAAAGCTTCGCTTACATCAATTCCCACAGTGCATGGGATCTGCATAATTTTACTGTTCTCCCAGTAATACTGTTACTGTTCTCCCAGTAATTGGCAAAAGTGTTTGAGGTTACTGCGTAAGTTTATCAATGTGACCATACTCGGCACTGGCACTCGTCAAAACAATAAGGACTAGATTTAGCTCATAGAAAGTATAACAAAAATTACTGCTGGCAGGACGTACCAGGTCTCATGAGGAACTTGGTCTCAATGTTGTTGCCCCACCAGCCTCTCAGTTCTGGAAGCCGTTCACAGGCTTTTCGGAATTTGTGGCTTATATATGCAACTCCAATGCTGCCGGGACCTGAGTTCATGTACTGCAGACAGGGAATGTGATGGATAGATATGTACTTTCAAAAGTTAACACATGCAAGAAGCCTCAAGCATATAACACTAAATAAGATTAAAATTAGCTTCCTCTTATGCACAGGAGAGCAAGGTGAAAATCGTTTTTCAGTACCATGGGTGACTCCTATTTGTCATGGCAACTTGTACCTATACTGCTGTTGGTAAGCACAGCTCATCATGCATTAAAATATATTTCGTGGAGAACCATTGGCAGACTCATCAGCTTACTTATATATATAGTTATGCTTGCTTAGAACATATGGCAACAAATGTTCCATGTAGTGGAATTTTGCATGTCTGTTAGCTTTCTGTTGCCTTTTACTTGTGATAGCAAAAGCAGTATATAAATCACTTGCAGCAGTGTTACTTTAAGGACTGCTGCCAGTACAGAAAGTGTTGAAGCACAAGTTTCCATGCACAAGGTTAAAATAAGAAAGTCATGAAGTGGTGGTGAATACGGTATAAGCAGCCTAATTAAAGTAGCAAGCAAAGTTACACGATTTATTGCAATAAGGGCTTCCAAGGGTTTTAAGCAATATACATAAAGGACCCACTCAATGCAACCAGTGAGTTAATATAAATTATTAGACAATTCTTCTAGAAACCTTGCAATGATTGAGCTAATAGATTATTTAGTTACAGATAAAACAATGGTGATAAAAGCAGCTCAATATTTCTACAATTAAAGTCACCTACAGTGAACCAAGTGAACAAAATACAAATCAAGCTGCGGTAGCAACTTCTGAGGCCATGATCTGCTGAGCAGTGCTGTTTTCTTCCAGATATAGGCTCGCACAGGGTGGTTGCCACACTCCCACAAGTAGTCCTAGCAGAGTGATGCAGAGAGGCAGCATGGTTTAAGAAAAATCCATTAAAATCAGCCAAACTGCGTATTTCTCCATGGTGACGTGCAATGAAATTAAAACACTTCTTTTCATATACCGTATTTACTCGCATAATGATCGCACCCCTGAATTTCGTCGTCAAAATTCGTTTTTTTTATTTCCCGTTTAATGATCGCACCCCGAACTTGCCGCAGCGATATGTCGTGTGCCAAGTCTATCTAATAATGATCGCGCTTACCATCTGTTGAATGCTACGCGAACGACTCTTCAAGACAAACCAGGCGGTCTGCACGCACCAAACATTAAGCAGAGGCCCCGTTTCATTCCTTTCGTCACTTTCCGCACTTCCATGACAAAAAAAAAGCTACAACCAAACTTGCCTTTATTATGTGTAGGCTTTATAATGGTTGTGGTCAACAACAACAAAAAAGGCGCCTTTCGATTCTTCTCGTCTGCACTCGTGGTCACGCAACAAATCGCGAGCGGCAACGGTAGTAGCTACGCTTGCACTGATACATTAGAAGTGCACTCTATTCATATGCCGACGCTTGTAACACAGCTAAGATATTCGCCCACCCTTAGTGGAAACGTGCTGTCTTAGGATAGTAGTGAAGACAAATGCCGCAGTTTCCGCAGCATGCCCGCCATGTGTTTCTATGTCACTGGTACCTAAGCGCGCCCATCTGTTTCTGTCCCCTCAAAGTGAACATGGCTATGTTATTGCCGCAAACTTGACGATATTAACGGTATTATTCATTACTGATACGAGAGAAACTGTTTCAATGCACGTAATGTACTCATGAGAAGAAAAAAATCGCGTTCAGTGCGTTTGGCATACCGTTCGGCTTGCTCCGCCGGCTGCCATCTTTGTTTTGCTGTCCCACACTACATACAACGGCAGCTGCCTATTTGTTGACTGGTTGCCATCCCGCAGCAAATGCGCGATGGAAAAAATTTTTTTTTGCGGGAAATTTAACCCGCGTAATGATCGCACCCATGAATTTGCGTCAACTTTAATTGACAAAAAAGTGCGATCATTATGCGAGTAAATACGGTACTGGTGGTTGATGGCATACTAATTATAAGCTTGATATTAAATGCAATGCGAGTTAGTGGCGCATCTTCACGGAAGCGGCACTAATCCTGCCCTATGTTTTTCATCTTCTCCCTTACAAAAGCTCTGTTCTCAGCAAAAGTGGTGCCTTATTTGACACTGAAGCATTTATCTATCACTTTAGTCTAAATTAATATTTACCTGAGCATCATGTCCAAGAAGAATTATTTAGCATAGCCATGGCTGAAAGGATTAAAGCGAATAATTCTGTTTTCTATATAGCCATGGTGGACAGACAAAACAACATGCAGATGACCGACATCATAGGAATGTGCACATGCTAGAGAAGGGGAATATAAATGTGCTGCCTTATGGAGCTTAGCTTCTAATAAATCATGCTGGAAAAGGCAGACAATTTGGACCACAGTCTCTGATACAAATGATGAGCAAGAGTTTGAAGGGCTTGAAGTCAGTAATAAAGGAAAAGTCAGCAAGAAAAAGCAACATAGGGGAGAGCGGAATAGTATGAGATTTGGCCCTCTGAAGACTGCATTTCCATGTTTTGCCCAGCTGCAAACAGCAGGCTTTTGTCGTAGATTTCACTAAACCGTTTGCATCTGTTGTGTAGTGAATGGCTCACCTTGTATGTGCACCATGCTGCAATGTCCACATCCCATTCATTTAGTTTGAGTGCCATGTTGCATACAGCATGAGCCATGTCCCAGAGGATGATGGCACCCTAGACAACAAGTGTAAATTAGGAAAAATTAAGAAGCTCATCGGGCCTAGCTGCTGCATCTTAATTGTACTTGCATATGTAGATAAGGGGGGGAGAGAGAGAGAGAGAGAGAAATGCAAGGTTAAGGAATAGAGAAAGAGGAGAGGAGTGTTAGTTAAAAAAAAGAGGCATTATAAAGAAAATCAGACATACTAAGTGAAAACAAGGGGACATGACTACACATACTGAAAAAATACAAGAACAAATTAAGTAAATAACCACTCAGGTAGAGAACCTTTCACTTACATGAAACATATATGCACACAGACAGACAGCATTTTGCATATATGCAGTCTAAGTGAATAATGTGACGTTCTACACTGTCACTCAGCACTTATGTTCGATGCCTGGTCTGTGCCCTTTAGGAAGGGGGCACCAGGCTGGCATGAACTCTTTCTAAGATGACCAATTTTCAAATGAAAAATGGGATTAAACACAAGTCATGATTGCTACAAATAAAGAAGAGATTACTATTTTCTGGCTCTCTGATGTCTGATGCACTGTTATTTTTTTGCCCATGTAGGTTATCTTTTCAAAATATACATATAAACCTCTGGAGCCAGGCAGAAAATAAGTGATGCACTGGACAAGTTAGGCGACTAGTATAAAAGTTTCTGCATTATGTCCTAGCTCATTTGTATCTAAAGTAATAATGCTAATTAATGAAGTTCACCTTGCCAAATTTTGACCACAGGCAGTTTCACACCTCAATTTAAGAACCTGAGTGCCTGCATTTTGTCCTCATTGCCATACAGCCATAGCTGCCAGCAAATGAAACCGTGACCTTGTGCTCAGCAGAAAGCCAGCTGTCTAAAGCACTACTCATTATCATACATCAGCATACACAGAGCCATGTTCACTGCAACTACATGCACAAAGTGTGTGTGTTATGTTTAAGTGCATTGCAGTGAAGCAACTATTTAGAAAATCAAAAGCGGACATTTCCTGAAAACATTATCAAGTTCAGGCTATAGTTGCTGTATTCAGCGAGTTCTGCCAGTTTGTCTCAGCCACACCAGTGCCAGGTTTATATGGCAAAATTAAGCAATGCCAAGTTTTGTGAGCTGCAAATACAACTTTGACAATTTAGAAAGCAGTTGCAGCAGACACTAGTTGCACTAAGCATTGGTAATCCAGCAAAAGATGATGCAGAGGCAAACTAGTTGCCATCAAGGTTTTTGCATCAGGTAGCAGATCAATGTGTGCAGCTACTGATGTGGTTGACCTCAGATAATGATAAGTAAAAGTTTGCTTTCTTATTGAGAGAAATTATGGGTTAAAGTAACATATTGGACCAGTTTTTAATACATGAAGAAGTGCACGTGCTGAAGAGTTGTTTGCATTTAGTAATTAGATTGCAGAAAATCAGTTTGAAAATTTAGGATGAATTACCAACATCTAGCCTATTCAAAACAATGATATCTTACATCGCACCATAGGTGTGCACTGCTAGTGATATGAAGGTGAATGCAAAGACAAAAAACTGCTGCACAGGAAGCCCTTCCTCAGTTATGGTTAGTGCTTTTGTCTTTGTGTTCCTCTTCTAGTCATGTGCGGTGTGCATCTAAAATGTCGTACCATCAACGCATCAACATTCATCATCATAGTACTACATCTTATAGTGGCTTTCTCACTATGTTGATTCAATAAGATATGTCTCCATTTGCTTTTACAATACACACTAGCACATTAGTGGATCATCTGCCATTTTCTATATTTTTTTTTCTTCATAAGTGTTGTAACTGCAACATTCTTATTATTTCTTGGCTTAACTGAAGCTGACAACTACACGTGGCATTCTGGCTCCCTATTTTATGTTTCCCTCAACCTGGTTCTCTTCCTCTCCTTCCTGCCTTTATATTGCGACGGAAACTGAAAATAAACATCCATTCTTCCAGCTTGTCAGCTTGCGTCTGGCTTGCCTTCGTCCAGCGCAGTGTCCGACTAACAATGTAACAATAAGGGTGAGTGACATGCAGTGGCATGTGAACAATGTGTTACAACCCACATCAGCACTTTAGTGGATCATTTGCCACCTTATAGATTTTGTTTTTCTTCACAAGGGCGAGTGACATGCCGTGGCATGTCACTGCCTGCTGCAGCTTAGTTGTCCAACGTACCTTTTTGCGTGCTGCTTTGGTGATCCCAGGCACATCAAATACTTGCCCAGTGTAGTACTGGACTCCAGGCAGGAGCAAGAGGGCAATACTGTCACCTTCCGTCTCAATAAGGTCGTAAATGTCCTCCTCTCTAAGTAGTTGTTCGCCCTACATGAAAAGTGCAAAAATAAGGTGCGTGTTAATAATCATGGGACACAGCACAAATTATTGTCTATGAAATTGAGAGTACATTACTCTCTATACAAGGGAATGAGATTGACCTTGGAAACTACATATCAAGTCTCTTTTAGCTTTCTGGCTGGTTTTGCATTCACCGACCTCCACTGATTTTTATATACTGAATGCGTTCAGTTTCTTTTATGCATCATGAATGTTTTAGTGGCATGATCAAGAATGAAATTTTTAATAAGTGTTCAGTAATGTCTTATCATCATTTTTGCTTTGTGTCAAAACTTATTGGTGATAATGGGACATGAAAGTAAAACCTTATCAAAACACAGGATATAATGACCATATGCAGGTGCCTTTTGTGTGTCATCAGTAAGTTGTACTTTTAAGTCGCATCATCTAGAACAAACTTGCCCAAGGAAACTTTGTGGCAATTCATTGGGCACATGAACGAAGTGAAGACAACTCTTCAAGGAGCTCCGATTTCCATGACCTTAGTCAGGCAGAACTTACCTTGCAGCTTAAACTAGATATGAACACAGCATACCTGTCTTGGCTTTAGGATGAGAAGATTAGATGCAACATCAAGGCCGTGGTGGGCTACTTGAGACTGTGCAGCATACTGCGAGTGTCATGAAGAGGACAAACATAGTGGCATGCCATAAACATTTTTTTCTCATAGTGTACGGTTCACAGTATCACACGTTTACTTACTGACCATGTCTGATGGAAAGGCATATGACTCGATGACCATCTTGCATCGTTTTCCTTGTGGCCTGTAGTATGTCATCTGAAAGAAGGGTTATATGTAGTATCGTAGTAACATCATCTAAGATAGACTAGAACTGTGGGCTGAGACAGCATTAGCCAGATTTCAAAAATGAAAGAGACAACGTTGGAGCTAAAAACACCAATGATTCTCAAACAACATGGGTGTAACTACTAACCAATGACAACTTGGTGCCACACAAAATTCTTGTTACACCTCAATACAGTGCTTATAGTTGGAGGAGGCTTTAAAAGAACGATATGAGTTGGTATTTAACTGGCTACATGGGATTCCTTTTTGAATGAGAATACCTTGCAAGTTGGTTCAGCTTATCAGAATTTCTGTTTAACAGAACTAATTGCCCAGGATACCACATTATATAAAAGCAAATGGGCATTGTTTAGTAAATTAGAAATTAAAATATAACCAGCATGAATAAGGAGTCCACAACAACAAACTTCTTTAGAAATTCTAGAAAAATGCATGAATCTTTAACCCTTTGAGGGTCAATGACATAAATATACGGCGCCGCGAACAAGTCCAAAAATGGTTGATGCCATATATTTACGGCGCCGTGTGTACGTTTAAAAAGCGGGCCAATTTCCTAACTTTTTCTTTCCTGTCATGTGCTGCCACTATGTGGGAATACAGGTAATTTTTTTCGCGCGCCTCCCTCTCTCAGTTTTCGTTGCATGGTTTATTTTAGAGCTAGTTTGCTCCTGCACGTCTATATACTACCACTCGCGCATTGGCGCGCGTGCAGGCGGGCGGCAGTTTCGGTTTTGTTCCGTGGGGGGTTTCGGCTTCTTGCGCTTGCAAAACTGATGGCTATCTCGTTACTAATTGCTCAAAGGGCGACCGCTTGTTTCTCGCTCGTTTATTGCTCACAGGGGTGCACATAGGAAGGATGCCGCCGTGCATGCATTTCCGTTGCTTTTTTTTTTGACACTCGCGAAAACTAACTGCCTCTTGTTGGCGATAAGATGAAGTTTATTTCCTGTTTTTATTGTTGTTATTCATGAATGAAGAGTACATATATACCAACACAAAATATTTTTTTCTCACTTTCCGGTCACCCAAGAAAAATTGCAGCAAATGTTTTTCGAAATAACTCTCTAAGAAGAATTGGAATCTGCAATAAAAAAAATCGACCCTGGGCAGTCGCATATGGCGAAAGAAATCGACCCTCAAAGGGTTAATTATTCAGTTGCGGTCGGTCGTTTCAACAAAACTGACAACTGCATTTCTTTTGTCACAAAGAAATTTAGACATCTTCTCAATGCACATGAGGGTAGCTCAAGCCCCATGCTTCAGAAACATTATTCTATTAGATGTGACTTGCCTCATTACATGTTACATGCAGGAGTACCACAACTGATAATGTCCAATACTGCCAATTTAAAAAAGTGCTTAAACGGACTGACAACCAATTTTTCATGGCACCCACTTTTCTTAGTGCAATGGAAAGCTTACCAGCCAGAGCGTCTAATCATGAAGTAGTAATGAGGAAAACACCGTGGAATGTTTTTTCAGAAATTTTCGATCTGCAGTGAGGATGAAGTTGTTGACTGGAAGCATGCTGAAAACTGATAGGTGAGTGCAATGGCGATTATAGGCAGGCACTAGTGGGAAGCAGACAAGTGCAGCCGTAGGTGTGAGAAAGTATTATTTTGTTTACCAAGTCGATGTTCCTGCGATTCATGTTTCCTAGAGCGTTAACGTATTTCTGCGATAATAGCTACTTCTTTTTGCGGTTTCCTGCCTAATGCTTCGGTATTTTACTAGTCAAAACGAAACCAAGCGCACCGAAAACGAAATGACGCTTTTACACGTAATATGCGGTTCGCATTGCTGTAGCCAAGTGTGCGCTTCTGATTTCCTATGTTGTCTCTCGAGGACCTGAGCGAGCTGAAACAAAGGATTTTAGCTCGCATACGTGCTCAGAATTTAGATCCTTACGTAGTAGCACCCGAACGTCACGCTTCTATGGGTGAAAGCGGCAGCGGAAGTGACGAATCCGACTTGCACGATAGCCCATCGTCCCCGCCACAAACTGTGGAGTTCTCACCCGTGCTCTTAGGACACAGGAACGACAACACAGTAGTGCAAACTTTCACAAAGGCATTTATTGCACCTTTCATAGACTAATGCCTGCTAGCCAAGTTGCTATCCACAAAACATGGTGATGGGTGTGCGAAAAATTGCGGAAGTCCGACTCACCGCAACCGGGTAATGAGCGAATATGTTCGCCCCACGCTGGACACTAACGCCTGGTCATTCGCGCATACGGTCACGTGAACAGTGGCGCGTTCGAACGATCGTGTTCGTCCATCCCGGGGTAAGCCTCGCGAGATGGTCTCGCAGAAGCATGGATTGGCGCATGCGCAGAACGTCTGGGCCGCTTGCCGACCCTGAGCCAAGGAGGAAGAGCCTTCTCCTTTTTGAGCCCAAGTAACCCCGCTGTTAGGTGGCGTTAGCAGAGCCACACTTGCGCCATCTCTCGCAATGCGCTTCAACCAGACCGACTGCCGCTAGCACCAAGCCACGCGGTGAAGAGAGATTACAGGAGACGAGAGCTATGCAGGAAAACAACATATCAGGGGACGCGTGTGAGTCGTGCATCCCCACAAAGCAATGTGCCTGGAGAATGCCAATTGGTAAATGCTCATTACACTAGGCCAACCCGACACCGACTTCAGCCTGCCGACTGTCGGCGACAGCATTTTTTTCCTTCGTGATAATGAAACTCGGGGTATTTGCAAACTCGTGCTATACTCGCGTGCGTACAACAGCAACAATGGGGACGACATGAGCGCAGCTTGTTAGCATGGGCTTTCTTTACTTTGTAATACACAGAGAATAAAGCGCAGGTGTCTAATAATATACTAACTGCAATTTTAAGCAATAATTATGCTGTACTTAACTACAGCCGACTTACGTACAGCAATCTCTTGACTTTATTTTGAAGTATGAAGATTTCACTGCAGGCCTCGCCACTTACTAGTTTTTCCGAGTTCTTTTGCCAACTTAAAATTATATTTCCTACTTAAATTCCAAACAGCGTGCTGGATTCTATCACTATAAATCATGATCATTTCATTTCTATCAACGTCTCGCAACACATTCTGGCCAGTTGTCGGTCCTTTTAATGTTAACAAACAACACAAGGAATTAGATGTGGAAAATAATGGAAGACCCAGTGACAAATAAAAATGAAAGAGCATTGCACAAGCCAATATAGTGGATATATTATTGTAAAAACTATAGTACAGGCTACAATAAACTTACTGTGGGGACATTAACCCTGTGGGATCCAAGAACTTACTCCTGGAGAGGCTGCTTTTCTATATCACATTAGAACTAGCTCTGCCTATTCACAAGCATGGTTATTTAAGACTGGACGATCCATTTCCCCGCTTTGTGCCTATGTGGCGAAACGGTGATGTGGAACACTTCACCTGGTTATGCCTCCAATTTGATGCAAAAAGAAAGGCGTTGCTTCACAACTTACAGAAGAGAGGTCCACATGCGAACTTAAAGTCATAGTGTTCCCTCAAAGCCCCGCAGTAATCAGGGAGTTCAGCGACTGTTGATGGCTTTTCTTTCAGACAAGGAGTTGATCAACGTTTGGTGACGCACCCTTGCTAACTTATAAGATACTCAAGCAGAACAGTTACCGCCAAGAATGCTAGGCTAAACCTGCCTGCTCCACACCACCAATAACACCTATTGTAGGAGAATATTGCAACAAAAACACATGCAAGCTGTGCTTTGTGCTCTTCTTTCATATTGATGCTCTCTGCCACATTCTTACGTAAAGCAAATCAGAGAGAGAAACAGAGGCTCTTTAGTGAAAACTTGAGAGGTTTGCCTGGCAGCACGCCTAGCATGCTACTTGAGGTGAATGCGATGATAAACGAAAGACAAACACGGCGAGCATGAGGGTAAGCAATGCAAAGCAACTGGCCCTTTAGTGCTCTGTGACTGTTTATTGCATTATTATGCAGCAATGTGAGAAATCATGTCACCTAATGAGCACAGAAGAAATGGTTCATGTTGGCCAGTTTTCCCTCCCTCCCTTTTTCCTCCTTCTTTCGATTACATTGTGCACATGTGAAGATAAAGGTAGTGGCACAAAGAAAAGGGGGGGAGGGAGGGTGACATCCAAGACAAATTTGAATGAAAAAAGAAATGGTGCTGATCTCACTGACATTTTGTTGAATGACATCAATGAGAGAGGTCGATCACTCACAGTCTCTGTTTGAAGTTTTGTGACTGTAGGAATTATGAGATAGTTCATTTGAAAATGACTGTCTAATTCAATTAAAAAAACGAAGTCAGACTGCTGACTGTCAACTACCAGACGGCGTCATTTTACAAGAATTTTTGTGCAAGACGTGCAGTATCCTTTCAAGCAGTTACTTACCATGAGCAAGTGCAAATTTACAGTGAGACCATTCATGAAAACAATCTCATCTGGATCAGCCCCTATAAGGGAGACAAAACCAGGTGTCAGACTCTCTGCAAGAATGAATGTGCAACCACTGCAGTGTGATTCTCTGTGAAGTATTGACATATACTGCCCACAATATTCACAAGTACAGCTCAAGGGCAAGTTGCACTTCAGTTTTGGTTTTAAAAATGCTTGTGAGGATTATAAAGACCTTTTATTTAAAGAAATCAGAACTAAGTCAACTAAAACGCTTGCATCATCATGCCCTGCAGGCTATATATCTATATCTTGCAATTTTCTAGGTATATACTACAATTTTAGTAATACCTAGAGGACACTGTGTGCTACACAAAGCAAATCATAGATGAGCATAGTGCTAAATTCTACAAGCATAAATATTTCCACAATCCTTCTGCTTGAAATATTGCTTGAAAAAAGGGTGATGTGTGGCATGGTGGTGATTATAGCCAGTGTCAGTAGTTGCAGAAATATGTGCCTAGATGTAGTTAGTTGTGGTATTATTTTTCTTTAAGTGAAGATGCCCTGGAAATTTTTTTTTTTGCCACCGGTATCTAGGAGACTATACGATACCTGCCATTATCTAGCACCAAAATTAGCTCTCTATAAACATGGTGGAAGCTTTTCACATTCAGCAGCTTCTTTCCTCACACAACCGTTTCCTTTTTCCTAGCAATTTTTCATGGCTGCATTGTAAATTCCTACGGTGCACCAATTCTTAAAATATGTTTAGTCACAATGATGTACTTCTGCGAGGAATATGCATCTCAAAGCATCGAGCACTTGCAAAATCGTTAGAGGTAGGCAAACATAATTTTTATTGTATACAAATAGTAAGTATCGAATATCGAATTAACTGCCAAATAGTCAGATGCAGACACATATATTTACAGCAGGAATATTTACCTCGGTATAATTATGTAGCATGCCTTAGTGACTTATACATAGAGGACAGCTAACTATCAGAGTCAAATAATCAGCTTTAAACACAAGATCACCAATTGAATTGTCATTAAAAAAAGTGCATGAGTAGCTTCTCAACAACTTTAGAGCCTGGTTGCAAACAAGCCCTCCAAGAAAATGTCTCTTGTAGACTAGCTTTCCGAAAAGACCATATATATAGTTGCCAAAAAAAGAAATTGTGGAACAGTAAAAGAAAAAAGCTACTGAAGGACTTGTCTACTGTAGACACACGTAAAATAGCCCATTGCAAGAAAAACAACACTGGTTGTAATGTAACAGCTCAACTGCTACACAACTATAGACTTCCAAAAACACTAAATGACACAGGGCAAGGAGAAATCGGAAGTTGTCATGTAGATATCCACCACGAAACCATAAACAAAGCTTGCATTACCCATTTTGTTGCTGCATTTCTTTGAGAAGTTTTGTTGTCCCATTTCTGAGCATTAGCAATCTTTTGTTTAGCAGACGGAGAACACTAACTAAGCTTAAACAGTCACTTGTTACAAAGTATTTGGTTAGTTCTGAGTATTTCGAATGTACTGAATGGTTCATTTTTGAATACAAATCAAATATTACACACTCACTATTTGTACTCGTATTTCAACTTGATAATTCGTATGAGACTTCCTCCTTCTCGGTGATTAAATTGTGAAATGACTTACCCCATGCTCTTAAATCATCAACATCTTTCATTCAAATATGAACTTAAAAATTTCATTTCGTATAACTAGCTGTCCTCATTAACTTACTTTGTATATAAAGTGTGTACTTCGTTTGTTAAATAGGTTTCACAATTTAAATTGATAATGTGAGAAATTTTTTATTTTACATGTATGACTCCTTGTACAAAAATCTAATGTATTCCTTTTCACTACTTTGTCCACTTTTATTTACGTGTAGATTGCATAATTTTACACTGCTGTATTAATTAATCATTTTGTACCAATCTCTTTGTTAAAGGGTCACTAAAGGCAAATAAGAAGTCGACGTGGGCTGTTTAAATACCATTCCAGAAACCTCGCAACTCTTGTTTCAGGCCAAGAAAGGACTTAGCTTACGAGAAAATTGCATCTGAAGGGTCTGAATACTTTTTTCAAAATTCAAATCTCCCACCAGCCAACCGGGGGAGTGGTGACGTTGCATACGCCATCACCACTCTTTGCTGCCATCGGTGAGTAAAACGGTGCCCAACAGGCAGATGCGCCAAGCAAGACAGAGCTGTGGATTGGCCGCTGCAGCTGCTTTTTGGTCAAGTGGCATAGACCATTCGGGCATCCCGCGGCATAATATGGAATTCTCACCTACTTGCAGTTTGTGAGAGTTTCGCAAGCCAGCAAAACCAGCGCTGCACTATGTGATCAGGAAAGTACTGAAACGCGGAAGCATGGGCGGCGCAGAGTCGAACGAAAACGAAACATTTCGACCGCCCGCGCCGTTCTCAAGGGTAATTTCAATTAGTTCTTTTTTCTAAAAATTAAATAAAACTGGATAAGTGGCATTTTATTTCATCTTCTAATACAATACAATGATGTTTTTTGCAACGAGTGGTTGAGTACTAGTGACAGAATTTAACTGAAGAGTGCTTTCGTCATCGGGCAAGTGCTTGAATGTCCCAGGGGAGTCTCTAATCATGTCCTGCATTTACCTCAGTTTCTCGATTACTAAGGCCCTGTTGACGATATTATTGATGCCTTAGAGATTTCCAAGCATTAATCTATCACTTTAGCTTGACTTCATATTTGCCTTTAGTGTCCCTTTAACCGAGGGTCCCACTGCAGTCGTTTGGCTTTTCATTTGTATAGTACTACTAACAACCATGCGTCTTAAATGAACAATAAACTGAAACTGAAACTTCAAATATTTGCCGACCTCTAGAAATCATATTTGTTGCCTTGCAAAATGTGTAGCCCAGCCCTGGTCTCATTACTACTACTACTGACAACAATAATACACATGTGCCTTTTAACACACACACACACAAACACACACACACACACACACACGCACACACACAAATAAAAGCTCTCTAAATATATGTTATGAATGCATTGTTGACATTTGCACCAAACAATGTGCCATAAGTCTTCCAATATTGAGCATAAAAAAGCCATGCAGGCTGACTACTAGCTTTCACTGCATTGTACACAATGGATGAGAGGGATATTCGGGTAACATCCAAGTGGAAAAAAAGTTTAAAAAATTGTGGAGTTGCATACAGGTAAAATTTATAAACACTAGCTTGGTATGCGCATCATTTTGTCTGTTCTCAGTATTCTTAAATAAACCTGAGCACTCAATATGCTGATCAACATGTTACAGGCTTACAGTATTCTTTAAGGGACAGCAAGAGGTCAAAACAACACTTACAAAATTAGATTCCTTCTTGCGCAACCAATCAGAAATAAAGGAAACATGTTGTAATTAAAACCTTTAGTGCACAATAAAATGGCATCGTCACATTATTTATCATCAATTAATGAAAGCTTAAAACAGATTCACACAGTTCACAGAATTTTGCTTTACTTTGCACCTATTTTGTACCAAGGTATCTTAGGTAAGTAGACAGAGGGTGTTTCAGTGAACATTGTGAGAATAACTATGATTAATGCATGACAGCAAAGAAAGTTTTGCACTTAGGTGTCATCTTTTTTTCTGGCTTGTGCAGTTAGTTAACAATCATTAAAAACACTCAAACATGTGCAGTTTGAATGTGTGCCCATTGAATATGTGCAATTAACTGACAGTGCAGTTTCAAGTAGTCTCCACTTTGCACATCTATTTCTTCTTGCACTTGCTCCACTTCAGTCATGCCGACAGCAGGCCTAAACTCGCAGCTGTATATACTATACCCTAGCAGTAAGGGAAGAAAGGTCAAGATTGGACCACGCTGGCCCTAAATTGTACATATGTCAGAATAGAGTGGACATATATTGAACCCCTATAGTCATACATACAGAAATGCTGGTCCAGCGTTGGCCCTAGTGCAAATTGGGCAGCTGAGAAAGCCAGTGTCTTCTAAAACGCAAGATGCAAATGTGCCATTTTACATCTAGCTGCTCAGGAACTTTTTGGGTGCACACTGTCCTCTGCTACGCTTGCTGGAAGAACACCAATATCTGGTCGGGCAGTCACGATGAGCCAAATGTGTATGTTGCATTGTGACCATTAGCACTGCTTTGGGCAAAGATGTAAAGTCTACAGTTTAATGAATGCAGCGTCCAATTTAAAGATTTTGTCTAGTAGGTGAGTAACTACAAGTTATATCAACCAAAGAGAAAACATTGTAAAAAATTAGGTCGCACCTACGATGTCTGCCATGAGCTTCCTTGGGTAGAGATCACACGTGGCTGCCGGCAGATACCCATGCACATGGCACTCTGCACCACTGCAAAAGTTATTTTAGAAGTAGTAACTAAACTTAACTCCAAGACACTGAGAAATCATAAAACATGCAACGGTTATTAATGCAGCCCAACACAGCAGTGTTGTTAGTAGTGTCTAGCTAAACTACTACCCTGTGAACTATGAACGTCTCCTCAACGTCTACAATTGACCCAAACGTCAACGTCTTTTAAGTCACGTGCATGTTACGTCTTACATACGTGCTGTTTTTATAAGAAAAAGTGTGGCTGTTTATAGGACGCACTATCTTCATGATTCTTAGGCTACCAGGAAATGTATTGCGGATGTACATAGGATATCATTCAAGCACCAATCGGTAGTTATACATTTATTGGTGCACACCGTTTGAACAGTATCACCTAAAGTTTGTCCATATATATATATATATATATATATATATATATATATATATAATTGAAAAATAAGCATTACTTACAACTGGTAAAATAGAAATAATTTACTTTTGATAAAGGCTGGTCTTCGGCTGGCCACAAAGTTGGAAACAATTTAGTATTTAATTATTAACGATTAATTATTGTATTTATTTGTATTTTACAAAAAATTTCCTCAAATATATATATATCCAATGTATTTTGTAAGGACCTGACAAAACTTTTTCGACCATGCATGAATAGCTGTCCTCCCAGAGGCTTTTTTTTTTCAGTTTCCTTATGACATACATGTTTCATCCACTTGTTTAAATTATAGTTCATTACTATCATGTTTGCATGTCATATGTTTGCATCTACTCTCCTATTTACACGTTCAGTTCGCTCTTAAAATGTGAGCTAATGTAATGATATACTTGAACCAGGTGTGAGGTCTTGAATCTTGAAGAATAGGGGCTCTGCTCGCCAATGTGGCGTGTGAGTGCTAACACTTCTGCGTTTATGTGACGTATCTGATCTTGCTGTGTGGCGTTCTTCCCCTTGCACCTGTCACATAGTGCTTACTAGGGATATAATATTCAACATAGCAAGTAATATGCAAAAGCCCTGTGACACCAGGCAGTCTCGCAAGTTTCTATTTCTCAGCAACGTTATTGAAATTTTATGTTCTATTTACGGTCCGTCAAGAAGAATATGCTAAACTGTCCCTACACAGTAATGTGAATCTACAAAATTTAATTTTGGTAACGCGGTTGCAGCGCATTTCAGCCTTACACTAATATCCAAAAAATGTAACGAATATTCAGCAGAGCTATTTATATAACATCTTTTCAACGTAAAAAAAGAGGACTTTTGACAGTACCATCAATGTTATTTTCACGTAAGCTAGAGTAATCTCAGCCTCTATTGGAGGTCTTCAATCTCCAACTGATACATCTAATGTACCTCCAGGCAATGTTCGTGGTTTATAGGGTATATGTGCTCAGTATAGCCCGTCCTGCTCTAAGCAGCTCTGGGAATAAAACAGTAAGTTGCATATGCAATAATCAACATTTACATCACTTTTGGCCCTACAACCACTGAAATGCTTCAAAGATCAAAGCCATTGTATAGGAGTGTATAGCCAAACAACCATTGCAAATGTTCAAATTAAAAAGGATGCCCTTGTAGTAAATAATCATCCCAAAACCTGGTTGCTTTTCTTCATTTTTTAGCCTACATGTTATGCTCTTTAAGCACTATGCATGCTTGCAGAAGGGAGATAAGTCAGTTTGGCTGACAAACCTGCAAAAAATTACTAGTTTACAGAATATATGGCACCGGCTTCATAGTAAGTCCCTCAGCTTTTGTTTTTGTTTTTTTCTCAGCAAGGCAGCTTCCAAAAGTGCACTACAGTGCCTGATTTGATTTTTTCTTATTAGCCCTTTCAGTCACCATGTGGAGATGTAGCTTATTTTTTAATCTTCTGGCAGTCTCGCCCGTAGATGCCCGGACAATTTAAAATCTTAATTAATTCCTTATAGGGTTTTACGTGACAAATCCACTTTCTGATTATGAGGCACGCCGTAGTGGAGGACTCCGTAAATTTGGACCACCTGGGGTTCTTTGACGTGCACCTAAATCTAAGTACATGGGTGTTTTCGCATTTCGCCCCCACCAAAATGTGGCCGCCGTGGGCGCCGTGGCCGGGATCCGATCCCGCAACCTCATGCTCAGCAGTCCAACACCCTAGCCACTAAGTAACCACGGCGGGTTAAATTAAAAATCTTGACCATAGCCTTGAATGTAAAAGTAACCCTCTGCTAACTAAAAACAATATGTCACTTTATTATGGAGCGTACAGTGGTACAAAACAATGATATTTTAACAGTTTTCCTAGCAGATCTGGCAAAAAATTTGAAGTGTTACTCTGTATCACTGTCGTTAAATAGTGTTCTTTCTTGCACTGGAAAACATTCAACTCAATAATAGCTAACACATCTACTTGCAAAAAATATTTCAGTTGTTTTCATGATATAATGCACCATTTGTAAAATGTCAATTTTTGTAATCCATTTTTGAAATTGCTGAAAAAACGAATCACCTGTTCATTGCAGGTTCAGATTACACTGAATTAGCAGCTTCCAACTTTGCATTATATTGTTCTTCCTATGCAATGACAATTAAAAGTTAAAGCAATATTTTACTGTAAGTCTTTTATCAATATTTGAGTGTTCTTACTAAGGCCTCCAAATATTTATTTTCTAAAAACATAGTTTGTATGTGTGTGTATGTGTGAAAAACATTTTAGGGGTACTACAAGCCACATAATTTAGTTGCAAATTGTAACCACACCAATTTATGTAAATTGATAGTCACCAAGCAAGTCATTCATTGCCTTACCCAACCTGCAGGCAGGCAAGAAGCTGGCCCTTTTCAAATCTGCCACTCTGGCAGCATTATGAAAGATATGTTAGTGGGCAGGACAACATTGTTCCATGATTCTTTCTGAAGCCTTTTCATTCGCTTAAAGCAGGTATGATATGGTTGCATTCATATGAACAAGAGAATAGCTAACTTTACATACAAGGCATGATAAGCTTGTACCAATTTTATTGTACCATGTTTCTGAAGCTCAGCTTTTATTTTTTAAGCAATGTTTATATGATGTGCACTTGGTATATATGTCACAGTATTATTATGAGGTTTTAGACAATCGTTAAAGTCCTCAGAGACCATTTGTCAGAGCTTGTTATCACAGAATAAAAGGCAGGCACCTTGCACATTGTCAAAACACTGCTCTTCAATAAATGACCTTCTTTTCTCGCTTTATCCGCTACTAATGAAACCGTAAAAAAAGTTATAAGTGGAATAAGCAGATTGCAGATTGAGTGCAAGCAACTGACAACTCTCATGACATTGCATTCTGTTTTTTTGCCATAAATCTAAAAACTTTTGACATTCTATGGCGGGATAATCACCAATTACACTGAAGGAGATACAGTAAAACCTCGTTAAACCATACCCACTTGAACAGTAGTTCCGTTTTAAAAGTAGTAAGGTCAACTCCCCGACTCAACGGCCATTGAACATAATGTGTTTTGCATCCGCATAAACAGTACCAGCTTATTGCGTACGTGTCGGTTAACACATAGTTTTTCCACCTTTCGTCGCGCAAGCACGGCGGTGCGTCATCTCCATCGGGCGGTCCGGCAGAACAACAAGCCTCAGAGATCGGAGCAATCGCCTCCAAGCGCCCTGTGTGTTTGCGTGTGAAGCCACATCAACATCAACATCATTTCGGCGCCGAGCCAGACAGCGTTGTGGCTATGTTGTGGCGTCGCGCAAGCGAGGAATCATGTCATGCCGAAGCTTGGATAAAAAAGACGCCGGGTGCTCAGGATAGAAGAAAAATTAGACATCGTTCTTGCTATCGAACGTGACACAAAGAAGTCGGCGCTGGCACGCGACAGGGATCTGCTGTTGACTACGGTGTGTGGCATTTGGAGCATTTGGAACTAAGCAGAAGTTGCTTGGCAGCGCTGCTGCAACCGTGAAGAGACGTCAGCTACGAGGTTCAACTTTTCACCATTGTTGCTTCTGTTCTTGCTGAAGTATCGACTAGCTACAGTGATGAGGACGACACGGAAAGTGACAGCATGGGCGATTCAGGCCCGACCGTGGCAGAAGCTGCGCGTTACGTCAGCCTCATGAATGCAATTGTCGCGGCGAGAACAGCACCCCACAATGAAAAAGGCGCCCCGCGACTTGTGCAGCGCTACCGCACACGTGCACAGAGAATACGTAACGCCAACGAAGAATCTGCCATGCGAGTGTTTGCCAAGAGAGGGCTGGCTGAAAATCTGGCACGCAGCTTCAGTAAGTTTTAGGCCGCTGTCGTCACTGCTAGGCCACTGCGGCATCAAATGGAAATAACACTTTTGTCGCGCGGAGTGAATAAATACTGCATGTTTTTTTCCCCTTTCATCTCTGAGTTCCGTGTTCTGATTTTGACAGGTAAGTGGGCACGAGCTCATGCTATTTCGGTTAAACAGTACTACCGTTTAGTACGTACTTTTTCCGAGGTCCGGCTAATTACAGTTTAACGAGGTTTCACTGTATAACTTGTCTTGTAGCAAAAAGACAAGCATAATGTAAAATAAGTAGTGCAGTCATCTGGCTATGCAACTGGGCACAGAGGGATGTCCTACCTCGGAGCTCCAGATTAACTTTGACCATCTGGCGATCGTTTAGATTGCACCCAAGTTTCAGCAAATGGATGTTTTTCACATTTTGCCCTGATTAAAGTGTGGCCATCACAGCTGAGCTGAATCGTCCAGCTTAGTCCTGTGTCAGAGCACCAGCCTTAGTACTTATAACCGCCACAAGTGACACACAGCACCAAAAATGAAAAAACATGATAGTGTAGTTGACTGACCTGATCATATGAGTGGCACATCAATCAGAGGGACATTCGGGCAGATAGACCATGCAAAAAATAAGACAACTGTATTGCAATAAATTTGCTCATGCATGATCTCTTCAATGAACTACCCAAAGCACAAGTTGTGTTGCAGTGTATCCCAACCCAGAAACACACATAAATATCCATTATTGATGGGTTTATTGCATTATCTATGTCTAATGTTCTAGTGTGGTTACCATTTGTTAGAGTATATGCTTAGATATATTGCATATTACGTTGTATTGTAGATTCTACCCATTTTTCTTTCGACCTCCTGCCTGGGCCAATGACGCCTGCAGTATTGTATAAATAAATGATTAAATAAATAAAATGAATTTTTGCTCACGTTTTACCCCAATTGTCAAGAACCTTCTGTACATGGCCATCAGCAGCTTTTGGCTTGAGACCTAATGAGTGGCCACACAAGTAGATGCACTCCTGTCCAGGCACCTTGATGAACTGTGGGTCAACTGCAATGTGTAGAGGGTGTGCTCCGAGTGAATATTTAAGTAACGTACACTGTAAACAAAAGTACACAAACCAGGGATTCCCCAATCACACCTATTATCTTCGTTGCCTATGCATGTAACTTGAAATCAAGGGCTGAAGTCCAAACTTGTCATTGCAGACTTTTAAGTGGTCTGAGTTACAAATAAATTCAGTTACTTCATCGAGCCTGTGGGCCATATAATTTTGCTTGCAGGTGTACCCTCAAGAGAATTTGCTTGAGATAAATTGTGTAGGCAGTTGGTTTGTCTGTCATTGTGATAACATATGTGCTACTGATGCGGAAGGCTTCACTGTACTTAAAGGAACACTCAACATTAACTTTCAAAACTGAAATGCTGGTGTCCTTCAATATTTACATGGTGTGCTTAATTTACAATTTTACCTGTACAGCTAAACGCCATACATGCAATCAACCAAGTGCAATTGCGAAGAGAGGTTAGAACATTTAAGCATGATTTTAAAGACTAAGCAGGCAGCAGACTTGGAAGAGCATAGGCAACACCACCTTATACAACTATGTTAAATTTAGTAGATACCATAAAACCGTATACCTCCTGACTACTGTTTCCACGAACAAACTGACTTTAAGGGACGCTAAAAAGAAAAACTCAGTTTAGGCTGATAAACTATTCTTTAAAAACTATTTTCCCTAATTTCGTAATGCAATAAATATAATGCCGTTCATCTTTACCAATAAAAAATTTGCTATGCCCAAGCAGATGTCATCAAAATTCATGACATCATGGCGAGATGGCGCAGGAACTTCAAAGTGGCGTCGCCACACACCTTTCATTTTACTGCGGATTTGTTGGCTTGCCAAGCCGCTCCCACCAATGTTTGTAGGCTATAAGCCTTGGCCCGCACTTTAAGAGTAGCTTCCTGCTATAGCAGAAGGGTAGTCTAATACACATCAAATCATTATTGCTCTCTTCAGTGTCCTTTTTAGGTTGCTTTTTTGTCACCGGTCCTTCGAATTGTGCCGATGATCATGCCATCTATGATCGACAAGCTGGAGAAAAAGCACATTTATCGCAGTGATCAATCAATGCGCATTTCTGTGTGGCACACTTCACAATGCTTTGTCTTGCAGACTTGCATTTCGGTGTACCGCCGATATTTTCGGCGCACTCAGGGCAATGAATAACTCAATCCATGGAAAACTACTAGAGCGTGCCCCACTCATCAAGAATTTCCAGAGCACATCAATGTGGTCGATCAAAGGTTTAATTCAGCAGCAACGTGAACTCCATAAAGCAATCTTTATTTTTCCACCAAACGTCGCACAGCGCAAGAACATCTAAGGATCACTGTAGTTGAACGTGCACAATACTCTGAGGGACTGTTGTATGTTCTATGCTGTTCTCAGTAAAGTATTTGCCTCAAGGTTTTGTTTGCCTGCTGTGAACACTGATGTCACAGAGTTGACCTCCCAGACCAGTTATTTTAAAATTATTTTTGTCTGTTTGATAACTTTTTCTCTGTTTTTATACAAGTCGTACTGTAAACCTTGCGCGTGATAAGAGGCGCAGAGAAAACTGAAACAAGCGTGGTGCGTAGATTACGCAGCAACAACCGTGTCTTCAAAGTATTACACTGATGGTGCTATTTGCTTCCTCCATTTATGCATATGCAGCGAGAACAGCTAAAACGAAAGCCCATGCGTTTTTCTCAGAAAAGCCATTTTCCCTAACAGCAGAGATGACGCCACAAGCACAACACCTGCATCGCACCAATAGCCAGCAGCAGAGCGAGTATCCCGTCACAAGGCACACAACACTGCCTCCCGAAATGCGCCCAGCAGCAAGAAGGGAAGGGGGGGAAAATAAACAGCTGGGGGTCATGGTGTGAATGTTATAGAGGCCCTCTGCTTTGAAATGAGTTAGAGAAGGCAGGAAAGAAAGCAAAAAAAGATTTCCAGCAGAAAACACTGGTATATAGACAGAAGGGCAGAAGCCGTGCCACCCCACTGGCATGTGTGTTCTTTCCGTCTGTCCATATGCCGTTGTTTCCTGCTGGAAACCTTTGCAATGTCCTTCCAATGAGCTAAGGCAAACACTGTTCTTGCGGAATGTGGCTTCCGGGCGCTAGTCAAGGCAATGGGACAGAGCTCTGTTGCGAGGAAGGTATAGCTTGCTTCCTCGCACCAAGGCCTGGAAACAATTTAGAAAAAGTTATTGCGGCAGAACACCTTTCACAATTTCCAGTGCACAACTAATTTCCGACAAGGCCTTTCAGAGAGCCTTCGAATGCGAAATATTCATTTGCGTAGCTCTTACAAAAGTTTATTTTATGAGAATTTCTTCACTCGGATAGATGATGTAGAGGATGGACTCAAAATGGCTCATTGGCTTTAGCCATCAAGATCAATAACTAAAAAGTTCGGTGTACTTCGTTAATTATACAAACATAACTGCGTAAATTACTCATTTTTCAGAGGGTGCCAATCTGGAAACTCTAATAGCGACAAAATTAATAACTTCACAGCAATTTATATTTCTCTAACTTAAAAGAAAATTGGTGTAGTTGAAAAGAAAAACACCCTGTGTAGGCATCCCATCTCTCGAGGTTGCACTGTAGCGCGTTCAACAGCGACCTTTGTTTCTTTCCTGTTATGATCATAATGCTTACACGACCAACCACTCTAAGGTAGATTGCAAGTTTTTTTTCAGGTTGGTTCACAGCATTTTTTCTCCTTTTGCTTCTTTGCAACTTGAACGTGGGAATGGCTCTCAAGCTACGACGGGAGCTGTGTAATTCCGTTACCAACTTGGTATGCCTTCGTGATACTATATTCATCACTATGCACTGTAATTAAACATGACTGCATAAGTAACACTCACAGGCTGTGACTACAGACGAAAAATAAGCGAAACTAGAAATATATTGCATGAAAGTTACCTCAACACCATTCGCTGACTTTCTAAATTGGGAAAAAAACTGCTAATGGCTCCACATTTAGCTCATGAAAATGTCTACTCCACCATTAGGCATGAAGGCAATTGATACAAATAATTCATGAAATATTTATGAAATAAACAGCATATTTTGTTGCTCCCTTAGGCATCTATGAGCCATATTGGAAGGTTGTGTCTGTGTAGAGACAGGAAACAGCCTTCCTGCATGCTGCTGCTTAAAATGCACTCTCCACACACTTGCACTCAGTTCTGCTGCCATTAGTACTGCATGCAACTGGTTAGAGTGCAGTTTACCTGAGGTGATAGTGGTATTTATTAGCTGTATTTGCTTGTGAAAATGGCATATGTAGCTTTTCCATATGGATCCATGCATTTTCAAACCAATGCAAGTCTACTGGCACATAAGGTGCACATAAAGTGCAATCTACTCATGTCGTATGGAACAAGGGAAATATAATCGTACATCTGATGCAATATTTCAGACAAACGTGCTTATTAAGTGCACTGCTACAGCCAGCATGCATAGTATATTATGCTAATACTGATGTGCTAGTGTCCCAAAACAATGGTCCTTTCTGACTGAAAATGTAGAACTGTTTACAGGCATGGCACTCGAACATTGAGGATGGCTGAACAAAATGAGTGGACTGCAATGTTTTATGTGCACTCAGTGTGTGCTTAGACTGAACTGCAACACTTGTCTAAGCTTAACAGGCCGCATGTGCTAACAATACACTTACTACAGATGCACATGTACCCAAACCCTACCAAATTGCATGTTTTATATCCTGATGCATACCCCAGCGACACGTGCCCCTCATGCAGAGACACGGCGACACTCGCACACATGCTCTGGTAGTGTAGATCTTCCCGACTCTACCTCAGACAAATGGGAGAAGTCCCTCAGAAGCTCACTACTTGCCGACCAGCAATGGGCCATCCAGCAGGCCCGCGAAGCGGCTGCCAGGTACTCCCTGTCGGTCCCTACGTGGGAGATGCCCGCTATGCGCTAAGTGCGTCCTGCAGGACCATAATAAAGTTTACCAGTCCAGTCAAGCTGTGTCTTAAATTTTTTAAAAATAAAGGGGCATAAAAAAAGTTGATTTTTATGCCATGCATGGGTAGTGGCAGACGTCAAACTTTGTATGAAAACCTCAAATAATGATGCACTACCAAATTTGGTACACATTAATGTTCGTGAGGGCTGATGCCTAGAAATGATCACTAGAAATGCTTATACTTGCTTGAGCTTAGGCAAAAACTGTTGTCTTGCAGTTGAAAAGGAATGGTGTAGGAGAACAATATATAGAGCACAAATACATTTCCTTGGAAACATTGGGATACCTATTTTGGTACTGGTGCTATGTGTTGACAAAAAAACAATTTGTTGCACTGGATTTATTACTTCTTTAAACGATTATCAGTTTAGTATTTGTGCAATATTACAGTGGCATGAAATCAAGGGCTTGACAACAGCTCATCTGGATGGGAATTAACTTGGCACAAGAAATGCACTGACCAAAGTCCAAGTGCAACTGTGGTTGTTGCCTTGCTTGTGCTTTTGTAGTGACATGTAAAAGTAAGAATTCCACCTTCCAGGATCGTAAACAAAGTAAGTAGAGCTAACTAAGCACCTGCAATGCTGAAACAAACCTGTACATTGAATCTACACTGGAGCAACAGCAGTGCTTTCCAAGATGGCTACTAGCCGTAAGTGGAGGAAGCATTAGACAAGCTACCAGCTAGCTTGTAGAGGTCTAGGTCTGGAGTACAGCTTACAAAGAAATTCTACTAGCTGTTGCTTTAGCTACATCAAGCTGGAAGGTAGATGTCTACTAGCTAGCTGCATGCTTCCTGGGCAGGACCTCTAGCAGATGTCCCATAGACATTTGCGGTTATTATACTGTCTGCCGTAGGCATACTTGACCTGCCTATCACTGAAATGAATGGGGAGTTGCGGCCTAGGACCTCTATAGAATGATTGCACTGTCACATTTACCGACAGACACATCGGCCATCTTGGGAATGTTAAACCGCTCCCGGAATGCCCGCAGTGGGTCCTCGCAGTCCAGGCGCCGTGCAAACTCGATGGTGTTGGGCTTCAGTCCCCATTGCTTGGCCAGTGACAGCAGTTCTTGTCTCGGCGTGTTCTTCATGCTGCCCACACACTTGCGATGCAGAAAATGGGCAGCATGAGCACATGAATACTACTTAGCAGCAAAACTGGTGCCATTTTGCTTCCAGACAGATTTGGCAACGTATTTACATGTAATAAATTTGCACTACACTATGAAAAATGTAAGCCCAGTGGCTTAGAAAAAGTTTGGCAGAGACACTTAAGATTGCCTACATGCGAGAATGTGCAACTATTATAGCCGCTTCGGTGAAATTTTTTTTTCTGCGCGTTCCTTGTTCGCGCAAGCTCTTGCCTGCATTTTAACTGCGCCTCGGTAAGGCCAAATGAAAATGCGCCAAGCGTCTCAAAGCGCTCGCTTGCCCTCGAGGAGTTCATAACTCGAAGGACCGCCCAATGGCATTCCATAGGATATTAATGCTTT
Organism: Dermacentor andersoni; assembly: GCF_023375885.2. Taxonomy (NCBI): domain Eukaryota; kingdom Metazoa; phylum Arthropoda; class Arachnida; order Ixodida; family Ixodidae; genus Dermacentor; species Dermacentor andersoni. The sequence continues at coordinate 12,754,630 of NC_092819.1, read as the reverse complement.
TATTGCGATAGCAATTATATGGACACTCCTGGCGCACTCCTGCTGTAAGCGTCGCCGTAAGGTTCTGTATGAGTGAAAGCGTCTGAGGGTGAGCCGGCAAACGTGGTTCAATCTCGCGTGTGCGAGCGAGGAACGCGGCCCGGATGCGTGCCTTCTCCTGTGGCGCACAAGGCAACAGGGGTCAAGCGAGGGAGGAGGAGCGTGCATCGAGACACCCTGGCGGCTTCCAGGGTGTCTAGATGTCCTCCTTGCTTGCCGCTTCGTACAGAGTGGAGACATTGTGGTGTCTACTACGCCGTTGGCCACGCGAATCACAACAGGGTTGCCAGATTGAGCTATTAATAGCCAAATTTGGCTACTTTTTATGCTGGTTGGCATTGAAAATTTCGATTTGGCTGCATGGCTATATAATAAAATTTGGGCTACTTCTGTCCTAAGGACTTCCGAGTCCCGAGGACACGTCCACAATGTCAAAATTCTGGACGGCCGCCGTAACACCCAAAGCTCATTGCTGCTACAAAGATATGTAGGCAATCTCGAAGGCTGTGTTTTTAGGAATGTCGGCACTAGGAGGATGCCATTAAGTTATCCCTGCCATCTTTATACGTCATTCCAATGCTAAGCCAGCTTCTTTTTGTTTTGGTTTCAGCACCATCTACTGCCAGTTCACGTGTGGTTAAGTAAGAAAAACGGTGGGGCCAACAACTGTAGCGTACATGTTCCATGCCAGCTGCTATACAGCAAACTATTATGTGGACTTAACACAACAGCTCAAGTATTTGCACGCTTGTCGTAGCGAGTCATTTTCACCCATGGTCCTTCAATGTTTATCAAAGGTTTCTCGAAGCCTATTGCTTGGTTTTCCCCCAAATCACCGCATTATTTATTTACTAGTAAATTTACAAAAAAAAAAAAAAATCCGCAAGTCGCTTTAAACGAGAAATGCGACGGTTCAAGCCTTTATGTACATGCTCAGCGAAACGCAGTAGTCTCGACTGTCGATCAAAATGAAATATTTTGCTCTATTATCAGCAAGCATCAGGAATGCAAAAAAACACTGCCGGCAATTCAATGTTCCCCCTGCTGTCTGAGCTCCCTTTGTGTACCTACTTATGTCCCATAGATGTCCACAGAACATCATGTTTTAGACATTGCAGACATCCTATAGATATCTATATTTCTCCAAACATTACAAATACATACTATGGATAATCTAAGACCCATCCCGATCACATTGCTGTAACCTTGAAAAGATGTCGCAGCTGGACATAAGTGACCTCTAATAGATGTTCGTTTTAGGGATACAGGAGGTTCATAGAACATCTAATGGCTCTTTCCAGTTCACGCTATAATGAGCTGCATACCGGCAAGTGCGACAGCATATGTACTATCGAATGCAAATGAAACGCGAGCAGCAGAGCGTGTGGCCAAAGCATAACTGAACTCACAGTGTGCCGCGGTGGCCAGCCATCATTGTATGCATGCACGCGCAGGTGGCTTTGACACAGAATGCGGGACTGCTTGTCCTAGTATGATTATATCACCTGTATTTTGTTTGAAGTTCGTATTCTCACTCTGCCATTGCAGTGCCATTCCTCTGCGATTACTGTTAAGGTGGCTAGCACTATTGCTCCTCCAGTGCAATACATTTTTGGTGCTACTCAAATTACGATTAGACACTGGCGGCTTTGATGGTGGTAACAAAAGAAAAGCAACAGACATTAGGAAACTGGGTGCATGCCAGCTATACATCATGCTACAGATGCGACGATGGTGCTAGCCACCATAAGAGTGCACTGCCAGGTGGGAATGGCACTGCCGTAGAGAGATGAGAAAAGAACTTTCGGACAAAATACGGGTGAGGTTTATTGTAGTAGGGCGAGCAGCGCTGCAATCTGCGTGAAAACCACATGCCCACACACGTGCACAATGACTGGCCGACGACATGCTCTGTACCTTTAGTTATGCTTTGGCCGCACGCTCTGCTGTTCACATTCCATTTGTTGTCAATGGTACTTCTGGTGAGGCACACTAATGCCACAGTTATCACCATTGTCAGTTATCACCATTGTTAGTGATCACCACTGGCACAAAATTGGGGCTCGAACCCTCGACCTTTGGTGTTAAATAGGGCGAGGTGAATTAAGGCCCAGTTAATTGAGATAGAGTTTATTAGGGCACTCTAACTCATGACCTTTGGTGGGAGTCGAACCCACTTGGAGACATGGGCGAATCAGCCATATCTCCAAGTAGGATTCCAATTGACATTGCCAAGGTCGAGAGTGGAACCTATGACCATTGGTGGGAGTCGAACCCACGAAATTTGCTGTTAATTAGGGTGAAGTTAATTGAGTCACTGCTAATTAAGATAGTTAATTACGGCACTCGTACCCTCTACCTTTGGTGGAATTCAAACACACGACCATTGGTGTTAATAAGGGTAAAGTTAATTAAGACCGTTAATTAAGGTCGTGTTAAGACACTCGAACCCATGACCTTTGGTGGGAAAAAACAAGCAATAGGAAATGCATTTGAATGAAAATGACAAGTAATTTAATGAATGTCTCGTGACCTCCCAGGCTTTCACCGCCATCCCCTTTAGCATATGCTAAAGTGACTATCAACTTATACAGTCCTAGCACTCATCAAAATGACAAAACTGTATGATGAAAATGCGAGATCTGTATTTTGATGAACGTATAACGGTTTCCAGCAAGTACGGATGCGAGCACAAGAAGTAGAAACAGACAGGACAACGCTGAACTTGCAACTGAAGTTTATTGTGAAAACATTTCACAAATCTCCGCCACGCATGCGCATACAACCAAGAACAATAACAAGGTTTGTAGTCAACTATCAACAAAAGTTCTACACGTACACAAAAGCGTAGTCTTTTGTATGTGCAGGACTTTTGTTGATAGTTGACTACAAACCTTGTTATTGTTCTTGGCTGTATGCGCATGCGTGGCGGAGATTTGTGGAATGTTTTCACAATAAACTTCAGTTGCAAGTCCAGCGTTGTCCTGTCTGTTTCTACTTCTTGTGCTCGCGTCCGTACTTGCTGGAAACCATTATACATTCACCATGCACCAATTGGCCCAGCAAACTACTCTACTAAACTGTATTTTGATGCTTATGAATTATGGCTACATGAAAAAAAGTGAGTTCAGTAAGCAATAGGTAAAGCACACAAACGAGGCTCACAATGTCACATCGTCACTATTTATTTATACAATTGATAAAGCTTTATTGCAAAAATATTTGTCACCTAGCCAGGCACATGTATGAAAATATTCATTGCAAGTTAAAGTTCTAGCTGTATACAAACAGGTTAAACGTGGATCTTCAATAATGAATTCTTGAAAATTCAACTTGACTAAAACAAAAGTAATGAGGAAAGGGTGTTAACACTCAGAAAATGACTAGCAGTCACAATCCCACAGTTATATTTAAAAGATTAAACATGATTAGTAGGAGGTAATGATATCACATACTAATGAATGACTAAGGGGGTTAATCAATTAATGAATTATGTAGTTTTACGAGCCGATACCCTGACCTGATGAGACATGCCGTGGTGAGGGACTCTGGATTAGTTTGTACCACCTGGGATTCTTTAACATGCACCTAAATCTAAGTAAACGGGTGTTTTCGCATTTCGCTCCCATCGAAATGCGGCAGCTGTGGCCGGGATTTGATCTCGCAACCTCGTGCTTACTAAAAGGGTATGGCCTGCATGCCAACACCCGCTTCTGGGGCCACGAGATTCAAGATAGAAAGCTAGTACTCTCTAGCTATATTTAACAATATATACTAAAAGAAAATCCACACAAGCAGGTTCGCGAGATGGAACGTTCATCTTGACAAGCAACCTGCTTAGGCAGCTTCTCACACCACGGAAGTGCCAAAAGCAATGTTGCCAGAGACTTCGAGATAAGCATTGCAAATGAGAAATATCTGACACTTGAAGAGGAGCGCTAGAAACTAACGACACAAACATGTCTGAAAATGAACTACCAAAACGTTGCCCTCAGGACATTTCTAAGTAGCCCTGGGCTACCCATTTCAATAAGCGCACCGCAAGGCGAACAAACGTACCACAAATAGCAGTCAGAAGCACAGCTCTAAATTTCAGTACGCAACTGCACAGTTCAGCCTAGTTTATACGTACATCGGCCATGGTAAACCGAACAAGTGTCGAAAAGACACACCAATGAAGCAAGCTCCATGCTGCTCGCGCGACTTCCGACGCGAGAGTCTATTTGTCGTACAAAAATCCGTCACGTGACCTGATCCTAGGTGCCTAGGGACAGCATCGTTTAGGGATTTTTGAGAAGGCGCGATGCTGGTGCCGAGCGACGCCGCGGCGTGTTCGTCGTCGGCGTGATCGTTCTCTGGACCGCGCGTAGTTCATGTGATTGTACGTGCGTTGCTTGTGTGTTGGTTGTAGGTTCAGTGTTACTTGGCGGAAAGCCGTGAGTAGCGACAGTGCGGCTTTGGCCTCAGCGAGCTCTGGCAGTACAGAATCTGCGTTGTGTGACCCGTGCTTTCTTGAGAACCCGGCGGTGGTGACAAGTGAAATATCGAAGTGGCCTAGCGCCTCGGCAGCGAAGTTCTGCGAACCGCGATGTGGCGTCGCCGTGTCCGACTTTGCTTAACGGACATCGAGGGATGTGCTGCTCGCTGCAAGTCACGTAAATTCAACTGCGTCGACCGCCCACTGTTCAGCGCTGAATGTGTGTTTGGTGTGCTATGCTTGAAACGAGTGGTGCAGCCATGCAGCGGGGGTGGCGGAGGAGCAGAGTGGCTTAGGGGCTCCGTTTGCGCGTTCACAGACACGTGCTCCTGTCTTGGTCTCATTAGCGGCTGTCGCGGGATTGTGGTGTGCTAGCTCCTTGCCTAGTATGAAGTTTACGACGCTAACACACAGCATGTTCACGTTTTTCCGCGCTATATGTGAATTGTATGACGGCCGAGTTGAAAACGAGACGTATGTCTGTGTTCTTTGCGTTTGTGTGTTGTAAATTACCTTCTATTGTGGAAGTTCTGGGAGTCTTATTACGCAAGGAGTGCGAACGTAAACATAAACACATATGTGTGTCTGAAATTTTGAATTACCCATAATACCCATTACGACTGATAAGTGGGCTACACGGCCTGTGTGAATCAGCTACCGTATGTTGCGACGCTCTTCCGTGTGGTAGGCTGATGCATGGTGCGCGTTTATTTCTGTACTGTTGTAAAAACCATTTGTTTATTCACTCAATACAAATGTACGGCTTCTTCGCCGCAGTACATTTTAGTTACGCGGTGAAGCATACTAAAAGTGGGAGGGGGCCGCTATCAGCCAGCATAGTATGTCCACTTAGGCGACCTGAGAGGCGGCGGGTGCGCGAGTGTATAATTGAAGAACTCTTATGTCCAGTGACAGTGGCCCCTTTTCACTTTTAGTATGCTTCACCGCAGTACATTGCTTAGGCTTCACCGCGAAATATTAGTGTATTGCGAGAAAAATAATCTTAAAAATCCCAATTATGCAGCGTTTCTTCTGTAGCTTGCTACACCGCAATACAATGGTGTAAATAAACATCGTGCAGTAAAGCATACTAAGAGTGGAAAGGGCACATAGGTTTACACTGTGCTAATTTTTTCAATTGTTACATAATTTGCAAGTGCATCTGTGCTCATGGTAAGCTTCATTGACAATTCTTTGTACATTACAAATTCATATTGCAGGGAAGCTTACTAAAGCACATTCGCCATTATGGTACATGTTATTCACCTTCAATGCAGGAGCACAATGCTGATTCTTGCCCCTGCTTTTGGCTGGACTGCACATGCTCTTTGAGAATTGATTCATTCTTTGATTAAGCGTGAGACCTAGCAATGGGTAGCCCAAATATAGATTTGAGAAAACCAAAACGAATTCAGCAGTAGTAAGCTAAAGGGTTGTTTTGGTGTAGACCAGTGGCCAAGTGCGGATATGAAAGATTAGGAAGAAAAGCAGAGTTGTTCCACTTCATCACTGGGAGGCACAACTCCCACAAATAAATACGACTCTTACTTATTTGACTTTCTAACGAGATTACCAACTTGCATTGGCAAGTGTTCACTTGAACAAACACTGCATGAAGTAAGTTTCCTGCGCATATTTTACCAGCTACTGGATCATTGTTTCACATTACGAGTGAAACTGCAATTTTTTTATGCCACAACTTGCCCAATTTTGTGTTTTGCAGTAAGATGTTAGCAGTGCTATTAAGGCACTTCAATACTCATGAATAGTAGTAGAGAAAAAAAATAAAGGTAAGAAAGCAGTGGCTTTTTGTGCGTAGACTATGCATACACCTGGTGCTCTTATGGTCATTTTTTCCCTATCCACTAAACAATTCTAAACAAGAAAAGCTTATACACAGACCAGAACTAAACCACAGGTATCGTTGGTAAGCAAAGTATATTTATTTGGTGACATTTTCTGCAGCCCTGCTATTGGGCTTTCCTTCCTTCCTTTTCAGCTGTGCAGGTTCATTAAGAAGTGATGAGACAGTGACAATTTTAATCGTTGAAAAACTTAGCGAAACCTTTTTCGGGTTGTTTTTTCTTGGTTTCAGACTGTGCACATTGCATTTTAAGGCGTGTTCTCTGTGTTAGTTGCTTTTTCTTTATGAGTAGGGCATGTCAACATTTTTTACACCATGTCAATCAAGTATGTGGTGCCATAGACTGTTCTTGGATGGAGTCTTGCCCTTTCATTCTGTACAATATGGTGTCGGTTGTTTGTGTCCAAGGCCGTTATACAGCGTAATTGTAGCATTGTGCCAAGTTTTGCCTCTGCCACCCAAGCTTGAAAGATTGCTACCGACTGCTGGTGGCATGACACATGTGACATTTCTTTTTCAATAAAAGGAAGTTTGTCACTTATCCTGTGCACTGGTTGTCTTTTGTCTCTCTGAATTGCAATTTGTTGCCTACATTAGCTCTTTTGCTGCATTTCAGATTAACGTAGCGTGGATTAGTAGAAATGCAGGCATTGCTTGGATGCACAATTATTTCCGAAAAAAAAAAGAAGAGTTCTTTTTTAACCTGCACGTCGAAACTGTTCTATAGTTCATTGCAGCTATCGGTGTCGGCTGCATTCAATTTTTTATATGAATGCTGCAAAGAAACAGCACCGTAGTAGACATGTAAGAACATTTTTTTTTGCATGTTGAAGAGCAGCAAAAGCTTCTTCGAATGCAACGGCCGGAATAATGCGAAAAATTCCAACCGGCGTCTTAAAAACATCGGGGCCAGAAATTTCTATCTCGCTACAAGTTGCATCTCTCGCGTTGATGCCGCTGTCAGACATATCCTCGATTATATCCGCAACTACAGTGCCCACGACCCTCAAGCATTGATTCCGATGTTCTGAGGACGCTGTTTCTTCTCGTTGCGCTAGATTACGCATTTGGAGGAGAAGTTTCGGAATCCCACATTGCGCTGACTTGTGACGATACGCATGCGCAGATGCGTGGAGAGCAGAGTATTGTATCCTAGAGTTTCTCACTACATTACCTAGAGGGAAATCTGGCGCTGCTGCGCTGTGGTATGCATGGGAATGCCGGTATATTGTGGATTCGGATTGGCATCGTTCTCGTAGAGACAGGACACCTTGAAGACGTGCTTGGCAAGTACCGTTCCGTCTGTCACAATGATTCATTTTCTACTAGAACAGCACGTGAAAAGCTGTTTTAGCTTTATTATTACGCGAAAACATGCTTTGTTTAACTATGAGAACTTGTTATTGTGTGTACGACTACATGTTACGTAAAAAGTATCAGCGGGCCGCTAAAGTTGGAGGACAGACGATAAGGTTCGCGCTCGCTTTGAAACAGTTGGTCGTCTGTCATTGATTTTCTTCGCTTGGTCATGCATCGTGGGTGAGTAAAGATGTAATATGCGTGAATAGAAACATTTTATGAAGATTTTACTTTGAGAACGCGTTATTTGCGTAGCCATATCCACGTTTTAGACGAAGCCTCTTACAACACCAGCCAACACGAGCCACGCAGACACATATACCGTCATTCCCATGACGGCACGGTGCCCCTTAAGAAACTCCCATAGACGGTGGCGCCAGATTACCCTCTAGGTGTTATAGTGAGAAACTCTATGTATTGTATTGTGTTGCTTCATGGCTTCCCTACTTGACATCACAACAAAAATCTCAAACGAAGGTAGATTGGCTTAAAAAAGAAATATTTATACCCATTTAAATGGTGCGCCAATCTCGTCGACAAGAAACATCGGCGGCGGTGGCACGGCGACGTCCCGGCGCATGTGACGGCGGCATTTTTGTACAGCGGGGCGTGGCGTGGCGTTTCTCGCGTCGCTCGACGTTTTTGCGCAGGCGCGAGTAAGAGCGAGTGCGAGAGAGAAAATCTGGGGGGCCTTTGCTCCTTGAATATGTGACTCTGCCTAGGCACTACGGTGGAGTAGTTCCTTTGCGCGTGTTGCGTGCGTTTGCCCGTAGGCGTGCCGGCTTAGCGGAGTGGGGTCTAGTTTGTTTACGCTTGGACGCTGGCTGCAGGCGCGGTGAAACAGGTGAAGCAGCGGGCACTGACGCTCCATTTGGTGATCGCTGTGGCGCTGGTGCGGAGTCAGCCATGCCGGATTATAAATTTGTCGTGCCTTACGGCGCTCTAGCTTTAAAAAAAAGCATCATTGATTTTCCCGGGGCAGCGATAGGGGCCGTAGTATAGGCCGGGCCTGCTCTCCTGGACTTTTTAGTAGCATATTTGAGTGGTCCCGTTTCAGTGAAATAAACGCACAGCGCCTTAGCATCCACGGCTGAACGCGATTGCCTTATGCCACGCCGTGAGGATTATTGGCTTTGCGTGTCGTCCACGTTAATTAGGTTAGTTTAGGTTGGGTTGCGTTAACGTTACGCTAGGTTAGCATAAAAGCCGTTACGGTGGCGCGGTGTATTCTCACAACGGTTACATCATGAGCATTACCGCTTTTCTGTCTCGGCGTCGTTAGGTTATGTTACCGTTAGGTTAGGTTACTGTTAGGTTAGGTTAGCGTAAAACACGTTAGGGGGCGCGGCGTATTCTCGTCGCCGGCGCCCTTTCAGCCACTCGCGTTCAACTGCGGTTGCTAAGGCGCTCTGCCTTCTAGATTTTCAATATATGCCGACCGGCCTCTGCCACGGCCCATACTGCTCCCACGGAGGTATCTGCAATGTTATCACTTGTTTCACCCCGCCGGGAGCCGGCGTCCGAGCGTAAACAAACTCGAGCCCACTCCGCAATGCCGGCATACCTAGGGTCAAACGCCCACAACACGCGCTGACTTCTCCGTAGTGCTTAGGCAGAGTCATATATTCAAGGAGCAAAAGCCCCCGCATTTTTCTCTCTCGCACCCGTGCTTACTCGCGCATGCGCGCAAACGGCCAGCGCCTTCGCAAGTGCCGCGCCCCGCTGTGCTTACTAGCAATTGTAAAGTCGCGTCCCGGCACACATCTCGTATATCAGACCGCAACTACATGCATCTGCAACAACTGTAGCGTATGCGCACCGTTTACTTGGTGCACGACAGGGCTTGAATGTGTGCTCGCGCTCATATGCTCCGGTATGACCGTGCTACGTAGTGCGGACTGGCTTTGTCCTTCAGCTTGAACGACGGATAGTAGCCACAACCACCTTGCGCATATTGAAGCAAACTACTTCGCTCATTACGGAGCGAAATCAGCCAAGGCGCCTAACCAGGAGCGGCCAGGAGTTAGCGCGCGCTGGCAAGCGCGCGTGTGGTCTGACCTTTAGGTTCCCCTAGTTCGACGCTTGTTCAGCGTTCAAAATTAGTCGAAGTTAGCGAGACCTGACCTACGACACCGATAACTATATAGGGTGGCCAAAATTGAATTCCTATGTGGGTGGCCGCGGCCGAGCGTGAGCGGACGATTTTCGCTTACTTCAACCTGCTTACTAAACTTCGTCAATAAATATACACAGTAACAGTATATAGGAAGAAGCGACCCGCCGTTGTTGTTTAGTGGTTATGGTGCTGGGCTGCTAAGCACGCGTTCGCGAGATCGAATCCGGGCCACGGCGGCCGTATTTTGATGCGGCGAAATGTGAGAACACCTGTGTACTTAGATTTAGGTCCACGTTAAAGAACCGCAGGTGGTCCAAATAATTGAACAATACCGACAGCCTGCTGGGCGACGTGAGCAACGGCACCAGGTGCGTCCAGTGTCGGTGCCATACAGGCACAATATGTTGCACCACCAGAAGAAGGCAACAGGGAAATGTGGCGTTCTGGTCGTTTTTTCTTTTTTTTGCGCTACGAGAACTCTCGAGGGTGTTTCACATGGTGAATAGAAGTCAGTACACTGACGCTTGTTTAAAGAGGCATGACACGTGCTTTATTGACTGTCATGTGGCTCTTGTTTACATGAGTCCCCTATCCTGCGGCAAGTGCTATGTTGGCCAAACGGGTCGGTTTTTAAACGATCGCTTGAGGGAACATAGGGCAGCTATCAGTGCCTTATCGACTGGTGGCCATCTGGCTGATCATTGCTGTTGGTGCTAGTGCACCGCGAAGTTTTAAAGCACTCGTGTGCTCAGGCGGCTGCAGAGGCAGGTTGATAAAGAGATAAATATTCGAAGCATTTTGTATAAAAAATACCCCGCAGAAACTCATCTAGGAGTTGTCTAAGTATGCTATGTGTAAGCATTGCGTCACTTGCTCACTTCCACGCAGTCCGGTGTCGTTATCAATCTTATCCAACTTGACCCGACCGTTATCAAACCTTATAGATCGGAATCAGCCTTATCGCAATCCATCCAATCCGTATCAACCTTATCGAACAGACGCTGCGGCTGGGCTGCGATTGATGTCCCGTGATTGTACTTTGCCCCTGTGGGACTCAAATGTCTTCACCATGTGTCGGTTGCGTTCGTTGTCTCGGGACATACGGATGCACCTCCCGCCTGGGTTACCACGACGTGAACAGACCATGCTCTACCATCTGTGGCTAGGCGTTGCCTTTACGAACTCTTATGCTTTCCTCATTGGAATGGCCAACAGCCCCACGTGCGACACATGCAACATCGACGAGACGCTCGCACATATTATCTGTGTCTGCCCGCGATATAGTGCTCAGAGACAAGTGATGTGCAGAGTACTGGACCAGTTGGACGATCGTCCCCTATCAGAACTATAGAAAAGCTTTAGGCCAATGCTCCGAAAGAACATCCGCGTTGAAGGGCTTACTCGCGTTATTAAGGTTCCTGCGGTCTACGGTGCTTCACGACAGACTAAGAATGCCGCCCCCTACCGCTCTGTAGTGTACGCGCTTTGTTCGTGCTATCTATCTCTATCTCCCCCTTCCACTCTGTTTCTCTTTTTATCCCCCTTAACCCTCCCCCCACCTTATCCTCCTTAACCGGAACTACCTCTGGGTAACCTCCCTGTCTTTCTCTGCATTATCTTATCTCCCTCTCTCTTATCGGACTTGATCGGATCATCATCAACCCTTACCGGTACTTAATAACCAAATCATAATTGTTCTGACTATTATAAGCCCTTATCGCTCTTTAGCACCTTATCCATCCGTGTAGAGACCCACATAGCCTCTCATCACGCCTTATGAACTCATTGACTTCTTATCTGACCGTGCTGCGGACGTGAAGTGCACGAGCCCTCAGAGATAAGTGGCATTTTGGTCGGTAAAGGAACGCACCAACGGTAGGCGCATTCCGCGACCGCCGGAATGCATGGGGAATTTAGTGTGCTTGCCCTTAAATTTTCGCAAAATCGGAATTTACCTGATATCTACAATGCTCCAATTTGACTCTACATGCAGTCCAGAGATCACTTAACGTGTCGCAAAATATCTGTTGTCGGCGTTGGACGTCGTTTCGCGAAAATCATTCCGAACCACAACCACCCAGGCCCTCCGCGTGGCGCAGAGGCGTTACTGAACTAATTGAATTCCTCAAAGTTAAATGCGTCAGAAAAATAATAAAGTACGGCCTAACGACAACCTCCAGACACGATCGCGTCGCAGTTTAATTTGAATGTACCAGAAACATAATTATTTGCGCGGAAACTCAAGCACAAACCCCTTCTCCAGCGTTTCTACCACTCAGAGCGGGGCGGGCCGCTAGGTTCCTTCCAACGCCACCACCGCGCTCGCTTCTGCGCATCCGCAAGAAAGCTGCGGCTGCCGGGAAGCGTGACAAGCAGTTAGGGATCTTTGAATGCTATGGCGTTCCACTTTTTTTTTTTTATCCACCATCACTAAATCTTTCAACAAAGCCTTCACAGAAACTGTCCGCCTTTGACACCGGTTTTCTACCACCGGTTGAACACATTCATACAGTTCAGATATATTCACATTCTGAAAGTGTGGGCGTTTAGCCCAGTGGGTGAGGCACTCGGCTTCTAAGCGTCGGGTCATAGGTTCGTAATTCACCACCGCCAAGGTTTTTCCTTTCGAATTTATTTTGTTTTATACATAATTTCTTTACAGCAATTCTTGCGTGACGGACGGGTGAGCTTTCTTCTTGGGTATATAGCATAGAAATGCTTGCGCATTTAAAATTCAGTTGAAATCTAGTGCTGTCGTTCGATGTCTTTCTTGCGCTAGTTAATGATGTCAAGTCTGTTTCATGATGAGGGATGCTGTAGATTTTAGACCCTTGCGAAATACTGGCGCGTCGGTATGCTGACGTAGACACCGACCGTGGTGCACTTCTGCTTCTTTCTTTCCTTTCTTTGTGCTATGAAATAGCATTGTGTATTCTCACCGTGTGACCTTAGTGTCTTTCACTCTCGGCTGTCCGTTCTTGATGACTTGCATGTTGTGCGGCCAACTGCAGTCGTGCAGCTATGTTCAAACTGCAGAATATGTGCCATGTGTCGAGGCAACGTACAACAATGACAAGAACATTAGATATTTTGTCGGAATTATATAAATAACAAAAAAAAAAACATTTCCCGTGCTCTTTCGCATGCTTTTCGGCTAGTTAAGCGTAATTTTTAAACTGGTCCTAAATTCAATTCCTGCTTTTATGGCGAAGCTGCGCATAGTGCCCGAAAGTGTTATATGCATGCGTTCCTTGTAATCTGGGAGAAATAACAAACTTGGAGGGAATGGGGGGCACGTTATAGGTGAGGTGCAGACAAAGTTTAAAGAGCCAGGGTTTAAAAAAGAAAAAGAAAGCCAGCATATTTAAGCGCTCGAATACAACAGCATTGGGTGACATTGGGTTGCGTCAGTCGGTCGGTGCGTATATCTCGCCCGACAGGACACAGCAAAACGGCTTATGTAGCACAGAATTGACCCATAATATTTCCAGTGAGCGCACCTGGGTACTACGCAATAAAAACCTGTACATATAATATGTCGGATCATAGTTATCTAAAGCATCTAGACCTCTTCATGAAAAACGCGTGACATTCAACCGATTCCGTACCTTAAATTGTAGTTCGGCTGTCCCACTCTTGGGCCATTCGTATGTGCCACTGGAAGGACATTTGGGTATGTAAAAGAAAAATTAAATTATGGGGTTTTACGTGCCAAAACCGCTTTCTGATTATGAGGCACGCCGTAGTGGGGGACTCCGGAAATATTGACCACCTGGGGTTCTTTAACGTGCACCTAAATCTAAGTACACGGGTGTTTTCGCATTTCGCCCCCATCGAAATGCGGCCGCCGTGGTCGGGATTCGATCCCGCGACCTCGTGCTCAGCAGCCCAACACCATAGCCACTGAGCAACTACGGCGGTTGTTTTTGGGTATGTAGTTCTCAGCGATTTGAAACGCGATACTCGGCACCGTAGAGCGCTGGCTGATTCCTGGGGGACCAAAAGCAGTCGCAAAGGCTCTATCGCGTATACCGCAATTAATCAGCTCGGTGTCCGCAGCGTGCAGCGGTGGCGTAAAAAGTGCCGGCGGCCACGCGTATCGCGTTTCAATCGCTGAACATGCACTGTACAACCACTGTGCATAACCTTCGTCCTCGTAGCGTCGACGTCGCACAGTGTGCCTTCGCCTGAATTTGTGTTTGCATTGTGGAAGGTGTAGTGCATATTCGTATAAAGATAAACATTGCACGAGACTACACGTTGCGGGGGTTGAAAATACAAAGACAACTGTATGCATTGTATTTATTTGGTTGTATAGCATTTAATTATCCGCTTTACGAAAGCGTCGCCATGCCCGAATTCCAACATGAGCGGTGGATCTACACATATACGTAAAGCTCACAATATATTTGGAGACGACCAGCACGCTAAGTCGGTCACAAACATACACAAAAGATTTCTACGTGTCCTCCGTGCCACAAGGGCGACGCTTGTACAGTCACTCACCTGCCTGGCGTCGCCACGATCCTCCACAGTGGTTTCCTTTCTGCGCGCCTGGTTCTCCCTGCGCGCCAGCAGTTTTCACCGTCGCGGAAAAGTGTCGCTCCAGCTGTGTGCGCGTCACACGACGACGGTAGGCGGATGTCTGCGAGCGCAAAAAAAAAAAAAAAAAAAAAAAAAGAAGAAGAAAGAAAAAAGAAGGCAACTATGCAGTCATGCCACTCGGTCGCTGAAGCTGCCGACGTCGTGCCGCCGTGCGAGCCAATTTCCGGCTACTTGGTGGTGGCGGGCCGAGACGTGCGACTGTATCAAAACCGGCCGTCCTCACCACGAGAAATAGCGCGTCCTCGTATGGGGGAGGGTGCGTTGCATCCTACTCGCCCAGTGTGCCAGACGGGCGCGTCACGTGTCCACCGATCAAACGCGAGGCTCCAAGAGACAAGTGGGTTCGCTTTTCACTCTCCAAACGGGCAAAAATAGGCCCGAAATGGGCGTATCCCATAGCACGTGGCGGCAGCAGTCAATATGCGCAGGGCCCGGTTCGACGAGTCTATCAAGCAGACAATTAATTTCTGGGGTGTGAGATTTTTAAAACCATAAATTCTGTTTCTGACCGACTTGAGTTGAACGTGAATCTAAAATTACTGGCAGAATGGTGTGCTAAGTGGGATATGATTATTAATTTTGAAAAAAAAGCTGTAAATATGTGTTTTCCTAATAAAAGAAACAAACTGGTGTTTTCGTATAACATAAACGATAACATGATCAAACAAGTAGAGGAATATAAGTATTTAGGGACTACGATTACGTCCAGGCTTAAATGGATCGCGCACATTGATAACATATGCTCTTCAGCTCGTAAAAGATTACGCTTCCTAAAAGGCAAATTAAGAAGATCCTCAAACCAACTAAGAAACAAGGCGTACAAAGCCACACTAAGACCTCCTCTAGAGTACGCAAGTTTTATGTGGGACCCTCAAACAACGCTAGATATAGAAAAAAAAATTGAAATAATTAGAAGATTAGCGGCTCGTTTTATATATAATCGCTATAAACGCCGGGACTCCCTGTCTGCAATGTTGCAGTAAGCAAAGCAAGAATGCTTAAAAGAACGCAGAAGAATTGCTAGGACTAAGTTTCTTAGCCTTGCCCTGCTAAGTCTTTATTTTCCTGTTGGCTCAACAATGTTTCAATTATTTTTCAAATGATTGTTTAGTTATGTATTATTAGGGATCAATGCCTAGTTTCGAAAAATATAAGGGGCTAAGAAACTTGCCCTCCTAAGTCTTTATTTTCCTGTTAGCGCAACAATGCATTAATCAGATCTCAACCAACTCGCCCAGCAACAAGTTCTACTCATTTGAAAAATCTCCGTCATAGGCATCAACACTTGATTGAACCTACTTTCGCTCGTACGAATATTTATAAGCATTCATTTTCCCCCAATACAATCACATATTGGAATGTTTTGCCGCATGATTCTCTCCTCCCTGCCCCTGATGAGCAATTTGGACCGTCAGAATGCATTGTCAGTGATGGGCTATGTTGTTAACGTTGCTCGTTGCTTCTCTTGTTTTATGGCTTTTTCTTATTCGTGCAATATCTCGTTCAGCTTGGTATATGAGCATGCATCGTCCATATTTAGTGTCTTTTTGTCAACATGCGTGCTTTTTTTCAAGGTCGAATATTTTTGTCCTAGTATTCTGCCTCTCCTGCTTGGACGGTATTCGGTCCGCAGTATGTGATAAATAAAACAAAAGAATTCTGGGGTTTTACGTTCCAAAACCATGAGGCAAGACGGAGTGAGGGACTCAGGATTGATTTTGACCACCTGGAGATCTTTAACGTGCCCGAATGCACGGCACACGGGCGATCTTGCCATCCGCCGAAATGCGGCCGCCGCTGCCGAGATTCAGACCCGCGACCTTGCGCTTAGTAGCGCAACGCCATATCCGCTAAGCCACCACGGCGGGTTATCAAGCACGTAGAACCACGAGGAAACGAAGTACACGCATGCGCAGAGAACAAGGAATGCACGAGGCAGTCGCTGCTGCGCTTGCAGCAAAGCATTCAACGTTCAATCGTTCCAATCGGTTCAGGCGTTTAAATCGCCCTGACGTGCGTCGCATGTTAGCTTTCTCCATTAGCGCGCGCACGCACGCACGCGCACACACCCTTGTCACTGACGAAGGCTGGCCCACCAGCCAGAACGTTTGACAGTAAAAACGAACGTGTTTTCACGTACGTGGGGTCTATTCCTTTGTGCTATACCAACGGAGCCAGTGTACCTTTATATATATATATATATATATATATATATATATATATATATATATATATATATATATATCAGAGCTGTGAACACGTGGATCTAATAGGTAGGCTAAGCTCTTCGTTACTCAAACGAATGAACCAACGCTGATAAGGGCGCAAGAAAACAAGCTCAAAGGACAAACGATATACAGGCCCATTTTCCGCGAAGCCCGCCATCCGCAGTAAAGAACGTACCTGCGCCTGCACTTTTCACCTGACCTCAACCAGCACATAGTAGCTGGTTCTTCCGTGGTACCTTTGGCTCATTTCTTCATATTAAGGATCATCTATAGATCTCATGGCACGAGGATACTGCATTTCCTCTTGCTGACACATCTATACGTCCTTCAAGATAATGCATGGACTGGTATACACACAAGTGCTTGTTTTATTTTTTTGGTTTCCCAGTCTGGACTTTTCCACGCCTGTTTCCGGTTCTCCGAAAATATGAGCCCTTCGCTCCTAAATTTGGTTCCGTATTTTATCTTCCCTCTCTCTCACTCACCCGGTAATTTAAGAATAACTGCAGACGTATTTTCAAGCAATCCAGTTTACTTTTCATTGTTTTCGCCTTTCGCCATCGGTTCTGATGTATAACACGGGCGTCGCCGCGCCGCTGTTATCGGTGTGATCACTTTGCCACTTTGAGCGACGCGTGATCAGAAAAACAGAATGGTAAAATGAAATGTAATGTTACAAAATGCATTTCAACCTGCATTTCAACCGGCCACATTTCCTTACTGAACGCGAGAAAATGAGCAACACATTCATTCTATCTATCGACGACCGGCATCATAAAGGCAGCTTTAATCCGGATTTAAGTTATTCGCCGCCGGTCGGTTCGGGTGGTCATTATGGCGCTGCAGTCAGTGACGAAAGAACAGAATAATCAGAATAAAAAAGAACTGATATCGCCACAGCTTTCCACCGTTAAGGAATTGCACTATTTCGCGCTACGAAAGTGTATACGCCCTTTAAGCAGCGCTATTCTTCGGTCTTGTCAGAGCCAAGTCGTTATCAGGGATCGTAATAAATGTAGAAACTAACGCTTAGATATTTAGGAACGGAAAGCCTTGAGTCTAATGGGTATGTGCAGATGGCTTAAAAGCTCAAGGATGTATCGCCAATTATGTGCACAAGAGAAAGCAAAGAGAAAGATGAGAAAGCGAAAGAATGCGGCTGTCCGCAATATTAATGCAGAGCAGTTCTCTCTTTTTTCAGTGCTTACTTATTATACAAACACTGTCGGAGAAACAAAATTGACGTTTTTGGAGGTATGAACACCAGCTGTATGTAGCAAACAAGTAACGTGGCTAAATAAAAGAAAATAAGAAAATTAAAAATAAAGAAAAACCGTTAACATTGAAATTGCCGGTTTCAACGCACACGTTGTCAGTTTGTATTTGAACAAACTGTCGTTTCTAGGGCGCCCCAATTTATATATATATTCCTGTGCCGATACTACGATCTGATTATGAAGCCCGGCGTAGAGGGGGACTTCAGAATGATTTTGACCACCTAGGTTTCTTTAAGGTGCGTGGACCCAATGCACTGTACACGGGCGTTTTTGCATTCCGCCCCAACAAAATGCTACAGTGACTGTACATGGCTTTCTGCGGGAGGATATATACAGTGACCATAGAAGAAGGAAATAACCATCTTTCCTTATTCCACGACAACGGCTCTAACACTCTTCGACGAAGGCGACACCCTGCGATTAAAGCTGTCATAAAGTAGAGACGTCTGACATGTTACTGTTCGCATGCCTGTACTTGTAGGAACACGAACGGGCCCATCTCCAGCCTCATAAGTAGTGATGGATAACGCTGACGAGTGAGCAGCATTTTATACAGCCGTAATAGACTCGTGTGCCCTGTCTAGGCGTGCCTGCCAAGTTTTTTTGCTAGTTCGGTTGCTGAAAGCCTCAAAGTCGAACTTTGAAGGCTCGGATCATGAGAACAGCAGTCAGAAATGACCCGCCGTGGTTGCTCAGTGGCTATGGTGTTGGGCTGCTGAGCACGAGATCGCGGGATCGAATCCCGGCCATGGCGGCCGCATGTCGATGGGGGCGAAATGCGAAAACACCCGTGTACTTAGATTTAGGTGCACGTTAAAGAACCCCAGGTGGTCGAAATTTCCGGAGTCCTCCACTACGGCGTGCCTCATAATCAGAAGTGGTTTTGGCACGTTAAACCGCATAACTTTTTTTTTTTTCAGTCAGAAATGAGCTCTTTGATTTCATATACCTAAAGATACATTCTCCAATACGCTCTCGCTCCGTAACAGCACACGCATAAAAACTTATATTGACTTCTGATGTTACCCCGAGATCTGCTGCCCAAATCGGCGTCTTCCCCAAGTATACATACATTGCATCACTGCGCAGTTGCTCAAAAGCCTTCAAGTACCTTCATGTCAGTATAAAAACGGCATTAATGCGATGGCAGCATTCTCGACGGACAGGCTACGCTAGAGTACATATATAGCCCTAAAGGTGGCGCTTCGACCATTGTCGCTTCACTCATAAGTCCATAAAACCGCTGCAGATCAGAGCACACAGTCGTTCTTTGCGTCTGCTGAAATAATTGGAGGTGGAGAACACTTGCCAAAGGTAACCCCTCTTGCTGTCTTTAGTTGGTGCCACCTTGGAAGGCGACAGATGAGAAAACGTGGCATCCGAAGACGCCCTTGACTGACCTAAATTATGTTCAGAAGCTGCGATGCGGCCGCTGTCCTTACAACTTCTCCCTATTCAGTAAAGCGAATTGGAGCTAATGTTGTCTCCCTGTAGTTTATTAATCTGGTCCTGACACTGAGATCGCCAAAGAAGAATAAAGCGTGACACAGTGTCCTCACCGCGTCTCGTGGCAGGCGGTTCGGCGAAGTAGTCTGGCGGATGCCTCAGCTGACGACGCGCGGGTTGGGCGGGGAATGACCACACGAAGCAAGGCTCCAGGAAACAGGGTCTACGACGTCTTTATGGCGGGCTTGTCATCCTGCGCAGACGTCGGAGCTGATAAAGGGGACCTCGCAAGGGCACGGACGCACGCTGGGCCGATAAGGAACGGCCACGCTTATGACGCGTGCACGGGTCCTCGGTCGCCATTCTGCTTCGTCCACTCGCTCACACAGTTCATGGCGATCATTTGCATCCGAGATATGGAGCGAGCTGCGAAGACCGACATCACATAACACCAAGCCCTTGTGAAACCGACAGGAGTTGGCGGAGTTGCCTCTTCCAGCCGAATTTGCCCGTCGTGCGCGCCCCGCAGAGCAGCCATCGGGGCATGCATGCACACGTTTGAAGGGCACCACTGGACCAATTCGGTGCACGGGAGCCCACCTGGTATAGCGAAGCGAGTTGCACCGATTGCCATGAACACGAGATATCCCTCCGAGCCAACGTAGCAGCATGACGTCGCAAGCTGACCAGGTGCCACAGACCGCGATAGCCACACGGGCCACATCCCACTCAACGCGCGAAGCGCTACTTGCGTCCATTTCAAAAGCACGCCTCGACGTGCAGGATCAAAAGTGGATGATGGCTTCTCGCGGCGTTACGGGGCGAGTGAGCTCTCTTACGACGGATGCGGTGTGCGATTGCGCCTTTTGTGCGATGCCGTACGTGTTGTATTAGCGTGTGAAGCTTAAATGGAATTTGTGGCACTCTGAAGTAGTGCGTCGAGCCATGCGCCCTCGCAGCAATAATTGCGGTTCAGAAAGAAAATTGGTGCTGCTTTCTGCTACATTTATGGGACGCGGCTGAGCATGCGCCTGAACGGAATAACGAGGACACGATCCCCATCAGCAATGGCTCACAGGAAACAGACCACTAGACATTCCGACTTCAGAGGCGGAGCAACATGTCGTGTTGTATGCGTTGTCCCCTAGACATGCCGGCATTGCGGAGTGTGGTCGAGTTTGTTTACGCTCCGCCGCTGGCTGCCTGCGCCGTGAGGCAGTGGGCACGGGCGCCCCATTTGTTGATCGCTGTGTCTGACGGGGCAAGGTTCTGACTGGTGTTGTATAAGTTGCGGATCGTTTTTTTTCGTCGCGACGATAGATTGCATTTTTTAAAAGCACTGCTCCAGGAGGGCCCATGTAACCGCAAAAACCTCAGGAGAGCACCTGATGGTACAATAAAGCAGGCGGCGCAGGATCTCCAGGGCACTAAATGGGTAGCGGGGGGATCAAAGATGGAAGCAGGGCGACCCGTGGGATGGGGCCGCGGAGGACAAGCGTGCCAGGGGGTGTTCGCATAAAATATTGGCTGTCCGCTATCGCGGACAGCCGAACTTATACACCCCTGGCACGCGCAGGGGTGTAGCCAATCACAGAAGCAAACGAAGTCATCGTCATGCAACGTTTTGTAAATCGCGTCATACGGAGCGTCTGTTGTTCTTGAAGCGTCTTTTCATCCGCGGAAACGATGAGGTGTGCAACAGACATGGACAAAGTCTATAGAGTCTGAGCATTTCACTCTTCAAAAGTCCACGGTACAGTTCATTTCACTGCTGAGCCCGTTTTACTGACGAAACTTCAATGCCAACTGAAGTGAAACCTGACAGTAAGTAGTTGCAGCGAAGCAAGCGTTTTATTTCAGTTCAATCAAAAATTAGGCTTTCACCATTCCACTCTAATAGACGAGTGAAAACTTATACAATTACGCGCTTATAATATTATTTTTGTGGGTACCGCCTTATTTATGCAACAGGGAAACTTTGAAGTACGAACTATTTGCAGCCTCGCGGAGGGGAGAGAGAGAGAGAAAACATTTATTTGTCATCAGATTGGGCGACTTCCTCGCAGGGTGGAGCCCTTAGTTCAGGTCCCCATTGGCTCGCGCCACTCCGCGTGCCCGCCGGATCAGCCATCGCTGCTCTTGCGGGTCTGAGCTGGTCAGCGCAGTCTCCCAGGAGGAAGGTGAAGGTGAAGGAATAGGGGAGTAGCCCGGAGGGTGTGGGCACTCCCAGGTGCAATGATATACTGTGGGCTTTGCTCCACAATAGGGACAGTATGAGGGATATTGTGTGGTGTGGAAGAGGTGAAGATAAAAGAGGCAGGGAAATGAATTAGTTTGAAGCTGTCGCCACGCGACGGCATCTTCTCGATTAAGGGAATTATGTGGTGGAGGGAAGTCCTCCTGGTATCTCTGTAATATTGTAGAGTTTCAGTGTTGTTCAGTGGTTCTGTCGGTGCGTCGTCTGGGTTGGACAGCTCTTCCAATGGCGCCCGGTTAACGAGCTCTCGGGCTACCGCATTAGCGCGTTCATTACCATGGAGAGAGGCGTGTCCAGGTGTCCAGACGATACGCACCCTGTGTAACGCTGTGCGGTGTAATGATGTAAGGATGCGGTGTGTGTAGGGTGTCACTCTCCCTTGTGCCAAAGTCCTGCAGGCGGTCTGAGAATCAGTGACCACTGTGGTAGGTCCATCCGGCGCCGGCATGGTTGAAGCGTGTACGATGGCTAGGGCAATAGCAGCCTCTTCCGTCGTGCCACTGTACACAGTGTTGAGCGTGGCCGAAGCTCTCAGAATGTCTGCACTATCTAGTACGACTAGACATAGGGCACGTTTATGTGGGTAGCGGGCCACGTCGGTGTATAGGACTGGAGTGTTTGATGTGTCATCGCCAAATAGGCGAGCCAGGGCTTGTGCTCTTGCCTTTCGTCGACCTTTATGACGGTCAGGGTGCATATTCTGGGGAATTGGGGCCATGTGAATTTTGTTGCGAATGCTAAGCGGAAGAAGTGTGCGGTTTGCCTGTTGTGGTTTTCTTGGTATTTGGCATCCTAGCCTGGATAGAATGTGGCACCCTTGCATTGTTCGTTGCAGACGTTGCGATTGGCTGTTAAGATGACCTTCAACTAGTTCGCGGATGGTGTTGTGCACCCCCAGTCGTAGTAGGAGCTGCGTAGACGCATGTTGGGGCAGTCCCAGTGCTGCCTTTAGTGCCGTACGGAGGAGGGTGTCCACCTGGTGCATCTCAGTCTGAGTCAGATTATGATAGGGGAGGTGGTAGGTTAATCGGCTAATTATGAGGGCTTGCACAATTCGGAGTACGTCTTTTTCTTTCAGTCCCTGTCGGCGGTTTGTAATGCGCTTTATCTTGTGCGTTATTTGGGTAAGTTGTTAGCGGAGCACGTGTAGGGCATGTGTGGCCTTCCCGTTGTATTGTATGTGAAGGCCTAGCACACGTAGACCACCTACCCTTGGAATAACGTTGCCATTGAGATGCAATGTGATGGCTGGTGGAATATTGGCCTTGTTCCGTTTTTTGAATACAAGCAGGAGCTCCGACTTCTCAGGAAGCGCATGTGAGTCCTCCGGCTGTTGCATACTCTTGAACTATATTTACGGCTTCCTGTAGTGCGTCTTGAATGGCGTCGTCTGACCCTGTCGTCACCCAGATTGTAATATCATCGGCGTACAGGGCGTGCTGCACGTTCGGAAGTTTGTCGAGGAGCGGTGGTAACTTTGCCATCGCCACGTTGAACAGGGTGGGTTAGAGAACCGAACCCTGGGGAGTCCCTCTGCCGGAAAGTTTTATGATATCCGACCGAATATCACCTAGGCCGATGGTGGCTGTTCGGTCAGATAAAAAGGTTCGGACATAATCATAGATGCGCTTTCCTCATCGGGAGAATGCAAGGTTGTTTAGAATGAGGTCATGTGAGACGTTATCGAAGGCTCCTTTGAGGTCCAACGCCAGAATGGCTCTTGTTTGAGCTTTACTTGGACTATCCACAACATCCTCCTTAAGTTGTAGGAGTATGTCCTGCGCAGACAGACCTGGTCGATAGCCGAATAAGGTATTGGGGAAGAATTGGTTCACTTCGAGGTGAGGCTGGAGGCAATTTAGAACTACGTGCTCGAAGCGTTTGCCAATACACGAAGTCAGGGAAATAGGTCTGAGATTTTGGAGGGACAGCGGTTTCCCGGGTTTCGGAATTAAGATGATATCGGCGAGTCGCCATTCCTGTGGAAGCGTTCCGTTTTTCCAATTGTCGTTGTAGTATGCAGTGAGTTGCCGTATGGCCTGGTCGTCGATGTTGCGTAGCAGTGCATAGTGAATGCCGTCTGCTCCGGGCGCCGTGTTTCGTCTTATGCCGTGTAGGGCTGCCCTCACTACTGTCTCTGTAATATCGCCGTCCAATTGGGTTTCTTCCTCGTGTGGATAGTCTTTGTACTCCGGTCGGTGGCCTGCAGCAATGTATCTTTGTTGCAGTGTTTGGAGGAGCGCGTCATCATCCATTTGTTCTTTGTGGATGACAGTGCGGACTGTGTTCGTTGTGTGCGTTATTGAGTGCGTTGGGTTGAGTAGTGCTCTGAGGAGGGACCACGTTTTGGAACTACTTAGTGCGCCATTAAGGCGGTCGCAGAGGTTGTGCCAATTGCTATTAGTGAGGCTGGTGGCGTATTCTTCAGCTTCTGCTGTGATCCGGGCGATTCTTTGTTTCAGCCTACGGTTGTGCCTCTGACTCTTCCATCGTTTGGTCAGGCCTCTTCGAGCATCCCAGAGATGGAGCAGATGTCTGTCCACATCCGGGGTCTCCGTTGTTGCAGTAAGTTGCTTAGTGGCTGCTTTAAAATCTGCTTGTAGCTGTTGTGTCCACTCGCGTAGAGATGGCGGGTCGTGTTGTTCAGATTTGGTTCTGTTGCGCCGGAAAGTGTCCCAGTTCGTTATTTTAATTGAACTTTCTGGGGTGCGTATGGCCACCAGTTGGACTTCTGTGGCTAAAATGCTGTGGTCACTGCCCAGATTCTCCATTAGGTTGTTCCAGGAGCATTGAGTCAACCCCTTGACCATTGTTAGGTCAGGGCAGGTATCCCTGCTTACGCTGTTGCCCGTTCTGGTTGGTGCGTCAGGTTCTGTCAGCAGAGTGAATTGATGAAGGTTCATGGCGTGGGCTAGACGGCGGCCTTTTGGAGTTTCTGTTTGGTACCCCTAGGCTGGGTGGGACGCATTGAAATCTCCCAGAATAATCAATTTTTTGGCTTGTTTACTGGCGGCCGAAAAAAGTTGTCCGAAGTCGTCTCGTCGCGATTTGGGTGCACTGCAGATATTAAGTAAAAACAAGCTGGTTTCATATCGATTCGTAGGTACAATTTCTAAGAGCACATGCGAAATGTGGGAGCTGTCGAGCGTGTGCTCGATCACTGTGATTTGTTTGGACATAAGGGTGGCAGCTAGTGGTTGTTTGGTGGTGTCATGCTTGTCGGTGTATGCATTGTATCCAGTGAGTGTGGGAGTACAATGTATTTCTTGAAGTGCTATAACGTCTGGTGGGTGAGGACGTGTGGCTAGGAACTGTGTGAGGGAACCCTTCTTCCTTCGGTACCCTCTACAATTCCACTGCCACACCCTGAAGGTGGTGGTAGTGCGCCTCTTAGATTTGCTGGCCATGATTGGTTGATACCGCCTCGCTGGTGAGGGCAGGTGTTGCTGTACGAGCCCGACGGGTATAAGGGTGTGACCTTCTTAGTTCCCTAGTGGCGTTAGTGTCATGTGGAAGTGAGTCGTTTTGATGGCTGAAAGTTGAGCTAAAAGTTGCACTGATGAACTGTTTCATGTCAGTCATGGCTTGTTGTATGACCTGCTGTATCATGTGCTTGACATCAGCCATGATCTCTTCCTTCATTTTTTGCATCTCCGCTCTTAAAACAGTCGCCATTTCCTCTATCATTTCGCACACTTCTTGTTTGGTGCAGGAATTGTGAGGGAGTTTCTCAGGTGCGAGTGTGTGTGTCTGGGTGAGTGAAAGCGTCGCTGTGGGAGACAGTTTGTTTTGCTTGTTTGTTTGCTGTGCGGACGGAGGTGAAGGAAGGGAGGAGGAAAGAGGGGGAAACTGCGCTGACCAACTCACCGCTGTAGCCTTCCTGGTGTGATGGTCGGGCGTTTTCGTCCACGCGGCCTGAGGTTCCTTCGGTGGCTGTTTCTGCTGCGTCAGGCTGCGGCTCCCAGATCGGCTTCGACCACGTGGTTGCTTTTGGTCCTCTGACGGCCTGCGGACCCTGGACCTACTGCGACTTTGGGACTGCCTGTCTCCGGGATCGGTAGCGAGGACGACCATGTGTTGCATCAGTAGTCGCAGGTGCCGTACCGTTGAATGTCGTTACCTTGCTGGACTTCTTGTCGTGCTGGAGTTGTTGCTCCGCCATTTTCTGCTGCTCTCGAAACACGTGCCTCTTGTTGAAGGGTTTGCGTTGCTTTACTGGACATCGAGAGTCAGTGGCGGGGTGCTCACCACCACAATGAAAACATTTCAGCGTGCAATCATGTCCTTCGGAGGGGTTGGAAGTTCCACACGCAGCACAGCGGGGTTTATCCGGGGTTGGGCAAACATCCGCTCGATGACCCGTGGAGAGGCACACGCTGCACAGCTGCTGTCGGGGTTTATGAATGTAGCACCGGTATTCAGCTCCGTAATAGTAGATGTACCGGGGAACCCGAATGCCAGAGAACGTGATGATGGCCGTGACTGAATTTCCCATCATTATTGCATGCAGGACCTGAGCCATCGGTGATCGAATATTTGTCATCAGCGTTGTCGAAGTTGTGTTCTTTTCTATGCCGGAGATGACTCCTTTGCAGGAAGCATCCGGAGCAGCCACATAGGCCTGAACCTCGTACTGCTTGTTTTCCAGGCTTATAGACTTGATCAGCTGCAGTCTTGCCGCTAGTTCTTCGTCCGGTGTGCTGACCACTGCGACGTTCTGCTCTCGGCGTATGCGGATGGTTAGCTGGTGGAGCGTGCTCTCGTTTAATTGAGCCGCTGTGCCTATAGCTCTGGCTATAGAGTGCTGCGGCCACTCACCGAGATTCAGTCCATCTTTCGGTCGGAAGACCACTTTCAAGTCGTCGATCGGTAGCGGGGGCAGCTGCGAGCTCTTATTGCGCAGACTTCACTGCAGACTTAAGTTGTATCAGACTATAGACCTTTTCATCGGGCGAGGAGGAAGGGGCCCGCGGCGACCCTTTCCTCCTATCTGGCTTGTGCGATTCGGTGCGGCGCTGTTTGAAAATACTGCTGTCGCCTGCTACGGAACGATTTCGAGATGTTTTAGATCATTTTTTGTAAAATTTATGCAATCTCCGTTCATATAAGGTCGTCAGGGAAGCCTTTAGGTGCGTCGGTAACTACATTACGCGAAAATATCTGTTGGGGGCGCAAACATGCGACGCGCATTATCAGCCGCGGTGTGTGTGTACGTGTTGTGAACTATTTTGCGTATATCGGTTTTATTTCAACGAAGAGAACCTTCGACTCTGTATTACCAGCATGAAATGGTAAATCTGCTCACTATCTGATCGCTTGGCGTGCGGACTAAAACGTAAGAGTGCATGCGTGTGAACGGTCAACCTAAGGCAACCATGAAACATCTAAGCGGCAGCCGCTATCAAATATTTGTTATACGCCGGCATCGTTCTCACGCATTGCAAGTCTAGTAGACTTGAAATCACTATATGTTTATGCTAGCCTCCTGCATGAGGCCGATGGCGCTGCTCAACACAGCGATAACTGCTGTTGGTGGACCAGCATGATATATTTAGAAGCTATGTGCTTCGGCATTGCCTTTTTGGCCTGTAAAGCCATAATATCCGAGATGAATTGCATGAAACGGAGGCGATGGCTATTTTCCAGGACAAAATGTCCGTAATATGTGTGAATGTCTCGTAGAGAACAGAATGGAACCCAACCGAAAAAAAAAATTCGGTCATCATCCTCTCTCCCGAAAAACAAAGAAAAAACGGGCTAACGCCACAGTACGACCTCGCATATTCACGCCGCACAACGTTCATAGATCTATAAACGTTGATGCCGCATGCTTGGACCATGCGCTATATAGAACAAAGATATCTGTAATCCAGCACCTACCACTGCTTAGGATGCTCGCGCAGTTCGTAAACTGTCGCTTTGCTAGAGAATTGTAGTTAACACTGTAAGGTATGCTCTTATTACTAAGCAAAAATATTCCACAGCAACTGGTCCGGCGGGCCCGGGATACAGCAAGAGCCGCAGGAGCCCACGAACTATAAGGGCGCCTCCCGCCCAAGCAGAAAGAAACCTGCTTGTCCTTTCCTTTTTCTTTAAAATAAATGTTTCTCCTCCTCCTCCTCCTGGGTGGAAACCTCATCCACCAAACCAAGTAGTCACGCAGTGTAATCTGCAGCTAACATTTTGAACGCTTGTCAAAGTATAACAGCACAGCTCCTATGGTAGCAGAACGGTACCCATGCTGTTACGATGGTCGCGTATGTTTCATTGCTCCTAAAACGCAGCTTTGAATTAGAGTATAGTGCTGCGATAAGGTAACATTAGTGAATGGAACTTTCAGAAATACACAATTGATCTCCGAGGCTGATTTTAGGGTCAAACATGCGCGCGCGCGTCGCGCTGCGTGCTCCGTCCGCGTCAACGCCAGCAGAGAGTCCGGCCATACCGACTTAAACCACTTCAGTACGTCTCACAGAACGGTTTTCCACGTAGAAGACGCCACGCCATACTAAACAGACCGCACGAGCGCGAAAACAAACGCCAGAAACTACCGCCGAGCGTATACCTGCCATGCAAAACGGAGCGCTCGCCCATGTAAGCCAGCATGCCGACTGCCCATAGATGGCGCCACTGCGTAACAATATGGTAGCATATTGCTACCATATTGCTACCATATAATTTGCTACCATATACCATATATAGCATATTGCTACCATATAATGTCATCGCCACTGCGTAGCAAAAACGCCTGAGGAAATTGGACGATAACAGGTGGGCAGCTAAGGTGTTTAAATACCTATACAGAAAGAGCGTTGACTTACAATGGCGGAAAATAACTAGGAAGCTAACCAGTAAGTATGCCAGACACGAGGACGAAGAAAGACAGAGCATTAAACGACAGGTTAAAAATGCGGAGGGTAAAAATTGGATAAATTCAATGGAAAAGAAGCATGGTGTTGAATTATATCGATACTGGAAACAGCAGATCAGGAAGGAAGCGTTTTATGATAACTCAAGAGGCAGTGCCCTACTCTTTGAAGCTAGGTCAAGATGTCTTAGAACGCGGAGCTCTAAAAAGAAATTTACAGAAGAAGAAGACACATGTACTGTGTGTGGTAAATCTGTAGAAACAATGGAGCACCTCATACTAAAATGTGATGGTATCAAGCCCGATGTCGATGCGGCCACAGTCACCCTTCCTGAGGCTCTAGGGTTCAGAGATGATAATAGTCATGTAAATAAATATGCGGTGGAAATTATCAAAAGGCGATTGGAGGATTGGTGGCTCAAAAGCAGAGAGGTGACATAAGGTTAAAAGGGTAGGAAGACTCATTTAAAGAAAATCGAGAAATTCAATAACACGCAACACAGATAAAAATAAAAATTAAAGGCAAAATAAAAATCTGAGCATGGTGGCAACTACTATCGCCCCGTTTCAAAGGGGACGCTCCTACCTTCCATCCATCCATCCATGGTGGCACCCATAAAAAATGGTCTATAGGAACTGTAAGTACGCGCCCCTGGGCGGGAGGCGGAAAAATAAGCAAACATCCACGCGGAATCAACTTCGCCAACAACGGGGCGCGCCACAATCCCCCCTCTCTGTCGACGTTTGCGGTAACGGGCTGCTGTGAATCACAGCCTGACAAACTATGTAAGTACTATCAGCTCACGCTGGGTACAGATAACCGCTTCGACGGGCAATAAGACGACCCGAGTCCCAGACGAAGTTGGTGCATTGACGTCACGCAGGAAGGTCCACGCAATCCAACGCGGACCGCCGGCGACGCCTAGAGGTGTCACCCTTCTTCTAAGGCATGGTTTTCAATCGAAGCATCGGCTTATCCACACGACGTCATAGTCAGATGCCTTTGGTTATATATATCCAAATTCAAGAATGGGGCTGACAGATGGAGTAGCACACTGTGGTACAAAGGTTATAAACAGGGATACGGCGCTTTAGAAAGGCTGGTCAAAATTTCGATAGGAGCACATTCATCAAAGGCGGCCTCGTCATCCTCGGCATGTTAGTTTTAACGGGTTAGTAGAGTGACGTCACGTTCGGTTGTTGTCGGTGGCGGCAGGCTGTAAATGGAGAGACTGCAAAGAAAATGAGCGCTGTCGCCTTACATCTGTAAGCGTGGTTTATAACACGAGGGGCAAGAGCGGGAGAGTGGTAAGGTGGGGAGAACAAAAAAGGAAAAGACCAAGAGGGAAAGAAATAATAATAAAAAAACAAGAAAATAAAAAGAAGGACATAGGAGGATGTCGGGGGAGCGAGAGGTTAGGGAGTCTTCAGGGGTGTCGTTGGCGGCATTCTTTTGTGGCTTTAGAAGAACCGCTCAGCCGGTCAGTGCGCGAGTGAAAAAAAAAAAAAGACAGGCAAAAAAGACATCAGTTGAAAAAAATGGCTTGAGTAGCATAGCATCGATGCGTAGAGTAATTTTGAAACAGTTAAGATGGCGACAAGGAGTCTCGGGTGCAATGCATGGAGTAGCTGGAAGGCAGCGGCTTGGTCTTTCAAGGGACATTAGCCTCAGTATATCAACGCAGGCGTCGTGCTACTTCGGGCAAACAATATATATGTGAGATTGGACAACAAATACATACAAAACTAAACGGTCATCGAGCAGATACAAAACACAATTTACCTAAACCAGTAGCCAGCCACTTCAACGAACATAGTCATATATTCGACAAGGCAAGGCTCTATCATCATCAACAACCTATTTTAAGTCCACTGCAGGACTAAGGCCTCTCCCTCCGATCTCCAATTACCCCTGTGCTGCGCCAACCGATTCCTACTTGCGCCTGTGAATTTCTTAACTTCATCACCCCACCTAGTTTTTGGCCGTCCTCGACTGCGTTTCCCTTCTCTGGGCACCCATTCTGTAATCCTAATGGTTCACCCGTTATCTAACCAACGCATTACATGACCTGCCCAGCTCCATATCTTTCTCGTGATGTCAATTAGAATACCGGCTATGCCCATTTGGTCTCTTATTCACAACCCTCTCTTCCTGTCTCTTAACGTTACGCCTATCATTCTTCGTTCCGTCGCTCTTTGAGCGGTTCAACTTGTTTTCGAGCTTCTTTGTCAGTCTCCAAGTTTCCGCCCCATATGTTAGCACCAGTATAATGCACTGATTGTACACCTTTCTTTTTATTGATAATGGTAAGCTTCCAGTCACGACCTGAGTATGTCTGCCGTATTCGCTCCAATCCACTTTTGTTCTTCTGTAAATTAACCTTCTCGTGATCAGGGTCTCCTGTGAGTAATTGACCTAGGTAAACGTATTCCTTCGCAGAGTCTAGAGGCTGGCTGCCGATCCTGAACTCTTGTTCTCTTTCCAGGCTATTGAACATTATCTTTGTTTTTTGCATATTAATCTTCAACCCCACTCTCGCACTCTTCCTCTTAAGGTCCTCAATAATTTGTTGTAACTCGCCCCCAATATTGCTGAACAGGACAATGTCATACACAAACTGAAGGTTGCTGAGATATTCGCCGTTTATCCTTACTCGCCGTCCCAATTTAATAGCTGGAATACTTCTTCCAATCATGCAGCGAATAGCATTCGAGAGGTTTTGTCTCCTTGTCTGACCACTTTTTTTTATAGGTATCTTCCTACTTTTCTTGCGGAGAATTATGGTAGCTGTGAAATCTTTGTAGCAATTTTCCAAAATATTTACGTAAGCCTCCTGTACTCCTTGATGACATAATGCCTCTATCACTGCTGGTATCTCTACTGAATCAAATGTCTTTTCGTAATCTATGAAAGCTATACAGAGAGGCTGATTGTACTCTGCGGATTTCTCGATTACCTGATTAATGACATGAATGTGATCAATTGCAGGGTATCTCTTCCTGACGCCAGCCTTTTCCCTTGGTTGACTGAATTCCAGGGTTGCTCTTATTCTATTAGAAATTATCTAGGTGAGTATCTTATACAATACTGGAAGTAAGCTAATGGGCCTATAATTTTTCAATTATTTAACGTCTCCATTTTTGTGGATTATTATAATGCTAACATTCTTCCAGTTCTCTGGGACCTTTGAAGTCATGAGACAGTTCGTATAGAGGGCCGCCAGCTTTCCAAGCATTACGTTTCCCCCATCGTTGATCAAATCGACTGTTATTCCATCTTCTTCTGCCGCTCTTTCCCGTTTCATGTCTTGCAAGGCCCTTCTAATTCCATCGCTAGTTAAGGAGCCTCTGTAATCTGTTCATTACTACTTCGAATGTAGGTATCGTGGCTGCTCTGGGTACTGTACTTTGGGTACTGCACAGGTAAGTATAGAATTCTTCCGGTATCTGCTTTCACTATATTTTCGAAATGGCTGATGATATTACCCTGCTTATCTTTCAGTGCATATATCTTGGCTTGACCTAGGCCAAGTTTTCTTCCCAGTGATTTCGTGCTGCGTCCATTTCTTTTACTGCTTCCTCAGT
The DNA here is from genome assembly GCF_023375885.2 of Dermacentor andersoni. Classification (NCBI taxonomy): domain Eukaryota; kingdom Metazoa; phylum Arthropoda; class Arachnida; order Ixodida; family Ixodidae; genus Dermacentor; species Dermacentor andersoni. Next base: position 12,722,509 of record NC_092819.1, on the reverse strand, counting down.
CTTTCTTACGTCATAATTTTTAATATCCCTTATGTTCTCCTTGTTGATCAGTTTAGACAGTTCCGCGAATGCTACCTGATCTCTTGGATCAGACACTTTCCTTCTTTGTCGTTTCCTAATTAGGTCCTTCGTTACTTGGGAGAACTTACCTACTGGTTGCCTTGGTGCCTTACCTCACACTTCAATTGCTGCTTCTGAAGCTAGCCTAGTTGCGGTTTCATTCATTACCTCTATGTCTTCTTCATATGTCTGTTCTAAGGCTCTATATTTGTTTGCAAGTGCCAGCCTGAATTGGTATTTTTTACCCTTACTGCGTCTAGGTTGGCCTGTTTCTTCCTGACCAATTTTACTCTTTCTCTCTTCAAATCGAGGTGAATCCTACACCTCAGCAACCTATGATCACTGCATTACCCTACCTATCACTTCCACATCCTGCACTATGCTGGGATTGGCAGAAAGTATGAAATCAATTTTATTTATTGTTTCACCATTCGGGCTTTTCCAGGTCCACTATTTGTTCCTACGCTTCTTGAAGAAGCTGTTCATTATTCACAGCTTATTCCTTTCTGCGAATTCTATCAACATCTCTACTCTAGTCTTTCTAGAACGGACGCCGTAGTTGCCAATTGCTTGTTCACCAGCCTGCTTTTTCCCAACTTTTGCATTGAAATCGCCAATTACTACAGTATACTGGGTTTGCCCTTTTCTCATGGATAATTCCACATCTTCATAAAGCTGATCTACGTCATCATCATCATGACTGGAGGTTGGAGCGTAGGCTTGTACCCCCGTTAACCTATACTTCTTATAATGTTTTACTACGACTACTGCTACCTTCTAATTGATGCTGCAGAATTCGTCAATGTTGCCCGCTATGTCCTTATGTATTAAGAATCCTACCCCGTATAACTTCCTATCTGGGAGTCCTCTATAGCAGAGGACGTGGCCGTTAATCAGCAACATATAAGCCTCACTAGTTCTTCTAAGATCAATAAGGCCAGGCCAAAAGGCCAAAAGGCCAGGCCAATAAGGCAAAAAAAAAAAATTGTTTGGTTTACACGCTGCTCCACTTTCCTCTAAACGGGCCGTCAAGGAAACTACCGCCAACACACTCTTCTCAATGCGTCAACACTTGCGCTTGTGGAGTAGTCTCTCCAGCGCAACCGCAGCATTATATGACCATCCGGTCTCTTCACTTGGAAAGATATTCTGCCTACTTTAACGGCTATCGACACAACACGAAGCTCCGGCACATTTGTTTTCAATTTACCCACTCGCACAAACCGTGATACTGCTGCAAAGGGGATGAATTAAAAACGCTGAAGTCGTCGGTGCCCTAGTTATCGAGGTGTTGGATGACTCCAATTATTTGCGACCGGGTTTGGCACTCCCAGCTTCTCCACCTCGGACCTCTTAAAATAGTTTCATTTTTCTGCTGACGTCACGCTTCCTTCTCTGGGACGCACATCAACTGCAGCGCAGCACATCTCGACACTTTCCCCCATCCGCCACTGCGGGAACGCCTTTATGTGTATATACGACAGAGCGATTGTGTTATAAATGAGCAAGCCAATGACATCGTTCACGACTAAGTGATCCGACCTTATTACATTTCAGTAAATCTTGCTACTGGGCGAGCTATAGTTAATTTGATGTATAGTAGCGCAAGAAATGCAGATCAAACGCACATGTTGGAACCTATACTTATAAGCGAAGCATTAGTTAAATTGTATGTGATGAATTAATTGTCGCTATATGGTTGGTCAGTATAGGTGTCTTTTTGAGTGTCTTACGGTTATCGTTTATATTTGTAGTGTCTGTATGATTATATTTGTAGTGTCTTATGAATGTCATTAGATTGTATTTCGATTCTATTATGGCTGCCAATGATTATATTTCTGTGTGTTTTATGATGGCCGTTGTGATGCTTTTTTCGAGAGTCGTGCCCTTTTCGCCATAGTTGGCTTTTCTAATGTCGTTTAGTCAAGGTGAAAGTAGATTCTAGTGAGCTATATAAGGCAGTTTGCAGTGGCGTGATACTATCAGGAGGGACACCCACCGACCCACCGTCAACAAACTTTGAAAGAGAGAGAATAAACTTTATTTCACGCAGTTTCCAACGTAGGGAGGGGCCATTATTCCTGGGCTCCTGTGTCCTTGGCCGGCGAGTGGGCCTAGGTCCACCAGCTGCAGCTGGTCATCTAGGCTGGAGCTAAGCAGCCCGGTTTCCCATCGGGATTGCGTAGAGTTTGGGATAGGCGGTATCGCGTGGTCGGTCGGTTGGTAGTGGCTTCTCACCCCTTTTCCTGCTGTATGGACGCCACCCCTCATATACTACCGACACCATTCTTCCCTACCTTGCAGAGCCCCCCGAGTGTGCGTCAGCTCCGTCAGCCGCAATGCACGTTAGAACAACAGTTGTACCTAGCAAATTTGAGCGCCTACTTTCCTTGCTAGCGGGCTGCATCGATACCTCCCAACGCCGCCTGGCCGTTCTTCAGAACAGTTTCCCAAGTATGCAGAGCGTTGTAGTATCATGGAGCGCACATCTACCATGAATTATGTCGTCGATCCCGTAGTGCCGATTTTAGATATCCCCCGCAAGGTTACCGAGAAGTGTGAATGTCCAATATGTCCATAAGGCTTCTGTGCTTAATGTCCACAGTATGAATCGATGCGTACGCTCTACATGTCCAGAGCTTCACGGCATATACTAAATACACGATCCGCGCGTCTTTGCAAGCTCTTAGGTTGCCAAGAGGGTTCTCTTTTTCCTTCCCAGTGGTAATTGCAGAATAAAAACGGCTTATAAGCATTATCACCAACGCTATAGTATAAGGCCATGACACTCGGTGAACTGCTATGCAACGTAGCGTTAACCATTGCCATCTCCGGTTAAGTAGGCTGCTTTACACAAGCTCAGACAGCTGCCATTAGATTTTTGAACAAATTTTTTTAATTATTGGGTTGCCAAAACCACGATTTCATAATGAGGCACGCCGTAGTGGGAGACTCCGGAAATTTGGACGACCTGGGGTTCTTTAACGGGCACCTAAGTCTAAGTACACGAATGTTTTTGCATTTCACCCCCATCGAAATGCGGCCACCGTGGCCGGGATTCGATCCCGCGACCTCGTGCTAAGCAGCCCAACACCATAACCATCAAGCAACCACGGTGGGTGTTATTGAACTCAAGTACACTGATTAACTCATAATTGTAATTGCGAAATTGAAGCCAATTATTACCGAAAACGCTTTCAGTTAGTGCAGAAACCCTATGACTAGAACCACTTCGGAAATATGTCCCGAAAGTCAGCGTTATGTGAGGTCCCACTGCAAAACATACAAGCGAGCCACCAACGGCGTCTTCACAGTACTTCAACAGCGCAGCTGTGAACGCATTTTGTGTGCACGTAAAAAAGAGAAATGGAAGCTCTGTAAAAATAAAAGCCAGAGTTCCATTGAAGAAGCTCGAATTTCACTAATCGTGCGCAGAAAGTAACGGCAGCGTACAAAAAACCGCGCACGTGCAGACAGCACGCCTTAACAGCAGTGAGATTGCTCTGTTTTTTTTTTTTATCTTGCTTTCGTCGCAGTCGCTCTGTTTTCTAACGAAGTTCGGCGACTTTCCTTGACAGTCGAAGCAAGTTATTTTGTGCCCAGTGCGTTTGAGTTATAAATGAGTAAATTGAGGCCGTGTCTAATTTACTTGTGATAAAAATAATCTTTGTTTGATATCTTCATAGTAGTAACAATATACCCACCACGTAAAAATAGCTTTTCTTCGTTAACAGACGTCTTAGGCAAGCACCACATGAAACAAAACCTTAAGCGTGCGTAACATTCGTCAAGTCTACTCTGGAGTACGCTAGCGCAGTTTGGTTTCCGTACACTAACCTACTGACCAAGAAAGTAGAGGTGTTGAGGTACATGTAAAATAAACACAGATCAACAGGTTACCACACAGAATTACTACACCAAGCTGGAATTCTTACCCTGCAATATAGAGCTAAGCTAGCACGACTCCAAATTCTGCAAAAAAGAAGGACGTGCAGACAGGACACGAGAGTAGAGAAGTGGACAACACGAACGCCGACTATCAACGGAAGGGAGCACTGAAGCGAAAATAGAAAGAAGACACAAAACTCATCTGCGCATGCTCAGGAATGGTAACACCACGTGTCAGTCGGGTACACGTGCCGGTCTACGTGAGAGATAACTGCATAATGAATCCTTACCAACTAGCTCAGCTTTCTGTCGTTCCAAATTCTGTACCAACCCTTCTCTAACAATTAAGCACTAACACTTAAGATAACTTAAATACATCAGAAACTAGACCGACACGCCATAAGCATTCTTTAACTTTAACGGAATTACCATTCCACCACGAGCTGTCTCAAATTAAATGTTTTTCCAAATACAATCCGCGACTGGAATCGGAGTACAATATTAGAAGGTTTTATGTCGCTGTTTGAGCATGTGTTGTATACATCATTATTTCAAATAGAAAGTGTTATATTTTTTTCTTTTTACTCTATTCTCTCGACAAGTTCTTGTTTAATGTTCCGAAGTGCTGATAATATGTCCAATGTTGTACTGAATGAATAATACTTCATCCTATTAGGCAAGGCTTGTCACGATAGAGCATTAGCTACATCTATTGAACTATAGTGCTTGCACTTTACGACGTTAGGATGGAAAGTTGGGCGTGTTGGTTAAGCATGAGCTGAAGTGAAGGCGTGACAACGACGGTGGACGAAGAAGGAACACACACACACACACACACACACACACACACACACACACACACACACACACACACACACACACACACACACACACACACACACACACACACACACACACACACACACACACACACACACGCACGCACACGCACGCACGCACACACGCACGCACACACGCACGCACGCACGCACACACACACGCACGCGCACACACACGCACGCGCACGCGCGCACACACACACACACACACACACACACACACACACACACACACACACACACACACACACACACACACACACACACACACACAGGGCGCCACTTCTGAGAATGTTTAATCAGGAAAAAACGCCACTATTTATACAAGGAGCGCAATCACAGTTGCTCAGTGCGCATTAGCGTTCAGGTAAAGCAGTTCCTTGCGTGATAGTGATATCGATGCAACACTTACGCACTTATCACCTGCCTCAATGATCCTTTTGGCCTCAATTATTAATCGAACCGATTTGTGATGGCTTCTGGCAACCACAGACCATAGCGCAGGCGTGAAAGTATGGCTTGCATTTGCAATTTCTACAATGAATTGCGAAGTGGCCCTCCCTCCCGATATTGAATTTGTTATTATGTTGCCTACCAGGCGCCCTGTGTGTGTGTGTGTGTGTTCCTTCTTCGTCCACCGTCGTTGTCGTGCCTTCACTTCGGATCTCGCACTTTACATTTTTCTTATCTTTGTGAAATCTTTGTTGTTATTGTTTTACAATTAGTATGTATGCATGGATTATACCACCAAGGTGCCCTTCGGTCCCTGATGGAACTGACAGTAATAAATAAATAAATAAATAAATAAATAAATAAATAAATAAATAAATAAATAAATAAATAAATAAATAAATAAACATTGGCGCAATGAAGCGACATTTGTTTTGCCTTTTTCGTGCTTTGCATGTGTCTGAGTTCTTTTCTTTGTGTGGCTAGGTGTTCAAAAGGGGCATAACAGAGGGGAGTTTACAAGTTGAGGTGTTACCAAGTAACACGTCAACACATAGGCGCCGACTACGGGGGGCTCCGGGCCCGAGCCCCCTCCGGGGTTTTACGGGGGGGGGGGGGGGCGCTGGCTGAGCCCCCCGGCGATGCCGAAGCCTACCCCTGTCACCTAACGCGTCATTGCCAGAGTTTTGTCACCTACATAAGTTGAGGTTTCATCTGACTTGCCTCGATCTGCTCACTTAAAATTTTATTGTGCCTAATAGCCTACTCCATCAATGTTGGCGTGGACGTGCACACATTTTAATTCGTACTTTGCTTTATTTGTGGAAATCCTGACAATAGGACAACACGCGCATTTAGAAGTACCAGCGGCAGCTGCCTCATCCGTATTTTCTCACTTCAACGTTGTTTTAAATTTCCACTGCAAACGCCACGCATATATAAAATATATTTAAATATATACACAGGAAAAAGTTTATTAGATTTTTAAGGAGGACGAGGTAGACAATTACCAATTATTTCTAAAGGGACGGATAGATTATGCCGAGAGAATGAATATGTTGCTGTATGTTCACCTCGCTTCAAAATGCTTTGCGTGCATTTTTGACCCTGAAGAAAACCTGAAGACTTTAGTGACCCCTTTGGCAGAGTCTTTTACCAATGGCGAGTGAAATGCACGTGAATGATATGTGTCTCAATATCGTTATGCTTTCCAGTAAGCAAAACTAACGATTCATCAAAAAACACTTCTTATAATTCACAACATTTATTAGGGATGGAACCTTCGTCACATGCATGTAGAGCTCATCAATATACAAAGGGTGTCCCAACGAACTACAATTCACCAATATTTAAGAAAGAGCAATGCGTTACACGAAGAAGCTCTAGTGCATATTGTTTCCAGTACAGTGGAGTAGCTGCCAGTAATTTTTTCGTTACTGAGGTTTAATTAGGTCATTGTAATTATCTAGCTGGTGACGTAGTATCCTAATTATCAAAGTGTCAGTGAGGCATTTGTAGACACAGCCAATGGAAATCTAATTGCAGCATTTTCAGCGACGCACAAATTGCGTACTAATCTTTTACAATTGATAAATAAACCCTGCGAAATATGAAGAATAACACGTGACTGTGCTCCCACCCGCATCATAAAGAAGCGCCCTCGTACATTACTCCCTCTGCTTTAGCCAGGATGAAATAAAGGAAATAAAGAAAACCATCATGATTGAGCTACTTCCTTATCTGCCGTGCCCCGGCCGAAGTAACACGTCGCGTTTGGCGTTAGTTGGAAACAAGCTGTCATAGCTATTGTCTTAGCGTAGTTAAAGTGCACGGATTTTTCCCCACGAAACATATTACCACAAACACGAATTGACAACGTCAGTGGAAATGTTTAAAGGTGCGTTTTGTTTCGTTCCAGTCACCATGTCTATCTCTAATGAGCAGAAGGTATACATTATCCTTGCCTTGGAATCTGCAAAAGGCAACGAGAGGAAGGCCGCAAATATACATATCAGTCATTGAAGTGTGGCGGTAGACCAAACGCATCGACTATCATCAGAAATTATGAAAACCTGAGACAAACCGTTCAGCTTCAAGAAACAGCGGCGGAGGACTCCATCTCTCAGTCCTAGCCTACGCACAGATGTTCTAGCAAATATGGCCTCAAACCCTCATGCTAGAGTGTGGTACGTGGCCGCCCAGGCACCAATTTCCAAGTCATCAGTTTGGAGGATTCTAAACGACGGCCTTTCGCCCGTACCATCTTAACCAGCACCAATGCTTGGAAGATAGGGGCATGTAGAATCGTCTAGATTTCTCGAATTGGGTTCTCAAAAAAGCCGATGAGTCACCGGACTTCTTGGGCATTATCATATGCACAGATGAAGCCAATTTTCGCAGAAACGCCTAGGTAGGTTTGCATGACGCACACCATTGGAGAGACTCCAATCCACACTGGGCGAAGTGCAATCGGCACCAGTACCAGTGATCGCTCGATGTGTGGTTCGGAATTTACGCCGGTGCTATAATCGGTACCATCTTCTTCGATCACACACTGACTGGACAGCATTACGTGAACGAAATCTTTGAAGGAGCTGTGGATGAGTTTCTCAGCGAAGTCCCGCACATATATATATATATATATATATATATATATATATATATATATATATATATATGTGTGTGTGTGTGTGTGTGTGTGTGTGTGTGTGTGTGTGTGCAAGAAAAAGACCCCGAAGCTTTTGGAAGTAAGACGTGTTTACTTAACGTTTTCGGCTGGTGCACTAGCCTTCGTCAGAGTACCTATATAACACCTTTATAAGGTACCTGCCCCCCCACATACATACATACATACATACATACATACATACATACATACATACATACATACATACATACATACATACATACATACATACATACATACATACATACATACATACATAGACGGGGTTCGGAAAGCTGGTCGAGGGCCGGCGCCCACCCCCACCCCTTGGAAAAATAAAAGCTTTCCGCCTATGCCTCAACAAAACCACATACTTTTGTAAGGTATGCATTTCTGTTAGATAATAAGCGGACAAAGGTAACATAGGCGACTTTATAGTATACACCGCATCACTGCGAGTTGCCAAACACAAATATTGGAAGGAATGTTTTCGTGTAAATCTGTACAATTGTCGATTTTATCTGCTTTAAACGCTGTGTCAGGTGAATTCTGTAGGTTCGCTATACGCTTCTTGTTGCGCACGGACAAACATTCCAAGGGCAGCTTAGGTCGTAGATTAGTATTACGCTGCAATGTGTACGCTGAAATAACGTTTTTCTTTGAAGGGCCGAAGAGACTTCCATCAGATTCAGTCATTGCCTAATGAGAGGTTTCCCGTTTGCAACATGCGCTTTAATGGGCCTTTAGTCGACGCGGCACAGCCACTGAAAACCGGCAGAGCGCCAGACAGGACTGCAGCGCTTCAAGAGCTTCAAAACTGGCGCGCTACCACCGGCTGCGTTGGCCGGTTGAGGAAGCTGTGACACATCGGTAATGCAGCATATATGAGGGGAAAAGGTTTTAAATACATTGCACGAAACTATATGAATACGCCCGCCAAATGTATATATACCTTACAGTGAAGAAGACATACCTTTGCATAGAAGTCATGAAAGTAGTGCTGACCAAGGATGTTATAAGCTCCAGGGCAGTTGGTATAGTATGAGTCCCTGCAGCAACGAACACCACACAAAAGAAACTTGTGGCGCCTGCTGTTGGCGTTTCTTTAAAACCAATAACGTCGTCAGCCTTTTAAATGGACGTGAGATGTCTTCGAAGGGCCCACAACGTAATAGTTAAACGGCTTAAAAGCAGCGTGGTCAATCTCTGCAGCCTATAGCCACTTACCCACGGGCGGTGTCCGTTCGAGCGTGCGCCGGTTATAATTTATGTGCAGTATTACAGAGGCTAGCGCTACATTCAGCAGTGGTAGATAAGAGTAGTTGGGAAACTACGGGGACTCGCCTCAGCAGCAACGTGGTTCCTGGCTGTCGCCCAAAAAGTGGCGGCGCTGCGATCTAGATGCGCTTTGTTCACGTGACTCGTTCTCCTAGTGTTGTCTGCTTTTATCAGTAATCGACTCGCGTTAACCGGTCTTCGAATTTAATTAATTAATGCTTATTGCGAGAAGGAGCCGTGCCTTTTCCGCGAACATCGTAACTGTCTCCCTCGAGGAGGGCGCAATTCAGCTATCCGGTGGCAGGAGGAGCCATGAGCACTGGGCGCGTGATTGGGGTGTTGTTCTTTATACCCAGTACTGACCGATCTCAGTGCCACCTTGGTGCGGTATTTATGTATATCTGAAGAATGAATGACTGTCAACGCACAAACTCCAGAATTTTTTGGCGATCGCATTTGCAGGATACGAATAAATGAATACATCGACAGCTACCGTCTAGCACCTCTTGAAAACGCGCTCTTTCCTCAACCGGAACCAGCGAAGATACCTGCATATAGTGGGTCTCCACCCCACAATATTTCCGGGGCTGCTATGCTGGACATTTGCCAAATTCCACCATGTGAACATTTTTATTTCATCAGCCCTGTGAGCCATTCAGAGCCGACAAGATGGAAAATTTGATAATATATGATGGAATTTGAGTGTCCAGACTAGTACCTATAGATTACAATTCGTAGCTTCCTGGACAATACCACCGCGCCCTATACTGACGTATGTTGTGGAAACCGGCCAAGGATATGAACATTTATTAATTTACAGCGATGGACAAACTTCCAAAGAAAAGAAGTCTTGTGGCCTTCGATACGAATGCGTGTGGACATAGCATAAGGCGGCAAGCGTTACACAGGACCGCTACCTGTTGTTTGCGAATTTGATTTTTAGTTCCCCGCGTGGGATCTCCAATGAATTGAAACTCCTCAGGACTTCAATAAAGTTCTTGACTGACTGACTGACTCTTCACCAACATAACTGTTCCGCCAATTGCAGTGTTGAAATGGGCCTACTTGCACACCGCCTTTTTTGTTTTGGTGTTCGCGTTCATTCTATAGTCGTCGGCTCTGTTCGCGCAAACAAACCTTTTGTGAATATCAAGGAACATAGAATAGGCGAGGAAAACTCAGCAAGCATGAAAATTAACAGTAGGTGACGTACAAACGTTATTGAAGGAAACGCGATAATTTCGGTGCTCACGTTCGACCTGTAATGTGATACAGCAGGAGCGAGAGAGAGATACAGAATTAAACGGGATATAATCGCACCGGGGTTCAGCAGTAAGGCTTGCTTTCCCTTAGACCGATGTATAACCACTGCAGCATCGTGGCACGGTGCACCTCGCCATGTTAGGCCTTCGCCCACAGAGAACCACGAGCAACCGTTTTCTTGCAGACGAATTACCATTCGCCTTCGCTTGGTTTGCAGCAGAAAAGGGTCATTTGCCGGCGCGCGCAGCCGTGGAAACCGCGTGAAAGATACCACGCGGCGTGGTCACAAATTGATGACAGCGACATCTTCGGGTGGGCGACAAGTTGCGGCCACCTCCCCGAGAGATTTTCATAACTGACCACATTTATAAATGTCACAAGTATATTAACTATATAGGCAGCAATATGGCGGTGGCACCATTCCTCTGTGGGCGGCGTAGCATCCAAGCATGCAGCAACGGAGGAAGGAATTCTCCTTCTATAAATGCGGCTACAATGTACTGGAATATGGTGCTAGTATACACACTAATGCGGCGCAATCTCCGTCCCTCCTCCTCAACCTCCCCTGGGATCGCTTTAGCATGGATCGTTTGGTGTGCAGGATAGAGCGCGCTATAGCTAAGGCCGACCTCTCTGTCTTCCTTCGAATAAACTCTCTCTCTCTCGCTCCCACTTAATTCACCGTACTTTCGTTTGCTGCGCACGAGAGTCGCCGAAGAGTACGCGTCTGCAAAAAAATGCGTGGCGAGAAAGATCGCAGTCACATTACAGGCGGACGAAGTGGCTTGCCGCATGCCATTCCCCCTGGCTAAAGAAACATACCTACAAATCAATCGTGAGCGGGCAGAAAAGGAAAAATACTCAGACGAGCGATGGGCTAAAAAACGTCGTTTATTTTCTCTGATATATTTTTTCGCCGCATCGCAGTTAGGCCGGGTCCGGCGGCGTCATCGGAATTATCTTCAAAATTCTGGGCTTCAGGCCCGACGTCCTCAGCTGCGTAGGTGAAGAAGTTATTCTATATAGGAAGTCGCCGAAAGGGCGCAGGTCCGCCTTCCTGTGTTGCGTGTTTTTCACGCCGCCGCTCAATCTATATGTTGACTGACAATATGAGAAACATTACAGTTGCAAGTTTTTCGTTATGCAAAACTACATGCTATAGCGTGTAACGTATATATCTTCTATATTTGCTCTTGTGTTGCATTTAATGTGCTAAACAATCGGTTCGGTAGATTTCTTTGTCTTAGTCATATTGGCACATAAGCATTTAAAAATTACTCTCAGGACCTGATGGAATTTCCTACCGAGCTCTGTGTCATCTGGGTGAGCAAGCGAGAGGTGCTCTCCTTGAGCTGTACAATGAATCTTGGAGAGGTGGTGTGCTACCAACAAGCTGGAAGACAAGTCGCCTTGTTCCACTGCTGAAGCCTGGCAAGTCGCCGTTGGAACTCTCGTCATATCACCCGATCTCTTTGGCAAGCTGTGTGGGCAAAGTAATGGAGAGGATGGTCCTAGGACGCCTGGAGTGGTACTTGGAGTATCACAACACCTACCCGGATGCCATGGCAGGCTTTCGACGTGGTCGATCATCGATTGATAACGTCGTCGACCTGGTCATCAACATTCAGCATGAGAAATGCCGTACGCTTCTCTGCGCTTCTTTGTTCCTCGACGTCAAAGGGGCGTATGACAACGTTACGCATGAAGCCATCCTCTCTGCTCTCGCAGACGTAGGAGTGGGTGGTCGTATGTTTCAATGGATACGGAGCTATCTCTCCATACGATCCTTTTTTGTAAGCCCCGAAGAAGGCCATACTTCTCTACATTATAGCTGCCGCGGCGCTCCCCAGGGCGGTGTACTTAGCCCTGTGTTATTTAATCTAACTCTAATTGCTCTCCTTGAGCACGTGCCAAGCACACTCAGATTATCAATGTACGCGGATGACATCTGCATATGGACGTCTGCAGTAACACGCCTACAGTTGCGAGCGACAATTCAGAGAGCCGCCACCCAAACTGCTATCTACCTCCGTAATCGAGGTCTGGAAATTTCCTCCGAGAAATACGCACTAGTGCCATTTACACGCAAACCCATGACAAACTACAGTGTAATGATAAATGGCCAAATAATACCACATGTTCGATCGCACAAGTTTCTAGGCGTCATCGACAGGGACTTGTAATGGAACCCTCACGTATCATACGTGAAAAAGCGGTTGATAGGCATCTGCCACCTGTTCAAGTTCTTCACTGGAAAGACTTGGGGAATGTCGACAAGTGCCATGTTACAACTGTACAGGGTGCTTTTTCTAGGCTTTCTGCGATACAGCTTGCCAGCAATAACAAACACTGGAAAAAACGAATCTACGCACAATACAAAGTGTTCAGGCTCAAGCTCTCCGGATATGTCTAGGCCTGCCTCAGAGTGCTTCAACAGTGGCTACGATAGCAATCGCTGGAGACCACCTTGTCAGGACCCACATTGAAATTGAAGTACTCAGAACCCATATAAGGCATCTGGCCAGGACGCCTCGTCACCGCTTAGCCTCTCTACCAGCGGACAGACCTCGTACATCTTTCAGCCAAACGATTACCGCACATGATGAATCACTGCCATCTTGTTTCACTCCGGCTGCGAGACCTTCGATTCCTCCATAGTGCCTCACTCAGCCAAAAATCAATCTCACAATACGTGGCATCACGAAATAAGCTGATCTATCATCACCAGCCCTTAAACAAGCTCACACTACTATTTTTGTACGACAGCTACCGTGACTCTGCACATATCTACACTGATGGATGTGTCTTGCCAAACAGCTCCGCGGCGGCAATCGTGATACCAGTGACAGCCACAACAATCAAATTTAAGACGACTCACGCGACAACGTCGACGGCAGCAGAGCTCGCAGCACTCTTTACTGCCCTTCATTACATTGGTAATGAACAGCCACACAAGTGGACGGTATTCTGCGATTCGAAGGCGGAAGTGCAATCTCTACTGTCACCTTTACGACGCGGACTGCACGAGCAGCTAATATTTCCCATTACAGAGACGTTACACCATATAAGTGATGCAGGGCATGAAATAACCTTCCAATGGCTTCCAAGTCACTGCGGGATTATCGGCAATGAACGGGCCGATCAAGCTGCCCGCTGAGCCCATATTGAAGAGCACCACGTACCAATTCCACTTTCTAGAACTGACGCAGCACGGAAGCTCCGCCTGCTTGCTCGGTAGTGCACCAGGTCGCAATGGAATGAGCCACATTTAAGAAATACTCGACTGTACTCCCTTGATCCGGCATTAAGTCTCCGAGCGCCATCACAGCTTCGCCGGGGAGACGCCACGCTCTTGTATCGACTGTGGTTGGGCGTTGCCTTTACCAAAGCCTATGCATTCCGCATAGGGATGACCGACACCGCAACCTGTGACCACTCCGTCCACGAAGAATTTGGTAACAACTTTATTTAGAGTCCTACAGAGATTTCGCCGACACCATGATTCTTCATTCGTCTCATCTTTGCGCTGGTAAAAGTTTACCACATTCACTCATGCGCTCTGTTGAAAGGTGCCGCATGCCTTCCTTCCCAACATAATTTCTGCGAACAACGAACCAAGCCAAGATGAATCAATCAGAATCCATTATTGGTTCACTTTTCATTCCAGGTTCACTTATCCATCCTTTCACAGAGTCACCGAAGACAGCCCGTCCTTAGTTCCACAAATAATTTCCGCCCCCCCCCCCCCAAAAAAAAAAAAACCATTCGCGTCAGTTAGACAGTTCTCAACGGGAGCACGGCCCTCATTTATAGCTACCTGCATGTTGGTTGGTATAATTAGATAATTAGACAAAGGCATTTTGCTCTCGTGAGCCGCAGTCCTTGGGTTAGTTACTCGGGCTAGCTTCCCACGCTAAGCGTGCCGCGCTCAGCTCGCACCTGCTTAAGCTTTTCCTAGTCTCTAGAGCCGCTCGAGTTCCCTCTCATCGACGGGCGGCCATTTTTTCCAACAAAGTATGCCTTCCAGCCACTCGGAACCACTCGGAATCAGCAAAAATCGACCATCGCGAACAACATCAGTCTCTTACCACGTAAGTACGAGGCTCTGGACACGAGGTATGCCGCTTCAATGTAACCTGGGGCCTGACGGACCAACCGGCTGGGCTATCACTCCGGGCAACATCCAAGGGTCATGAGTTCAAATCCCCTGTTCTCTTCCTTTCTTTGATTTCCTTTTTCCTTTTTTTTATCTCTTTTCTTGTAGTTTATCACTAAAAATATTTTCTCCTCTATTATTTATGTGCAGGTCATAAACTACCAGGTCTCTCCAGCTGATCGAAGAAGGCACCACTGTAGGTTAAATGAGACGTACAACTAACTCCTGCGGTGGCGAAGAGGTAGAGTATCCGCCTCGCGTGCAAGAGGACCGTGGTTCGAATCCCGGTGCCGCGCAATTTTTCACCGGATAAAACAAAATCCGCGTGTGGATAAAATTGCATAAACAGGCCTGGAGTGCGGCCTGATCCCGGTGACCAGAACAGGTAACGCACTCTCTCACCAGAGCAGGATTGGCCACCCTGGTGCAGTACCTGGCCACAACCTCCTATATGAATACAACAATCAAACCCCGGCCCCTCAGTCCCCAGCAGCCGTGAAGCAACTGACCACGGCGGCGGTCAGACCTGTGACGCAGCAGAGGGTGCTAAGAATCTCTGGCTCCGAACAGGCAGCCATTGGAATCTGAACCTGGCAACGTTTAACATTAGAGCGTTATCTAGTGAGGCGAGTTTAGCAGTGTTATTGGAGGAATTAGAGGGCAGTAAATGGGATATAATAGAGCTCAGTGAGGTTAGGAGGACAAAAGAAGCATATACAGTGCTAAAAAGCGGGCACGTCCTGTGCTACCGGAGTTTAGCGGAGAGACGAGAACTAGGATTCGGATTCCTGATTAATAAGGATATAGCTGGTAACATACAGGAACTCTATAGCGTTAATGAGAGGGTGGCAGGTCTTGTTGTGAAACTTAATACGAGGTACAAATTGAAGGTCGTACAGGTCTAGGCCCCTACATCCACTCATGATGACCAGGAAGTCGAAAGCTACTATGAAGACGTGGAATCGTCGATGGGTAAAGTCAAAACAAAATACACTATACTGATGGGCGACCTCAATGCTAAGGTAGACAAGAAGCAGGCTCGAGACAAGTAAGTGGGTGAATATGGCATAGGCTTTAGGAATAGCTGGGGAGAGTTATTAGTAGAGTTTGCAAAACAGAACAATATGCGGATTATGAATACCTTCTTCCGCAAGCGGGATAGCCGAAAGTGGACGTGGAGGAGCCCGAATGGCGGGACTAGAAATGAAATCGACTTCATACTCTGCGCTAACCCTGGCATCATACAAGATGTGGACGTGCTTAGGCAAGGTGCGCTGCAGTGACCATAGGATGGTAAGAACTCGAATTAGCGTAGACTCGAGGAGGGAACGGAAGAAACTGGTACATAAGAAGCCAACCAATTAGTTAGCGGTAAGAGGGAAACTAGAGGAATTCCGCATCAAGCTACAGAACAGATATTCGGCTTTAACTCAGGAAGAGAACCTTACCGCCGTATTCACAAACCAAACTTATACTTATGCTTATGACTTACGTCAGTTAACAGCCCTTAACGCGTTTCAAGAACCAAGCTTGTACTTATCGCAGAACTTTTCTCGTACTTATGGTCGTGATAAGTAAGGCTCGGTTAAGGTAGCCTCTGACCTACCTTAACGCTCCCTTGTATACAAACAAAATGGCGGCGATGGACGACTTCGAGGAGTTTGTTGGCTACCTGGATCGCCACGAAGGAATATCGACTGGAGCAGCCTTCGAATACGCATCGCCGCCGCGTCGAGTAGTCAGGGATCGCTTAAATCCCATGGAGCTTTACAACGACGACGAGTTTTTGTGCCGATTCCGCTTCAGCAAAAGTGCCGTGCAGCAGCTGCTCGCAATGCTGCCTCTGCGGGAACACACCGACGGACGTGGGTTCCCTGTGCCGCCTCTCCTGCAGCTCCTTATAACACTGCGGTTCTATGGAGCAGGCACATTTCAAATTGTGACCGGGGACCTCGTGAATGTTTCCCAGCCGACGGTCTCCCGGGTCATCGAACGCGTATCTACCATGATCGCGAGAAGCCTGTTCACTGCGCTTGTGAAGTTCCCTGCCGCTTCAGAAATGAGCGGTGTGGTGAGCTTTGGCACGGCGGCACCTTTCTTTTAGGTTGTCCCAGCACTTCTTTAATTGCTTGGACGTTCGTGGCCGCACGTTGTGGCGACTGTTAAATTCGTCGGCCAACTTCTCCCACGTCTTCTTCTTTGCGTTGATGGACACCGCATCAGTCCTTTTACACTCAAGCACATCGCGGTGCCTCTCCATCAAATCCATCAGGATGGTGCGCACTTCGTCCGTAAAGTTAATTTTGCGCCGCTCCATTCTCAACGCGGTTTACCAAAAAAAGATAATACTACGACAATTGAAACAACTAAACTGATAAAAAATGAGTAAAATAATACACAGCTAACTATAAATAAGCAAGAAAAAGCGAAGGAAGTAATAACAAGGCAAAACAAGACGGACGAAGGAAATACAAACACAACACGGACAAAACCAATCTGGAGAAGACGGTACAAAAACGTGCGCTGCGTCGACTGGTTTAGACCAACGTGGCCAGACGTAAATGGCGGACTCACCAAAAACGGCGAGCGTTTCATCACGTTTCATCAAGCATTTGTACATTATTTATGTACAGATGCTTGTGTGCATGCCATTATTGCTTTCGTATAATAAAAGCAGTTTAAACGTCGTCAAAGCATTATTTCGTAGCAAAAAATTCTCTAGCCTCGCTCCCAGGTAAAACACTTAACAAGTGAAGGGTGCCTTTCATAAGGCACACTTATGGCGCGTTAAGGTGCGTTTTCGAAACGCACCTTGTTCTTTCCTTATACTTATACTTTTCTCGTCCTTTCATAAGTGACCTTATCGCGATAAGTTAAGTTTGGTTTGTGAATACGGGGGTTAGTGTTGGAGCAATGAACGACAATCTTATAGGCAGCATTAAGGAGCGTGCAATAGAAGTCGGTGGCAACTTCGTTAAACAGGATACCGGTACGCTGTCGCAGGAGACGAGAGATCTAAATTAAGAAGCGCCAATGTATGAAAGCCTCTAACCCTACAGCTAGAATAGAACTGGCAGATCTTTCCAAGTTAATCAACAAGCGTAAGATAGCTGACATAAGGAAGTATAATATTGATAGAATTGAGCATGCTCTCAGGAATGGAGGAAGCCTAAAAGCAGTGAAGAATAAACTAGGAATAGGCAAGAATCAGATGTATGCGTTAAGAGACAAAGCCGGCAATATCATTACTAATATGGGTAAGATAGTTCAAGTGGCTGAGGGATTCTATAGAGATTTATACAGTACCAGTGGCACCCACGACGATAATGGAAGAGGGAATAGTTTAGAGGAATTTGACATCCCACAACTAACGCCGGAAGAAGTAAAGAAAGCCTTGGGAGCAACGCAAAGGGGGAAGGCAGCTGGGGAGGATCAGGTTACAGCAGATTTGTTGAAGGATGGTGGGCAGATTGTTCTGGAAAAAATTGCCACGCTGTATACGAAATGCCTCACGACTTCTAGCGTACCGGAACTTATAAGAACGCTAACATAATCCTAATTCATAAGAAAGGGGACCCCAAAGACTTGAAAAATTATAGACCGATGAGCTTACGGTCCGTTGCCTACAAAGTATTTACTAAGGTAATGGCAAATAGAATAAGGAACACCTTAGACTTCTGTGAACCAAAGCACCAGGCAGGATTTCGTAAAGGCTACTCAACAATAGACCATATTCACACTATCAAGCAGACGATAGAGAAACGTGCGGAATATAACCAACCTTTATGTATAGATTGCATTCATTACGAGAAAGCGTTTGATTCAGTCGAAACCTCAGCAGTCATGCAGGCATTAGGAATCAGGGTGTAGACGTGCCGTATGTAAATATACTGAAAGATATCTATAGCGGCTCCAAAGCCCCCGTAGTCCTCCATAAATAAAGCAACAAAATCCCAATAAAGAAGAGCGTCAGGCCTAGAGATGCGATCTCTCCAATGCTATTCACAGCCTGTTTGCAGGAAGTATTCAGAGGCCTGAATGGGGAAGAATTGGGGATAAGATTTAATGGAGAATACCTTATTAACTTGCGATTCGTTGATAATATTGCCTTGCTTAGTAACTCAGGGGACCAATCGCAATGCATGCTCACTGTCATGAAGAGGCAAAGCAGAAGGCTGGGCCTAAAAATTAATCTGCAGAAAACTAAAGTAATGTTTAACAGTCTCGGAAGAGAACAGCAGGTTACGATAGGTAGCGAGGCACTGGAAGTGGTAAGGAAATACATCTACTTAGGGCAAGTAGTGACCCCGGATCCAGATCATGAGACTGAAATAATCAGAAGAATAAGAATGGGCTGGGGTGCGTTCGGCAGGCATTCTAAGATCATGAACAGCAGGTTGCCACTATCCCTCAAGAGGAAAGTGTATAACAGCTGTGTCTTACGAGTACTCACCTACGGGGCAGAAACCTGGAGGCTTACGAAAAGGGTTCTGCTTAAATTGAGGACGACGCAACGAGCTATGGAAAGAAGAATAATGGGTGTAACGTTAAGGGATAAGAAAAGAGCAGATTGTGTCAGGGAAAAAAACGCGAGTTAATGACATCTTAGTTGAAATCAAGAAAAAGAAATGGGCATGGGCAGGACATGTAATGAGGAGGGAACATAACCGATGGTCATTAAGGGTTACGGACTGGATTCCAAGGGAAGGGAAGCGTAGCAGGGGGCGACAGAAAGTTAGGTGGGCGGATGAGATTAAGAAGTTTGCAGGGACAACATGGCCACATTTAGTACATGACCGGGGTAGTTTGAGAAGTATGGGAGAGGCCTTTGCCCTGCAGTGGGCGTAACCAGGATGATGATGATGATGTTGGTTGACCAGACAAAACGGCCTCTTTTATCAAGTTTGCCAAAAATGACTCACTTTGGACAACACTTCTTCAACGTTTTTACTCAGCATTGCTTGCGATACTTTCACGTTTCTCTTTGCATCAATTCTGTTGAGGAAAAAAAAAAAAGGAACTCTTATCTAAGCGCGACCAGTATTATGCGCACGTCCCTGACTTGTCCGCGCAGCTTCAGCGCGTGCTACTCACAACCACACTAGATACCGCGTGAAATCACAGATAAGGTTTCATGTGTCCAGTTTTGCTTATTTACAGTACTGGAGCACTATACAGCACTTCTAGACGAGGAGTACTCAACGCGAATGACTGATACTTTTCAGTAAGACCACGAAGAGTTGGGCGCCGTCTGCGCCTTGCCTTCATTCTCCAGAACAGGATGTTTTTGGTAGCTCGGTGGTCGCTGCTTGCAGAAAAGTGAGTAATCTAGGTGCAACCACACAAAACCCGTCACGATGGTCTGCAAAATGGAGCAGGGGGAGGGGGAAAAGAAAGAACAATAAGATGAAAGAAGTCAGCGACCGTAGGTCATTCATTCACTCACCCCTTCAACGCTACCAAAAGCTGGAAGTTTTAACAGAGCACATCTCATAATCTCGTAAATAAGCGTGACTCGTACTTAAGCCTTACACCTTACATTTTATCGCATCTCTTTGAGGATCAGGATGCATGATTGAAACCGCGTTCGCCACGTTGCAAATTGCAAAGTATGGTTCAGGAGCTCACTCGGCACATGTCCTGCCTCTTCGAGCCGAAGGGCACCTGTGTGTGTGTGTATATATATATATATATATATATATATATATATATATAAACGAGAAAAAAGGGGGTTAACTGAGGGGCCCGATTTTTATTAGTCATATCATAATAAGCCAACAAACATTGACACAATGGACAACATAGGGGAAATTACTTGTGCTTAATAAATGAAATAAAGAAACGACAAACTAATGCAAATTAAAGTGAATGAAAATACAACTTGCCGCAGGTGGGAACCGAACCCATAACATTCGCATTTCGCGTGCGATGCTCTACCAATCGAGCTACAGCGGCACCGTTTCCCCATTCACTTTCTTGGGTATTTATGTGCCCCAGTAGAACCCTGGGAGTGTTAGCCAGCGCCACCACTCTACTAGGGCACATAAATACCCAAGAAAGTGAATGGGGAAACGGCGCCGCTGTAGCTCAATTGGTAGAGCATCGCACGCGAAATGCGAATGTTATGGGTTCGGTTCCCACCTGATGCAAGTTGTATTTACATTCACTTTAATTTGCATTAGTTTATCGTTTCTTTATTCCATTTATTAAGCACAAGTAATTTTCCCTGTGTTGTCCTTGGTGTCAATGTTTGTTGGCTTCTTATGATATGACTATATATATATATATATATATATATATATATATATAGAGCGGTTTCAAAGTTTGAAACTGGCCTGGCGCAGAGAGTTCTACTTTCGAAAGTGTTGGCAAATATGATATTTCAGTTTTCGATTACGACAGCGCCTCTATTGTGCCGTAATTTTTTTCAAATAACAGCTGGCATTAAATATATATATATATATATATATATATATATATATATTTATACATATATATATATATATATATATATATATATATATATAAATGCGCTCTTCTAAGCTAGCCCTTCCCTTCTCTGCCGGTACCACGTGACCACCTTCTAACACCACACACACACGCACTTTATTTCCATTTGGCACTCCTAAGCTAACATATTAACACAAATGAGCTAATGCTCTTTTATTTAAATGTCCTTTGCCTTACAATACATTATCGAACTTACCCAAAAAGCCAGAAAACCGGCGAAAATCATGGAAGAAAATGGAAAGCCCAGCCTCTGGGTCACAAAGCCCGCCAAGGGAGAAGTTACGACGGCGCTAGAGCAAAGGTGGCAAAAATAAACGAGTCAGCGATCAATGGAGCTGCGGTATTGAATATTAACGTTATGTGTCTTTTCGCTTACCCAAAGACCATGAACTGGTATGTGGCACTTGTGACTACTCCGTGGGTTTTCTCGTTGTCGGGGTAACCAGCATTTTCACTGTCGAACAGAATGACCACGATTAGATTACGGATTTTTAAGTCTCGAAAGCCACAATTTAACTACAAGAGACGCCGAGAAAAGGAGGTGCTGGATATTCACAACTGGGGCTCTTAATTGTGCACCCGTAGTGCTTTGCGCACGAGCGTTCTTGCATTCCACCTCCGTCGGAATCAAGCCGCTGCAGCCAGGGGTCGAACCCACGACCTGGTGCTTAGCGACAAGACGTCATAGCTTACACTTGAAATAATAAGCGTAGACTTAGTTCTGGGCGTATGAGTAACCCATCTGTGCACCTTTGAGATAAGGAGTTAACATTCCTAAGAAAGTGAATGGCACATGTGTAATGACGATGAGCTTTTAGCATAAACAAGGGTAGCAGAAAATAAACCTTTGTTGGTGCCTACGCTTGCCTACTGTCTCACATATCTTCTGTGCAAGTTTTTCTGCATACAATTCGTCAATATGTTCAAACAACAAGCACAAACTGTCCCGACTCTGATAGCCACTAAGTCACCGCGGCTGGTCTAGAATGAATATAATGCAGTGCAATCATTCAATGTCATAGCCGCGCAGTCAGTTTATTTATTTATTTTCAATACTACCAGTCTTTTTCCGAGACCATAGCAGGTGGGCGCACAGATTGTACATGCAGGTATAACAATACGTCAGCACCACACGGCGAAACAGGAACAAGAATCCAATGAGTGACAGTCATCGCAAAGGTGTAGAGCTAAAGGTATACAGAATAAGTTTCCTTAATTCCATAATTATGAATGAATGCTGAGCTGAAATTCTGTGAACACATTAGTAACGCTTATAACATATAGACACTTATAAAAAAATACTATAGAAAGCACACATTTATAATCTCAGATAACACAAAGCAACCAACAGCAAGAGCTAACAGAAATTATACGTGAAATGGAGTGGTACACAGGCAGATAACAGCAAGCCTGATTATACTCTGTTGTGAGCACTAAGCCACTAACATGCTTCCAATGATGGCGAAATGCCTCTAGGGCTGAGAGCGTTACGGCATTAACAGATGATATTTCTATTTTTGAGGCAAAGTCCGATAGTGAATTCGCATTAGTAACCGAGGGATCTAAACAATTCCATTCCCTCACAGCAAGTGGAAAAATAGAGTACTTGAAAGTGTCATTGTGGTAAGAGTACTCTTTTAGTGAGTGTGAATCTTTGTGCCGGGTTACGCGAGATTCTGATGGACGGATGTAGAATTATGTGTCAATTTTATAATAGTAGCTGAAAAAGAAATTTCAGGCTGGCGTGTTTGGCACTAATTGCCAGTGTTTAGAGGCCAGAATGTGTAAACATATTTGTGGGAGAATCAGCGCGCTTATATATCTATTTGTTGCAGATGAATCTTGCAGCCTTCCTCTGTACCTTTGCCACTTTTTTAATGTTTGTGACTGTATAAGGAAACCGTAGTATGTTAGCGTATTCTAATACCGGTCTAACATAGGTAGTATAGGCTAAAAGCTTGGTATATTCAGGGGCCAGCCGGAGGCATCTGTGACGATAAAAGAGATTGCACAGAGCCACTGAAGTAATATTAGAAATGTGCACATCTCATTTGAGGTTTCACGCAATCGTGGCATCAAAATATGTTTGTTCATTCACTTGTTGAAGCCCAGTGCCTTTAATGCTGTAATCATATTCGATAGCATCTTTCTTTCGCGTCATCGTCATACATAGTGTTTCTTGGGGTTAATCGACATTTGCCAGTGTCGCACCAGTTCGAGAGATGGTTTAAGGAATCAGTGCAAGGTGGTCTCAATTACTGTTCATTTCTTTGTAATTAATGCAGTCGTCGGCGAAGAGCCTAATGTTGCAAGAGATATTGTCTGTGATAACGTTAATGAAAAAAAGAAATAACATAAGCCCCCCCCCCCCCCCCCCCAGAAGGGAGCCTTGCGGTACTCTGGACGCAACAGGCAGGGTTCCTGATGGTACTTGCTCAAACAGGACATATTGGGAAAGGTCAGTTAAAAAGTCTTCAATCCAACGTGTTAATAATCCATATCGGATCATATTTCGGAGCTTTGCAATTTATTTGTTGTGACATACGGAATCAAAGGCCTTAGAAAAGTCTAGTAGTGTAATATATGTTTGCGCGCAGTTGTTAATAGACAGAGCTAAATCATGAACAACCTCTGTTAGTTGCGGTATAGTTGATAATTTGCTACGGAACCCATGCTGGCTAGATGACAAAATGCCGTTCGTCTCCAAGAAAACGATTAAGTGTTTTAAGATTATATGTTCCAATATTTTGCACGGCGTGCTGGTTAACGATAATGGTCCGAATTTTGAAGAGTCATCGCTATTTCCGGCTTTGGGGATCGGTGTTATTTTAGCTTTTTTCCAGTCATCTCGAAATTTTGATACGGCAAGAGATTTGCCGAAAACCAAACCAAGGTATTTGCTGCACCATTCCGCATATCGTTTAAGAAAAGGATTGGAGACGTCGTCTGGTTCTGAATACTTTTTTTGGGTCTAGTTCGAGCAAAAGGCTAAATATTCCTTCGTCATTTACATCTATTGGGTGGATTCCGGTAATATCGGGGGGTATAAGGTACGGGATTTTCCCGTTATCTTTCGTGAAGACAAAGCGTAAAATGTTGTGTATATTAGACTTCGCCTCTTTCTGTTCTAATGTTAGTTAAGGACTGCCTGTTTTCCTAGGGCGGAAATGCTTCCAGGACCTCTGCGGTTCACCAGTAATGAATGATGGTAGCGTTACATTGAAGTAATGTTCTTTTGCTTGCTTTTGCTACGACTACCGCTTTCCGCAGTCGTTTAACTTTCTCCTTTGCGTGTAGAATTTCTCCTGTTATCCAGGGGTTATTTCTTTGGGGCCGTGTAAGCCGTAGTGGAATAAAGTTATTCATAGAGTAACAAACAATGTGCTTGAATTGTAGCCAGAGCTCATTTACAGTTGTGGCAAGATCACAGCTCAATTCCATGAACTCGTCAAATTCAGGCGCTAAATAAGTACGCTGGCGTCATCTGCTTTACGGAAGTTCGGAACATGAGTTACTATTGATTAAAAGTGTAAGCTGTGATCGAGTATTAACCGGTAGATGGACACTCTGTGGTGCTAAATACGCTCAACAATGTCAACTTGAGCGTTGTTAATGATAAGGTGACTACTAATAAGTATTAGATCTAATACACTTGTGGCTGTTCCTTGAACACGCGTTGGGCATGAAACAACTTGATGGAGGTTGAAATTTAACATTAAATCGAATAAAGCCTCTGAACCCTGCGTGGTGTGGTGCATGCTACTCCAATTATTACCAACAATGTTAAAATCACCAATTAGTATGACTGCAGAGCTACGGAGATATTGCTGAAGAAAATCGCGGTTGGAAACTATGGATTCGGGACCAGAGGATGGGCGACAATAAAAGCGACCCGCCACTATGCTTGTACCATTTCAAGTTATTTTGCAGGAAACCACCTCTGTGTCTGGGACATGAGGCAGCAGTGTATATGAAATGGAACGTTGAAGTAACAATGCCACGCCTCCGCCCCGAGATGGTCTGTCTTTTCGGATGACAGCGTAGTTAGGAGGAGCGAATTCCTAGTCAAGTACAGCTGGTGACAGCCAGGTTTCCGGGATTGACACAATGTCTGGTTCATAAAGTAGCAACAAGTCTTCAAGTGGCAGCACTTTATTCACGACACTTCTGGCATTCACGTTTAGTAATGTTATCTTTTGTTCTCTGTGGTGCTCCGAGTGCTCGGACGACTTGGTATTTCGTAGTCTTTTGGTTTGTTTAGTGGCACCCTTTCTTCTATCTCGTCATTCCAAACAAACGCGCAATCATTTATAAATTGCTTATGGAAAACCAGCGCTACTTGTTTTCTTTTCTGTCTCGGTTTGGTCTCGCATTGTCCCAGAGCTTCTTCCTGATTTCGTGAGTTCTGCGACAGAAATATTCACCGATAGCGTAATAGGTGCCCTTAAGATACTTGCCATTCTTTAATATTGCTTCCTTCTGTCGCGTATCTACAAGTTTGAAGATAATTGGTCTGGTTTTATTGGGAGAGGGCTTACCCAACCGGTGGATGCTTTCAATCGCAATCGGTTGCAGCTTGAGTATCTTGTATGACGTCCTTCTTTACTGCTTGTTCGATGGCTTCATTTGTCTCAGTTTTTGTTTCCGGCAGTCCATAGACGATTAGGTTGGATCTTCTGCTCCTATTCTTGAGGTCGTCCATTCTCTATTCTAATGTTTGTATTACCCTAGCCATAGAGTTAAGTTGCGTTTTGCAATGCCCCAGTTCTACTTCCAGCCCTGACAGAGCGTCAAGCTTGTTACGATACTTATTTACAGCAAATTTGACTCAGTCCTTTAATCTCCTCGGAAGTCGCCTTCGAAAGGTTGATTTTTGCTGGCACGATGCCAAACTTATGGGGCCTACGAAACGGGTGGGACGCTATCCTTTATACATGCACAGCATGCATTGCCCGTCCCTCTCACATCATCATCATCATCATCATCATCATCATCATCCTGGTTACGCCCACTGCAGGGCAAAGGCCTCTCCCATACTTCTCCGACTACCCCGGTCATTGTGGCCATGTTGTCCCTGCAAACTTCTTAATCTCATCCGCCCACCTAACTTTCTGCCGCCTCCTGCTACGCTTCCCTTCCCTTGGAATCCAGTCCGTAACCCTTAATGACCATCGGTTATCTTCCCTTCTCATTACATGTCCTGCCCATGCCCATTTCTTTTTCTTGATTTCAACTAAGGTGTCATTAACTCGCGTTTGGTGCCTCACCTAATCTGCTCTTTTCTTATTCCTTAACGTTACATCCATCATTCTTCTTTTCATAGCTCGTTGCGTCGTCCTCAATTTAAGTAGAACCATTTTCGTAAGTCTCCAGGTTTCTGCCCCGTACGTGAGTACTGGTAAGACACAGCTGCTATACACTTTTCTCTTGAGGGATAATGGCAACCTGCTGTTCATGATCTGAGAATGCCTGCCGAACGCACCCCAGCACATTCTTATTCTTCTAATTATTTCAGTCTCATGATCTGGATCCGGGTTCACTACTTGCCCTGAGTAGATGTATTCCCTTACGGCTTCCAGTGCCTCGCTACCTATCGTAAACTGCTGTTCTCTTCCGAGACTGTTAAACATTACTTTAGTTTTCTGCAGATTAATTTTTAGACCCACTTTTCTGCATTGCCTCTCCAGGTCAGTGAGCATGTATTGCAATTGGTCCCCTGACCAATTGCAATGCAATATCAAGGCAATATGCAATACCAAGCAAGGCAATATCATGAACGAATCGGAAGTTAATAAGGTATTCTCCATTAACTCTTATCCCCAATTTTTCCCAATCCAGGTCTCTGAATACCTCCTGTAAACACGCTGTGAATAGCATTGGAGAGATCGTATCTCCCTGCCTGACGCCTTTCTTTATTGGGATTTTGTTGCTTTCTTTATGTAGGACTACAGTGGCTGTGGAGCCGCTATAGATATCCTTCAGCATATTTACATACGGCTCGTCTACACCCTGATACTGTGATGCCTACATGAATGCTGAGGTTTCGACTGAATCAAACGCTTTCTCGTAATCAATGAAAGCTATATATAAGGGTTGGTTATATTCCGCACATTTCTGTCACCTGATTGATAGTGTGAATATGGTCTATTGTTGAGTAGCCTTTACGGAATCCTGCCTGGTCCTTAGGTTTACAGAAGTCTAAGGTGTTCCCGCAATTCTATTTGCGATTACCTTAGTAAATACTTTGTAGGCAACGGACAGTAAGCTGATTGGTTTATAATTTTTCAAGTCTTTGGCATCCCCTTTCTTATGAATTAGGATTATGTTAGCGTTCTTCCAAGATTCCGGTACGCTCGAAGTCATGAGGCATTGCGTATACGGGGTGGCCAGGTTTTCTAGAACAATCTGCCCACCATCCTTCAAGAAATCTGCGGTTACCTGATCCTCCCCAGCTGCCTTCCCCCTTTGCATAGCTCCCAAGGCTTTCTTTACTTCTTCCGGCGTTACTTGTGGAATTTCAAATTTCTCTAGACTATTCTCTCTTCCATTATCGTCGTGGGTGCCACTGGTACTCTATAAATCTCTATAGAACTCCTCAGCCACTTGAACTATGTCATCTATATTAGTAACGACATTGCCGGCTTTGTCTCTTAGCGCATACATCTGATTCTGGCCTATTCCTAGTTTCTTTTTCACTGCTGTTAGGCTGCCTCTGTTCCTGAGAGCATGTTCAATTCTATCCATATTATAATTCCGTATGTCAGCTGTCTTACGCTTGTTGATTAACTTCGAACCATTTCGTATATATATATATATATATATATATATATATATATATATATATATATATATATATATATATGAGAAAGGCGACGTTATTACCAAGAGTAGTGTTAGGAATGCTGTTAGCGAGAGATGCAGAAACGAAGGTGGTCGAACAAGTCGAACAAGGTCTTCGCTATATATATATATATATATATATATATATATATATATATATATATATATATATATAGCGAAGACCTTGTTCGACTTGTTCGACCACCTTCGTTTCTGCATCTCTCGCTAACAGCATTCCTAACACTACTCTTGGTAATAACGTCGCCTTTCTCATTGTCGGTTATAATTTGTTCAATCAGGTTCGTTCACATGACGATGAATCAGTGCCACCACCTGAGGCAACGCTTGCGGATCTTTTAAAACACGCACATAAAGGCTAACTGCTGCGACATTCTACTATACCGTACAGGACGAACTAGTTGGGAAAAAGCATTGTGTACTCTAGTAAATTTAGTTATTTGCCTAGAGAATTAGATAATAGTACATCAAGCTGACATCATTACGTTACTAAATGTGCAGTCTTTCTTATTGTTTTAATGTCGCCAAGTCATCCTGCCACCGGGATGTGAAGCTTAATATAAAAACTAATAAAGCGAATTACAGTCACACCTCTACATAACGAACATGGACATGAGGAATTGTCGGATGTAATAAAGTTAAATATGTAATGCTTTCTGATGATACTATCAGTGCGTAACAAATACTTGCTTTTAATGATTGTCGGATATAATGAAGGTATTGGTCTGTCGAATCCGACTTCCTTGTAAGGAGGTTCGACTGTAGTATGTTTCTTTAGGAACAGAACCTCGCTCTAATTTAACATGTGGCTAAATCAAGCACATCAACAGTACTAAAAGACGGGCAATCCAGATTGTAATACGGGGTCATTCTTATAGTTTGTAAAGTTTGCAAACTGTGCGCGTAAAGTAATCACGAACATACTGTCGCAACCTAGCCCTAAATAGGCTTTCCATTTCGCTTCGTTAGAGCCAAAAAATAAAATAAAAATAAAAATGATAACTGGCTGCTTACATGACATGTCTGAGGGCATGCATGTAGGGGCTGACATATGTGACTGCCATGCCGATGCCGATGAACACCTGGGAGATGTATACGAAGAAAACGTTCCTGAAACGCGCAGAAGAGCACATGGCACAGCTGCTCAGCAAATCATGTGAAACAGTCAATCGCGCGACTGATACTTTAGGAAGAAATACAGCAGGTCCAGAAGACAAGAGCCGCACACAAAATAATACCATACCAACTCTTTTTTTTTCTGAGACGCGCTCAGGACCTAAATAAACTTCATTGCCAGCCTGTCTGCCTGCGCTACAGTTTCCACATCGTATCTGGGTATCAGGAACCAATGAGCGAGAATCGTGAACAACATTAAAACCGCATTGTCAGACGCAAGAGAGACAATTTACATCTAAACAGGCGGCTATATACGCAATGTATGGTTTTCTATGCTCTGAGAACCAGAAGTACTGCAGGGCACCGTATATACCCGAACGCGAGTTGTGAAGCGCGTGGCGGGCTTCAAATTATTTAGTGCGAGGCTCACACACTACATGCACATTGCTAACAGCTGTGTCACATGGACATCTTCATGTAGCCGCTCCTGTAGATAGCCTTAATTATTTCCAGACTTCACCGAGCACGGAGAGTTGCATCACTTCTGGGTGGGAAAGGTGAAAGGATTAGCGATGTTTCTCTATTCTGACGCCAGGCGTTTGTGACGTCACTGCTTCCTCCCAGTAACGGGATTGTACCAGAAATTATCTCCCTGCAAATTTAAGTGATTAAAGCAAGACAGACTTAGTATTGTTATAGGTTGTTTTGATGTTCGCTGTGTTAGTATAGCACATTGTTTGAATCTGTGAAGTTAAAAATTTTATGTTCCCTGTCATAAATAGAGCCATGGACACATGTCTGGAAACAATATGACGGGTGGTGGTACAGAAAGAGAATGTGATCGGCTATTGTTGCTCCACACCAACTTCGCCTCATCGCATGGCAGAGCCGCTACAGGCTGTCCGTTGCAGCGTTTCTTGCATTGTTCTTTCATGAGTGTTTTTTTTAGTAAATAAATGTTCTGCTATATAATTGCGAGGTTTTTATTTTCGGCACTCTAGTGTGACCAAGATGCGGAAGAAAATGCTTGCTCCCGCCTGTTTATCGTCTTCCAGCCTTTCGGTCGAGGTGAAGTGCTCCTCCACTGACTTGACAGACTGTCTACGGAATAAAATTTCTTGAATCGCATGTAACACAGCGGTCACTTGACAGTTTTGAGCTTAACAGGCTCTCAGTTCAAAGGCTTCCGACATGCCCGTGTGATACAGCGGGAAAATGTGCTGCTTCAAAAGTTGTTCAGTCTGCGCTGCCTTAGTGGAATGCAAAGACCGTCTTAAAGGAGATTTGGTCACTTCGCTGCTCGAACAACATGTTGCTGTTCGCAGGCAGCTTTCACGAAAAAATTTGTACGAGTTCTGAGCCTATAAGGGCTGGCTGGCTGTATAAAGTCGCAAGCGCCTTTCATACGCATGAGATGTACGTATATAGGTTTATACGCACGAGATGAAGAAAGTGCAAAGGTACTTTTGCTTACGGTGGAATTGGTATTATCGGTATTGGGCCGAGTATGATGTACGCTATCGTGGACAGCAACATCCCGAAAAAGTTCATGAATGGTTCCATCTGCGAAGAGAAAAGAACAAGAAACAAGAAATCTTGCAATGTTCTTTTATTTTTATTTATGTCAGATGCTGTCAATCCCAGTGGGATTTTCACAGGTTGGGCATACATTATATACTCACAAATATCGGTGAAAACAGGTTTAAATAATTTCAACAATGATATTTGCAATCGACAAGGAGCAGATATACTTGAAGTAGGTAAAGGCAAGGCGCAGAAGACCAGGACTTAGGAAGGAGAACACAAACGACAAGACAGGCGCCACTCACAACTAAGTTTATTTTCGCAACAAGCCTGCCTTATGTAGGTCATTCACGCCGAGTCACGCTTTTTTCTCAAGCAATACGACACCACTCGAGACTGGCAAGCTGAGACGGCGAACAAGTTGACGCACAAAATGGCAGGATCGGTGCGAAAGCTTTGATGAAAGAAAGGGCCCAATGTAGAAGAAATATGCTCAAGTAAAACTCTTGCTTGGGCTAGTTGGTTCATGCTTGAAGTAGGTAAAGGCAAGGCGCAGAAGACCAGGACTTAGGAAGGAGAACACAAACGACAAGACGGCCGCCACTCACAACTAAGTTTATTTTCGCAACAAGCCTGCCTTATGTAGGTCATTCACGCGTGACTCGGCGTGAATGACCTACATAAGCGTGACTCGGCGTGAATGACCTACATAAGGCAGGCTTGTTGCGAAAATAAACTTAGTTGTGAGTGGCGCCCGTCTTGTCGTTTGTGTTCTCCTTCCTAAGTCCTGGTCTTCTGCGCCTTGCCTTTACCTACTTCAAGCATGAACCAACTAGCCCAAGCAAGAGTTTTACTTGAGCAGATATACACATATGGCAACAAATAATACAGTGCATTTGGCCAAAAGGGGTGAAATTGCATAGGCAAATACAATGCTTACACAGATTTTATCTTATACAACGACGTGAGTGGTGTGTTATTTCCGGCAAGCATAATCTAACATTGCGCATCAGTTC
This sequence comes from Dermacentor andersoni, assembly GCF_023375885.2. Lineage (NCBI taxonomy): Eukaryota > Metazoa > Arthropoda > Arachnida > Ixodida > Ixodidae > Dermacentor > Dermacentor andersoni. The sequence goes on along the minus strand of NC_092819.1, from coordinate 12,690,886 downwards.
TTCTTCAAAGGTTACAAATTTCGGCAACGATGTGTTAGTCGTTATGCAGGGGTCCAGGCTATTCCATTCTCTTATTGCGAGCGGAAAGAACAAATACCTAAAACAGTCAGTGCGAAATGCATATTCTTTAAGTGTTAGTGAATGGTTATGGCGGGAAGCTCTGGTGTCAGCTAGGGATATATACAACGAAGTATTTATTCGTAGTGCATTATGTATTAATTGGAACAATAATTTTAGTCTTGCTAGTATGGCGCGGTTTCGCAGAGTAGGAATACAAGCGTGTTTTAGCAGTTGGGTAGGTGAATCGCTATTCTTGTATTTGTTAAAGATGAATCTAATTGCCTTTCGCTACACTCCTTCTATCTTGTGAACAAGCTGTTGTGTACAAGGAAACCAAATTGTGTTACCATATTTGAGCACGTGTGAAATGAAAAGCACCACCTGAAGTAATCAAAGTAAAAAAAAAAGAGACGCTGACTACCAAGGGTGTGCTCAATTTCTTACTCCCTAGCCCCATGAACTTCTAACTACTTTGCCAACACATCAGATATGAAATGCCCATCATCTGCAAATTTTTTTTGTGCGGGCTCCATTGAGTCTCTCAATCAATCGTCGTCGACATTCGGAGGGGACATTACCGAGCGAACATTCTCCATCACACGTAATCGCAGCAACAACGTCACTGTAAAGTGATCTTGGCTATGCCGTCTTTTATTGGTTGGCGTTCGAAGACGGTATGCTCAGGCCTTATAAAGGAGTTTAATTTTGCCTCTTCTTTTAACTGTCTCTCTTGACCAACCACTTCCAATCTTCGATAGCGACTTTCTTAATTTTTTTTCTTTAATGGGAAGCATTTCTCTGCCTAGTCGGAGCCAAGGTCAAACACCAGCCCGTCCAAGGTCACAAAGTTTGTTGCCGATGCGCACGCACCCTTGTGCGCCCGCTCGCTGGCATCAACTGGCTCTGCCCCTCCTTCCTCCACGCACGTGCGCGCTCTCCCACGTGCCCGTCGCTAACTGGTTTGGCGCCTCTTTTCCTCGCTCCACTCGCCGGCGCGGGCGTGCGCGCTACAAACAGGCACGGTTCCGTTGCGTTAGCTGCGCTATCTTGCGCTTAGACCTCTACTTACAGGAACAACAATTGACCCTCGAAGGTATGAAGCGCAAGAGGAGCGGAAGAGTGCAAAGGCTCTGCAGAGACTACAGAGGTATGCTGCGCGTACTGAAGCGACGAGGGAAGAGGTGAAGCGACGGGCCGACGCGTGGCCGAAGAGCAGTGGTACGCTGAGCGAACGGCCGGTCAACAAACAGACCGCCGAGACCGAGCAGCGCTGATCGGAGGACCACTACTTGCGAGGCAGACGCGTAATTTCAAAAGCACTTTGTCAAAGACGAATTTGGTGGGGTGTGCAGCGTCTGTGACCGCCTCGGGTTCCCATCGTACGTCGTCAGGGTGTCGTGGCTTGGCACATGGCGGTCCTCGAGTGAGCGTATCCCCGGGAAGTACGTGAGCTCGTTCGGGCTTTGCGTCACGTGCAGGGGAAAAAGACTTCACATTTACTTAGGTGATCATCGAGGATGGTTTCTGCCGTATTGTTTTATTGCGACAGCAATTATGTGGCATTTTCGCCGTCGCCGCCGCCGTGATGTTTCGTATAGAGTCCAAGTGCGATAACATCGTTATGTACGCGTGAAAGCGTGTGAGGGTGAGCCGACGATGGCAGTTCAATCTTGCCCGCGCAAGGGTGGAAAGCGGGGAGGAAGCGCGCAGTCTTCCATCGCGCACAAAGCACCGGGGAGGGGAGCTTTCTACTCCTGCAGTGGCTTCGTGTGGCGTGAGCACGCGCGCCCTATATTGAAAGCGATCTGCGATGGCGAGTGCTGATAGCTTCGTGTGCGCTGTGTTCTCGCCGCTTAGTTCGCCTTGAAGCGAGAAGCAGCACGAAGTTGTGCTCCACGCAATGAATAGTTTATGCGAGAGTAGAAAGTGAGTGATAGGGTTGAACAATCGCAGGAAATATAGAAGAAAACTCGGTACATCGGCAGTATCTCCGCAGTTCTTGAACTTTGTTGCTACTTTATCTGCAATATCATTCCATGGTAAAGACTCTTCGGATATAATTCCTAAACATTTACAGTGAGATGCTGTTTCTTTAGTAATTCAAGCAATTCTGAAGGCAATGTATATTTATTTATTGTACTCGCAGGGTTTGCCCATTACAGAGAGGAGGGGCAACAAAAAAAGAAAAGCGCACAAATCAAGAAGGTATACACTACGCACAATATACAAAAGCATATAAAGTTATAAGGCAATCCATGCTATAGCAATACAAAATCACCAAGCAGTCAAGCACTGTCGTATATGTTAAATAAAACCGATTTGAGAATCCATGAATCTGGGATGGAAATGAGTTACTGTGGGAGGTTATTCCATGCTATGGGAGTTTTCGTGTAGAAAGCACGTGAGTATATTACCGTATTTTAGCGAGGGACATCAACCTTTTATCGGTGGTGAATCGCACGTGAGATACATACTGGTGGGCGAATGAAATGCTGAGAATAAATTATGAGAGTAAATTTTGTGGAAAAGACTAATACGAGCTATTTAACGATGAGCAGAAGGTAGGGGTTTTGTCTGTAGTGACTCGTAGGCGAGATAAATGGTGGTGGGCGAATGAAATGCTCATAATAAATTATGAGAGTAAATGTTGTGGAAAAGAATCATCATCATCATCATCATCATCATCAGCCTGATTACGCCCACTGCAGGGCAAAGGCCTCTCCCATACTTCTCCAACTACCCCGGTCATGTACTAATTGTGGCCATGTTGACCCTCCAAACTTCCTTATCTCATCTGCCCACCTAACTTTCTGTCGCCCCCTGCTACGCTTACCTTCCCTCGGAATCCAGTCCGTAACCCTTAATGACCATCGGTTATCTTCCCTCCTCATTACATGTCCTGCCCATGCCCATTTCTTTTTCTTGATTTCAACTAAGATGTCATTAACGCGCGTTTGTTCCCTCACCCAATCTGCTCTTTTCTTATCCCTTAACATTACACCTATCATTTTTCTTTCCATAGCTCGTTGCGTCGTCCTCAATTTAAGTAGAACCCTTTTCGTAAGCCTCCAGGTTTCTGCCCCGTACGTGAGTACTGGTAAGACACAGCTGTTATACACTTTTCTCTTGAGGGATAATGGCAACCTGCTGTTCATGATCTGCGAATGCCTGCCAAACGCACCCCAGCCCATTCTTATTCTTCTGATTATTTCACTCTCATGATCTGGATCAGCAGTCACTACCTGTCCTAAGTAGATGTATTCTCTTACCACTTCCAGTGCCTCGCTACCTATCGTAAACTGCTGTTCCCTTCCGAGACTGTTAAACATTACTTTAGTTTTCTGCAGATTCATTTTTAGTCCCACCCTTCTGCTCTGCCTCTCCAGATCAGTGAGCATGCATTGCAGTTGGTCCCCCGAGTTACTAAGCAAGGCAATATCATCAGCGAAGCGCAAGTTACTAAGGTATTCTCCATGTACTCTTATCCCCAATTCTTCCCAATCCAGGTCTCTGAATACCTCCTGTAAACACGCTGTGAATAGCATTGGAGAGATCGTATCTCCCTGCCTGACGCCTTTCTTTATTGGGATTTTGTTGCTTTCTTTATGGAGGAGTACAGTGGCTGTGGAGCCGCTATAGATATCTTTCAGTATTTTTACATACGGCTCGTCTACACCCTGATTCCGCAATGCCTCCATGACTGCTGAGGTTTCGACTGAATCAAACGCTTTCTCGTAATCAATGAAAGCTATATATAATGGTTGGTTATATTCCGCACATTTCTCTATCACCTGATTGATAGTGTGAATATGATCTATTGTTGAGTAGCCTTTACGGAATCCTGCCTGGTCCTTTGGTTGACGGAAGTCTAAGGTGTTCCGGATTCTATTTGCAATTACCTTAGTAAATACTTTGTAGGCAACGGACAGTAAGCTGATCGGTCTATAATTTTTCAAGTCTTTGGCGTCGCCGTGGAAAAGAATAATACGAGCTATTTAACGACGAGTAGAAGGTAGGGGCTTTGTTTGTGGTGAATCGTACGCGAGATATATGGTGGTGGGCGAATGAAATGCTGAGAATGAATTATGAGAGTAAATTTTGTGGAAAAGACTAATACGAGCTATAACGATGACTAGAAGGTAGGGGAAGATCAATATCTCATTTTAATGGTGTAACACTTGCAGTGCGGTGATAATTCGATCACATAAAACGGACGGCACGGCTATTTTGTAGTGCCTCAAGTTCATTTGTTTGTGCTAGTTCGCCATAGTACCCCATTGTTGATGCATATTCTACTTGCGGCCGTATATAAGTGATATAAGTGATTACGAGGATAAACCTGTTCAGGAACCTGCAAAGCGCCGGTTAGTTTTTACACTGCCAGTCCGGAACGGGACTCAAGTATACCAATACTGGAGCAAGTGGACATGTTCTGCTACAGCTGCACACTTGGCTTTGAAAAACGACCTAGTGTTATTCCCTTACATTATGACAATAGTTTGAGATGGCCGTGAACATTTTCTTTTATGTGAACAGTAAGGGTCCTGGCATACTAACTTAATAGACGTGCCAGAGAATAAACAGAATGCCAGATAATTGATTGTCCAGGCTTACATTGTGACGACATAGTTTTAAATCCAATTGTTTCGTTGCTTTAACATTTCGCGCAGCGGGAGCCTCAATTACTGTTACGGTTTCACACTATATACGAGCAAATAAATCCAACTCTGTGCGAGACAGAAATGACCTGAAAACGCACATAGTGGCATGAAACGAAGGCCCTGTGGACTTCTTTTGAGAGCAAGGTTCGTCTGCTCCGCAATAATCAATCTGATAAGGTCGTGGTACATAATATGCTCGTTACTTATTGTGACAGTGGAAATAGCCTCGTTTCGTGGGAGCCTTCACTATCACATTAGCAGTGCTGAATGTTTTTATTTATTGCTGGACTAGTATATGCAAACAACATTGTGATGTTGTTTGCAAACGCATTTTCTAAAAAACCGAATTATAAGGTCTACAGACAGTATTTTTTTCTCACCTTGAACTTGGCGAAGAGACCTCCAAGTAAAGAACCAATGGAGTATCCAACGAACTGGACTGTGAATACAGTTCCTACTTCGGTGCTTGACATCTTAAACTGCAAAGCGAAAGATTATTCTCCACCTTAGGCTAGTGAGCGAAAACTATGACTATTGAAATATTACATCACTGGCTGTGTATCAGACTAATCCTTCTTGCTAAACAAACATTGCGCGTCCTCGCACATTAGCAGCAGCCTACTGTGATGTCGCCTGTATAATTTTTTTTTTTGCTGCAGGGCGATCTTTATTGTTGGCGCTTGACCCCTGAGAAAGACACGTTTAATGATTTATGTATACTTAAATTCACTGATACAAGGAAAAGTACGTACAGTAAATCACAAAAGTTTAAGGACCATGGGATCTAAAAAAAAAAAACGTTAAATTTCCGAGCAGCCTGTAAAAGTAGCCAGTAAAACAGTACATCACAATGTTGTTCGCATATGCTACTAGAGGCTGGAAAGGCAAATACTGGGCTACGTCGCGGGATGCGGAGGTAATCAGCTTCTTCTCAGATCCCACAGTCCGCAACATTTTATGGTCGACTGTTCATTCAAACCATTACGTTACGGTTTATTTGTCTGTGTGCGACGTTTATTAAGGTGACGATACTGCAGACGCAACAGCGCAAATATTCTTTCGTTGTAGTCGCATAATAGAAACTTATAGTAACTATAGAATTTGTTCGCATGTGCAGAAAACCTGCACGAAGTTTCTCACCGTGATATCAGTGCCAGAACACATTGTCCGGCGGGCGGAGGACGCAAAATTAAGGGCATGCTTGCCATTTGCCATGACCCGCTGTAGTTGCTTAGTGACTATGGTGTTGGGCTGCTAAGCACGAGGTCGCGGGATCAAATGACGGCCTCGGCGGCGGCATTTCGATGGGGTACGAAATGCGAAAACACCTGTGTGCTTAGACTTAGGTGCACGTTAAATAACCCCGGATGGTCTAAATTATTCTGGAGCCCCTCACTACAGCGTGCCTCATAATCAAATCGTGGTTTAGGGCACATAAAACCCCAAATTTTAATCAATTAATTTGCCATGACGGTATCCTGGTACAATACTGTCCGTTTATGCAAGTATATATGCAAATGCACGTGACCCACTCAAGTGGTTGGCGTCAGCAACTCCGGTAAGAAATGATGTTGATTTATTGGTATTCCCTTTGAAAGTGGGCGGCGACAAATAGTCGCCTAGCCTGCTTGAGTTAATCGGGTATGCTATACACGCTTTTCATTATAGCGATTCTGTATACATATCCTTAATGTTTTTTTTTCTTTATTAATAGTTCTATATCTACCTTGTACCGCTGCCTATGCCTCTAACGGACCCGGTCGTATCGATCTCTTCCCCACGTTTTTTCCCACCAATACTTTAAACGTCTCTTGTTTATCTCACTGCTGACCGATTGATGCTTCCGTCCATTTCAAATTAAGCGCTTGTGGGAAGTGCACGTTAGCTACGGTCCTCGCTGGGCGAATCCCTTCGCATTCCATTAGGATGTGCCGAGTGGTCTACAGATGTTTACTGCCGCAGGCGCATGCCTTATCTTGTTGCGAACATTTGCTCCAGTATGTTTTTGTTCTTAGGCAAACAGGTCGGGTCTCAAGTAGCAAGGCACTGCCCTTTGTGTTATCGTATAGATCATCCCTTTTAATTTCCTTCTTCTCATTCTTGTAAATGTCCATGGTATTCTTTGTTTCCATTCTTTACATCCAATTGACTGTCTCTGTTTCTCTCATTTTCTTTTTAATGACTCCTGGTTGTCTATTTACATTGCCAGTTATTCCGTACTTGGCTGCGAACTTTCTTGGCCTCTTCGTCCATTCTGTGGCCACGCTTTTCAGGTACAAATACTTGTGTATTTTAGCCACCCATTTATTCTGATCCATGTTCCCGAGTCTTTCATCGAAACTAATTTTGCTCTGCGCTTCTCTGACTCCGGTGTATAGCAAATACAATAAGATAGTGAAACACTCGCAGCGCCACCTGGCGAGTGCAAGTTTCCAGCATCTCGCTTCACTGCAAGGTACCCTTACAACTCTTTTTTTTCCTCGCTGCACACGTTTTCTCAAACGCCTGGACTGGAAGGTGCTTCTCGACCGCTGTCTCCTCGATTGCGTCTGATTGGGGGCGGCTGCAGTCGACCATATCATGCTCAACACGTACGTTGTACTCATGTGACCGGAATTAACGCTGCTCGATTGCACTTCAGAAAGCGCAAGTATAGGCGGTTCGTGCGATGACGGGTTGCTTCAGAAGCGATTTTTCGCTGCACTGATTCCAAGCAAACTGTAAAATATAGTAATGAGCCACCATATTGGAGAACTTAAGCGCCGTGACCGTTTCAGTCAAAGTACTGCACTGTCAACAGTGGCTTTGAGGTGGACCTTCAAGGACGACGCGCATCTGTGAATATAGTCCTTCCCAATAGTTCGTGGTCACTTTCGCGCCAAGATGTGTACGAGTTCTTTCTTATGTCACGCCACGTAGTATGGCATATTTCTAACCGACTAAGTGGTGCCAGGGAGGGCGACTTCTTTCTGTGTGATAAAACAATAAATCACGACATAAAACCTGCACATGTAATGCCGGTTCATAGGTATCTCCAAAGCACGTGGACCTATTAATAAATAATGGGCATGACATTCAACACATCTACGATTTCTTATATTTGGGTACACCACTCAACCGATAGGTTTTTACTACCGGAGGCTCCGGCTTAGAAATTATACACATCCCACGAATAATTTCGCGCCAATATTTTGACATTTGCGTCTTAGGAAATAAAAGTTCCTGCAGCCACGACCCTAGTTGAGTGCGACGTGATGTGAAGCATTGTTGTTTGGTTCGAAAGGTTCTCACAAATCGTGTAAATTTTCTGGGGAGAAACGGCAACCGCAGTTGTAACGTGTGTGCCAACTAGTGGTATATGCAACGGGAATCACGCAGTCCTTCTCGAAGATGGGATATTTTACTACAGAGAAGGAATAAAGATGATTATGTACAATATGTTGCATTACGATTTATATATATATATATATATATATATATATATATATATATATATATATATATATATATATATATATATATATATATTAGACTGGCATTCAGTTATTCGATGTCTATTGGTTCAGAGGTTTCACTGATTTGTAGCTTTCACGTTCGGCGATTCGTTTTCGTTCCAGCAGGCCAGCGCGAGCTTTAAGCGTCTGAGCCGCATAACGGCGGCGAGCAGCCTCGGCGTGGTTACGATTACGTTCCTCGAACTGGCCTCAGGTGCGATGCCTCTTAGGGCGAGGAAGTTTGGCGGGAAACAGTCCTTGGGGTGACGTGGAGACTTCACGCAGCTCCCAGGGCGCACTGAAGCGAGAAGGAGCGAGCCTCTCTTTTATAGAGTGTCCTGACGTCACTCACACGTGCTTAGAGGCGTTGGGTTAGGGAGCCTAGCGTCAATCGTCACTTACACTGCTAGGCATCCGTAGGGCTAATACCAACGTAGACTATCGCCACTGGCGAGCGAAACCCGGCGCACTCCTGCGGGAAGCCAAGAGCGAACGCGTCAAGCGATAAGTGATTGCAGACTGTTTCGCCACCCCTTCGGGCTCCATATAGGCGTTTGATAACACTAGCTGCTTCGCGAATACGGTCAGACCGATGGCAGGAAAAACGGACTAGATTTGAAAGAATGATTTGCATTAACATCATTACCTTTTCCTGGTTTTCTGAACGCGAGTGCACAGCACGTGAATGCGTCCACAGGCGCACATGTGAAAGAATATACAAAATGGTGAAAGAAGGTGTCGCATTTACAGGGTCCTCATTATCGTAAACTATATCCAGGATACGCGTGCCCTCGCCTACCGCCGTGTGTCTGCTCCCTTCCTCCTTTGTCGGCTGGAGGAGGCCTCTCCCCGTAGGCCGGGACGGTCCTTTCGCCATCCATCACTTTTACGTCGGGTCAATGATATGGAAACAATGTTCAGTGCACGAAGTGTTCCGCTCCTGCGTCTGCAACGGATGCTCGCCATCTACGTTGGACGTGCCTTGGGACAAAGACAGCCTACGAAAATGTGCTTAGGGATGTGAAGTTAAGATGCAACCAGTCTGAAGACTATGAACGATGACTCAAAGACAATATACCTCATAAAAGGCTCTTGGAGTACCTGCATGAAACTGGTATCCATCTTTCCATGTAATTTAACTGCTACATTATGTCCCGTGGCGACCCAGGCGAAAAAATAAAGTTACAGGGTGGCACAGTGCTGTAAAGTTTCTAAAATTTGTGACTTGAATCTATTTTTAATGGCATCATTATGTGACCATATGTGCTGGGCTTACCTGACGTAGATGTGGTTCCAATGTTGGTTCGTTGAAGCTGGTCATAGCCCAACTTATTGTGACGGTAAAAAGGTTAACTATAAATATAAAATCGAAAATGAGGTGCCAGTATTTCTTCTCCGCACCTTGTTGTTGAAGCACCCTATCATTTGTTGGGCTGTCTGCAGATCAAGAGAGAACAACTTTCACCACAGTGAAACTTCCATAAAAGACGAAAACGTTCAAGCACTACGTTATTTCGAAAGCGTCTGACGAAAAAAAGAGGGGTTTTCGTGCCTGTGTTTTTGAATACACGTATTATATTGTTACGTAGTGAGTTGTGCCAGAATCTACCGAGCATCTCCAACAAATGCTACTGGAACGAATATTTACAAAATGTATTTGCAGATAAACCGCGTACCATTCTGAGATTGCAGTCAGGGCTGCTATTAGCACAAGCGTATGAACAATGCCGAAATCGCTCTTCTGTAGTGGGTTGTGCCGAGTGTCGAGGTAACCAGACGCTGGACACAGAAGACGATGAAGTGACGTCGATGTCTTCATTGCGCCTATACTCATAGCAGCCCTGAATGCAATCTCGCAGTGGCACGCGTTGTATCTGTAGATACATTTTGTAAATATTCATCTCCGTAACATATATTTGTGGAGGTGCTCGGTACACTGGACTGAACCAACAACGTAACGACATGTAGCGTGTCTTTCAGAAAAGTGTAAAGCCTCATGTAATTCGTCGTTTGGAATATTGTCTGCGTTTCTCGAGGCACCTTTACTCCGCCCAAAGAACTAGCGTGCTGAGCAAGCGATGTTGGTGATGGTATGGTGAGACTTCTGCGTTTGAAATAAGATGGTAGCGCCATGCCACAAAGCTCATTATTTTTACCATTCTGGCGAATCTTAATCTTCAAATGCGCGCACATAGAGTGCCACCTAGACCAATCTCTTCTATTGTTCAACTAACAGGTCATGGCATGGATAGCTCACTTCGGGGGTCGCGCCCAGTATCGCATGCAGAACATGTAGTAGATGCCACGTCAACTACACTGAAGCAGGACAGCGATGACCACTAATCAAAGCTGGCTTTCTATATATAGCTACAACATAAGAACGTCAGATTTAGCGAGGACATGTCACCATAATTATCATGTCCTAAACTTAGCTACTCTATAGCAAGTGTAAAATACGATAATCAGCCTACGAGGAAACACGATTGCGAGTTTCATGAATTTTTTTTACCATGTTTGGAGCTCCTGGGATTTATAAGTGCCATGAATGGCAATGACAGAAGTAGAACACCTCCGATGACGAAGAAAGGGAGAGGAAACGCCCAAAGCTGTCAGGATTAACAAAAAGAACAAGAATAAGAGGGAAGAGTGAGCAGTTCCATTCATCGACTGTTCTTAGCTCGGTAGGTAAAGGTAATTTTTACCGAGTGTGTTTTCATGACAAGCGAACGCACAAGACCGCAAACCTATTATCCTTTCAAAGAAACCCCCTGTCTGAGCTCAGCAACTTTCGGCAAAAGGTGGAATGGGATAACCCGGCATAGTGTTAGCAGAAAGTCACTTTCGGATTCCCTAGAATTCTGAAAGCTCAGCGCTCGGAGAGATAGCACTTTGAATAGTTTGTATCTTAACACCTTCACTGCATATTTATTTAAACAGTAGGTACATTTATAACAGGACATGCACACATCACTTTCAGTATCGTGACAGTATGTACAAAAAAGGCAGCTCGAAAGTTTATATTCACTATGCGAGTGTTAGAAAGAGTAAGCGGACGCATTGTTCATCGTTACTTCTTTTTGAAGAATTCTTAGGCTGATTCTTGTGCGATAATACTGCTACTCCTTTTCAAGATACACAAAATTTGCAATAGTTAAGTAACAATCCCGCTTAACATCTTGCTTGCAGGTGGTTAAGCTCCCGACTTTTCCTCGCCATACCTTGAGCTGCTCATTGCTCAGCCTTTGATCAATGCTTAGGTGTCTCTGTGGTAATACTTACGTCTATAAGAGCCCCGCCGACGGACGATCCAACCAATGTGCCCGCTCCCCAGAGGCATTCCATCAGGCCCTGAAATTATAACGAGCTAAAAAAGGCTTCTGATCTCACTATCGCGGATTATTTGAGGCCGCCCACTAGCTTCGACCCTTTAGGTGCTCACAACGACTTGACCGATACTATGTTCGATCACGGAATGCATACTTGAAGAGCGATGCACGAGAAAAGATAATAAAATTAAACGTGATCCTAACACTTCAGTGCAGCTGAACTTTGCTATCCACGGTGTTACTTCATTCTGCCACATTTATACGATGAAGAGTGCCATGTGTCGCGTCTCGTTGCCATCTTTGCTTTCATGCGAATAAAATAAAAAAGAAATTGGTATAAGAGCGTGCAGTTTGCCGAATTGTGCTTAGACAGGCGGCTACCAGTAAATTCTGCAATTAATCCGACTATCATTCTTTGGAACGTTCACTCAGTTTGCGGTATGTATCTATAACCTCTTTCACATACCAAGCGACCCAGCATACCTAGCTTGGGTCACCAGGTGTGTGCCCGAATAGACCACTTGCTGCTGGCTGCGGCGTGGCCCAGTAGACGCCTTGGGTCACTCGGTATGTGCCCGGAAAGACAACTTCGGCACGGCGTATGCGACATTTGTAAGCGCCCATTCTTGGCCAATCCCTCAGAATGGAGAGAGATAGCGAAAGGTTGGAAATGACCGTGCAAATTGGCACAGTGGGGTACGCGGCCTTAACTATATTTAAGCGATAGCGACTCATCCAGAACAGACACCACAGTGCCGAGCGCGACTACTCGATAGAGAGCCACTGCAACGAAGTTGCGGACGGGACACTATGGATAATGGGCGTTGCGGCGAAGTTTCAACAGGGGCGCAGTGATTACATAAATATATGCTATAACGGGGTATCATTCGGCATTGTGGTTGGCAGCGGGTGTGCCCCTTCGTGTGTCTGCTGATGTGCTCATAAAGTTTCGCGATTCATGGATGGCTGGGGGTTATGGCATGGCAATAAAATAATCATAATAATATTTATCATTACATATAGAACATATCATCACTAATTACACATACATCATCGAATGCTAATCGCACTAGTATCGCCGGTAATCTTCAAAGGATGGAGGCGCCGTCCAAATTTTGCTGCCGCCACTGCCTAAGCATCAGAGATCGCACGCTTTCGTATATTCCCCGCTTCTCTTCTTTCCATCTCCTCCCGCACCTCACACACAAGAAAGAAAACAATAAAATCGTGGATGTTCATCAATAATGATTGTGCAACCATCTTCTAAATGAAATAGTAATTTCGCTGAAGTGTCAAACGTTGTCACTTGAATTCGTAATTGAATCTATTTGTCAAGAAAAACATTGTTGTGAACCAACAATGTTAGTGTCACAGAAGTTCTAGCTCTACAACAGTGTCAGGCAACAGCAGGAGCAGTATTCGTGTCCGTGCGCACGAGCGATGAGTATACTATAGATGCCCACTATTATTTGATCTGAATGACTTACATTGCTACCCGGAACGCTAGCAGTTGAAAGGAGATCGCGCGCCATCTGTTATAAAACTGTCCCTGAATAATGTAGGGAGACTATCGTTTTTCGCTTTCTTAAGACATTTAGACCACTACCACTATCTGAGGTCATATTTCAACAATGACCTTGTCGCTCATAAGCTCACGAAGTACTGAAATTATTATTGTGCTTATTTGGCTTGCCGGGTATATGTGATTTCCCATTGCCAGTGGCTTCCTTCTTTCGATCGCTTTCCAGTTCCTTTTGCCACAGTATAGGGCAGCAAAATATACTATACAGTTAAACCTCCCTACCATGCCTCTCTTTTAGAAATGAAAGTTGATTCGAACAACGCGCTTATCTATCGTGATTGACTGGTGTAGGCCAATAGATAATGTGACGGAATTTCAACCTATCTTTCACCGGCTAGGAAAGAAAAGAATACTCACTATGAGCATACCGCCGTCGTCTTGAAATCTTGAGGTAAGTAGAGTGTACAAGCAAACGCTGTAGACTGTGTTACAACAGCCGCCGAAAGCTGCCATCAGCAGGGAGACGCCGAACAGTAGGTTGCCACCCTTTACCCAGTAGAGAAAGCTGCGTGGAAACTTTCCTGTAACCACGCAGTGCTTGATAATTCAGCGTCGCTTGCGAAAATGGAGCACACATGAACTCACTTAAACTTTAGGGTAGTACTTCAAAGGGAGAGAGATAAAGCAAGCTCCCTGAAAATTCTCGTGCCACAACAAGCAGTTCGTTGGTGCTTTGAGAACAGCGAACAGAGATTGAGCACATCTACTGACATAACGCAACACCCGGCAGGCACTCTTACTCGCAAGCGATGGGTATTACTGGAGACTTCACGCATACCATCGTAGAGGTATTATTTTGTATTACACATTACAAAGACATCATAAGAAGTCAACAAACAAAGACACCAAGGACAACATAAGGAAAATTACTTGTACTTACTGATTGAATTAAAGAAATGATAAATTAATGACAATGAAAGTGGATGAAAAAACTTGCCGCAGGTGGGGAACGATTCCACGTCTTCGCATTACGCGTGCGATGCTCTTTGTCTTTGTTTTTTTGTTGGCTTCTCATGATATGATTATTAAAAATCGGGCCCCTCGGTTAACCCTCTTTCGTCTCGTACGTTACGAAGATGTCACTCAGTGTTGTAAAATACCAGATATTATGGTAATATGTTAATAGCGATTGCGCTTTCATATACCAAAATGCGTTGTAGCTCGTCCACCTTTCAGTCTTAGCGTATAACGGTCTTAGTTACTGCGATCGATTACGATTGGCGTTTAGCATTGCTTACCCGGCATCCCTTCTCGACGATTAATGCTTCACCAGCAAGCGTGCAGTTATGAAAGGCTTTTCACTCTATATCGTCGTTTTCTCATGACTAGGGAGCTGGCTACTAAAGCAGCGTAACCAAAGCTGACGGGTGAGGCGAGCGCCCGCCTGGACGAGACCCATCATGGACGATGACAAGCAAACAAAGGCACTCACGTCGAGGCAACCACAGCCGCCGTCCTTCGTGGAAGCAACAACTACAGTGAAATCCACTCTACCAGAGCCCGACCCTGACAAGCGGACCGTCACGAATGGCCTACTAGATTAAAGGAGCCAACATCGAGGACTTCCTTGGGAACTACTTGAACATCCAAGCTGCCAGCTTGCCACGTCGTTGTCTTGTATGCGGGGGCGAGCGTGCAACATTGGAGGCGGAGCCCGGCGGGACATTGCGACGTCATGGGCGGGATTTTGCGAACGGTTCATCGATTGTGGTTGGCCGAGAAGAGGAACAGTGAATTTCCCCGACGGGAGAAAGGGGAAAAAGAAGTGCACATAAAATGGATCTTGAGTGCTGTGGGAGTGTGCTGTGACTCATACGGGTGCTCCTGTCCATGCTCGTTTGTAGTAATCGAACTCGTGCTAGTACATGTAAACTCTCATCATGTAAATTTGTAAATAAACCCTTTTCTCATCTCTTGGACGTCACCCCGGACCTCTCGATCGCCCGGCAATTGGTACATCACCAGTCACAGAAGCTTAATCACCACTCGTACACCCGAAAAGCAACAAATTGCAGCTTATGCATGAATTTTATTATTACCATACAACAAAACCCGCTCATCTTGTCACCACTCTCACAAGTTACTGCTGCGTGTTGTGGGGAAAGACCAGCTGATATTCAGCCGACTGCATAGTAGCACATAATTCCTTAAAGTGGGACCTTTCAATTATTTATCCCACTCCCCAGCAACGACGCAACACGCGAGTTTTACTGAAGGCACCCTTATCATGGGTGTATT
Source organism: Dermacentor andersoni (assembly GCF_023375885.2). NCBI lineage: Eukaryota > Metazoa > Arthropoda > Arachnida > Ixodida > Ixodidae > Dermacentor > Dermacentor andersoni. The sequence continues at coordinate 12,675,525 of NC_092819.1, read as the reverse complement.
GCCTTCTCCCTTCCGTCTTTATGATAGCGGTAAGAAATATTAGATAAAAGTAAGGAAAAATAATTGGTTGTCTTACCCGCACATGACAGAGAATAACGCTGTGGTTACTTGTCCACCTAGGTAGCCTGCCTTGGCGGAGACATCTGAGATCTGTGTCCAAAAAAAAAAAAAAAGAAAAATTGCAGCTCCGCCGGAAAGGCGAAGCACCGATTGCGATAGCAAATTAGGGGATAGCTGTACGAAGTAAAGATTGTAGTTTTATCAGCCGTATAAACTTGTAACCATTCGCTTACCAACTAGATTAACAATGATAGAATGCGTAAGCGTGACTCAACGAGGACGCAGAAAGAAACAGACACACGGAGACAGCGCTGTCTTTGTGCGTCTGCTTCTTTCTACGTCCTTGTTCAGTCGCGCTTACACATTCTAACATGGGCTCTAACCAACGAGCCCGTCAACGAGTTTTAACCAAATTAAGCAGCACGGTGTCACGCGCGCACAGGTAAACATGAACACACATCGCTTGATGACAGCGGAAACTGTCTGTGAAAACGCTGGAGTTAGGAATCGCTGCAGCAGTCGCGAGCCGATTGACCTCCGTGCATCTGTCGCTTCAACGCGTACGAAAAGTCAAAAGCACAGTGCATACGAAGGTATCGGCACTACGCGCACTATGCAAACATCGCAGATCGCTTTGAAGATGTCGCCCGCGCGGGGATCATCATCATCATCACGACGAAGGGAGGCTGTAGTTCGCTCGTTCGTCGCACGTCTCGCTTGCCGCCGAGCGGTGGCCAGCACATCGTGGACAATGCGGCGTACAAAAGGCAGGCGAGCGTCCCTTCGAACGCGGACAGCATTGACGCCGACACATCAAGGAGAGCAAGACGTGGATGCGGTCGCTTTAAAGGAGGTTCTTGAAGGGGGGAGGTGTAAATGGGGTAAAGTGCAGCGCAGTAACTGTCTCTCAGCAGAGGACACCTAAACACGGCTGCCATGAAGGAACGCCGGGGAGGGGAGGGAAGGCGCCGAGTGAAAGGGCGCGTGCTCTCTGGCAACCGAGTTGCAGGGATAAGATGCAAGAAGGGGGGGAGGGGGACTAGACGCTCGCTCGCTCGTTCGTTCGAGCCATTCGCTTAGATTGAAAATTATCGTCGATGGTTCCTGCAGATTTTTTCTTTTTCAATGACGCCGTTCTCCTTTTCTGTTTGCATTCTTCGGTACCCCTGTGAATCACTGTAGTTTTCGCGTTCTGAAATTCCATTAATGTTCCTTTTCTTCTTGCTGTGTAGCGCTTCTCTGTTATCTAAACACCCGTCAAAAGCAAGTTCGCATCCACCACGAGAATTAACCACTGTGAACTACCATTCATTTCATTCAAAGTACACGCACACAGTTGAGCTGGTGATGTGCATGGGATATGTAAGGCATTGTTTTTCATTAATCATTCCATGCACTATCTCTCTAGCTTCTATCTATCTCTCTATTTATCTCTATCTATCTAAAATAATATCTAAACACGCAAGCAGAATCAATGAAACGCAAGTAAGCGAAAGACAAGCAAGCAAGAACGACCAAAGCGTGTTTTTATCCAAGTGTGAGAGAAAGCGGTCTGTACGTAAGCATTGATAACTGACTCTATTATCTGTAGTACATTGAGTGCCTAAACAATGGAAGCATTTGCAGAAAGATAAAAAAGAAAGGTAGTAGGCAGGGGGGTGGGGGCACGCATCACGCGGAGGCATATAGCGAGTGGAAGCAATCACTGATAGCGCTGCTATAAAACAAACTTAACTTATCAAGTACCATTTTACCGCCAGTGATCTTCATTATTGCAAATATGGCACCTCTGTTGCAACGAGTGGTCGTCCTGGACCGCGAGAACGTTGGAAATGTACCATGCTTACGTCCACGATATTTTTGCGACAGAGGAAGCGATCAACGTATACACTTTAAATCGTCGCAGCTTAAACATCGTCTCGCGGCAGTGCAAATCTTAAGGTAACTCGACAGCCATCACCAAAGTCCAGTAAATATTATTTCTGGCTTGACATTTGTGGCATACCTCTTATCCGCCGCCATCAGCCACTCACATACAACGATAGAGTTTCCTACATCTTACCTTTATAGAATGTAAACAGTTACGGCCACAGTCTTGGCTATGAATAATCAAAATTGTACGCCGCTTATCACACTGCAGCAACGACTCCGAATTCGAAAGACGCGGCGTTTCCGATATTGCGCTTCTGCATGATCAGGTCTTCAACAGGAATTCCCTGCTCGAGTTATTTTCTTGAGAGGAAGAGGAAGAGAGAGAAGAGAAATGCTTATTAACTTTCTGTCCTTTGTCCGGAGCTATTGTCCTGGTTCTTCAGGATGACGAAGCACACCTTGTATCGTCGCAACAGTGACAGGCAACGTCGCCGCCCCGTTTCCGCGAACTCTACTTTTACAGCGATGTTGTTTTGTGCCATCGTTGTCGGACTTCCCTAATAAGGGGCCACGTGACCTAGCGGGAGAGGAAAAGAAGAGCTCAGCAGGGGGAAAAGGGTTGCAGTGACCCCTTTTCCCCTGTGAGAATGCTATTTTATGCGAGAATCATACGGTTGTCACACGGTGCATTTTCGGCCATCGAGCCAGATCGGCATTGAATTTATCGACGATTGATTCCACCCTGCCGCGAAAGAGACAAATATTATGCTGGCGGTTTGCGGCCAACGAACAGTGCCCAGCGATTGAAACGCAATGCTAGGAGCGCGTGGCTGCCGGGACTTCTCGCGCCAGCAAGAAGTGCCGGCAGCCACGTCAATCGTCAAACCAATCCAACCAATCATAAAAAAGATTGCAGCGTTCGCATCTACAGTGGTTGGCCTGAAGATAGTCCAGGAAGATAGTTCAAGAAATAAAAAAATTCTAGTGATTTGTGAAAGCTTACTAGCAAGAAAATCTATATGGCTATGCCAGGTCATAGTATGATAAAAAAAAATACACCTAGCGATTTAACCGAATTTACAAGTTCAATTTTAGAATTGATCATTCGCAAATCTTCCTCTAGAGTAATTTGCGTGTTTATAGCGGGAAATAACACCGCCTTAGTTTTTTGCGAATTAATAGTTAAACCGTTGTCAAATGACCATGTGTACAGTTTATTCAAAAGTGTACACAGTTTTGTACAGTTTATTCAAACTGTACACAGCTTAGAAATACTCGAGACACTTAACTGCAGCCTAAGATACATACTTAACGGAAGGAGACACATACTTAGGTAGGCTGTTAATTTTCGAGTACTTAACTATGCGAATAGAATTAACAAAGCAACCCCTGGTGCACAGGCTAACTGAGGTGAACACTGTCAGCTTATTGCATGTATTGCATTGACATTTCTAAAGCTTGGTTCATGTTTTTAGGCATTCAATCTTTTGAAGTATGATGTCATTTGTAGAACACCAAGTTATTAATTTATGGGGGTGTCAGGCATTTGTTAATCACACGGCCATCGTTTCGGTAGCGCAGTGCAATAACGACCGCTTGACGATAGAACCCTGAAAAAAATAAAATAAAACTGAAGTTGTTGAGTTGTTACGTCAATAAGAATCTACGTTGATCTTTAACTCTAGCCTAAACGACGTAATCCGCACACGCAATGCTGGACTAGCTGACGATTTAAACAGCGTTTCATTCCATGTTCTGACTAGATCTACTCCGTAACCAGCATGTTTTTTCGTTTTCTTTTGCGAGGATAAAGACAAAAAGAGGCCACCGTCAACGCTCAATTGAACCGTGTGCAACATCAACCATTTTTTGGCGTTGGCTTCTTTTGTGCGTATTTGGGTCTATTGATTCATGATATGGATTAATTTGTGATGCCACTTTCAGACGTGTCCGTCTCTTGGTTTTGCTTTGCGACCAGAAAATATGTAGCAATAATGCAGGTACATTGGTGTTTCTCGAATAGGTGAATGATGAATGAATGAATGAATGAATGAATGAATGAGTGAATGAACAGCCTCGCTCACCAACTTTTCGGCTATCACAGCTCCTGGAAGCATCATAAGTTTCATGGTTGAGAAAAAGAAGCCATATTTCCATGCTGGTATGCCTCTGGAGTCCGCCTGCGAAATAAAACGGACTGTACTACACTCTATAATAAGTTTACACCCTTTGGGTTGTATTTCGTCCCCAAAATATAATCGTCATCTGTCTTGCCCGCATTTCCTTTATTTAACGCTGCGAGCCCGGTACGTCCTATGGTCACGAACGGCTTACGCGTTATCAGCTTGACATAGCACTCTCGACAGGAACGTAGCGAGCGCCGAGTTTTCAAGAGAAGAAACGCAAGCAAGGCAGATGACGATTATTTTTTGGGGACAAGATAAGCCTCAAAGGGTGTAAACTTTTTTTAGAATGTGCTATTCACGTTCGATCGGCACTTAGTGCATACAAAAGGGTTTCAGTTTCTTGTGCTATACCTGGACTATGAAAGAGGCCGAAGTGGATGGCTCTAGATAAAATCTGATCACTTAATGCTGTTCAGCATGCAGACATCTCTGGATTATGCTTTCATAGAAATGCAGTAGCCGCAGCCAGTAATTGAGCCCGCGGTCTTGTGTCGAGAAGAGCAATTCCATAGTTGCTTAACCACCACGACGGGCAGATAAGCGGAGCAAAATAGACAGAAGGGCCGACTTAGAAATTTCTTGCGGTGCCTCTGAGGCCCCCACAACTTTTTAATTTCTCTAGCAGGTTCCTCACATAACCCTTCATCCATACGGTGTTTTGTCGAGATACTTGAAGTAGTTCGCAAATGGCAAGCCTTTCAATCCCCCTTGATAGCATCAAGAGGAACCAGAATACGCGTAAATTTTATACGGTACACCCAGAGCATCCACAACTTTAAAAAATAGCCTTTACGTTTCTCCCAAGCCACAATTTATTCCTAACAGTTTTCATACCAACACACCCAATAGGTTCGCAACGAGTCAATGTTGAGAACTCGAAAGCGCAATGAACACAGCTGCGGCAATTCCCCGCAATGACCATTGTTACCCCGTACACCTTAAATTTGTGTATACTTTACTTTTTCCATGCACAGTGTCCCCTAAAATTGCATCGCGCTAGCTTCAGCATTTCGCCCGGTGCATTTTCATCGACATTTGGAGAGGACATTGTCGACCACATCTGTAGTCGCAATATTGTTATGGTGCATTTGGACAGGACCGTGCGCAAGAGAGAGAGACGAAGAGGAAGTGGTAGACTCGCTCCTGGAGCTGTGACCTGTGTGCCAGCCTGCGCGTTTACCACTAATCTTTCACATTTAAATGGTTGTATATACGTTTGTGCATCGGGCTTCCTTTTCGTAACATTTGGTGGAGTGTGAAAATGGCTGAGTCTGTAATTATGGACAAAATGACAATGATCATTGATCTTGCTTCTAATGATGGTCGAAAGAAAAGTTGAAAGGCGTGTCCAACCGAACTCAAGTTGGATAGTCAGGCTGCGCAACGTTTAAATAAAGCACATGGGCGCGCGGCATATAGCTATCGGATGTTCCTATCTAAAGACACGGGAAAGAAGAAATCGTTTTTCTCGGCAACCACTGCACCAAATTTGATGAGGTTTGTTGCATTTAAAAGAAAAGATAAAATCTAGTGACAGTTGGTAGCCAATTTTTTATCTAGGCTGCCATACGTATTGTAAAAATTATTGAAAATAGCGAATTTCCAGAAAGCGAAAATGTGAAGTTTACAACTCTAACTCAGCAATGAAAAAATGACCCTCAAATTGACCACTAATATGTGAGTAAAACTTTTGCAAAAGCCTTGCAAACAATGTAACAAATTCACGTAAGATGCAAGTTGATAAATCAGATTTGTCCGCTGTGGATGCTCTAGTGGATGCAGTTTACAGAACTGCGATATCTGTTTTTAGTGCAGGGCTAAGAACTGGTAAAGTTCGTGTTTCCATTTTTTTCGAACTTACCTATATTTGAAAGCTCCTCTAAAAAATTCTGGCCTTAAATTAAAATTCCGCTTCCAAAGGTCACTAGAATTTAACATTCTCTCTCAAATGCAACAAACTTAACTGAAATCGGCTCAGTGGTTATTTCAGAAAAGTGTTTCTGCGTCTTACGTGTATTTGAAAGGCGGTGTTACGTCTCAACCCGACCAAGGGCATTAATTAGACGTTTACCTCGAGGCAACTCCACCCATTCATTAGCGCCTATCCATAAGTCAACGCAGCGTGGACGCCGACTGTTGACGGGTCAACAAATGACCCCTGAACTAATTGATGAATAGGTCCAATGGCGAATGCTACCACGCAACGGCTTCGACCTTGGACTCCTAGGTTGCTAAATATGGGGGGGCGAAGGTACAACATCGGAGTCGGAGTTCGGCAGAATGGTGCGATATCATGGGTGGGATATTGCGATCGATTCGACGATTATGATTTGTCGCGATACAGTCCTCAGATTCCCTAGTCTAATCACCTAGAGAAGATGACCATATTACAAGAGGAGACCTCTGGTGCGGTGAGAAGTGCTGACGTGATGTGAACTCGGGCGTTTAATATGCTCCTAACATAAAGGGGGCTTTCGTATCTGGAGCGAGTGTATATTATGTAAAATAAACCCTTTTCCCTTCATTCCTACTACCGGACGTACTCGTCAATGGGCTTCGTGGATTCCTGGCCCAAACGCCACCTCAAGGCGCAATAGCGGCATCGGAGTTGGGCACGAGCCGAAACTTCCTCTTAAGATATCGCGGTAAAATCAAATGAATAGCGGATGCGGAGGAACATCCGATGGAAAAGATTAGGTAAGTCGGTTACCAAAATAACAACATGGGCCATTCAGTTTCACAAAGACCTACTTCAGATTATTGTAACGCACAGCTATAACCGTAGCTGCCCAGTATCTCAACTAAAAACGTGAGCAGATTTCTATATTCAGTACGAAGACAGCGGCGCTAGAGCACGCACATTAACGGCGGTGAGCAATTAGCATATCCGAATATTTGTGCATTAGCAACTATGTTAAAAAGCGCCCCTCATATCGATGCATTCCCATCCAGAGAAAAAAAAATATTCGCTATATTTGTTGTCTTTCGCTTAGAGTCTGCGGTTTCATGTGCCAAAACCACGATATGAGGCACGCCTCTGTGGAGGGGGCGGGGGCGACCAGCTGGGGTTCTTTGACGTGCTCCCAATGCACGGGACACTTTTGCATTTCGCCCCCATCAAAATGCGGCCGCCGCGGCGGGGAATTGATTCCGCGATGTTGTCTTTCACTATCAACGGTATCTGTACACCATTCTCTACTTTCTGTACATTCTACTCTCGCCGTATTTTTTATGCTTTACTGCTCGTGGACAGTGGCTAACAGCAGCATCGGCCTTTCCGGGCCGTGTTGCTTCACAACGAACAGGCACGCACCGACACTGCGTTTCTTCGTCGGTGCAAGAAGATCTTGGCATACTTACAAGCGGCGGAAAGAAAGGTGCCACGAGCGAAATGACGGCAGCCGCCCAGAAGTGCGTGTAAATCACCGGCACGATCCAGGCTCGCTTCCTGAGGCGGGTCCACAGAGAGCGGCGCATGGCGCCGCTGTCGCTGCCTTGAATGAGAGGCTCACCTGCGTCGCCGCTCTCCGACAGCGCAGCGCCGCTTTCGTAGTCCCACCGAATGTCGCTGTTGGTCGACCCGATGGCGTTAACTCCTCCCTCCAAGGACATGGCCACAAGCGGGTGTCAGGCGGGCCGGAGCCCCTGAGGTGGCGACAACGGCGGTTCTGCAGTTGCATAAACACCCTCAGACAAGCTACGCCATGAACTTGTGTCGTAGTATGGTCTGTGCCTCGAGCGAAACAAGATGCGCGCCCTCTTCACATCGACTTTATTGCACATTTTAGTTTGATATAAAGCCCGTGTTGAGAACTGTGAGTTGTCTGCAATTTGCCGGCATTGTACTAGAAAAAATAGCCTCGCGGGGCCGATTTGACGGTTGCGGCGCGAATGGTACTATAGTTAGAAATCTTTCGCAACGGCGCTGTGTTGGACAGACAACAATGCATGATGCGCATCTGACGCACAGGCTGCGCGTATTAGTTAGCAGGAGCATGCTCTTGCTACTGAAAGGATTGCTGGGCACCCAGTCGAAGTTGGAGTATCTGAAATCTTTCACGTTCGTTGCGCCAGATCATCCAGCCTACCTGGTCGGTTTGTAAGATCATAGCATTTCAAAGATGCTTAGGAGAGTAACATCGAGGGGGCACCTGACGTCAAGGTCACAGAGAAGGGGTTCAATACCGACAAGGAATCTGTATTTCTATACTCAAAAGTGTCAGGACAATTTTTCTCAGCAGAACAATTGTGTAAACGAAACCATTCGTTAATGGTTTATCCTACCACTCGAATGGAAGAGGCTACAGTATTGCAAATGCGCGCAATTTTTTACACTAATTATGTTCCATTAATTACGCAGTGCACGGTCTGTATGTAGATGCAATTTCGGATTGTGCGAGAACATTTCTAGAGTTGACTGAGAGCATTCGCTGTGGACATCGGGAGTCGGTCGTGTAACATCTCACAATATTGAAACAATTTGAAAGCATCGATTGAGACGCACTCAAGATCGTTTGCTATACGATAGATCCCCACAACAACTGAACTACGTTAGCTGCATTTTCGTGGAGGTATCGTTATGATATTGCTCTCCCACAGTAAAAGCGGGCACACGCCCGCGTTCTATTCAGTAATGCGCCGAGCAGCAGCTGTTGAGAGCGAGATGTTGCAGCTGACAGGAAGCCGCCTAAACAAGTCTCACAGGTGCTTAAGACGCACAATGGAAAAGCGCAAATGGCGTCGCAGCCTCCGAAGACTCAGCCTCGGTGAGACAAAAATATGAGAGAAGAGCCTTACATCGTCTGAATATAGGCATTACAGTTATAACCTGTCTCTTATACTTGCTTCAAGTGAGAGGCACCGGCATTGTTGGTGAGCTTGCGCATTTCCGTCGCGGTAGCCGGTTCTTGCTAAAACGGTTCTTGCTAAACTAACAGAGCGCACCTGCAGTGCGCTCTGTGCCGACGGGGTTTTCATGCTGCTCAGTAGAATGCGCATGGCGTCCATAAGTGACTTCAGCATCACTATGACTTGGCGATCCTCAGTCGTCGTCGCATCCGCGGTTCGTGAGGTCATTCAGGGCGGCGCAATTTGATGCGACTCCAATGCAGGTTGTGCTCGTGGAAGTGTAGGCCACTCTTCAGGAGGTGCGAGTCTTGCCCCTTTCTTCGTTTTAGCAGTCTCTGTCTTTGTGGAAGTCGGCGTTGATACGGTAGCCGCTTTGCCGGAAGATGGTGTATATCTTTCAGTAGATGTAACTCTTCGTGATGCTCTTCGATGGCGATGTCGTCGTCACCTGAGAGTAGCGGCAGCCTCTCTGTGTGTCCAATGGTCCCGGACCATACGTTTGAGTGCTGCTCGCTCGTTCCTCACCCGCGGGCAATCATTGGATGAGGCCTCATGAGTACCATGGTAGTTAGGGCACTTCAACACAGCTGCGCGGCAGGCATCTGCTGAACGAGATTCAGCGCACCGTGGGCACACGAGGTTATTCCTACAGACACCTGTTACGTGTCCCATCTTGCAGCATTTGTATCATTGCAGGCGCTTCGGTACGTATGGGCGGAATGGATGGCGGAAGTGGCCAACAGAAGCCACTCTTATCAAGACTTGGCAACACACGTTGCCTGAAGTTCTGATCCTAAGTTATACATAGCACTGTGCACTGTAAGAGGCAAAGAACTTTCAACCTTTTTCTTGTAACGGTTGCCAAATAGTCGGACAAAAGCCTGGCGTGTAGATTTTTGGGCTAGTTGGTTGGTTGCATCAATTGAAGTCATAGCGCAGGAAAGACACGGACAAGAAAGACGACAGGACGTGCGCTAACTATCAACTGAATTTTATTTCAGAAAAGCATGGTATTTATGCCGGCTCAAACGAGTGGCAATCATCGCACGTGCGTTGTGATGATTGCGGGTCTAAACCACTGTTTAATGATTCTATAGTTGTGTTTAGAAATGCAGATAAAGATACGAGGGAGCTTGTAGAAGCAAGCTTGATTGCAAAAGAAGGTACAAACTGCGTCAGCGCTCCGTCGACTTCTGTGAGCGGAAAGGAAATAGCCTTTCTGGAAAATGCTGGGTTGCGCGTGCGATGATTTCCACTCGTATTAGCCGGCATAAGTACCATGCTTTTCTGAAATAAAATTCAGTTGATAGTTAGCGCACGTCCTGTCGTCTTTCCTGTCCGTGTCTTTCCAGTGATATATGACTTCAATTGAAAACCTGGTCTTCAATGCCCGATAAGCTAGAACAACTTCCTCTACGAAACCCGTTTGTGCTCTTGATTTGATAACATGTGTGCACACTATAAAATCAGGCAAGTCATCTCTTGATCTCAGTTGTATAATCATTCTTAGGCAACCGTGTGTTTGGTCGAGCAGGAAACAAAATCTGGCGCCATGAAACCAGAGGGAAAGGTTCACGACTATTACACAGGTTCTGCATCGGTCGCTCTTACCAGTCGATATATTGTTATGGCTATAACAAAGGGCCCCCTCGCTACAGTCGGTTCCAATAACGAATTCGTCATTCATAGCGAGAACAGAATTTCTGCAGGTCAAAAAATGACATAAATGAAGTATCCGAGTGGCACCACCTGTGATAAACTATGGTACCTATCATGTAACGTCATCACTGGCTGATTCACAGAGAGCGGCATAGAGAAAGGTCACGTGGAGATTACGTCAAATCGTATGTTTTGGCGCGGGTGGTTCAAATTGAGCAGCAGCAGATAAGGAGCCGTCACTGACTCACTCTTATGTTACACTTGTAGCAGCATCGAGGTCGAGGATGGTGAGGTAGGTATTCTATCATGGCTCAGATCCCGAGCGGCCAGCGCGGGGTGGCCGGGAGATCTTATTCGCCGAGGAATGACCGTAAGCAAAGGCCTTCTTCTCAGTAAACATATACTCCTGTTTATTGTGGCTCATCGTCATCATCGATTTTGCACGCCACAAACTGAAGTGGCACTCCCTGAACATATGAACGCTGTCATATTCTAGCATATTTCATACAGCGCCTAACGATTTATTCTATATTGTCAGGAACAATCATCTTTTTCTCTCTTTTTGACCTGCTCGTCACACGTCGTTTCCCATCAACCACAAAGAGCCCGACGCATGATGGTCGATCCCCGCCAAAACACGCGGGTAGAACGGACCGGTGCTACGTCCGTTACGGCGACTGCGTTTGAAGTGGTCACAGTGACTGCGCATTCGCGCCCGCGTGGACAGTTCGTTGGCAGCTTTCCCAAGCGAACGTTCATTCCCTTCATGGAAGAAGAAGTAGCGAGACACAGAAACGTCTCAACACATCGGTTCTTCCTGCGGTGGTCTGAACGCGCTCACTTTGGATCAACTTTTCTCTAGCTGCGCAGGATATTACGGACCGAAGTTTTGGTGGTCAGGCGTTATGACATTATATCATTCTGGCGATGACAGATGTTAATTAAGCAAATGAAAACCAGGGCTGTGCAAAAAATAGACGATAAGACAACAATTTGCGTCCCTTAGAGGAGAAAGTGTTTCTGCATCTTGCTTGATGTTCATTTGTCGATGATGGTAAATATTTTCTTACCTTGCCCATGCATGGTTATGATCCATTCACGGTAGTTTTGAGGTGCATGTTTCAATTAGGGCTGTACGATGAGACGACACCCGTGTCGAACCTATTCTGTATATGTGACATCGTTGATTATATCGCTTTTCGTAAAATACGGCAGTTAAGCGGTGTTTGTTTTGTGCTGGGATGGCCCTTTGTTGTTTTATTAGGTAACCGAGTCGGTATCGCTTCTGGAAAGGAAACATGTTTTTCTGCATGTTTGCTGTCCAGCAAGCCCGAGAGGCGGCGACGAGGCAAGGCCTCGAAGTCCCCTCATGGGAGACCTGAGCCCGGGTCGTCAAATTTGCCGGATTCAAAATAAAGTTGTTTCCATCCATGTTTTTCTGCAGCTCGTGTTCTGGGAGACTTATATTAACGCCTCGTGAGACGTTGGAAGTGACGTTTCGTTTTTCGTCTGATCTACTAAAGTTCAAGCGGTCTTCTATTCAGTAGATCATTGACTATAGAGGGTAAACATTGTACTGACTATACTTCTGTGTTTGCCCCGTTTGTATTGGAAATAAAATATGTGAATTATCCAAACTTCCAACGTCGAGATGGGTCCGCTCTGTCGTGCCTGCGATCCCGGCCACGGCGTCCACATTCCGATGGGGGCGAAATGCGAAAACACTCGTGTACTTAGGTTTAGGTGCACGTTAAAGAACCCCAAGTGTTCCGAATTTCCGGAGTTGCCAACTACGGCATGCCTCATAATTAGGTCGTGGTTTTGGCACGTAAAACCCCATAATTCAATTTTAGTTTTTTTTGTCTTACCTCTGCGAGGGTTAAGCAACAGGCTATGTTCGCGCACTCGCGACAGTTATTTCTACGATTAGCCACATAAGCAAGTTGAGTACCAAGGGCCTCCAAGTAATAGCGAAAACATACAGCCAGGGCTATGCGTAACACAGCAGATGCAAACATCCAACTTTCCGGTTTATTAAAAAAAATCAACATATGCGAGGGTAAAACACATTAAAATGGCTAAAACAAGAACTGCTAGTTTTAAGGGACTCGTACAGTTTTTTCCTATATACGAGACAGAACGCTACTACTGCGACCACCCTGGGGGGGGGTCTGTCTACGCAAAAGAACTTTAAGCTTCTGTCTGTATTTTTCTCCAATTCCAAACACTGCTGCAGTATGCATAAGTGAACGATTATGATAAAATGCGCGAAATATAGCATCAGATTTTACTTCTGTATATCGAACCCCTGCCTCCTCGTTTATAAGGATGGTGCCTCAAGGGAAACAGGTCTCTGAGTAAGTATGTCGTACAAAGTTCAACGAAAGATACAGACACATTACATAATTAACCTGAATAATTATGCAACTCAGCGCACCAAAGCAATACATGGTGTGTAAAAGCCGGCGTTGCGAAGGTCTTGAGATTCACTAAAAGACGCCATACACAACCGTTCAAGTTTTGCAATCAGTTCCTATCGCGAGGCGGCAGTCATGGCCAGGAATCGATCACGTGTCCTTGTGATCAGAAGCAAAGCGTGAAAGCCAATCAACTGCCGCGGAAGATAGTGATTATAGGGGCGCATTGAAGGACACAGGGCACGTGGGATAATGTGATTCAACAACAGTTATTAAACCATAAAGAATCACACGAGCGAGGGACAAAGACTGCCGATGACGGTATTGAAGCGACGCGGAAACGCTGGCTGCAGTCCCAGTGATACACTATCAGTAATGTTATCGCCCCGCAACAATACTACATCGGTATCTGCGAGTTTATATCGTTGCGCTATCCATGTGAGACCCTACATGTTGCCAACAACACTGACACACGTCTGTGGCACCATCAGCACTTTCGCGCCGAAGATGTATTATAGGACTCGAGGCATCGAAAGACCTCATCGACTCGGAAACCGAAAGCCGGATAATGATGACGATAAAAGCAGGCCCGCAATTCTGAAGTTACTTGATCACCGTGACAAAGTGACTATTCTAAAACTAAAAGGCTGAAGGGTCCGGCTACTGAATCGGCGAAGTTTTTTCGCGACCTATCCGGGAAGTAAAAAAGAACTGGGAAAAACTAAAGCGAACCGTGATCGTAAGGAAAAGGTATTTCTAGTCTATGACAAAGTCCGCATGGATGGCCGCTTTTTCGCTTGGGACAACGATTCAAACATTATTTTACATGGCTTATTAGAAACTGTTGATGAAACTCACGATTCCCTTCTTTCTAAAATATCTGAATTATTTCAACAGAGTCTTGGTATTCAATGTCCTCGCATCGAACGCCTCCATCGTTTGGGAAGAGCTCGTGAAAACCATCCACGCCCGGTAATTTTGAAAATGCTTGATTTTAATGACAAGCTTACTTTGCTGAAGAATGGTTTTAAGCTTACCGATTCCGGACTTAGGCTTTCTGATGACTTTTCACCCAGAGTTCGTGGAATTCGGAAGAAACTATGGGAGGCGTCCAGTCAGCATCGCAACAATGGGTCTTCTGTTAAGATTAGGTTTGACCATATTTTCATTGACAACATTCGGTATAACTGGTGCGATTCCACCAACTCCCTTGTAAAAATCTCTAATCGTCGCAACTTTTCTGAGACAACAGGTCCCGCATCACAGTCAGCAACAGCTTGAACTTCTACAGCCCAAAGAGACCTTAAAATTATGAACATCAACGCTAGAAGTATAGCTAATAAATTTCCCCTTTTTCTTGCGCTTGTTTTGTCCTATTCACCTGACATTATTGGTATCACCGAAACTTGGTTACATGCGGGTATTCATGACTCGGAGTTTACACCACCAGGTTACGTCACCGTGCGAAATGATCGTCATAATCAAAGAGGTGGTGGAGTTGCATTGCTTTTTCGCTCTGATTTCAAATTCAAAGTCCTCTTCTCTCCGCTAGACATAGAATCAGTCTGCTGCAGACTTTACTACGGTAAACAATTCTTAAACGTATGCGTTTTCTATCGTCCCCCTAATAGTTCGTTGGAAACTCTTGACAACCTGGACCAACTTTTACTGCAAGAGAATTTAGTTTCCTCAAATTTCGTCTTACTGGGTGATTTTAATGCTCCCGGAATCGACTGGACGTCTCTCTCATTTTTTGATCATGGTAATGCATTAAACAGGAAATTTGTTGAATTATCGTTATCTCTTGGCTTAAAGCAGGTCGTTCACAGTCCCACACGTGGTGACGCAGTACTGGATTTGATTTTTCTCAGCACTGATTTTGCCAAGACGGGTTACAAGTACGAAATAATTGATGGTATCTCGGATCACAATGCTGTTTTTCTATCTGTAAACCGGCCAATCCATAACCAAAGTTTTACGCTGTCCACGTTTCGAGACTTTTCCAGAGCTGATGACGTCCGTATCACGGATGAACTATCCAATAATTTCGACGCATTTTTGGCACTTGGACTATCTAGTGACGTTGATGCGCTCGTGGCGTGTTTTGAAAGCATAGTAAAATCATGTATATATCGATTCGTTCCTTTGAAAACTAAGAAAAAAAACATTAACCTTGCCTGGATGAACCGAGAACTGCTGCACTTATCGCGACGTGCTGGTAGACTTCGCACTAAACGTTCGAATAATCCTGAGGCATGCGTTTTGTACGCTTAGGTAAAAAATGAACTGCAGAAAAAAACCACCTCGGCCAAACATTTCTTCTATCATGTTCAATCGCTGAAACCGCTCAAATCAAACCCCCGTAAATTCTGGTCTTTCACATCTCCTGGCTCTTCTTCTTCCACATCTTTTAAAATCAACAACAGTGTTGTTAACGATCCATTAGAGATTTCAGAAGCGTTTAATACATATTTTCAGTCAGTATTCGCCTCGGATGATTCCAGTCGTTCAACATTTGCAACTAACGATTCATATGCAATTGATGATATCAACATTAGCCTAGAAGGTGTTTTGAATCTCATACTAAACTTAGATACTAAAAAGCCAGCCGGCCCTGATGGAATTCCGAATTCCTTTTTAGTACGATTCTCGCAATGGACATCTAAATATCTGTTTATTATATGTCAGAAGTCCCTTAATAGTGGCGTTGTGCCTTCTTCCTGGAAAAGAGCTAAAGTACTACCTTTATATAAATCTGGTGACACGCAGCTTTTATCTAACTATAGGCCCATTTCTTTAACTGCAACCTCATGTAAAATACTAGAACACATAATCTATAAGCATATAATACTGTTCCTTGAAAATAATAACCTATTGAACAGCTTTCAGCACGGCTTCAGGCGCGGTTTTAGTACTGTAACACAACTTACGGAGTTCACTCATGACCTTTCCCATTACATCGACTTAGGTAATCAGATTGACACCTTTTTCATTGACTTTAGCAAAGCTTTTGACACTGTACTACATTCTAAATTGCTTTTGAAACTCCATAATATTCTAAATAACCCTCAGTTAGTGTCTTGGATTTCCAGTTTCCTTTCTTTGCGTTCCCAATTCGTGTGCTATGATTCTGCAGATTCGTCGGTAGTCGATGTCACCTCAGGAGTCCCACAGGGATCCGTACTTGGCCCTCTACTATTCTTATTGTTCATTAACGACCTTCCAGACCATGTTACTTCTAAAATACGCCTCTATGCAGATGATTGTGTTATGTACAGCCCAGTTGACTCACTCGCTGATCATCAGCGCCTTAAAGATTCCTTTGTTTCATTTTGTGACTGGTGTGCGACTTGGAAAATGAGCATAAATTTTGATAAAACTGTTCTAATGTCTTTTACTCACAGACACATGCCCGTATGTTATGATTATATATGCAACGGTGTACCACTAACACGAGTTTTTCAATACAAATATTTAGGCGTCATTTTTACACCCACCTTGTCTTGGTCTAAACATATAGATTACATTTGTAGTAAAGCGTTAAAAAAACTTGGTTACATCCGCCGGACGTTGTCTCCTGCTCCGAGGGACACTAAGTTAGTAGCATATAAAACACTGATTCGCCCAATTTTAGAATATGCTTCCTCCGTATGGAGCCCATATAAACAATGTGAAATTAATTGTATTGAGTCTGTCCAGAGGAAGGCTATTCGTTTTGTTTACCGTCGCTTCGACCGAGACTTTTCACCGTCAGCTGCTCTTACGGAATTAAGCCTCCAGTTTCTTTCTAGGCGGCGGCACATAGAATCTCTGAAGATTTTCTATTCTTATAAGAACTCTCTTTGTCACCTATCAGATCCCTCCCTTTTAATGCCTGCTTGCCCGACTTCAACTAGAGCTTATCACGCCTCTAATATCAGACCACTCCATCCACGCACTAACACTTTCAAATACAGTTTTTTTCCCCGCATGATTGAACAGTGGAATTCGTTACCTGCCGAAGTTCGTTTGTTACCGATTTCTCAATTTTTAAATGCTATTGCTGATGTATAGTTCCTTCAGATTTTTACATTTCGTTTGTTACCCTTTCTCAATTTTTAAAATGCTATTGCTGATGTATAGTTCCTTCACATCTTTATATTTCTATGTTCTTGTTTCTCCATATCATAATCAGTTTTCTTCGCATGTAAACCCACTCCTGCCATAGCCCTAACGGGCTGCAGTATGTATAAATAAATAAATAAATAAATAAAATACCGTAGACTAAAGAAAAAAAAAGAAAAAAAACGAAGAACACATCAGCATGCGGACGCGCAGTGCTCAAAATCGCAATCAGCTACAATCATAAATATAAACGCTCGCAGCCTGTTCAACACATTCCATGAACTAGAAGCTGTTCTACTCGCTTACCAGTCGGATATCGCCGTTGTTACAGAGGCATGGCTTCACTCGAACATTTTAAACTAAGAAATTGTGCCACCGGAATATGCAATTGTACGCAAAGATAGAAAGACAAGAGGTAGGGGCATTGCACTGCTGTTTAGGCAAGGGGCATCTTACAGTGTCATGCCCGAGGCTACAGACATCGAGGCTGTTTGGTGCACCATCCGTTTAAAAGATGGTCTTCCATATAGGTGCAGTTTATCGGCCGCCTGATGCTGAGGCACTATTCTTGGCTTCTTTCAGAATACATGCAACAACACATACCCTACGGCAGCAAAATAATGGCGGGAGACTTCAACTTGCCTGACATAAGGTGGAATTAAATGACCCCGGGAAACGTTACGCTTGACACCATATCAGATATCCAGTTAGCATATCACCTGACGGAAATTGTTGATTTCCCAACCAGGGTTGTCGGTACATCAAGTGCACTCTTAGACGTGTTTATTAGCGACCATTTCCTTGAGGATACTGTTCACGTTGAACCTTTCGAAGGACTGTCTGACCACAAGAAAATATTTTGTTCTTTACAATGCTCAAATCCTGTACGAACGCTCGGTCCTATAAAGCGAGTGCTCTCGTTCAAAGATGCAGACGATGTAGCTATCATGACCTACCGACCAGCATTTGTCTATTGATGTGCTGTAGACCGAGTTTAAAAGCATTGTGACGCACTGTATAAGCGTTGTTGTTCCACGAGTTCAAAGAAAAACTAGAAAACGCAGTCCTTGGATATGTCGAGATATAATCCACTTGAAGCGCAAAATAAAGAGACTTAGGAAAAGAAGAAAATCGCATATG
Source organism: Dermacentor andersoni (assembly GCF_023375885.2). Taxonomy (NCBI): domain Eukaryota; kingdom Metazoa; phylum Arthropoda; class Arachnida; order Ixodida; family Ixodidae; genus Dermacentor; species Dermacentor andersoni. Next base: position 12,657,239 of record NC_092819.1, on the reverse strand, counting down.
TGTAAAAAACTTACTCGGAAATAACACTGCTAACAACGTCATTAAAAAGTAAAATATGCTGTGCCAAAAAGTTTCCTCAAAATAATTACACAGCTTTATCAGGAACTCGCCTGAAAAATTCTGGCGCTACCTAAGCGTGAAACGCTCTAACGTACCCTCCCTGAATGCTCAGGAAAGCAAGCAAAAATCTAACGCATTTAACAAGTACTTTCAATCCATTTTCACCGTCGACAATGGTTCCTTGAACCATTTCGTCCCTAACCACTGCCAAGAAAGCGTTTTGGGCACCCCAAAAATATCACAAGCTGGCATATTATCGCTCTTGTTGAATTTAGATGAAAAGAAAAGCAATGGCCCACATCAAATTCCGAACAGCTTCTTGAAAAGTGCGCAGAACCAGTAAGCAAGTTTCTTCATTTAATGTTCTTAAAGTCACTCCGCGAGAGCCGCCTTCCTGCAGAGTGGAAGGTTGCAAAAATAATTCCCACACCAAAATCAGGTGACATATCTTGCCTGTCTGACCATCGGCCAATTTCTTTAACATGCACGTGCCGAAAAATACTAGAGCACATAATATTGAAACACTTGAGAGAATTCACGGAATCAAACAATTTAATCCATCCAAACCAGCACGGTTTTCGAAACGGTTTATCAACAGTCACACAACTCGTGGGAACCCTTCACGACTTAACTCAAAACATTAATGAGCAACTACAGGTAGACATAATATTTATGGGTTTTTCTAAAGCGTTTGATCGTGTTTCCCATGTTAAATTTCTTCACAGACTTCACCGCCTGCTTGGTAACGGCCATCTTGTTCATTGGATAAACGACTTTCTGTCAAACCGCTACCAATAGAATACAATGATCACCTTTCTGATGTTGTCCCTGTTTTGTCCGGCGTTTCCCAGGGCTTTGTTCTGGCCCCACTTCTGTTCTTATTGTACATAGATGATATAACAAACCAAGTCGACGTCGCCATTCGTCTCTTTGCAGACGATTGCATTCTTTATCATACTGTGAGTGACCACGAAGATCAAGTAAAACTGAACAATTCCCTAAATAAGGTAGTGCGGTCGTGTGCAGACTAGCAAATGGTGATAAATTCCGATAAAACTGTCTGCACGTCAGTCACAAACAAAAAATCAAGTCTGCAGTTCCCGTACGGTTTCAACGGCACTGTTCTCCAAAGTGTCACTCAGTATAAATCAGTATAAATACTTAGGCGTAATCATCTCATCCGACCACAGCTGGAATGCGCCCGTACAGTACGTACGAAAACCGTGACGGCGAATTTGGGACTCATTTTGCGCAGTTATCTTGTTCTGTAGATAGGCGCACCCGGAACGTCTCTTCCTTTTGTTCCCTTTAGCAAGAGAGACAAACATTGCGCAAGCTATGTCCATCTAATGCGTTTTGGCGGATTTGTAAGGCCAGCATATATGCTGTTGTCGATTACGTAAATAATTTTTCCTTGACGTGTCAGTGCGTAGATAATAACCGGAGATCTCAACGGTACCACGCCAGTGACCTGCTCTTCAACAAAACAGTCATACCCTTCACGAATGATGAGAATGCTGAAATGATCCTGGCTGTGGGGCGGCGCACGGCGACAAGAGGAAGCCAGCCAAGCTATTCCGGATGTGGCATTGTGGAGGACGCCCTAGCCCTTCAACAATACTTAGAACGTACGAAGTCCTTTGCGAGACGGGCAGCTTCACAAAAAAGCGACACAGGACTGGACTGCGACGGTATAGTCCAAGAAGCGCAAACGGATGTTCTGACAGTCTTTGCTGCTAACTCTCACGGTAGTATGCGCGATGCCAGTGCGGAGGCGGGAACCTCAAGGTCATCAGTGTGGAGGATATTAAAAAAAGGTCATATGCACCCGTCCCATGTACATCTTCATCAGAAACGACCGAGAAAGAAAGACCGAGATTTTGAAAACAGACTTGGCCTTGCCAATTGGATTTTCACGAAACGTGAAGAAGAACCGGACTTTCTTACTCGCGTGCTTTAGACGGATGAGGCTGATTTCTCCAAAAACGCACAAGTTAATCTTCACAACGCGGACTACTGGAGTGATGGGAATTCCCACTATCTGGCACAAACACGACAGCAATACCAGTGGTCGTTTAATGTGTGGTGTGGTATTTTTGACGGCAATATCATCGGATCCATCTTTTTTGACAACACACTAACGACGCAACACTGCATCAACGATATCCTCGAGGGCCCTGTGAACGACGTCTGTTGCAACGTTCCACTTGCGGTCTTTCGCAACGTCTGGCTTCAACAACATCTGGTCAGTCTCGAGCGTTGCTCGACAAGCTTTTTCCTGGACGGACCTGTACCCTGGCCTGCAAGGCCGCCGAACAGCACACCACTGGACTTTTGTTATGGGGCTACGTGAAAGATAGCGTGTGTAGCAGAGAAACTACCACACCGGACCCCCAAAAGGCAAAAATAAGCAGAGTCTGCCCCGAGATTACACCGTCTTTGGTCAAAGCTGCAACAGAACAAGTGTTGGAAAGAAGCAGGTATACTCTATTGCTTCAGACGGCGAGCTGTTTGAACACGTGCTATAAGTGGCAGTGGAAAATAACCACTCAAAACCGGTGTAAAGCGTGAATGTTTAACGCACCTTCATGATGTCACCCTACCCTTACACAAAGAAAGTTTGCGACAAAAGTAGAAATAGGTAATAAAGTGCTTTGTTTTGCCTCTTTTCCGGAGTTCAAGAGACAGAAAGGATAAATGGCTAAACCAGTTGCTTCTTTGGATGTTTCTTTGTGGGCGGCGGAGACGCCTTATGTGCTTTTGGTTAAGGTTTTTTTTATTTAAATAAACTCCCGAGTAACAATTTTCTGTTCTTCCGAGAGCTTCCTTCTTTCTTTTTTTTGTGCGCTTTCGCGCACAGTTCTTTTTTAGCCATAGCTGAATTTATTTTGTGGTTTTGTTTCACTTTACGTGAAGGTTAAAGCTATCCCGAGTGCTTCATAATCGAGCACAACATTCTTGCGTCAGCAGATGCTGACGCTTATCGCACCACGCCAGTGAGGTCGCGAAACCTCTCGAGCGATTCTGCATGACGAAGCATTATACGATGCGGCGATAAGCGAATGCAGCCGCATATCTTTCAAAGGTTGCTTGGATGCGATTGAGTAGCGGCGCGCGAGCGCGCACCCATTTCATATTTCGCGTATTTCGCGGGCTTTTATTTTTTCTTGGAAAAGCCACCCAGGCACACTTCAGCGCGATATAAATGCTTGATTTGGAGATTATTTAAGGTTCCCTACAACTTTGTAAGTGACATGTTTGCGATTGAAGCAATAATTAAAAAGTTCACCTATTAAAAGCAATATATTAATTAATCCTTCGTGATGAAAAAAAGTACTGGCTGTAAGTACACACGACTACGGCTACTATGCAGTTGGTACGATTTTCCCAGAGCTCTCGAGTTTTTTAAAAATCTTCGTGCAAGTTAACTGGGACACCCGGTATGTACGTATAATGGTACCTGCTTGAAGAGCTTGCAGATATGCGGGAACAGAAATAATTTCTTGCGTGATGATGGCTTAAGTGCTTGATGCAGTCTTCGCGACAGGCTTAGGTTTTGGGTTGATGGGCTACGTACGAATGAATAGAAGCGGCCGTTCGAAGACATTTTCATGAAAGGAAGCGTAACGGCGTTGGCAAAATTCTCTACGACGCGAGGTTATGAGCCCTTTGGGTACATGTGTAGTGCTACGAACGAAGTATTTAATTAGAACCATCACCTAATGTACGGAACATGAAACCTACGTACACTTAAACGAGAAAAAATAAAAAAAAATGAAGGGAGGAAGAACTGAAACGAACACACACGTCTTACTTTATGCCCTTTCTTGGAGCCTGAAGACAGACGGTATTCTCTTTCTCGCGGAAAAGAGTACGGCGCAGTTACGTCAGGACACGCAGCTGGTGCGATGTTAAGCATAAGTCCCAGATTGCAGAGTTCGCAGGGAGCTAACTATTATCAAACAGAGAATGTCTGAAAGGGTAGTTCGTGTTTTAAATTTCGATAGTGAAATGTGACCTGGCATGTTTTAAGTTTTCGGTGTTCACATATTGATTGCAATGTCGGTATATGTATTTTTGGTTCATAATGAAAATGAAATTCTGTGGTTTTGCGTGCCAGAACCACGATCTAATTATGAGACTAAAATTATGAGACTCTAATTATGAGACTAGAAATGAAATATACTTCATACTCTGCGCTAACGCTGACATCATACAAGATGTGGACGTGCTCGGCAAGGTGCGCTGCAGTGACCACAGGATGGTAAGAACTCGAATTAGCCTAGACTTGAGGAGGGAACGGAAGAAACTGGTACATAAGAAGCCAATCAATGAGTTAGCGGTAAGAGGGAAACTAGAGGAATTCCGCATCAAGCTACAGAACAGATATTCGGCTTTAACTCAGGAAGAGAACCTTAGTGTTGGAGCAATGAACGACAATCTTATAGGCAGCATTAAGGAGCGTGCAATAGAAGTCGGTGGCAACTTCGTTAAACAGGATACCGGTAAGCTGTCGCAGGAGACGAAAGATCTAAATTAAGAAACGCCAATGTATGAAAGCCTCTAACCCTACAGCTAGAATAGAACTGGCAGAGCTTTCCAAGTTAATCAACAAGCGTAAGATAGCTGACATAAGGAAGTATAATATTGATAGAATTGAGCATGCTCTGAGGAATGGAGGAAGCCTAAAAGCAGTGAAGAATAATCTAGGAATAGGCAAGAATCAGATGTATGCGTTAAGAGACAAAGCCGGCAATATCATTACTAATATGGATAAGATAGTTCAAGTGGCTGAGGAGTTCTATAGAGATTTATACAGTACCAGTGGCACCCACGACGATAATGGAAGAGGGAATAGTTTAGAGGAATTTGACATCCCACAACTAACGCCGGAAGAAGTAAAGAAAGCCTTGGGAGCAACGCAAAGGGGGAAGGTAGTTGGGGAGGATCAGGTTACAGCAGATTTGTGGAAGGATGGTGGGCAGATTGTTCTAGAAAAAATTGCCACCCTGTATACGAAATGCCTCATGACTTCTAGCGTACCGGAACTTGGAAGAACGCTAACATAATCCTAATTCATAAGAAAGGAGACGCCAAAGATTTGAAAAATTATAAACCAATCAGCTTACTGTCCGTTGCCTACAAAGTATTTACTAAGGTAATGGCAAATAGAATAAGGAACACCTTAGACTTCTGTGAACCAAAGCACCAGGCAGGATTTCGTAGAGGCTACTCAACAATAGACCATATTCACACTATCAAGCAGACGATAGAGAAACGTGCGGAATATAACCAACCTTTATGTATAGATTTCATTTATTACGAGAAAGCGTTTGATTCAGTCGAAACCTCAGCAGTCATGCAGGCATTAGGAATCAGGGTGTAGACGTGCCGTATGTAAATATACTGAAAGATATCTATAGCGGTTCCAAAGCCCCCGTAGTCCTCCATAAATAAAGCAACAAAATCGCAATAAAGAAGGGCGTCAGGCCTGGAGATACGATCTGTCCAATGCTATTCACAGCCTGTTTGCAGGAGGTATTCAGAGACCTGGATTGGGAAGAATTGGGGATAAGATTTAATGGAGTATACCTTATTAACTTGCGATTCGTTGATGATATTGCCTTGCTTAGTAACTCGGGGGACCAATTGCAATGCATGCTCACTGACGTGGAGAGGCAAAGCAGAAGGCTGGGCCTAAAAGTTAATCTGCAGAAAACTAAAGTAATGTTTAACACTGTCGGAAGAGAACAGCAGTTTACGATAGGTAGCGAGGCACTGGAACTGGTAAGGAAATACATCTACTTAGGGCAAGTAGTGACCCCGGATCCAGATCATGAGACTGAAATAATCAGAAGAATAAGAATGGGCTGGGGTGCATTCGGCAGGCATTCTCAGATCATGAACAGCAGGTTGCCATTATCCCTCAAGAGAAAAGGGTATAGCAGCTGTGTCTTACCTGTACTCACGTGCATGGCAAAAACCTGGAGGCTCACGAAAATTTCATTTGTTAAAGCGGCAAGCATCAAGCGTGCAGTTTTTCTTTCGTCTGCGTTTTGTAAAAACTACTAATATATGCGCAAGTATGCACACGAGAGACATGCTGCTTGAAGAACAAGCAACATAATTCTCCAAGGCAACTGCAGTAACATAGCAGAATGAAAGCCAACACTGCTGCCGCAATGTACGCCCACTCACCGCGTTGCATAAACTCACGGAAATGAATGTATTCTTAAGATAAAAATAGAAGCCATATGTAATTAAGAACACAATTTGAGCGGTATGACCGCAAACAGCAGCGCGTGAAACAGTACGAACGACTCCGCGCAGCAGAATCGCCAGCAATTTAAAACGGCGCGACCTTGATGCGGCCCAACCCACTTCGATCGCAACGCCGCCACGGTATTTTTCGTCGTCGGGCGCCTCCCTGCAAAGCGTGCGCCGCTCCAGCCGCTCGTGCCACTCAACAGTATTCTAGTACATTCTACGCCATCTTCAACGCGCAGAGGGTCCCGAAGGAAAATAGGGGCGACATTATAGGAAGCTGCCTTGCCGAGGCTAACTGCCATGACGTTTTGCTTCCTTCGTCTTTTTCCTTCCTCCATGCCTATAGACGTCCTCTTTGTAATATTTGTGCGGGAGGTGCTTTGAGGTCAACAAATAGTGATTGAATGAATGGTACGGTCGTACCGGCCATGCCATTCTTTCAAGCGAAGCCGCTAGCCGCAGCTCTGCATCTCGCTATCGCCACGTTCAGCTCCAACACGGAAGCGCGGATCTGCTCTTTACGCACTCCAACATAAGTAGAACCCAACCGTTGACAACTAAGTTCTCGGTCAACCAAACCGCCTTCAGTCGCAGGCGTGATTCTTGCTACACTGAATGACCAGGAGTAAACGCCCAGCCACGGTCTAAAAGCAAGCTCACTTGTTTTTCTCACACCAGCGTGGAGTGAAAATATTGAGCGCGGCGGGTCCAGCGACAAGCCCGCCAAGGTCTCGGTTGTTGCAATCTAAGAGCGAACGCGAAGCATCGCGCGCAGTAATGCACGTCACTAGTTATTCAGATGCTCCGCATGCAACTAGTTTAGGTGGGATTGCACACGTAGCAAGCTCACAATGTTGTACGTACATTTTGCTTCTCAGTTGTTGCGCGCGAGGGCGTCGCAGCTGCCGAGCGGCGCTTTCGCTATTCTACGCAGAAAGCACACGCATCTCGGTCGGCCTCGATGCCGCCGCTTCCGCCGCTGCCCGAGCGTCACGGCTAGCGCGTCGCTGCCCGCAAAAGCCAATTTTCCCCGTTATCTTTCTCTCTTGCCACTTCCACCGGACGGCCTCCGTCATTGACTCCCTTTCCAAACGTGAGCTCTCCGGCTGGGGCTGCCGTGGAGAGGCTCGCTGCATTTCGCCTCTGTTTCGCGCGTGGTGACAGCTGTGATACGACAGTCACATGCGCCGCCACGTGTTCCTGCTTTCCACGAAGGCGTTCTTAAGCTGACGTGTTAGCGAAGCTAGTAGGTGGAGAGCGCGAGTGGTAGAAAAGGCACAAAAGATTTGCCGCAGCCTTTAAGATGGTCGCCGCACGCCGCCGAATCTCGGAGGCCATGATTATTTTCGTTGCTTCTATAATTTTTTTATGTGTGACCAGTAACGTTGCATAAATTGAGTTATTTCATGCAGGTGCTTGTGCCGCTGTCTATATGTTCCGACGACAAGCGCCCAAAGGTGTTTTAACTGAATACTGGTAAGCGCATTTCGAAGATGTGACTGAAGACACAAGAACAGCACAAGCGCTAACTCGCAACTAAACTTTATTCTGAAGACTTCGCCTACTTACGTACACAGCAGACCAGAATCGCGCAAGCGCACTGCCCATCAAGCCATCCAATGCACGATATCAAGAAGTGCATAGATTACAGCATAATTTCTAAAAACTGGTTTTCTTTGCTACGCGAAACAACAAACATATCGCTAATACAGGCAATTTTTTCTTTCTAGTATATTCCTCCACGATTTCTTTGGCCAAGCATGAACCAACGAGCCCAGCAACAAATTTTGTTAAAGAAGTTTTATTTTTATTTTTGATTATAGTCGTATTCATTATGTTTGCAACTGTAACTTGGTGCCACAATCATGCCAATTGTTAAGGAGGAAGAAGAACTTTATTGTTTGTGACGTTGCCCTTTTAATAACTCCTACGAAAAAGAGTATCGTGAATCAATGTGCCATGTTTTCAATAACAATCAGCTTGCTGGACGTCTAAGGGCACGAAAATAACAACCAATTTATTGCCGCAAGCTTGTGAGAAAAGTGGCACACACATGAAAACGGGGAGAAACTGTGAAATTAAAGTAAATGAGAATAGTCGAAAGGTATTGGCGTGATGGCAATAAACTTTACACAAGCATAACAACACGCACATGACATATTGCAAATATCCAGAGAATGAAGAAAAAGAAAAAAAAAACCCTACCCGGACAGGCCAGCAATTAAATTACTCGAAATGGGTTGTTTTAGAAGGAATAATAATACCCTTTTTCTTGTACTTAATTCTATGAAGGAGGATGAATTAAGGTAGCAAAATTATGTGAATGGTTGCATGCCAAAATAAAATGGCTGCAAAAATGATTAGGCAAGCACCAACATCCTCATCTCGAATGTGTATTCCAGTGAGCTCTTCATTAAGCAGCTGCAAGATATTGGTATCTCAGTCAATTAAGCACTTCGACTGTGTTGGGGGTCTTTACCTGCTGTTTTCGAAGCCTTGCACTCGTCTTCTGATGCTTGGAAATTTGTTCTTGAATATGCATGGTGTCCTTTGGCTGTAGAGTGTATTTTTGAGGAAAGAATAGGGGATATCCCTGCAGTACGTAATATGACAGGCCGGAGGTAGTACTGGAGGCCTCAAAGCTATTAAATGTAGGTGCTACATTCATTCGTGTATGCATTACTGAAGCCTTCAAAGCTTTTGAATGGCGATGCCACGTTCCTTCATGTAATGCATTATTTTCTGATCTAAGGTCAGGGAAGCACTGTTATAAATGCTAAGAAACGAGAAACTTTCTACGGTAAGGACTCTATACACAATTAAAACGTGATAGCACGTATTTTCAGCCCAATGCAAAACAGCTAACAACGCTAGAGCCCACATAGCCTGCTGCAGTGGTTGAGAGCGCGCGCATTATTGCCATACTGCAAATATTGCACGTGTGCGGCTTTAGAAATACCCACATTTATTTTGCAAAACTGGTGCACCATACTTTTTCAGAAGCCGCTGCGCGTAACATAAAGCTCTCTGCACCGAACGACATGTGTTCATAGGCCGCATTTTTTTGTTCTTATTCTTGTTTCCTAGTGAAATGGCGTAAGCCACTCTGGGGGGTCGGCCATGAATCGGGCGGTGAAGGAACTGTTAGCATTTTAAAAAATAAATTAGGGAGAAATGAAACAACTATCTTGCAAATGGGATTTTAAGGTGTCTGCTGTTACAGATATGAAAAATCAATTATATAGATATTTTGCGAATTTTGTGAACATTTCAAGTATTTAGAAGAATTCTAACATGAAATTCGTTTTGTCTCACGCAAAAAGATGCAGAGGGCTTCACAAACGTTCCTGTGGCTGTAACCCAGTACGGTAGCCCCAAAGGAAAGTTACAGGAAGAGTCATATTCAAGCCAAGCTTTTGGAAGGGTTCTTCTAAAAATCATTTTTGTTGTATAATGAAACGGCGACATGTCAAAAAGAAGTGTTCTGTAGATTCACTCTCGTTGCATAAAGGGCACAAGGGCGATATAGCCAGACCCGACCTGTGGAGGTAAAAGTTTAGTAGGAAGACTCGGCACCATAGTCTTGTAATCGTTACTCCAATTTTTCTAGAGGAGCACGATTTGCTGTTCCAAGGAAAACGGAGATGCGGGAAATCAGATGTTGCTAATGATAATTGCGCGAACTTATTTGTAGTAGTGTATTTTCTGAATCAGCGCTGCAGTGATGAAAGCTAACAAAGGTAAAATGGGGATTATACGACCATCGTGGGATGCTACTGCGAGTGTATTAGCATATTCGTTTAAGGCTAGACCTTTGTGGCCTGGCACCCGCACTAACCGAATGAGACGTCAGTGTCTTGGGAGAAGATAATAGAAACGTTTTAATGAATCTGAAAATTCGGGTGTGGTTAGTGAAGAACAGGCAGACAGGCAATCAGTTATGGTTATAACTGATAACGTGGATGGTGGTAATTTGCGTGAAGCTAAGGAAATGGCCAATAACTCCGCCTGAAAGATAGGCGTGAAGTCAGGTAGCCGAATCGAAAAAGACCAATTTAAATGTGATGATACAATGCCCACATCTTCCTTTTCTTCACAGACAGAAGCATCAGTTGCTATAACGGTCTTTGTATTCAGGTGTGCAAGGTGATCTTCCCGAATACTATTCAGATATTGATAGGGAAGATGTCTGACATTATTTGGAAAAGTATCATCAAATTCAATTTTAGCATCTGGAACCGAGGAATTCAGTAAGACCACCTCGCATAGGTGAAAGTTTATTGGGTCCAATAGTTCTTGAGCGAAAACATCTTGAGGGCAACATGAGCGATACCAGTGATAGTTAAAGAATGAGGCCGGTTCATTTACGAAAACATATTGTGATATCCTCTGTGGTGATGCATGTATATTTAGAAAAGTTTGTACTGTTAGGGTATGAAATCGCATGAGAAGAGAAGGCAGGCATGCTTCTTGATATAAGATATCGTTAGCGACAAACTTAGGAAGCCCAAGACATAAACGTAACGCCTCTCGTTCTAATAGAATCAGAGGCCTCATTTTGTATGCAGGTCCGCCAGAAAACAAAACGCAGCCAAACTCTATTATCGGGCGAACATACATGCAATATATCATAATGAAAACAGGCCGACACAGCCCTGATTGATTGTTGCTGTGTCTAGGCAGCATTCCTACTGCGCGTGCTTTTGAGGTAATATGCTCTATATGTGGACTCCAATTAGGCTTTTGGGTGTACATTACTCCCAAATAGTTAAGTGAATTCACTTTTGGGGTGCTGTCATGTCGATGAAGAACCGAAATTTGCAACGCTTTGAAAGAAAGTTAGGACGGCACTTTTTCGGAGAGAGGTTAATTACATCAAGCCATATTTCTAGGCGGTTCATATAAGATTGCAGAGTTTGATACAAAGCATGTAAGTATACCGATGCAGCAAAAAATGCAATGTCATCGGCGTATAAGCACACATGTACAGTGACGTGCAATATGACCTGCAACACCGGTGCCCGTGGTCAAAGGGGCTCGAAGACTGTACGGCTGCGCAGACACAGGGTAAGTTCTAGACTCAAACACAGCTTCAATTAGTGGTATTTATTAAACCGCTATTTTGCATGCCAGAGCCGCCGCGCAGCCCTGGAGGCCCTTGGACCACGAACAAGGGTGTTGCAAGTCATATTGCACTTGACTGAACATCCTGTTGCAAAGGAACTGTACTGAATGAAACTTTAGACAGCAATGGCGGTAGGACTGATCCCTGTGATAAACCTCTTGATTACTGCTAAGTTGAGGAAGATAATCCACGTAGAGAGCAGTAAAATTCCCTGCCGTTTAAAAATTCATAAACCCACGCGACAAAACAGTTTGGCAGACCAGTGTTCTGAAGCGCGTTTATTAGGCTTACATATTCGACGCTGTCATACGCCTTAGTGATATCCAAAGTGACTAAGGCTGCATATTTTTTCTGACATCAAGTTAGCTGAATGTGACTTTCTAGCTCGACATGCGCACACCAAGTCGAGCACCCATTTTTTAACGAACCATTTTATTCTTTTCGAACTTCTTCATTGTTTCGAACGCGCCTCGCAGCTCGGACGCTGCCGCGTCACTGTTATCACTGGCATCAACGCTCATTGCTGCGCATGATAAAAAAAAAGAAGAATGCAAAATGATATTCAACGTTGCAAATGGGCAGAAGCTGTTTATGACTTCAAGGCCGCCCTCCGTCACTCATTCATGCGGCTAACAGTGACGTAACGAAATACGAAGAAAATAAGTCTTTAACAACGTGCAAAAGAACTTCATGTGGCCTTACCATGAAACGGCGACGAAGCAATAGTGTCAGACGCTAGAAGAAGAACCTGGTGCGAACGGAGGTCCGAAGATTTGTGGTATCCCTT